>NC_092072.1:6943501-7684334 GCF_039877785.1 Chaetodon trifascialis | reverse complement strand
GAGCCTTCCCTGGTTGCCACCCCCATGTTATGGGTAATGAGATGGAGCCGGAGATAGAGAGCTTGAACCTGACAAACGAGCCTCTCTATTAGGCTCGCCAGACACGTGGCACAAACTCTGGTGGTAGAGAACAAGTTGTGCAGAGACGGTGGGATTGTCAGGATAATTAAATCAACCTCTGTTGACTTCATGCGGTTCCAGCTCTTTAACTAGATAAACAAAGAACACATACACACACTCGTTTAGGAAAAACACGCACACCATAGCCAACACTGCCCCCTTTTGATAAGGAGGCCAACTGCAGCGTTTGATGAGGAAGTCCCAGTTCTTGCAGCAGGTGTGTGTCTCTTTCCTTCATTAAGCTGCCAGTGCCTGCGGGGAATCTAACACTCTTCCCACGTATCAGTGGCCACCGCGCACAAACAGCAAACAATCAGGCTGACTTTCAACTTTGACTTTCAGCAGAATGAAGCCAGCGTAGCCTCCTTCGCTCCCTCTCTGTCTCTCCCTCTTTTGCTCTCATTCTCTTTCAGCCTCTCCCTTACAGTCTCTTTCAACTCGGATGGAGAATTTGCTTCTGGCACAGTTTAAATGAAACTTGCCCTCTTACCAATGGATTCTAACCTTTAATATTGTGGCCCTTTGTTGGCAAGTGTGTATCCAGCTTTCATCATGCAATATGTATCGTTATCACCCTGTGGCCTCGTAAGCCTCACTATGAAATGTTTGTGCATCGCACTGCCCAAAGTCCAAGCTGCTGTCAGATGAGGAGATTGAATTTCAACTTTGACTCATTACTGTATATAAATCATGCTTCTGTAATTTGAATGTTTTTCCAAACTGGGGTCACGTGCATTGCTTTACCTCACATCATACTTTTTGTATTGCCAACATACGACAGCATTCAGACTCCATCAGGCCTTGTAATTTGTTTGTGTGTTTACAACTGGATTCTGCCAATTTCATTAAAGCCAAAGCAGCCGGATGCGTGACTGCCGACCTCGTCCTCCGCCATGCCTCCCTACTGTCTCGTGTGCTCTCCTCCAGCCGATTTTCCCGTGCGGAAAAGCCCCGTTGCCCTGTCTGCATTCCTTTCCAATTAAGCCAGCATCATCTGATTCCAATTACTCTAATTATAGCAGCCAGGGATGTGAGTGAGAGAGGGGAGAGAGAGGCAGAGAGCAGAACATGGCGAGCCTTCACACCTAAGAGAGCAGGAATGCAAGTGTAGCCGGGCAGCCTTAAGGTCAGTCCAATGGCAACAACAACAGTAACCAACAACAAAAAGTGCATCACAGCAACAGCTGCGAAGATTTCAGTAAACACTCGCTGAAGTCGGTAATGGTGGAAACACAAGATAGTGACAGACCGTGTAATAACGCAACACACACTTAACAAGGTCAGGCTAATGGAAGGACATGGGCGTTGTTAATCACGGTATGATGTGATGAACACTAATCCCTTTGGTTTGTCTTGTAAAAGGGCGTCGTATAACAAATCCCTCCTCCCCGTCTGAAGTCATGTTTGACACCTGCAGGCCCCGTAGCAATCTCCGATGTTGTTAAACAGAGCAACACCGTTCGTACGATCGTGAGCTGCCAGTGCCGCAGGTCATCGTGTTTGTTTTCACAGCCGACTGCCCAGGAGGAGACGCCAGGGCACTGGACTGCCCTGGTTTGAAAGAGTTTGCGATGGTTGCCACATTTCTCCTTCTGTAATCTTTCTGATTTCCTTTGTGCCTGTCTGTCTCTCTCCAAACGCCTTCCTTCTACCCACTACCTAAACACCGTCAGGCATTCATTCATTACATTTACTTGTCTTTAATCCCTTCCCATCTCATGCATGTCTCTCATCGTGTTTGTCGCACGCAAACATCCTTTAACATATGTATATTCGTATACAAATGCAAACAACAACTCCACACATTTGCTGCCATCATGTTAGGATGAAAGTCTTGTTTGACAGCTGTGGCATCAAACGGCAGGGCCTGTTAATGATGCAGACACTCTCAAATTAAGAGCTCATTAGATGCCGTCCAGATAACACGCTGATGAGCCAAGGCGGTTTGTTGAAGGATTTATAAAGTAGGTTAGTGTTTCCTACTTTGTGTTGGTGTGTTTATTGTGCAGTCTTGTGCAATGGGCTTTGACACAGCTTCCTTGATCACCGCCGCTGTGCTCCTCTGCACGGTGATACAAGCGAGAAGATCTCGGCTACTGTAATGACAATGGCATTGACCATGATAATGTCCTCTTGAATGGCAATGATAAATGATGGAGTGATTATGTAAATGCAAAAACCTACAGGGAAGCATGTGACAGTTAATTATCCGGAGACACAAAGCAGGTGTTGACACCAGATGACTGATGTTTATTCAAAGTCACCTCGCATGTGATTTTCCTCTCTTCCCTCACTCTCGACCCACGATGACCTCCGGATAAGGTGACCCTCTTCCATCTTGCACGATGCTCGTCCTTCTCCGTTTCCCTCCTCTGTTCCTCCAGAGTCGAGAGTTCACTCACTCTGTCATGCTGTCATGTGGACACTGACTGAACGTCCCTGTCTCTCCTGCCAAGACCCATGACGTCTGTTTGAACGCTTCTGTGCTGTTGGCTTACAAACCAGGGACTCCCCCTCGTGATTACCCAGCAATCATCTCTCATCCTTTCTTTTCATCCTGCCTCCCATTATCCTGCGTCTATACCCGTAAATTATGTCTTCGCTAGTTTAGTTGCATTGTGGTATAATCACTATTGTGATGCTTGGGAACAACTCTGTGCAGTCAGACTCTGTTTGTTGGTGTCATCATTTGTTCATGGTCCTTTTCTTCTTGCGATGTGCACTACAGCAGCTTTTAACCAACGCATATCCCTACACAAGCAGCTGCAACATGTGTACCTGGATGATTTAAAGGTATAACCACTGGGCAGCAAATCAGGGCCAATCATCACAGCCCGCACCAGAGCGTCCTCCTCAAGAATTTAGAAATTTTGCTCGTTAATATGACTAAAACTCAGCGGCGTTTGAGGGGCTATATTTTCAGCGCTGAAATTACAGCAGAAAAACTAGCAAATTAGTTCCTCTTCAAACCTCTCCTCTATTGTTGATGCTGTTTGTTCAGAGTCTGACTTTGCTTTACATCCTGCCCCCTCTGTTTGTGGGCTTAATTACATCTTGTGGACATGCAGCATTAATTTCTGAGGATGTGCAACGCTACAGCTCTGTAGGAACACAGGAAATGTAGTTTAGCCTCCATGTGCACATAAAAGATGAAGTTAAAAGCAAGGATATCAGAGGATTCAAGAGCCTTGCGGGGTAATTCAAAGTGCATTCGCATATCACAAGAAAAAGTGCCCACGAACTTTCAAAAAGAGAGACTTTCAGGTGCAAAAAAAAAAAAAAAGATAGTATTAAATGTCTTAAGATGGGGAGCAATGTGAGAAGATGGTCCTTCTGTTTCCTTGCCTTCCTCAAATTAGACACGTTTTCTTTTGTACATGTGATACTGTTGATTAGTTGTTTTCAGTGCAGCCTTTCCATTTGCTAATTCCACCTGTGGCCACAGCAGATGGCCTTCGCAGAGCTCCACCAGAGATTCTAACTGCACTGATTTAGTGCATGAATTCAACATTTGTTCAAGTTACAACAGCATTGTGTCACCACTGCACTTTGTTAACAGGCTTATTTACCGGGCCCCAACTCCACCTGAGCATCAATAAAAGCACTGGGGTAGTTGTGATTGTTTTTACTACGTTTTTATTACCGCCCTCTTAGCTTTTTCCTCCCCTCACACTCTCTCTGCACGCCTCTCCCACATCTCCCTTCACGGCTTTACAAACTTCCAGGCAAAAGAGCAAGCATCTCAGTCTGCCTCTTTTTGCTGTTTCTGCCCCCCCCCCCCCCCCTCCATTGTGTCCCTCCCTACCTCTCCGGAAAAAGGAAGCCCCTGAGAGTTTTCCAAGTTTTCACAGAATGGGAGTGATGAAGCCATTGAACTCGGTGGGACACCAAGGGTGGGTCGTTAGTTTGCTTCCACTGTGCCATTAGCGTCCATAACAAACACATTATCTCCCGCTGAACCACCCTTCTTCAAGCCATTTAGGGTGAGAATGAGACTGTAACACGCACCCGTCCCCTGTATATAGGTCATCGACTGCTAATGACGCTCTCACTGACATACACGCTGAGGAGATTGGGTTTGGGCTCGGAAACTTAACGGATTGTTTTTGATGGGTCAACAGAATCACTTAGCAGCAGGAAATTACCACGGATAATCGTAATTTTATTTTATTTGCGTGTGTGTGTGTAATGGTTGCAGGGGCACGATTACATTTTTATCGCCTACATGGGGTTTCGGTATATGCGGCTGCATGGCTAACAGGCATTTCCAGTCACTGATTGTTTAGCATGAGACGGCATGTGGAACACAGCAAACTGTTGATTGAATAAAATTGTAGTTAGTGCAAGTAATTTTAATTTAAAATGTAATTCTGAAATAAAAAAATATGTCTTATAGAAATTAAAAATAATGTTACTGAATAATCAGCATTTGAGTCAGGTGGCATGACGGCATATACCAGTATATATATCGACAGGTATATATCCCTTAAGGTGGATATTCTGTCACCAACATATTGTGTCCAGACCACTGCGTCATAATGGACGTATTTATGTTGAAATCCAGGTGTAAATTCATGGACAATAACCAGTGTCCAGAGGCAGCTGTGGTGGGATGAGATTAACTTGGGTTCGATTCTCGCTGTGGGCGTGGGGGGGGCGTGTCCTCCACCACGCCTTCGATGCCTGCTGCTCGAGGAAAAAGGGCCTTTCTGTGTGGAGTTTGCATGTTCTCCCCATGTTCACCTGCGGTATCCTCCATAAAAAATACCCCCACTAAAAACATGCAAGAAGATCACCACCTGACCAATGGTGACGAAGAGAACTGGGTCCCCGGGCGCCGGTCGGATGGCAGCCCACCGCTCCTGGTCTGCCACGGAGGAAGGACGACCAGGGTGGGTTAAAGGCGGAGGAAAAATTTCAACAGTGCATGGCGTGTGTGTGCATGTGGATGTTGCAGTGTGACAAATAAAGGGGATTGTCCCTCTGATTCTTCTGTCTCACAAAGCGTCCAGCGGCTTGTCAACACTTTCTGGTTTTTAATATTACACATGCATGAATTTTTTACACATTTTTAAGATCATGTGGTAAAATCTCAATGGATTAGATTTTATTGTGGGCATGTTCCAGGCTGAGATGGGATGTAATTATATAGTTAGGACTGTCGTGTTAACACCCCGTTAAAACCAGTTTGGTCGATCCCTCTGTCACTTCTGTAAAGCGTGACTGTGATACAACAGATTCCCAGCTGTCCCAACTTGTTTGAAACATGTTGCTGGCATCAAATTCAGAATAAGCACATAATTACAAAAATCAATGAAGCTGATGAGGTAAATCATTAAATATCCTGCCTTTGTACTGTTTTCAATTGAGTACATGTCAGAAAGGATTAGCAAGTTATCACATTCTGTTTTATTTATGTTTCATGTGGTGTCCCCAGTTTTTGGAAATCTGGGTTGTATTTATTTACGCATTCTTTTTCTCGCTGTCTGTTTATTTAAAATCAGACCCTGTTTTATAGCAGCTCTCAAGAATCTGTGTTTTGTGAGGGAAGGGGAACTAATACTCCACATCACTGTTTTGTAATTGAAAATCATTGCATCAGTTCCACCGCTGAACCTGACTGATGTCACATAAATGTTGATTTGTTCTGAGTGGCTTTCCCCACACAACACTTCCATTATTGCTTTTTTATTACTTTTGTTGTTGCTGTTTTCCATTGAGAAATAATTCTTTAATATATATTTCAATATTTCTGCGGCTCTTGCCTCCACCGTCTTGTCATTTCTCTGCACAGACGTGACAGAGCTAAGGCGAGGCATTTCTGCCGCAGTTAGACGTATGATGCACATGTCGCGCCGTAGTTTCACATGGCAGCCTTAGTGTTCCCCGGTGAGTAGTGGCACATTAAGGAATAACAAATGAGTCCATGACCCAGGGTAGTTCTTCAGGGTGTGTTTGTGGAGCAGGCAAACAGCGTATGCTATTTGCTTTGCCGTAGATTCATAAGTGAAAATTGCATTGTGCCTCCATTTGCAGAGCAGGTGATGGAGTGTGGAGGGAAACAAAGAGATTGTCACTCTCCTGGTTTCTGATGATGCTGTACCACTCTGCTGAAAGGCTCACACATCCCGCCTGTCATCTTGACTCTGACTCGTCAACATGCTGCATGTGTCCGCTTTTTAAACTGGATTGACAAAGAGCTGCGACTCTGCGAGCGATTGCCTATTTTGCGAGCGTTTTGAAAACGCCTCGCACGCATGTGATTTTGTCTTCCTCCTCATGTGTAAACTTCCATCCTCTGACCCAGCTGGTCCGGTGAACACGTTCCTCACGCATGCATGTGCTGGGGCGACACACTGGGGGAGGAGCGAATGGATGCAGCCTTTTCAAGTACTTAACATCCACTACCACGGCTCATTTGACCCATGCACCGTGGAGTTAGCATGCGCGACGATTTTATGATGCGGTGGACCCCGTCGAGGCATGCTGAGGATCGTTTGTGGTGAAGCGAAGTGAAGAGGCGAGCATGCTGGATACACAGCATTCCCCCACTGCTTTATCGGGGGGGCTCAGATACACACACATTGTGCCCTTCAGTAGATTTGATGGCATCAACATGTAACTCCACAGCGATGCTTCAACAGGTGATGTTCAGGCTTACTAATCATTTCTATTTTGTCAAATTTGAGAATTTGAATTGAGAACAACTGACTCAAAGGTCACACAGGTTGTAAGGAGAGCCGTTTAAAGTTAGTGGGCATCCAGCTCCATTCACTATAATAACACAGAGACAATTGTCAGTGGTCCACTACTGTGAATTTCACAGTTCCCAGTGAAGAACAGAACAAAAACTAAATTAGAAAATCATAGCTTTTTGTTCAGTGTTTGTTTGTGGAACTGTTTTGAGTAGTTCAATTAGGCACTGTTAGTTCAAGAAGCAAAATTACCTCTCCTCCACACTGAGTAGCTGACTGGAAAGGCCTCAGTGAACATGGACGACACTGCCAGGCGTGAAGTGCACAATCGTCACAGAAGATCAACAAGTGAGTTCACCAGCAGGAAGGCGAACGATGTGTAAAAGTTTAGGCAGACAAAAGAAACACATTGTTCTTTTTAAAGTGTGTATTTCCACAAAGCCACGAGCTCTCCCACTCGCTCTCCATGGACATAAATTTTGTTTCTTGGGTGACTGGGGAAAGCCTGCTCCACCAAATATCAAAGCCTCATTTTGGCGTATTGCCGGAAACAACAGTTACAGGATGTTATGTGTTCAGTTAAGTATTCTATCTCATCTCTGTCCAAAGTAAATGATCCAGTGTTCCCAACTATGTGGACTACACGGATGGAGAATAAGTTGTGGATTATTTTAATAAGAGAGGTTGAAAAGCAGAAAGTTGGACATTTTTCTTGTGTTAACAGACAAACTGAGAAATAACTAAAGAGACAGAGGAGAGCTCTAGTACAGAGTCACCCATAATTGGCAGGTACAGTAGATTTCCAGCATCAGACCACAAATGCCCTCATGTTGGTCAGTACTGGAAATCAAACAGCTGGCCATCATTTCCTTTTAACACCCCCCTCCCCTCTTCTCCAAAACCAAAACCATCACCAGCACTCCTCCACATGATGTCAGCCAGGAGGAATTCAATCTCAGAAATTATATCATGAATGATGCATAAGACGGAAAAATGCATTTACCCCGGCAACAACACAATGAGCTGTTGTTGCAAACACCGTAATGGAAAAATGCGAAGGTTATGGTGATGAAAATGTATTATGAAACCGGGAAGACATTTGTGAATGTTGTCTACTCCTGAGCTGAGGGAGCACGACCGAGGACATAACCACAGCTTATAAGGAAATTCCTCAATATTTCTACAAAGGCAGGATGAATTTGTCTTGAGTCCTCAGGGAGCGTAGCAAAGAGTATCTTTGCATGCGTGTGTGCCTGCCCACTTATACTATGCATGCATGAGTTTTGTCTCCTTTTGCCGGAGCACAGGGGTAAGGCGGGTGTGCCCGTCTTCCATGTTAATAATGAATTTTTGATATGAGCTCCACATGAAATTTTAATCTCTGGAATATTAGCTCACCGAGGGAGATACAAAATCAAATCAGGGGGTCGTGATTAAGCGGGTGAAGCGCATATCGACCCATTTAAATTCACATTAACCCGGCATCAAAATGTATGAGCCATGACATTGATGGCAGACATAATTTAGTGGTGTTATGTCTGTTTTGCAAAGTGAAGGTGTGATCCCTCCATCACACATCTGTAAAGGAGGGAAAATGGCACTGGATGTGGTAGATGATGCTTCCTGGATGCTCGGAAATGCTAACGGATAAGGCTGGTGATTTTATTGCTTATCAACAAATCCTGTGAAAATACTGAAACCAGCAGTGAATTTTTCCAGTCCACAGTGTTGTCTGTGTATCCTAAAGCCTTATTACTGTGCTAAACACCTCCATTGTTGCCCAAAAAATGATTAAAAACACATCAATGAGCTGCAATGTTGCACTTGGTGACATTTTCCCTCATTATGATGAACTTGGGCACTGCAGTTAATTTTGAGTCAATCCCACATCCACCGTTCTGGTGCTCTAAAAACGCACTAGAGCACCAAATGTTCATTAATCAGCAGCTAAAATAGTCCCTAACAAATGCACTATTTGCTCCTGTTTGAGAAGCATTTGCTAAAAACCACACGGCCTCGCTGTTTTAGGAAATTATCCGACTATTGATAAAATGAAACAATATATCAGTTTGTGTGTGTGTGTGTGTGTGTGTGTGTGTGTGTGTGTGTGTGTGTATACAGGCATGAATGGGCTTGGGGCTGAGTTCTGCAGTATAGGACTGTATTAAGAGAAGAACCAGGGCGTTGTTGGTTTGGTCTTTTCATGAGATTTGTTTGAAGCTGTTTAAATGCACAGTATCTACTTTCTTCCAGTAGGAGTCTCTCACTTAAAAACTATGCAAACAAATAGTTTGATGGTGTTGTGAAGCAGTTTGGGAACATGGGAGCTCTTGTCTTCTTTAAGCAGCCACCAAAATCTATCTGACATGAAACGTTCAGACACGAGTAAATGATTTAAAGATTTATTATTTAATGTCACGTTCGCCAACTTCCTTCCTCACTTTCTGATGTATCATCTGGTGTTTCTGCTGAAGTTATGGCAAGAGGCAGCCGAATAAAACGCACCATTACCTTGAATAAAATTACATATTTCTCTGGGTTTGAACATTTTTGGAAACATTTGGCGTAATGCAAGTCCTCAACTCAACAAAGTATGTAACACAGGCCTCAATCTTACTGCAGAAATGTTCCAAATTGCACATTTAAGTAACACTCAATCTGAGTTTTATGGTCAGAAAAAGGGGCATAAAGCAGAGTGGCAATAAAAAATATCGACAATGAAATTTGTTTAATTATTTTATCGTTCCTTTAACTGTACATATCAAAAATCATATTCAAGAGTTTGACCTTCAGTGCTCTTTGTTTATTACGGGATACTCCCTGTACCTTTGCTTGAATTTCCATACAACAGCACAGTTAAAAGGCACAAGGAAGGACATACCGAAAGCCAGTTTTGTGCCAAAGCGCTCACCGTGCCTTATGCTGGATGAATATTTTACCAGCTACGCCAGCAGAGAGCAGGCCGAGCTGAGAGAGTTAGTAAAACAAAGCCCCACCGCTGTGTTAGCATACTCAAAGGCTCAATAATGTATCACCCCCTTTTGTTCTTTACGCAGTATCTATCATCTCAGCATAATACAGAATAGCTGGAAAGCCATTCTACATAAGCAGCAACAGGACAAAGATTGACAGTGTGTGCATGTTTCCGTGTGAGTTTGTGCACGTATGTGATGCAGCGCTGTGCAGGAGGGGTGTGTGTAATTATGTGAGTGAATGAGTGCGGATCTTAAAACCAACCTAAACACCTCAGTGCCTCTGGGCTGCTAGGACACACTTAGTTGTCATTGGCTTGGATTGCACTCATGGGAAGAATTCTGTAGCTGAATAATGTGATGTATTAAGCAGTGCTCGGCAGCAACGTATGGTAATTTGTAAGATTTTTATTTAATCAGGTAACATTGTATTCCAGCCAAATGGAACACTGCGTGAGCAAGGTGAGCCTCTAATCTTTTGCTCCAGAGCTTCGTCTTCTGCTCTTTTTATCTTTTGTATCTCATGAAAAGAGCGAATTTTATCAAACTTTGTGCCCTGTGACAAACTTCGAATTACTTTTAGGTGTGAAAATGAGAGGTTAATTAATGGGCATAAGCAACCATCTGTTTGGGAGTGGACCGTCTTGTTGCGGCTACTGCCACAAGAGCAACCTAATGCGAATAAATGAAATGATTGATCATTTGCAGTGAGGATGATGCTCCATCAGGAACTGACTGGGTCAATATAATAATACACAGGAGAGGGGAGGTCATTTTTTGACACATAAAGATGGATTCTATCAACCAAGCGCATGTGTACAGTACAATACAATAGATCCTTGTCTGAGTCTTATTGCATCAGGTGTCATAGGGAGAAATATACAATAAGGTACGTGCATCGATCTGTTAACTCCATATTTGCCCCACAGCATGCCTGGCCTCATGCTACCTTACATACAAATGATGCCAATAAGTCTCATGTAGTATAGAGATTTTAGATTTTGGAAAAAGAGAGCACTGGTGTCAGTACAGTAGAAGATACAGACACCTTGAGTTGAGGCATCTGAATCAGTTTCGGGAAAGAAAAGGCTGTATTGGCCTGTGAATCCCTAGTTTCCACCCACCTGTTCTGAGCAGCTCAATGGAAGCACCAGAAATATAAAAAGAAGGGCAAAAATATCAAGATAAAGATTTGGCTGAGGTAGAACACCTGACATCTCAAATAAGAGACACGTTCTTCAAACACACTTTGACGTTGAAGTGGCCTCTGGTGCTTCTTCTGCTGTAGATAAAGAATTCATGTCATGCTTCCCCTCACAGTTACATGCCTTCAGCACACTGGAAGTGCTCAAAAACAAACCCCAAAAATCCAACCGAAGCTTCCTCTCTAATCAGTCTCAAACCTACAGGTGCACATGCCAAGGTAATTAGAGCGCCCACAAAAAGTAATTCAAATTATGAATTAGAGGAAGATGTTATCTATAACAGAAAAATCATGTTTAATTCAGTTTCTAGTGTATGCCTACATGGTATGTTTGTATCCTTTATCTTAAAGCCCTGCCAATACCTATTTATCACAGCACTGTTGAAGCCACGTTGATGACAGGTGTTTTAGGCTGTTTGTTCAGTCGTAATATGGTAATTGGATTGAAAATGGCTGCCCTGGGTGATGGCACAGATCCTCCGCCTCACAGCCGTTTGTTTCCAACAGAAGGTTTGAATCAGGAATGTGGATTTCGTCAGCCCCCCTGCCCCCAGTGAGCAGCAGAAGGACCTCACGCATCACCAGCTTGCGCTCTCGCCGTCTTTCCTTTGCTCTGTAACATGCTGTTCTGTGACTGAGCTCGTCTAGAGTCTGAGACATTTGTGCATATGTTGAACTGTAACGTGCGTTTGTATGTCTCAGCGTGTTTGTAAGGATATGCATCGGATTGCAAGAGAGAATTCAAGCCTTCAAAGTTTCGCCATCTGTCCGGAGGATCTGACTTTGATGAATACATGCAGCCATTGTTTTTTTTTTCCTGTGCTGAGAAATGTCTGTGCACTAATGCAGGATAGATAAACAAGCTGCACTTTGTTTAATGGGCAGCAGCTTACAAAATCTAATTCTCCCGCCAAAGTCTCCTGCGGCTTGGCTCTGCTAGCAGCTACGTGGTGTGACTCTCCTGTAAATGGCTGCGGTGGACAGACACAGGCTGTGATGGGGACACACTGTAAAGCGAAGTCTTGGATGTGGATGGGGTTTGAAGTCGAGCGTCGCAGAGCTTGATAACAGACAGAATGGCAGAGTGTTGAGGAAGCACTTGACAACAGCCTGTACAAAGGGAAAAGTGGAATGATCCTGCCATCCGCTCATCAGTGGCAGCAGAAAATGTTGCGAAGCGCTCATCAAAGGGCAGCAAGCTGCCTGCCTGACTTAGCCTGCTGTTGTCTGACCAGCCGACTAGCCGGCTGACAGAATGATAGCTCCTTTGTAGCTACCTTTTTGTCTCCGAATTTTCTGGCTCCTCACAAATTAAACTCAAGCTTTTGAAGTGATGCGCACATATGCTCCTCCAACTCCCCGATTCTACTTCGACCTGCTCCTTCCTTCCTTCCACTCGGTTGGCCTGCTTGTCTTTCGAATGCATTCTGCAGACTCAGGCTCCCAGAGCAAGATCTGAGCACAGATCCTCAACCTATATACAAGAGCACAAGAGCGCTCCCTCTGGCATCTGCACACTTGTCAGCAACACATCCTCACAGCAGCAGCTACTGTTTCCTTGCAGTTTTCTCCAACCAGACAACATGGAACCCCATTGTCTTTTGCTTTAATTGTGCTCCTCCAGGCTGCTGGTTAGTCACACAACAGAGCGGCATACCTGAGGGAAGTGAACAGTGTTGGTATTAAACCGAGGATTGGCTTACACACTCATACACATGCACACACGCCCTCGTAGAGTGTGTACCGGTGCTTAGAGGAGCAGCTGAGAAGCCCTGTAGAGCCAATTACACATACAGCTCTAATCTCTTGAGCAAGCTGAATGGATAGAGAGGCGAGGAGACGGAGGCAAGGATGAAGGGTGGAAGAGATGAGAGATGACAATAGTGAGGGGATGGAAGAACAAGCAGGAAGGGATTGATGGGAAACATAAGGGGAGTAGTAGGAGGAACAGAGGAGAGATGGTGGGAGGGTGCTGAGGTGAGTAAGAAATGAAAAGTGTTGACCTGTGCTAGCGGAGGGGGGTGAGAAAGACAGAATGGGGTAAAGGAATCAGGGAGATGTAGTCTGAGTATTGACACGAGAGCAGGGGCAGCTCCAAGCCTCAACATGGCGTTAGATGCAGTGCCCCCAGTCGAGACACACATCTACCTGTCTGACTTTTATCAGTTAAACGGATACAGCCCTGAGAGCCCCATAGGCGGAACGTGAAACTTCTAACGGCCGACGTCTCTTTTCCCTCAAGCGTTGTCAAAAGGCAACAAGAGCTTCCTTTAATGTGTTATATCTGCCTGTCATGTCAGCTGCCTCCTTCTCTGTCCTCCTCCTCCAGCTTTCTCCTTCTTACCTTTTCACTCTTTCACCTTTTGCACCGCGATACATAACTCCTGTTTTTCTTTATTTTTTCCTTAACCCAGATCCTTGTCTTCTTCTTTTTTTTTTTCCTTTCTGCTAATACCCCCCCTCCCTTCCCTGTAGCATGGTAATGTTCTCAGAAATTACAGTGAGGTAAACAGAGCAGGGTGTCGAAATGAAATAACAGCTACGGGGCTGTCAGCTCTAGCGAGGGGGGCCATCCGTCAGTGGGAAATGACACGTCGGCCGCCTACCCCCCCTCCTGCGCACACACAGTTGGATTCCTCCTGTCCTCCTCGTGGCAAGGTGAAGGAATTATGCTCATCAAAGGCCCAGCGCAGCCTGGAGCATTTCCATTAGCCTTCTACAACACTGGTCAATGGCGAGGGGACGGACACGACTGCCATCGCGCACACAAGGCGGGCAACTCTGGGGAGAAAGATACAAACACAGGCACAGCATTACAGTGCATAGATTTGATGCAACAAACACACACACATAATTACTCCGAGATAGGATATATGCACAGGTACACACATGCACACACACCTCAATTACCGTTTCATTCATAGCCTGACAGCAGAGCGTGTGTGAAGCCTGACATTAAAGGAAATTAAATCTCCTCGTGGAATGGGCCAGCCCATCTCACCTCCCGTCAAAACGCTCCCATTTCCACTCGTCCCCGTAACCTTCTCATCTGGGTATTTAGGGCTTTGTGGTGCGGAACGTCATCAAAGAGGAAACTTAGCGAGGCGGCCGTGCGTAGACGAGGCCTCCCCGTGATAATCCCCCAGCAAACGTAGCCCTCTACTATTAACCCACGCACACAAATTACCGCTTCACGTTCTATTGCACTCTTTCACCGCGTGTACTGTCACATGCTTATAGGAGAGAGTGCTTTCATTCAAAAGTGTGCGCACTCACTCACACACACACACGCGCGCACACACACACACACACACATAATCTCTCGTATCATTGGCTTAGCCCAGTAAGTGAGTCAGTCAGTTAACTCTTTGATCCAGACCTCCTGTCTGCATTGGAATATGAAGCCTTTTTGACATAATCCTGAAAAACATTGCCTCACATAACCGATGAAACTCAAAGGAAAGCACAGCTGCACGGCTACACATACCAAAGGGACTTAGCAGGAGAGTGACACGTGTACAGTCAATTTTTACGGGCAGATTTAATTAAGCCTCATTCACTGCCAAATCCTGTGTTATACAAACGCTTGTGAGCCTTTTCTCGCTGGCTCTGAAGCACATAAATGTGACAAACCTACAAAAGAAGGAGGAGTTTAGTTTGCCCACGAAGTTAGGTAATTGAGTTCCTGGTTAAAGGAGAAAGAGCTGCATTTTTTTTCCTGCCTTCTCGTCGGGCACCGGCTTTCTCCCAAAGGCTTTAATCAGATCAAACATGTCCTGTCAGATAAGATGGCTAATTAATCAGGGGAGGGACCAGTCTTCTCCTCTGACAGATGGAGAGATGGAAGCAGGACGCTGGTGGAGGCACTTCCTCTCCTCCTCCTTAACCTCTTCCTCTGCCATCAACAGAAAGCAAAACAAGACAGGGTGAGAGAGTGTTGCCTGTGGTGAAGCACAGGGAGCCTGTAAAGATTCTCAAAGACAGTGTTTACATGCAGGCTGCAGCTGAAGGATCTCCATAACCCCCGACTGAGAAGGAGCACTGAAGTTTTTGTGTACAGTACAGCATATATGCGCGTGAACGACATCACTAGACATCCATCTTTTTGAGGCATTTATTTGAAGCTAAGTCAACTGAATTCAAAGTGAAGTAGTGCTATTAACAGAGTCCAAGTCCCTTTGTGTTTTAGGAAAGAAGCTGAATGTGCTAAAGTAAATATTGGTTAGGTGCACACACTACTGTCTTAATTTTCTTGTTCTACTTGTCCTTTCTTCTCCTTTTCTTGTCTTGTTGCCAGTTCTTAAGGTTTATTAGACTAGACCTGGCCAACTTGGCCATTTTTCTTCAGCATTTATATCATCCCATAAATGTTTATAGATGCATGCCTCCCTGAATTGATATTGTTATTCAGGATAGATACAGTAGCTTTCCTTATTATTGCATAATAGATCCCAACCATCACACAGATTATTGCCTTTCTACATGACAATGCTCCTTTCAAAGGCCCTCTGCTGCTCACATTATTGATATAAACTGGATAATAATGTAGCTTTCTGGCAAGGGAGGTTATTAATGGATTTATTGCATTAAATACGTTGAGTTGAACGTTGAGTTCACAAAGGCAGCCTTAAAAGATCTGTTCAAAATTATCCAGAACATCTGCAACACCCACTGCAATTTCTACAGTCTGTCTATAAATAACAGTGAACTGAAGCCCATGTAAATCTTTTCAAAATGTTGCAGAATGCCTTCATTCATTACATTACACTGACCGCCAAACGCAGCATATAGACACCTCTTTGTAATGTTGCTTTTGCTCTTTGTTAGCTTTCCTCTGGGGTGGTCCTGTTGGCTGCTGTTGGATGAAAGGTTTGGAGATGTGGATGTTGGATAAAGAGGAGATGTGATGAATGAGAGCTGCTAACAGATCAGAATCTGGCGGGCTGCCTGATTGGATAGCTCACTCAGTACCTGGGTGGGAGGATGGATTGAATGTAATTTGATACATTGGAAAAGAGCATGCTAACACGCATACAGCATCATAAAGATACATAATTGGAGATAAGGATGACATAATGTAGTTTCATTTGTAATTTAGAGAGGAGCTGACTTGTAGGATAGATGGATGGATGGATAGCTGGTTGAGTTGCATGGTGGCTGCCTGGCTCAGTGACTGATTGACTGGTGGGGCTGGGCTGCTGTTTCCAGCTGTTCTGCTGCAGAGCTTACAGGGCCCTCTGCTACCTCAGGCTCAGCCCACCACCAGCTGTGCAGCTTCACCTAGCAAGCAGCAGCCTCTGGGCACTACAGAGAAAACGCTGTCGGTACAATACACACTACACAGCTTCTCACTCTTCTATCTATCTTCCTCTTGATCTTTAAACCAAACATTTAAAATCGGGTGAAAAGAGACAGAAGACTCCATGCAAGCTATTGTAAATATGTACAGCATGCAAGATGTTAATCCAGACTTGCAATTTCATAATACTTTCCAGTCACGCAAGTTCATAATGTAGCCTACACACTCACTGCCTCACTCATAGAGTCAGAGGCACAGTGAACTATTGATGTATCCATATTACATGGGAGCATATGAATGTGGGAGTGTCATTAAGGCTAAGCGTCATGTGAGTTCAGCCAGAGTTTGGTTCCACTGTTGGCAGCATTGCCATGTGTTATGTGGCGGCTCATGACACAGAGCTGATGTATATTTCACAATTACTGTGACTGTTGTTGACAGATTATTTCTCATCTTTTCCTCCCCTCTCCTGGCCCTGCAGCAACAGGAGCAGGACCCCACCAACCTGTACATCTCCAACCTGCCGGTGTCTATGGATGAGCAGGAGCTGGAGAACATGCTGAAGCCCCTGGGCCACGTCATCTCCACAAGGATACTGAGGGATGCCAACGGGGTCAGCAGAGGAGTTGGCTTTGCCAGGTACACAATAATAATGATACTAATCTGACATGGAGGCAGTCAGTCCTGCTTCTGCTATCGAAGCAATAATTGATCTTTAAGTAGTGGCCTCAAACCATACTTGAGTGAAATCCAAATTCCATACTTACATTTTTTGTGCTCAGGTTTTACACCCCTTCTTTTCTGGTACTTTTTAGATGCTGCAGCAGCAGTAACAAGGAATAATTTGCAAATGTATTTGACCCAGTTAGTTGTGCAAGCACTCTTACAAATGCACACAATGAAGCACACACATGCACAAGGGCACACAAATAGACCCACATACATAAATGCATGCATTGGCATACAGACACACACTACTTAGAATGTGCATACACATTCACTCTAAAAAGACACAGATGAATCCTGCTTATGTGCAGTGAGAACTTTACAAGATTTGCCAAGCCTGTTTGGCAAGACGTCTGCCACTGGATGAGTTTTTCTTTTGCTGTCTTCAAATGCAACTGGCAAAGTCTTGATTATGACATGGGAAGTCACGTACGCGATATAATTAGCGGTCAAGTGGTTAAGTCGTTAGAACATCGCTGCAAGGCGACGTCAACTTGGATCGCTTCATTGCTTCTTTCCAAGAAATTCTGACTTATTCCTCAACCGTGTTATAAAATTACAAAGAAAAACTTCATAGAAGATTAAAATTATAATATATTAGCTTACCATTAGCCAAAAAAATGAGCTTCCACGGCCTCCAGCTTTTCTGAAAACATCAGCAAACACGTCAAAACTCATTGACTCAGAGCTTTCAGAAAATTTCCACCTCTGCGGTGGTGAACACCACGACATTCATATGGACTCTTCTCATGAACACAGTAAACACGACCCCGTTTGAAGGCAGCATTTGCCTGTGCATTCATGGATACCAGCACACCCCCTTGTCCTTACAGTTTAGCCAGAGCTGCTATATTTCCACCACCAAGCCTACCACTGAACAGTTTATTTCTTTTTCTACTTATAAAAGTTTCCACTTCAGCTTGTTAATCCCCCAAAGTCATAAACCGCTCTGTCCTTGTCCTCGGCAGCAGCCACCAGGCTCTCATTCCTCTCCGCACATTCCTCCCTTGTTTACCCAGAGGAGGCCACTGACGGCCACAGAACCGCCATCTTGCAGGGATTTTTCTTAATCACCTGCTCTGGCTGAACTCCTCTCCTATTCCCTGCTCTATTACCGCGGGTTACAGCAGGACAGACAAGCGCAAACACACACAAACTGGCACTTATGCACAAAAATGAGCATATGCACAGACAGGCTTCCTACACACCTGTGCACAAGCACAATGCATGCACATGTGCACAACACTGGCATTCGTAAGCAGACTCTCACACGTACACACACAGACAGGAAGGCAGCCTCCTGCAGGCCAACAAGCAGAGCACAGCAACAACCTGCCACAAGCCACCTGTTCAAGCAGTCCTCTGTGGGTGGAGGAGGAGACGTGATGGAAAGGGAGAGTGAGACGGCAGGAGAGAGAGGGACAG
Source organism: Chaetodon trifascialis (assembly GCF_039877785.1). Lineage (NCBI taxonomy): Eukaryota > Metazoa > Chordata > Actinopteri > Chaetodontiformes > Chaetodontidae > Chaetodon > Chaetodon trifascialis. Next base: position 7,665,893 of record NC_092072.1, on the reverse strand, counting down.
GAGTGTGAAACAATGGCCAGGTAAAAAGAACTAATCATAGAGGTTATTATGAAGAGAAAGAGAAGGTGATGGGATGGAGAAGGCAGTATGAGACGGAGAGAGATTGAGGAATAGAAAGCGAAACGAGCGAGTGTGGGTGTCTAGAAGAAAATGTGAGAAGCGAACGAGTGGTGTTTTCGTTAGATAAGGGGATAAATTAAAAAGAGAACGGTCATAATTGATGAGTACGGGACAGAAAAAGAAGCCAGAAAGATTCGAACAAGGGAGAAAAAAAGAAATCTGTGTATTTTTATGAATTTCAGAACTCCCATTAGCTGTGTCAACAGACAGAAAGACAGACAGCTGCTGAGGGTTGGGCCATGAGGGGCATTAGAGAGAGTAAACTGAGCTAAGTGTTTGTGGGCCGATCCATTACTGTTATCAGAGCCCATTACTCCAGCCCCAGCACTAATCATTGCAGACAGCGGCACCTGATGCCATTAACCGGCAGCACACAGAGAAAAGCCAGCCTGCCTCACTACCAACCGGCTGCTTTTCTGACTGACTGCCTACCCCAAAAGCGTGACTGACCAACATACAGTCTGACCACCAGTTTGTTTCCCTGTAACTTCCCTAACTCTGCAGCCTGTCTGCCTTATTTACTCCTTGTCTATGCTCCGGTTTCCTGTCTCTACAATGTAACTGCTGGAAAGAGTCAAGGAGATACAGCGTTGAGGAGGAGGCAAACAATGAATAGCCGGAGGGGGTGTGAGGAGGACGGATAAAGAGCGCTGGGGACTAGCGAGGGAAGCTAAGCCTCAACACTTCCAGTCAGAGAATCACTCAAAACTCTGTGTGATGCATTCAGCCTATTTATTCTCAGGTCCTTTTAAAATGGACAGCAAAACACCCCAACAAATAATCTCACACAGCTTTTGTTTTGATAATGCAGTACACAGCCACATAAATCATTATTTCACAGGCACTAAGTTGTGCGTGCATTGTGCACAGGGTTGTCAGGCTTTAGTGGAAGAGAGCAAAAGCGATAAACAGGTTAGCCGTGCTTCATGCAGGTCCTCTCTGTGTTATAGGGCTGTCTCCTAAAGTGGAAGCATTATCGAAGCGTTATTGGCCTATTAAGTGCAGTCGTGTATGTGTGAACATGGATTAGGAGCATATTATGAATGTGTGCGTACATGCATACAGATAATATGTAAACATAAACGCGCTGTATATTCACTTCAGTGAAGCTTTATTGAGTAAAATAAATACCACATAGAAAATAAGTCGTGACATATTGTGCAATACATGGATAAATAAAACAACTTAACACTTAGAAATGAATGTGTAAATGTGAAATGTGTGTGTAGCACTGAGTATTTAGTACTGTCAGGTACTGTAAGCTGCCTCTGAAGTGTGCTGCATCAATTTCAGAATAAGCAGATATTTACAGAAATCAATGGAGTAGATGAGGTCAGACATTAAATATATGGTCTTTGTACTGTTTTCAATGTCAAAAAGGATCAGCAGGTTATCACAGTCTGTCTTGTTAATGTTTTCACAGCGTCCCAACTGTCCCATTCACATCCTGAATGACAACTAAAAGCCAGCGATTAGTGATCAGCCAAGTAACACTGGCTGGTTAATATCAGTCTTTCCGACCACAGAGGGAAAAAAAGAGAGAGATGGAGACGAGGGTGGATACAGGGTCAGTGAGAGATGGATGATGGCAGGAAGTGTGAAAGATTACGTATTCTAAAAAGAGAAGTAGGGAGAGGAAAAGGGAGAAAGATGTTGATGTGGACAGGGCGTAGCAGAGAAACAAAAGGATGGACATGGAGGGAAGGAAAGGAGGGCACGGAAAGTAAGAGAGATGGGGCGGGAGAGAGTGAGGGTAACACTGAAAGATGGAGGAAATAACCAAGGTTGAAAGACGGGGAGGAATGAGAGAGACGTCAAAAAGAAGAGGTGCAGACGGGCGGGGAGTAAGATGGATGGGACGGAGAGCGCGATAAAGAAGCTATGGTAAAAAAAAGAAGAAGGATGAAGGTAGAGATGGAGAAGGATGAGAGACAGCGGACAGAGAAGTTAGAGGCTGACAGGATGATATGAGTATTCTTGGAGGTGAGAGCGAATAAAGCATGAAAATCTGAAAAGCAATGGATTCTGCACATTCCAACAGGATATTACCATAGGCACAGCGATCACTCAAGCCTGCATTTAAAAGCTGCCTCAATTTAATATGAGTCCTTTGTGAGTATATATTGAAGGTCTGAACGGTAACAAATCTACACTAAGTGCAAATTCATGCCTGAGGCGTGTGTTTTTTATGTTACTGTGACTTAACGTGCTAATGTTTGATATATATAGAAATTTCCTTTTGCATAGAGAGAAGCAAGTCGGCATGGTTCGAGGGATGGTGGTGTTAGTGAGTAGCTGTCAGTCCGCCACTGTGGTCCATGTTGGACAGACAAGCTTGTTGTTGGGAATGTGAGGTGATCCCCTTTTCCCTTAACGACACCAGCAGGTTGAGATTTCGGGCTTTTAGTGAGATGTCAAGAGAACTAATGGATGAATTACCATGAAATTCAGTACAAATATCCACATGACTGCTGAAGCATCACAGGCATATCCGAGTTTTAACTTAAAAAGTGAAATATGTCAACATCTGCTGCATGGGTGGACAGAAAATTTGATATTTCATTTATCTGTTGCACAGAGGATAATTTGTAATGACTTTTCCTCCAGCACGACTATGAGGTTCACATTCTTAGTTGTCAGTGAAACACATTCATGTTCCCCTGCAGTAACTCTGATGATCCTCTGACCTTTCACATCACGCCGTCACCAGGTCAAAATGTTCATTTGTCCAATACTTGGACAAATTACTTTTAAGCCTCCACGCTGTTTTTGGGTTATCTGGGTGTCTCATGAACGTCTTGAGGGAAAATTTGGCACAAATGTCCGCAGGGACTCGAGGATGAACTTGTAGTCAAAGGTCGCAGTGTCCATGCAAAACACATTTTTGGCCGCGACCCAAGAATTCATGTGCTAATTATGACAAAATTTCACACAAATGTTTCATAGGACAAAATGATGAACTGGTGACATTTTATATCCAAAAAGTCAAAGGTCACTTTCACTGTGGCATCATGATGTTCTGTAAAAACACTTTTCTGGCCTTTGTTCAACACCGTGACTCAGGAGCAGAAGGGGGCCATATTTCACATTTGGTCAGATACTGAATTGGTCGTCCACCTTGAAACTGCGCTGATTGTCTAGATCTTCTGCACTGCTGGATTGAAGATGTGTGTGAAACTTTTACATTTTACAATTTGTGACAACAGCATCCACATTTGAAGCTTTGTAGTCCACCACAGGCTCATTAGTTTGGCTGATACTGAGCTTCAGGTGGTTGGGGTGAAGCATGTTTCTCACTGGACATTATTCACTGGAATCATACATGTCAGTATAGCTTATAACTTCCATTTTGCCAAAAAATGCACTTAATACCTCTTATAAAATTCCTTCACTGTATGAATCAGTATGGGATGTAAATACAACTCGACTCGCTGGTGGAGGCACGAGGTCTTAACTCTAATTAAAAGTTATAGCTGGTTAACACATGCAGGTTACTGTTGCCATTGTAAGCAAGCTAACACGCTCATGTTAACATTTAGCTGAAAAGATGGCATCACAGAGCCAATAGCCTGACTTTTAACTCATGGTCTTGTCAATCAATTATACAGTAATTAACTTTTTTTCATATTGTTTAGGAATAGAGGTATTTTAAAGGAGCTAAGAGCACGTCGGCATTATATTACAGTGGACATGGCTCACAGAATTTGACTTATATGTGTTGTATGGGGTTAAAGATTAGGAGTTAGATTTAAGCTGTAACTTGCTCACATTTCCTCGCAAGTTTGCAGTTCTCCTCCCAACACAGCAGAAAGATAAGAGATACGTGTGGGCGCGCCAAAGTGTGTGCATTTTTCTATGTGTTTGTTGCACTTATGCAGATGTTTTGATGTGATGTGTGTGGGCATTAGTGTCTGTGTGTGTATGATGTGAGAGATCAGAGCCCCCCCGCTGGTCAGCTGCTCGGCCCATAGATGTTTGATCCAGTGGCTGGAAAACGGGAGATGAGTCAGTCGGCTTCCTGTATTCTCCCGCTCTCTCTCTCCCAGTCTGGAAATCAAATGGAGTCGTTACTTTCCAAAATTTTGCCAGTTTTACCTTCTCATTACTTACCTCCCTGCTCCTGCTTCTTCTACATCCCTGCATCCATTTCGCTCGTTCTTTCCATCTTTCTCTGCTTTGTCTTCTTTATCAGGTGGGGAGAAAGGCTGAATGACAAGTCTTTCCCTGCAAACCCTGAATGTCATTATGAACTTCTGATTCATGCAGACAGTGACATTCTGCAGCAGAGAGACAGGCAGACTCTGGATAGGCTCGTTGGGGTTTTTAGAATGAACAGAGCGATATTACCCAGCGAGCAGGACACACTCTAGTGGGTGACTCCTTATTGTTGTAAATGTGTCATCAGCGGCAGTATTTAACCTCATGCTCTACATGTGAAGGGCCCCGTTGCAAAATGGAAGCAGGTTAGACTGAGCTGTTTGAAAACCACTGCAGCACCCCTCTCTCTGATCTATTTTAGCTTACAAATGGTACCATGGTGTTAAACTCTATCTCATGCCAGAAGTATTTGTATCTGTTTCTGATGGTTAACAAGCAAAAAAGCAATTCAGCATATTAACCACAGGCGCTCTGCGTTCGTGTCATCATTTCGTCTAGAGGTTAAGAACGTTTATTCCAAATGACTGCACAGTTTCAACCTTTGCCATCGTGAATATCTTCCGATTAAACGCTGTGTCTCTCCTTTTTGTTGCAGGATGGAGTCCACAGAGAAATGTGAAGTAGTGATACAGCATTTCAACGGAAAATACCTGAAAACCCCGCCAGGCATTCCAGGTGAGTCTCCCCCCCTCCTCCTCCTCTGCTTTACATTACTCCCGCATCACCCCTTTCCTTTCTTTCTTGGAAAATCATCACCTTTGAAATGAGAAACTTCCTTTCTAATTCAATTATGGTAATTTCTCATCTCAGATCTGCCGGACAGCTTGATAGATTGTGTACACCGTTGTTTCTGACACCTGAAGCTAGCTGCTGTGGCTGTGGCTGAATAGCTGACGGTTCTATAGGTCTCTTCCTCTACCCATCTCTCCCTCTCTCTCTCTGTCACCGTCTCTCTTCGTCCCTCGTGGTGCTGCTGCTGCAGGCTGGAACTTCTCGGGCAGGAGAAAACCCTCTTAATATTCACACTCATGCCTCTGTGCTGTTCTTTGCAATCTACTTAAGAGCTTGCACTCTCCCCTCTTTCCTCTCCTGCTCCTGCTCTCTGTAGCGGTGTCCTCTCTCCTTCCTATATCTCTTTTCTGCAGTCACTGTAGACAGTGGAACAAGCTGGCCAAGGAGAAAACAGGCAGGGGAAAGGTTGGGAGAACAACTGTCACAAAATGGAGACAGATGTAGAGACCAGTTTGTACCGCACTGTGTGTTAGCACAGAAGTTTGCCTTTTATGCGGTGTCCAAAGTGACATCGGTGTCCCAAAAGTTTAAAACAAAAGGAGACAAAGCATTGGAAATGTTGGAAACAGAGCGAATCTCTGAGGGAGGACGGGTGACAAGAGGTGGTTGCAAAAAGAGAAGTGAGGTGGAAGGAGAGGAAAGATATGAAAGAAAGAGTCAGAGGAAAAGGCCAGGATGAAGAAAAAACATGCTGCCTAAGCACTTTTGGGGCCAGGTGCTGCAGCGCTCAGAGCCTCCCGTGCGTCCCAGCAGGATGCGGGGCGATGCCTAGCAGATCTCCTTCACCCCTGTGGTAATTTTATTAACCATACTCACACCTCCAACCAGCACCACAGAAACAGACCCATAAATCGCTCCGACTATCCAGTAATATCTCAGAGAGACTCGATTTAGATTCTCCATATATGCTTAGCCACTGCATAGCCAGCGGCCATTAAAGGCAAGGTGAGTGGTTATATTGAAGTTGAGCCGTAATAGGAAACCTTTAAAGCTGTAATATCAGGCTGACCTTCCCCTTTAAGGGTCTATCTCCCGGCCGCTCAGGCTTTATTATTGTTAATGGATTGTTCAGGCTCATGCCAAGCATGGAGATTTACTGCCCTGATCGAGGAAATCCTTCTGTGGAATTAAGAATGGTTAAGTTTACAAGGTCTGCTCTGGTCTGGTGCTACTATGGTCCCTCCTAAAGGGTCCATGAAGTCTCCCTTTTCCGTTGATGTCTGCTTGTGTGCACACACGACTGGCTGTTGCTAAAGCTATCACTGTTCCTTGTGCTGTCCCCATTTGTAATATGAGGTAATACACACGCTAATCAAACACTCACTTTATTATAACATGGGTCTTATTTTGGTACTTTCGGCCACCATTTCCATCACTTAGGGTGATATTTGTACTCACCAGAGTAATTGCTGAGATTTGGAAATCTATTGACATTGTTGCAGCAAAGCCTGACAGGGCAAGAAACACAAGCAGCCAGATGATCAGACGGGCTGTAAACAGGCCGGCAGGCTGTCTAGATTATATAAGCCACTTCATTTGGAGGTAAACCAACAAAGAGCCCACCCAAAATATCAATAAAATTTACATGGACACAAAGCCTCATTTACACATCTCATAAATTGAATTGGTGACTCTGATGTTAGTATTACTGATCGGAACGACGTCTGAAACTTACAAGCTAATGTCCAAATTGTAATTAAAAAAAGAGTTTGAGTGTTTTTGTGTTTGAGTCTGCATATATCGACTTTTCTCCCTCAGATGTTGGAAAAAGACTCCCTCCCTGTCATTCCTTTGATTCTTTTTTCCCTAGTTTTGAGTTTATTAAAGGGTGGGGGTTGAGGAAGTGTACTTTTTTTCCGCTGTCTGACACTGTCCATGTTGATATGCAGTGCGCTAAATTGAGATCTCTGGACATTCCTCTGTTATCAAACTCAGATGTTCCTCTGCGGAGGACCCCCGAGGCTATTTCTGTTCCTCACACCAGCAGAAAATGGCCCTTTGTGTATGCGTATTTGTGCGTGCATGCGTGTATGTACAAGTGTGCAAGTTTTGTGTTCTCACTACTTTGTATTTGTTTCTGCTGTCTGATTCACGCTTGCATATTTAAATTTATGCATTTCGGAGCGTGAACGCATACATACTGTATTTGTGTGCTGACAGAGTCTGTGTCAGTGGGTGTGTGTTTGTGTGTGTCATGTTAGTGGTATTTCCCCAGAGCCCCTTGCTATGCAGGGCAGCTTCTTCATCCATCCCGCTTTGACAGCTCAGCGGCACCCCCCGGGGGCCCTCGCCACACGCAGGACCGTGTGTGTGTGTGCACGTGCATGGGTATGCTTGTGTGACAGCTATGACTACTACACTGCGTGAGCCTTGACACACACATGCACAAACCACATAAGCACAAATACAGTCATGCACCACTAACTTTGACCTGAATGGAATGTCAACATCCATATAATGCTAATGAAATCCTTTTTTTCCACCATTTAGCATTTGAAACACAGCCCGCAGACATGCGCAGAAAAGCTGTGGTAGCGCACACACGCCAACACTCATGCACCACAACACTTTCAACATGCATGCAAGCACATACACATGCACAAACTCTTCTCAGTGTACCGAGCTTGTTCACCAATCCTCTCAAGTCCATATCTGACATGCCTCTGCATTTCCGGCTTAGCCATTCAGTCACACTGTGTCCAGAGGTGTGTGTGTGTGTGTGTGTGTGTGTGTGTGTGTGTGTGTGTGTGTGTGTGTGTGTGTGTGTGTGTGTGTGTGTGTGTGTGTGTGTGTGTGTGTGTGTGTGTGTGTGTGTGTGTGTTGAGGGAGTTGATCTTGTTATAGTTACCCTCCTCTACTCATGGTGTGTCCAGTGACATACAAAAGGAAATTGAGTTGTAACCTTGCTGTCCCATAACAGATAGTAAATATGTGCATGTTAAATTCAACTGACCATGGGAAAGAGGAAGTTACCATATTGGCAGGAAGTTAACGTTGAATTGCAGACAATGCGATGACACTGAGAGGAGGAACATACAGAACAGAAGATTGTTGAGATGCTAACAGATGGCACTTAATGGCACTGTAGACAGCTTCCATACACATCCTGTTCAAGTTTAATGTAATAACATCTAACATCCTTATGATTACATGTTGACTTGACATACAGAGTGAGGAGATGATAGCAGATGGTGGCTAATGATACTTAAACAGCTTCCCGATTCTCACTACTGGTTATATGTGTTATTTAGATACAATATGGTTTAATTCACTTTTGATACATCTACTCAGAGGCAGCATGAACAGTTCGTGTGTTGTTTTATCAATACTGTTAACTGTTATATCCTTTATAAGCAATAAAACACACCATCGGGGGTGTTTGGAGCTTGAATTTAGAAGTTCTACCGAAACAAGTGCTACTTCACTTGCATATAGATGCATTTAATCAGGCATCCAGGTCAGGTTTGTTTGGTGAGCCCTGGTTGATATGAGAGGTGCGTAGCTTTCGCCCAACAAGCCAGTCACCGAGGCCTGCTCCAGCCGCTCTGCTCTGCCCACGTCTGATTGCGATTCAGAGAGAGGGACATGATCGATAGCCCTGATGGAGCACTACAGCTGTTTAGCTATTCTGTGCAATGCGGCAGCCGCTCTCCCTGTCGCTGTTGTCGGCTGTGAGTGTGCATACGCCCGCACACAGATACAAAGTCATTGACATGCTGCTCACATGCGCATGGATAAAGTACATGTATGCCAAAATATGCATGGACGTGCTTGTGTGTCTCCACCGATGGACATTTACGTGCAACAGCGCGCGTGCGGACATGTGCACACTGTACATATATGTAAAGGACCATAGGTTACACACTCTTGCGTAGATGGGCTTACGCTGACACAATAAACTCCTTTCTGAGAAATGATCAACTTTGTAGTTGGAGGTGAGAATAAAGAGTTATCCTTGTTTTTCAGTGGATGTGGATTTACTCAATACACAAAATAAATGGAATTTATGAAATGTTACTACAGCAATAAACCATACTGAAGTGAGCCCAACAGGGACGCATTATGATTTACACTGCAACCCTGAGCTCTGGGAAAGTCAAAGGAAGCGCAGATAAAAAGTGATTTAATCCGCGGGCTCCACTGAGCCTTGCTGATTAAAGCCCTTCGTCCCACAATGCATTAAACAGCTTAGAGATGACACCCTATGGTAAATGTAATTTGAACCGGAGATACATTAGCTATTGTTTGGTTTTGGCAGGTGAGTAATCTCATGCACATGCCATATTGTGTGTCTTCCATGGCAGACAGGAAATTGATAACATTTGATACATCGTCTGTGCTGTGCTCTGCTGTGCTGCTCCGGCAAATCACTGCTCTTTGTACAATTTAACTTAATTTCATTGTCAACAATCAAACAACAGCTAAATAAACAAGAAGGTGCATTCTCAGAGGGGCTAGATACAGGTAGTGTTGAGCGTTGCCAAACGACAGCACCAGACTTTGATGGATCCAGCATTCTCATGAATGTCTAACTGTGCAAACAGAGATTCAGTCCAGACTGAATGTGCTGTAACGCTGCAGCTTCTTCCTTTTCACTTCCGTTGTTGTTGCTTGCTCCATTGTCATGCCGCCAATATGGCAGCAGAGCTGAGAGTCAGCTCCAATATTGTCCAATAGATGCTGGATAAATAATGGAAACCACATCAGGAAGCAGCCACAGTGGCCCTGGGAGATGGAACCAAACGGAAACATGCAATATGTACAAGCTTTCCTGCTTCTTTTTTTTGTTTTTTCTCTGTAAACCCTTACCTGTTTTCACAATTTCTTGTCAAACCAGAGTGACTTTCTCTGTCTTGCAGTTCAAAAGCACCCTATTCTAAAAAGTTTATTTAAGCCACCAGCAAAAGCCATATTGAATGTGAATATGGGCGTGATTACAATCCCAATCAAGCTCCCTTTTTTTTCCTGATTCACCTCCCTGATCTGTCAGAGATCCAGGTGACATCCAGGCTTTGTGGGACCGCCGCAGCTGTCAGGCTTGTGCCAGATAGCGTTCAAAGGGGCCGCGATTCAGCAAGACCCCCTTAAAAGAAACAGCATAGACCAAAAGACAGTTCTGAACTCCAAGTGCTGGCCGCCGACACATCCCGTCATTATTTGCGAGAACACCAGGCCTGTGCCACTGAGGGTAGGGGAGCTGTTGCTGGGGGTGCTGTTGCAGAAAAAGATTCCCTCCCTGTTGGCATCCTTACCAAGGCAACGGTGCCAAGATAGCAGAGACAGCCCACGGTATTAAAACGTCCCTCGCTGCATTAAGGCAAGTCCCAAATCACTTGGTAAGTCACAAAAAGCCCTTCTGAAACTGTCAGTCATACTTGAGTAATCCATGTTAATTTCTGCAATCCCTCCCACATTCCCCTGGCTAATAACTGGCCTGTCAGCAGGCCCATTTCTCCCCCCTATGGCGAGCAGATTTAACGTGCAGCCAAGTAGGTTGGTGGCTTGGCTGTCAGAGCGTCTCAGACATGGCTGCCTCTCCAAGCATGCCAAGGCACGTTTTTCCCATGATGCATCTGTGTGTCATGTGTGGGTGCTGATCTGTTAATTGTTTATATGTAATGTTTTCCTTCCTCTTTTCTGACAGAAACAAAAGGTCAAATCCATTATGTATTGATAATTCATTTACTGCCGCTGTCACCCAGTGTGAACTGGCCATATTTCTGTCTCTGTTTGTGATGCACAATGACAATCAGACAGCTTTTCAATATCCACTGCCACGGATAATAATTAGCCACCAAAACTCCCTTTCAAATGCACTTCTCAGGATATTGCATTGTAATGAAATCTGTCCTCCACGCACAAACCTTCCACCCCCCCACCCCTGACTTCACCCGGCTCCCATTAGAGGCAGGACACACAGGAAGTTATTATTGGCATTCCCAGTAAATCAGACAGCTTCCTGAAAAAGGATCAATTTCCCCCGATGCACTTTCTCATTATAACCTTATCTCGCCCACAGACAATAATCTGGATTTGTCACGCTTTGTTTGTTTTGCCAGTGAACTGTATCAATCATGAGCGAAGCCAACGGTTAGCTCAAAGAGGAGGAGGAGGAGAGAGAGAGGAGCCACTCTGAGTGGCTCTGTCACTGAAATATAAAGTATTCACCTGCTGCAGTCCCCTTCCACAAAAAATAATATAAGCCCTTTGATTGGCTTCAAAGTTTGTTTAGGCAGAAGAGAGGAGCTCCGGCTCCTGGAGGGGTTTAGGCAGGAACGATTGACTTTGCTCTCCACTCAACCACATCTAATGTAGAGAGAGACAGAATGAAGGAGAGTTACCACGAGAAGAAGATACATAACGAGGGAGAGTAATAGAGAGAAGTATAGCGGGAGTGCGATGGAAAGAAATAGATCAGGATCTGAGGAAATGTGACAGGAATAAGAGAGGAGATAAAAGAGAACAGATGGAAAAGGGCAGAGAGGAGAAAAAAGTGATGGCTGGCGCGGGGAGGCAGAAGAGAGAGCAGGAAAAGTTGGATCAAGCCATGCTTTTGGAAGGTTAAATTTGAGTAAGGTTTAGGTTGCTGCATCTGCACCAGACGAGATGAAAGGACGACATTGACTGTGCGACCGCTTCCTGAGCTTGACCCCCGTGACCCCGGCCCAGCTGTCCACCATGTTGATCCCCTTCTATCTTTCTCCCTCTCGCCCTGCTCACATCTCTCCTTGCACTTTTTTGTTGTCCTTGCTTTTATACTCTCTCTCTCATCCGTCCCTCCCTCTCTTATCTTCCCTGCTGCTGCTGTCTTTCATCCCTCGCTTCCCCTGCTCATCCTCCCCTCCTCTCTGCTCGCTGTTCTACGCATCGCACACTTTCCTGCTCATCCCTCCCTAATGCTCATCTATGTTACTGGATATAGCTGAGTGCACACAATATTAGTGCGAGCAAAACAAGCACCTGAGGCTGCTTTTATTTATGGCGAACATTTTTCCTCTCCTCCTTGTTTGACATGTGCTCAGCCTGTTCACTGATGTGTTCGCCTTTCCTTTGTGCTGTGGACACCTGACAGGTTTTTTTGTTTTTTTTTTTAATCATCAATTATTTAGCCATAGAAGCAGAGCAGTAACAAGGTTGCATCAGAAATCTGACCGGCATTGTTGGAAAAAACGCTGTTGAATGTAAAACGTCCATGAATTTACATGTGGCCTCACGCTAGCTTCAAACCTCTGTGCTGGCAGTGTCGGACGTTTTCTACAGACATTCGTGGTCCACCGGTGATTAATCCTAATGACTTTGTTTTGCTGACATGCTAATAAGATGATGCAATGGTTAACACTATACCTGCTGTTGATATTGTCATTTTGAACATGAGCCTGATCAAAGCCCCACCATGCCAAAATAGATGCTCCGCCTAAAAACAGCCCTGCTTTAAAACAGTCTGAGGGGCTTTGTTGGTTGGTGTGTATTGTTTCAGGCACCGGTGAGACTGAATTACAAAGCTAATTTGAGTGACAGATCAATGAGTTTGAAAGCTTATCAGATGCTCAAAACACTGCAGGATTTAACAATTCTAGAAAGTTGGCACGGCGGCAGTCATTTTAGCTTTTGTTGCGATGATCGCGAGGTAACTTTCAGCGCCTTGCCAGATGACACTGTTTGCCAGAGACCTCTGCATTGGCACCCCCACTGGCCCAACGCAGCGGTCACATTCAAATGAATGAGGGGGCTGTGTTTTTGTCATGCCGAGCTGTTGTTTGTCTGAGCGCTGCCTCAGTACAGCCTCACAGAGCCGCTAGCATGGCTGAGGACTCTTAATCTTGTTAAGTCTTTTGGGGCAAATCTGAATTATCGTATTCTGTGCAGCCTGATACAGTATGAGTTTCCAGCAGGGCTGAAGTGCAGGATTTTGATTTCAAATACAGCAAACACAATGCAAGTGTACAATAGTATTTCATAGTTCAGTAAAATTGAGAGGACCCCTAAACAATGCATCACACAAGCATGGCATTATTGAGTAAAGTCGTATGTTTTTTTTTTCTGCTAACATCATGCTCTGCCACAGTTGGGTACCAGCTGCTGGTTACATGTCTTGCACAATACTAGCTCAGGAATGATGCTGCCGATTTTGCAGTCATAACAAAAAAACCTCTTGGCCTTCCTTTGCTCCGTAGATCTAACTGGGCTCTCCACTGCTCTTAAGAGTGAAGTGTGGAGATGCATACTTTATCTCCACGGATCCCTAGATTTCAGGTTTTAGCCATCAGTCGACTTAATCTAATGCAGTACCTGAGGCAATGCATTTCTTTTGCAAAGAATAATATTCTGCCTCTCAGCAGATACAGTAGGTCACTGAGCTCATAGCCTTTCGGCCTGCCTGCCCGTCCTCCAGAATGAAGATTAAGTTTGCTGAGGAGGAGGATAATCGTGCTCCTAGGTCTCTGTGGTATGCAAGCGATGCAGCAGGCTTGCTTTCTGTGGTTCACTGGTCATCTCCTCTCCATCTCCTGCACCTTTCATTAGGTCAGAGTATCACAGCATATGAGTTTGATAAATTACACCTTTCTGTTTTTTTTTCCACTTCAGGTATACGTTTGAAAAGTGAACAGAAATAGTATAGCGAGGTCATCTGACAGACCAGAATTGACCTCAAGACTGATTGTATCCTCTGTTTACTTGCGTCAGGGAAGCAAGGTAAAAAAAAAAAAAAAGCAGGTATCAGTTACACCCAGCCACGTCACTGTCACCGTCCCAGGACACAGAGGGCAGTGAGATAAATCTAGCTGCTGCCCCCAAAATAGAGCACGGGCCTCCATTAGAACAGGACGTAGGCTGTGTGGGAACAAGCAGAGGTCACTGTGGTCAGCAGAGTTATTTCTGTAGCGCCACCGGACCTCCAGGAGTTGACGCCCATTCATTCATCCGACTGCCTGCCAGCAGGGAAGGGGACACACACAGAGACACAAAGAAATGTGCACACACCTACAAGCTCTGCCAATGGACGACCAGTATGTGTGGGACAAGTTCCATTGGGTGAAAGTTAGTGTGATGGTGGCCGATTTGCCGAAGTTTTTTTTGTCACCCGGGGCTATTTGTGTCTTTTTCTTAGTGTGTGAGTGTATTTATACAAGAGGTGCCTGCTGGTGCTTGAGCTGGAGGACGATGGAAACACACCTGGTGGTTCAGAGTGACCTCATGTCTCAGACACACTGTCTCTCTGTCTGTCTCTGTTTCCGTGGCTGGCAGTACAGCACATCATAGCTATTGGATAATGCCTGCGGTTTATTTCGGCTGCTTTTACTCAGCTTGTATAGATGATTTACGGTATCTTACAGACATGGATGCACACTTTTTGCCATTGCAAAAATATAGACGACGCACAAAAGGGAAACACGCCGACATGCCAACAGAATGATTTCTTACAGTCTCCTTTTCCTTCCTTTGTTCTTCGAGGCTCTCTCTCTTTCTCTGTCTTCCTCTCATGCATCCACACACACGCACACACAAACACACACACACACACACACACACACATCAATAGTCCATTAGGAGTGTGTTGCTTTCATTACCTCCAGCTTGGCCCTGAGACAGCCTTCAGAGTGGAGTACAGCAGAGCAGAGCTGGCCAGGATTGCAGTATATATAGTGAGAAGTCGGGTAATTGCCAGCTCTCTGCTCTCTCTATCCTGAGCGTCAGGTGGAAAGTATGAATCTGTGGTATCTGGGGACCACCCCTGCTGCGTTGCACCACGTCTCGCTACAACTGTCTGTCCCCCCACCGGGCACAAGTAATAGGGGGAAAACAGAGAGCTTAAAGGCCTCAGAGAGTCCAACAACTGCCACTCTAACAATACACGCTGCCAAGGGAATAGAAAAATCAGGTAGTCCACACTCACAGCAGAGAGGCACCTAAAGATGTACCCTGCCTAGAAATCTCACTTTTCATGTCTTGCTTGCTACAGAGTCGTAAGTGCTGTTACTACTGAACAGCTTCCCTGTTTAAAAGGAATATTTTGTTTTTCCTCAACTGCCAGAAGGCAGAAGTAAGGATCAAGCAACGAAGCATTTTAGAAATCCTAAAACGTTTTGAAATGCTGCAAAATGAAAGTAAAAGCTGCAGAAATTTGTCATATATTAATATAGATAGCAAGTGGTTGAACGAAAGTAAAATGCTTTGACTTGAAATTAACCTTTGTTTGAGCTAATGTGAGATACAAGAAGGCAGGCACATGCCATCAGTGATCGAAATTCCCTGTTACCAGGTTTATTGTATCGTAACAAGGGTATTTATTTGTGCAACAGCTCTGTAAAGCATTGCATTCACAAGCTATACTATCTGCATTAATTATTACTGTACCTGCATTGTGTAGATCTGAGTATAGATGCCTTAATTGTTATTGTGTGTGTTTAGATTTTATTTAATGTTGCCTTGGTGCCGTTTGTTTACCGCTGTCACAGTTTTACTCTCAAATTTTATATGCAATTTTATAAGTTTTAGTGTTAACTAAATGTTGTGTTATTGCCTTCATGTATATTGTACACAGGGCACCCATAGAGAAGAGAGTGCGCTGCTCCCAGTGAACCACCCTGCATAAATAAAGCCTGAATGTACAACTGAATGAATTCCACGCTAACACACATAGCCACTATGAAATGGGTTAAGTAAATTTAGATGTTTCTTCTACCCTTCTGGTAGCACCCAACTCTAAAATGTTGGATGCAGAGTAAGAATTTACAAAAAACCTGCAAAAGCTTGCAACTGCAATGCGAGGAAAAAATTAAGAGGTAATATGCAAGTTGTTTTTGAAGGTACAAAACGGTCAGCTGTCATGGAAAATATGCAGGATTCATAGTTAGCGGGCAAAAACATGCAAAAGACTAATTACCAGATGTGGGTGAACTATACAGTTACACATCATTCTATTCCATTCTTTCGTGCTCAAGTCATAAATCAAAGAAATGGTATTACACTAGAACAAGCATTGTTGCTTACAGGCAAAATAAACAAAGATGAGTTATTTTCCTTACGACCTTGTTAATCATACCTGCAGCATGTGCTGTATGGAAGCATATAATGGTGTTTTTCAATGTGTGGCCTTTACCAGCCCTTAGCATTTATAGAGGTGTTGACTTAATGGCCTCTTTGCTGCAGCAGTCTTCCAGATAGCAGTGATATAGTTATGATAATACTACCACTATGTTTTCCCATTCGCCAGGCCCTGTCTTGATCCTCTTACACATAGACACACAGATTTATGAATTACCTTGAGCGAGTCATATCTCTCTTTTAGACCCTAGACGTAATCTTGCCACAGATGCATCCAGATCAATTTTTCAGGATGTCTTATTTGTGGAGTGAGCAGCGGGCTCGCCGCAGCGGGGGTGAGTGTGTGGGGGGTGGATGCAGTCAGGGTGTATCCAATTTCAGGCTGCAAAGCAAATGGCCTTGGAGATCAAGGATTATACAGCAGATTTCTAAGTCGAGCTGATATTGATTCGCTGTGCCCCTGGTGAACTCCACATTGTACCTTCTCCATGTAAGCTTTTAAATGTTGCTGCCTTAATGGCCCCCATCGCTAGTATCGCCCCCAGATCTATAAGGCCACAACAGCTGACTATGAATACGGCCTTTTGTTTTCTACATGTCACTGGATAGTCCGTGGACGTGTGTGTGGTTGATTTTATTCAGGATAAGGCGTCATGGTTAGTAACAGCTGGTGCTGTTGGGTACAGTGAAATATCAGAATTAGCTTCTCTTAACACTTCCAAGAGAAGAAATGTCTGTAAGCACTTTTAATGACAGCGTTTCAGAGATTCTGACAGCTTTTTTCATTATAATGCACATTCTGGCAGACAAAGAGGTAGGAAAGAAAGATCTCATACTCTGCAGAGAGCTCATTTCATACATTAGATAATGCATCTATATTTTATATAGTCAGATGTTGAGGGCTTCTCTACAGAAATGCTCATGGTGGTTGGTTTGTGTGCTCATGAGGATAACTGTCAGATATTTACTCTTTTATTCTGACGCGGTGTTTTGTTGGAGCCTCTCCACACTCCAGCTGGTACTGATGAATGCCTGACCACCCAGATGCTGACTTTTTCCATAGAAACTTTACGTTTGAAATTCAGATCTTTTTCAGCTGTGTGCAGCGGAGGCATTAATCACAAGAGTTTTCATCAGTCCTAATGGGTTTTGATGTGTTTTCCCATACTGAGCAGCGCTCTTGGCACCCCTCTGTGACTTCACGTTCTCCAGCGCCTTTGCCAGTGTGAGGCACAGAATTAAAAGTTTGCTGTCCTGCCATTCAGCCATCAGTTCTGCTACTTCCGCTTCTCTCCACTGTTTTCTTTCTCTCCCTCACACTCCCTTTCACACCCTGTTTCTCTCCTTTTCACTCACACACATTGTGAACACTGCACAGCCACATATTTGAAGTTTGGTAATTGCTTTTGGAAAAGCTGAGAAAAGGAGAAAAGGAGCAGAACATTGCTCGAAAGTCTAATTATTCAACAATACCCCCCCCCCAAAAAAAAAAAAAAAAAAAACAATAGAAAGACTGGCAAAAGGGGGTTGAGATGAGTATTGGGATCTGGTTAACTCGTCAAATAGGCCCATTATGGGGTAAAATCAACAGTAGGGAGTGTTAGATGTGTGCTTGTGAGGGGAGAGCGTGTCCAAATCCCCTCAGTTCGCACAGCCATTACAAACAAGAGTGGATTAGCCAGCAGCCCCCTGCTGGGACAGTGAATGGATGAGAATGGGAAAGATGACGGAGGCTGCTCCTCTCCAGCATTATCTAAATAACAGGCCGGGGAATTCAATAAGTACCGGCCTCATCAGACCTCATCAGCTCCCCCAATTAAGCTGCACATCATGGCGGCTGGCGGGCTGGTTGCTGTTGGTGACAGATGAGAGCCGGCGTGACGGCGTGCGCGCCCGTGCAGCACTGCTGTGCCGCCTCACATTCCTCACATTGTTTAAGTGAAAGAATTGGTGTGTGTATGTGTGCGTGTGTGTCTGGGACAGGTGGGTTCATTTGGAGGAGAATCGGATGCACTGATGAATATCATCAGCCTAACAACTGTTTGTTTTTCACGTCCACGCTGACACTCAGGCTCAGTTACGTTGTACTTCTTCTGTCCTCGATGCTGCACTGATGAGTCCCTGATAGCCGGCCTTAACTTTAAGTAAGCAGGAGGTACCTTCACCGCGCCGATGCTTGTGCACCCTACTGATATCGATGTTGTGTGTCAGCATCTCTCCCCTCCCACATTACCTCCCTGTGTTTCCCCAGGGGTCAGGACGTGTGGAGGAAAAACACGCTCTCCCACATCGATTGAGGCCCATTAACACAGACTGAGAAAAACAAAGTCTGTTCATCACTTCGGAGATGTTTAGACAAGGACTTGCTCAAAGTTGTTCTGCACAGTTCATCCATTCTCTCTGGTTATTGCTCTGATATCGCTCTCTCCAAGGGGATGAAGGGACAGTTGGGATGCTGTGTAAAGCGTAAATAAAAACAGAACGCAGTCATCTGCAAAAACAAACTGTGATTACCAGCGACGGTTTTAAGTGTCCTTGAGCCCACGTAGTAACATCCTTTATATAATCATGTGTTCACAAAGTGGTGAACTGTGGTGGTGATGACTGAGCCATTCCAGGATGCCCCTTTCATACCTAATCATGATACTAACACCTGTTACCAATGAACCTGTTTACCTGTGGAATGATCCAAACAGGTGTATTTGTACTGTTTTCAATTGAGTCAAAAAAGGATTAGCAAATTGTCACGTTCTGTTTTACTCAGCGTCCCAACTAGGACTACGAGTGGGATTGTAATATAAATAATGCTGAGTTTTCAAAGTGTCTGTGTTTTCCCAAGAGACAAAGTGCTATCAGACTGCCCTCATTCTTTTTGTTTTTCTTATTTTCTTATGAAAATAGGAAGACTGAGAGGAAAACAGTTCGCTGACACAGGAAGGAAGTGTTGTCAGATTTTGGCCAGAGATTGTTTTGTTTCCAGCACACACTCATACCTAAATGGCAGGGAGTCCCAAAAAGATGGATATGACTGCTGGGAGAGCGCCAGCAATGGGCTCAAATACTCATAAAACTGGAGTTACATCTAGTAACCACCATTTAAAATGTCGCAGGTTGGTTCAGTTCATTCAGCAACACTACTTGGCAAGGTTTGCACTGATGATCTATGAGGGAGGACGATCTGTTTGTTTCAAAGATTTAAACCTCTAATTATCTTTCTAATTGTTATTTTAAGGCATCCTTGCTTCAACAAGTTAAATCCTGACCAGTTTAAACTCAGTATGGAGTCTGGAGTCCGAGTGAACCCTCTAACATCGATGATGCGTGACAGAATCAGTAGACACACGTACACATGCAGCATGCTGTGCACATTTTTTGCAAATGATTGGCAGCTTTGTAGTTTTTTTTCCATTTTATTATTACCCTGACCTGAGCTTTAAAATCTAAAACAATACATACGTTTCAGGAGATAAGCTAGGAAACACTGCAGTTTCCTCAGAAAATAGTTGATGTACAAAAAAGATGGCACTTTGTTGTCAGCAAATTTTGGCAAAGACAGAGGAAAATTAGTGTCAACGCTGCTCAAGAACAAAGAGAATACCTAAGAAATGAATGAATTATGAGCCTTGGGAATGTCTGATTCCCTGTTTGAAGTTCAGAAGTACAGGGATCTGTCAGACAAAGCACAGACGAGTGGGTTAGCCATCGAGCTTCATCAGCTTCGGACCTAACTTTGGCTTTTTAGACTTGTAGACTCATAACCTCATGCTGACATCAGGTTCTGACATTGCTGAAATTAAGCAAGATAAAGTAATCATTTTTAAAGTGTTTTATCCACTTGGATCACTTGGGTTAGTAGCAGGAAACTAAAAAGCAATGATGGTGTTTTAAAACAGCTGAAGACTGTGAGAAAACAAGTTAACAGAGACGGAGGATGTCGATGAGAGTAAGAGATAAGATTTTTATGACGGCGTAAATATTGTGCAGACTTTCCTGTGCTGCCTTTGGTTGTGTGTGTATATGTCTGAGAGTGTGTTTGTGTGTAAGAGCGTGTGTGTGTGTGAGTGCATGTGCATGGCTGCTCTTTTGAAAGTGAAAGAGCAAAGAGAGCTGCACCTGCAGCTTCTATCAACCAGTGGAAAGCTCCTTTCAGCACAGCTTTAATTACAGTGTCTGCAGCTTTGCTTGGCTCAGACAGGCTGGTCTCCACGCAGCCAACCAAATCCTCTCACACATAGCTGCCTTCCTCTGCCACAGAGAGGCCTGATCCCTAATCAGCCGCGGTGCCACTCTTCATCGATCCCCAATCAGTTACAGTAAAGGGGGACGCGATGAAACCCCCCTCACACACCCCCTCCTCCCCTTTTCCCCTTTTTAGTCAGGTGCCCCGCTTTCATTGATCATAAATCAACGTCACTGGCAGCATTGATCGTCAATCACCCCCGGTGACATTATTGATCTGGCCGGTCCCTCAGCTAGGCCTGCCCCCAGCCCTCAGCCCACATTGCAGCCCGGCTGCAGCATATTGATCCCCCTCAGATACAGTATTGAGGGCTCTGTATTGATAATTCATTTATTGTGCTGTAATTTCATTTTCTTTCCTGTCCATACTGTTGTTACTGGAAGCCCCTACGGTGGAAACCTAGTTAGCAAACGTACAGCCTTTTGAATGCTTCGCCATGCTGCTCTAACTGATGTGGCTGTCTTGTATTTGCAGCTTGTAGCATGTTTTCTGCCTCTGTTCAAATGTCATTATCAATTTGCAGTAAATGGTAGCCTAAAGGTTAGATAATGGTACTTAGAACAAGAAAATCACAAGTTTGAATCCCCGAACCATCTGGGAAACTCCATGAGAGGCAAGGTACCATTTAGCGAGACACCTGACATCCTATTTTTCATGCTGACCAACAATAGAGGCCTGTTTGTAATGCGCTCTGAATGGGAATTTGTGTAATGAATGTCATGCAGCACAGTGCAGAAAAGCACTGTGCACGCTCAGCAAAATCTCTCCTTGATAAATCAACCTAAATGATTTTATTGCAACATTACGTGCAAGGCTGGGTGAGTCACTAAAGTGCGTATTCAAGTCTGAATGCCTGATGTAAAGAATGAAGCCTTTACAATTTGCTAAAACCACGCTCATACACATACACTGCCTTGCGTCTTCTGAGGTGTACTTGCAGAACTCAAAGCTGATTTATTCTGTTTCTGATACGGTGTCATACATATATACCGAGAAGTATTTGCTGGAGGTCTGGTGGATGGGCAGTTCTGTTGAATTACAAAGCGCCCATCTGTATGATTCATCTCTATAGATGGGAGGTTTCACGGGTCACTGGAGGCGTTGGCAGTGTTATAATACTCTGCTAACAGGGACAGAGCTAGCTTCAATGTCTGCCCACACAGGCGGTGACACAGACAGTGGCAGCAGAGGTCAACCCCCACAGGCAAAGTACAGCAACAGCTGCTCGTAAGTCCGTCTGCCGCGGCCAAAACTGTTTGCCATCAAGAGAGAGCTCCACAGGCCAGGACCACTTTTATGCCACAGGTCCAAAAGAACCATAAAGGCTTACTTGTTATTAATTCAATGAAAACAGGCTTTCTTTGTATTTCTCATCGTCGTCTGATGGAGGTCTATTTCTTTTAAAGTTTGTTCATTTCATCTGAGAATTGGTTATTGCAACAATTACTCCTTTGCAGATGCACTGCATTGCAATGCAGCATTTTTCTACCTTGTCACATTGTATTAAAACAACAGTCAATATATATACAAATTGTGTTGGTAATGAAATGGCAGCATAAACAAAAAAGACTTGGCTGTTAAGTTCTGACTGATGGTAACAGTTTTGCCAGTGTGAATTTTTATACTACAAACAATAATGTCTCGTTCGTGATGGGTCGGTCTTGGATGTGCTGAGCTTGAACTGACACTGTGTCATGGTTGCGTGCAGCCTAAAATTGCAGCAGCTCTAACTGTTCTGCATGAAACAGAATGTTCTGCTCCATCCAGTTACATCCAGCTATGTTTTATTTTGCTTCCACAAACTCTGAAACATGAAAAATAAGTCAATTACGGATGTGAATTATAGTGCCGTCTGAAGATTCTCCATCAGCGTTACTGTAAGTCAGAGACAGCTGAACTTGTTTGAGCTTGAAAATGAGTCATTGCAAAGATGTTTCATCAGTGCAGTGATGAAGAAGATCATAGGATGAGTCTCCAAACAGCGTGTCCACTCGGCTCAACACTTAGTATTTGTACAGATTTTTCTGTGACGTATTGACTCACGTCGCCTGTTGCACTTTGTAGTGTTTTCTTAGCTGGGATCTTGTTTTGAATCCACTCTGCAAATAGTGTTTTCTGTCTCATACTATACGCTTACAATTCTGAATCAAACCACAATGTGGCCGCTTGTAATTGCCACCCTGGCCAGCTGTGTAAAGTGGCCACTGATACTGAGACCTGCTGCAGCAACAAAGATGTTGGCAGTGTGGAGCAGCATGTGTGGGTTTAGCGTTAGAAACATGTGCCGCCGCCACTTTAAAAATGCAGCCGACTGCAGGAACCAACGACACTCAAGCTATGCCGCTTGGAAGGAATGTGGCAAGGACTGTCTGCTTTTAGAAATGTTATTTTAATATATGGATGGAGGATTGTGCGCCATTCATTAAAGATGGAAAACATACACACACACAGTAACTTCTCCTCAGACACACTCCTCTGTTTACGCTGTTGTTTTTCATTATTTGTTAACTCACCATGGCAACTTTAGTCGGGAATGGCAAGCGGAATTAGCTGATTAAGCTAAAATGAAGTTCTCGTTAACTGGTACCTCAGCTTGTCTCGCAGGAGATGGCGAACAGCTGGAAACCCACCGCCCATTTGGCGCTGCACTTGCTGCTCTTGCTTTTACTGTAGGAGCAGATTAATTCAGAGTCAGCGCTCAAAGGCGCAAACACATTCACGCATATTTTCATCAGCTAAAGTAATTACAGCTCTGTATTTGTGCAGAATCTTCTTCACCTTTTCCGTTGGATCATTGCACATCGATGTCTGCAGATTACTCGATGCAAAAACATGCACACATCACTTTTCTAAATATTCCTATTCCCAGAAGATGGCCTCAGCCAATAGTCAGCTAGACTGACTGTGTGCCAGACACACATGGAGCTCATCTCATCAGCTTTATTTGTCTGGGATGAGTGTCTGCCACTCAGTGGTGCATGACGAGATAGATAGATAGATAGATAGATAGATAGATAGATAGATAGATAGATAGATAGATAGATAGATAGATAGATAGATAGATAGATAGATAGATAGATAGATAGATAGAGAGAGAGAGAGAGAGAGAGAGAGAGAGAGAGAGAGAGAGAGAGAGAGAGAGAGAGAGAACAAGCAACAAAGAAATGAGGAGAGAGAGGGAGAGGCAGACAGGAGATAACCATGACAGAGAGAGATGCGATCGAGGGAGATGGACGGAGAGAGTGAGAGATGGATTAGCATGTCAGAGACTCCCTACATAGCATTACTCTTGTTAAGTGTGCAATAGCTCATCGATCAGGCTTCTACCGCCCGCATCCAGGGCTCTTCCCTCCACTTCCCTTCCCGTAATCCATAATATCATCTCAGGCCTGCACTGGCTGGCGTGCTGCAGGAGCCCTCTATGTTAAAGTGTGAGCAAGGCCTGATCAATAGCTCTAGAGCATGTGTAGCAGATGCAGGGTGAGAAGCAAGGCCTTGTTGACATCCTCCTCCCTATACTAATCTCACACGCTCATCTATATAGTATGGATCGAAAGGAGGAAAACTGGACTGCGCCTGTCACTTCTGTCATCGCAGAGTCTCTCTCTCTCTCCTCTCCTTCTGTCACTGTCTCCCCGTGTCTTTTTGTCTCTCTATGACACCGTATCTGTCTTTCCATCTATCTCCCTCTCCCTTTCCTCTTTGTCTCGCTCTCCGCCGCGCTCCCCTCTCAGCGCCCGCTCCATTTATCAGGCCGTGTCATTGAGCCATGCGCGCCGTCCCTGTCAGCAAAACGGCTGGCAGACTGTCTTCATTTCCACGCTGAAGGATGCGAGGCCAGCGTGGCAGTTGTGAGAGCTATCGACTGGGATCCGTCAAAGCCTTCCCTGTAGGGAAGCTGCTGTCTTCCTGGTCGGCGGCCATCCTGATCTTGTCCGTTTTACCCTGAAAATGGCGACATGTGTGCTCCTCTGTAGCTTTGGTCCACGTCCCTTCTGGTTTTAGGTATTTCTATCATAACTACTTCCTGTTTTTCTTAATTTTTATCTATTTCTAGAACGCTGACCCTTGCTCCCTTTCTCGTCATGTGTCTGTCTCTGTCTCTCACTCCCTCCCACTCTTTTTCTCTCTTTCCCATAAGACACAGCTGCCTCAGCCTGGGCAGACAGGTCAAGCTGGCTGATGGGAATCAGACAGTTGTTGATCCAATTAGAGATCCCCGCGAGCAGCGTCAGAGCACAGCAGAATTACAATAAAATACTTTCCTCTTTCTTCCTTTTTCCTTATTCTCTGCAAACATGTCCTCGCAGTAAAACACAGCGAGCCATCCAACTGACTTTTCAGAGATGCTTAGCTCATGGAACTTCAAGCCAAGAACCTGGAGGATTCTTTAACCAAAGTTGTTATTGAGAAGTGGAAAGCTTCCTTTCACTGAAGCTTTTCAGAGTGACATATTTTGGTTCAAGTGGCTGAACAGTTCCCTCTGTTCACCCTCTTTAGGGCTTTGCACACACCGAGAGCAAAGCAAGGCCAACCCAGTTTGACTCCAAGCCCTTGTGAGAGGCCTCTTTTGTAACCGTCTTCATGGTGAAAAACTGTCTGTTTCACAGAGCAAAACCTTTTACCCGGCCCTTCTGCAGCTTGTGGACATTCCTGCATTGATTTCACCATTCAGACCAAACAGATGTACAGTCTAATTCTGAGCCGCGAATGAATGTATGACGTGCTGACATTGATGTATTATAATACATGTGCTGATTTGCATTCATGAATCAAGATGTTATTCAGCTGGCCTTGCGAGACCATCCAGAGCACGCAAGCTCTCTTTTGTCTACAGATAGCAGAAGAAAAAGGATTGGTGAGATCTGGTGTTCTCACTGCGCTGGCTGTTATTCTGCAGACAAAGGGCTGATTTCCCCCAGATGTCGGCCCCTAGGAAACATCAGTAACAGCAATAATTACTTATGCACACAGCGCTAATAAGTGAAACTTGCAAGCCTCAATTTAAATGGCTATTGTAATTGCACTGTCTCGTACAGAAGTATATCTGCGTGCACTTATTGGTTCAATTTACTGGGTGGTAATGTGTCTATTGATGAGCAGAAAGCCATGACTATCTCTTCAGAGCCAAATGCACAGTGTGGAGTATGATTGAGCCAAGGCTGTGATCAAATGAGGCTACCGGCACAGACATCTCACTCTCACTGATCTGTCTTAACGCTGCTCTCTTTGCTTTTGTGTACGTGTGTGTGCGCATAAGTGCAGTTGGTCTCAGTGTGCACAGACAAAGCACGCATGCATGTGGGTATGTCTGCGGTCACCCCTTGTTAACGTGTTTACCAGTTCCTACAGCAACCCACATAAAAAACAATTAGGAGTTCCCATGGAGCACCTTGTTAGCGGCAGTTGACCTCTGACCAAAAGCACTTTATGTCTTTTTCCCATGATTTAGGATCATTAAAGGGCAGCAAATTGGTTCATAACTGAAGTTTATTTTATTTTTTATTTTCTCCAAGCAGGCCCCCTACAGCACATACTCTGGAGCTGGAGCCAGTGTGAAATGTGTTGTACTTGGAGCCTGTGACCTAAAGGCGCAGCATCAGCAAGCCAGTATGTGCAGCCAGTGGCCTAGTTTATTCTGGGTTGTGCCAGTGATGACGGTGTGTGGTTAGAGATCTAAGAAAGGTTTTTTAGGCTGGCAGCAGTTTGTATTGTGTGTGCGTCCGTGCGTGTGCGTCTGTGGGTATTTCTGTGTGTTTTCGAGGGTTATAACAGAGAGATTTTAAGGACAGAACGAGGGGTGTGTGTATGTGTGTGTGTGTGTCAGGGCTACAGAGGGGTGAGTGTGATCACAGGGTGGGTGGGGTGGTGTGAGGCTGTTGATCTTGGGCTGGAGTCTTAAACAAATTGGCTAGTTCGCTGTGGGAACTGGGGATGTAGTCACAGGGGTAACGTCAGCGTGCTCTGTGTCAGATTCTCCAAATCTCTCCGATAGCTAATTATCTCCCAGAGTGCCAGAGGAGAGGTTTGGACAAGCTTTTTGTTGTTTTTCTTCTGCAGCGTCTCTCTCAACTCCCCATTCCCGGCAACATTCTCCAGGGCTGACTCTGAAAAGTTTGGTCCCCCAGTAAACCCTCAAGCCACATAAACACACTCACACACTTGGTTTTGCACGTGTTTGGCCCTATAGTGCCACCGCCCTCTGCTCATTTACATCATCAGATGCCTTCCTGTAACTATGAAGTAATTCAAACATGCAGCAGCGTTTACAGCCTCAACATGTCAGAAAGTAGAAATTAATAAATCGACATTCTAGCTAATTAACACCCAAATCGTTACTCTAAACTGGTAATCTTCCTCCTCAGAAGTTCACTTCAGGTTTTCTGTCACTGCCTTGTCAATCGTGACAGCATTTCTTTCCCTCCTGTCTTGTGATGCTGCATTATTATCAAGGCCCAGGCACCTCTAACATCTGGGAGCGGAGATTAAAGCGTCAACAATTCTCTCGGTGGGTGTCATCTCCGGCACAACGTGATGAAAGGTCCCGTTGCTCACCTCCTACACACAGCCCGTTCACTGGGTCGCCCCGTCGTCACGGGGCGGCTGTGTCACGAGCTGCCAGGCCAGTAATGCGAATGCGTTGACAGGGAAGCTGTCAGGTCCCTTAGAAAGCCACCAGGTGCAGGGCAGCAGTGGTTCAGTGTTTGGACAAGCTCACTGGCTCAGTGTGTACTGTACTGTTGCTGAACTGTACAACTTTCCAGGGAACGAGGTTTAGATTCTCACTCTTCGTCTGTTCCTCTTGTTTCTCCCTTGGTCACCCACCTGTTTCTCTTATCTGTTTCACCCTCGTTCCATTTTTTTGTGTCTTGTTTCTCTTTCTCTCGGCACTCCTGCGTTTCCTTTTTTTTGTCCAACTGTCTCCATTGCCCTCTCTCATCTGCACTGCTTCCAAAGAGATTCCAATCTTGCTGACGCGGACTGAAAAGGGGGACGGACACGGTTAAGACCCCCAGATCCACAGCCAAGAGAGCCACCTATTTCTCACGAGAAGGCTGAACTTTTTTTCCTTTCTCTGCTTCTTTTCCCTTTCTCTCTCGTCTTTCATTGAGCCTCTCTTTCGTCAGATTTTTTTCCCCCTCTCTCTCTCTCTCTCTCTCTCTCTCTCTCTCTCCAGTATCTCATCAGGGAGCCCTCTACCCGAATCCATTCTTGTCTCCTTTGGTGCTCACCTGCAGCTCAAGTGTGAGAAAGTGCCCTTTGAGCAGTTATCTTTATAGCAACATAGGTCATCACAACACTTTCATCAACCTTTTATTGGCAATTATGCACACAAAAGTCAGCTGATACAGAGGCAGCTTAGATGAGGTCGTAGCACAGAGGATTAATTGGATTAATAACAGTTATTTCATGCCATGTTTTCCTGCTGGTTGACGATAGAAATGGTTAGAGTGCCCCCAGTGTTCACTTGTTGAACAGCAGCATTAGTATCTAACACCACAGCACAGTGAGGTGCTTGCACTGATGGTTGCGGAGTGGAAAAAGGCATAAAATTTCAAATAAAAGAGAAGATGGCTGTTAAAGTAAAACACGGAGGGATAACGCGTCAGGAACAGGAACGCCTTTTAGAAATAAGCTCTGGCTGACAGAGCGGTCCTGAATTACCATCTCAGAGGTATTTACAAGAGCGATTACTCTGATTATTATTTCAACAATACCCTGCAATGCTCTTTCATGGGCTGCCAGGCTGGGCCGGGGGTAGGGAGGGCCTGCCAACATCGGCGGTCTGGGAATTTGTCTAGGAGCTCTGTAGGAAGGCAGAGAGGAGGCGGGGGAGGGAGGAGGGAGAGACAGAGATGTGATGGTCAAAGAGGAGAAGTGCGACACAGTCCAAAAGGGCTTCTCCCCTTCGGAGGGGTCACAGGATGTAGTCCTCCTAACATAATTTCGTCCTCTCTCCCTCTCTCCGCAGCTCCCACGGAGCCGTTGCTGTGCAAATTTGCCGACGGAGGGCAGAAGAAACGCCAGAGCCAGAGCAAGTACCCTCAGAACGGGAGGCCGTGGCACAGAGAAGGCGAGGTAAGATGTCACACCAATGCAGAGGCAGTCCTCCCTCAACGGGCTCCACGAGCATAAAGAGTCAGTTTACTCTGGCATTACTGACAAGCAGAACAAATCAGCGTTTTTCAGTGCAGATTGCACCACAGACTACATCTCTAGGAATTTATTTCTGCATGAGATAAGAGCAAACAATGCATCCAGATTCTCATCAGGCTGCCGCCACATCAAAAGTACCACAGGTAAAGCGATGGGATCACCTGTGCAAAAGATTTAGCAAAATTGACAAGAATATGAGTAAATAATCAACTATAGAAAGGTGGTGCAACACATCACAGCAGTATTGATATTAATCAAGATGAAAATCATAATTTACCATTATCCTGAGCTCCTGAGAAACTCCCATCTTTGTTCGTGATGGTCAAAGGGGCCAAAGTCATCGACCAGAAGTCAGTGGAAAGTGTTCAAATCCAGTACGAGGATTGCATGCATCTGTGACTGTTATCTGTCTTCCTTCCTTAATGCTGACATTGACAAATTCAGTGACTAACAACAGCAGTGTGCAAAATACATCTTCACATTTTAAGAAAATTCCCTGAGCACAGCATTTATTTCTTCAGAACTGATAACCAGGAGACCCACACATGGGCTCGACTCTTTCCATTCCAACACGGTGACGTTCCGAACAAGGCGTTTACCTCTGAAGTAATGGTATTTCTAATAGCGGGCCCCACCCTGCTCGCAAGGCCCCTTGAGAAGTCGGCTGCAACATCTGGCTTTATGTAAACCGCTGCTGCCTGTCATTTGTATTTACGCTAAGGTATGGAGCTGTTAAAAAAGAAAAGAAAAATACCCCAGATATCGATCAAACTGTCCTCGGATGTATAGGCGCTGTCACGTAAATTGCATCTCAGGCCAAACGCCTCACTGAACATGTATATTCCCGCCATACATCAGAATGCTGGGAAACCAGAAATTGGATACAGCTCTATGGAAACGTATTCATCAGCAACATGTGGAGACAAGGTTAAAGTCTCTTCATAGGCTACCAACCAGATATACTGGGAAGGACACACAGAGGGGGCAGATAGAGGGGCGCTTCAGACTGGACTATATGGAATACAGCGAACACACACACGCGCGCGCACACACACGTTCAGTGAGGCCGACAGTTGTGCTGAAACGGCAAGGTAGGGGAGACCAGCAGAGATGAAATGTTTGTCCTTCAGGAAACACATGCTCTCCCTCCATGTGTGTGTGTGTGTGTGTGTGTGTGTGTGTGTGTGTGTGTGTGTGTGTGTGTGTGTGTGTGTGTGTTGGGAAGGGGTTGGCAGAGTATTACTCTAGCCATATGTGTGTGTGTTTGTGTCTGTCCATCACATGTTCAGCAGCCCAAACACCTATAAGCCAGTGAAGCGTGTTTAACCTAAATCACATTGCTACACCTCCTCACAGGCCCACACATTGACAGGGTCAGCTCAGTTGACTTGAGGTAAAGTGAGATGACTGTGTGCGTGTGAGAGTGTGTGTGCACTTCATCTTGAAGGGTGTAATAAGAATCCTACACTGGCAAATTGGAGGAGACACCCCTTTTGTCCTTTTGCTGTATTTATTCCCCGCCTCTTTCCTCCTCTACGCTCTGCACACACTGTCTCTGACCTGAGCCTTGAACAGCTGCGTACTGTGTCACACTGATCCGACCTTCGCTAAAATATGCTTTTACACTACTAATTTGCCTTTCCAAATACATTTTGGAGGAAACCTTGCTGCCCGGATAACGCTGGTGTTGTGCAAGTTGAAACTGTTTTAAAAAAATTTGTGCGCGTCCCGGGGCTTTATGAATTTGCTTTATAAACGTAAGGAGACAAGAGGGAAAAGGAGAGAGACTGCAGGGAAATAACAGAAAGATCCAGAGCTTCTGCCGAGTTCAGTCAAAGGCTGATCTGAACATTAACACATGCACACTCTCAGACACGGTTGGTGTGTCCATTGCCAGCTACAGGTGACATCTGAAGCATTCATTTTGACTGTTTGGGGCAAATAAACGCAGATACAGGTGACAATTTGCTTTGCTTTCCGTCTGAACACACCTTTAAACTAAAGTTTTATTCTGTTGTCTCAATAAGAGAGAAATCCCTCCTCTGTGTCACCCCCCTCTCCTCCCCGCCATCACTCCGTCACACACGTTACGGCATGGCAACGTGACTGAGAGGCGTAACAGCTTGAGTTCAAGGCAGTGTGTGTGTGTGTGAATGCGTAAATCTGTAGCTCAACGCTGAATCTGCTCGAGCGTGTGGCCATTTATTTGTTTATATGTGTGTGTCTCTATGTGCTGTTGTTCTGCTACCCTTGAGGGAGCCAATGTGAGATTTAGACCTTCAGACTGAGGAACTAAATAATAATAATAACTAAATAAGTTCACAGAGAAATATTTGAATTAAGGGTTAGGATTTAAATTGAGGCTAGGTTTAGAATAAGCTCGGGTTGAGGACCTCAGCTCAGGTTTAACAAGAGAATAAGATCACAAGACATAAGTTAGTATTTTGGGAAGATCACCACACTCAAGACCCAACACAGATAATCAAAATCTCTCTGCATGCTTCAATTGCTTTTCCCTGTTGATTCATCGTCTTTTTTTTTTTCTTTTTTTTTTTCTGAATTGCTTTTCCCATGTGCACTCGTATTAAAAGCCACAGGTGTGCTCTATTTGATGTCATTTTGAGCTCTGGGATTTGTTCTTATCGGCTTTGTCTTCATGTACTTTTTATTGGACCTGCATGTGCAGAGCCGTATTATCTCAGATGTCTCTCAAGATATGAAAAAGGAAATACATAAATTAGATAAATAAATTTTAGGAATCTGAGATGCATCTGTCTTATCTGTTATACAGATCACCTGTTGAAGAAAAGAAAGAAGCAGTTGCAGAATAAGGTTAAGTTTAGGGTGAGATTTCTCTCTGCATGTAGCAGACCAATACACGCTGTAGACCTCCTTTAAACCTCCCATACAATCCGATCCGTTATCTGGACATTGACATCTGATTATACAGCAGGCCTTTGCATGCACACCTGCTATTAATAAGCATTGTCTCGATTCTACCCACAGTGTGATCAGACCACAATATGCAAATCTGGTAGGCAGACCTAGCAGACTGCTTATTGTCCTTTGCAGAGGAAGGGGTCATCTGTCGCTTTTTGCCTGGCTGGCTTGAGGGCGGAAAAAAGAAGCAGAGTTACGTGACCGTTCAACAGTTTGTTTGTTTTTTTTCTCACGGCTTACTTTACACCTGGAGATCTGATCGCAGCGGCGTATGGTCTGATGGTCTGATAGCGTTCAGATCGCAATGCATTCTGCATGTATTTGCACCCATAGGTTCAATAGAAAGAGCCTTATACCTTAAGTATAGTACTGCATGTGTGTGTGAGTCCTTTTTGGTCAGTTGTGTAGGCAGGGGCAGACAGGAGATAAGCATCACATGTTAGTCTGTTTATCAGAGCTGAGGCCAATCCTCACCTCGCTCCTGTGGCAGGCGGAGGAAGAGGAGCAGCAGCCCACACCATTCATGACTCCCTCTCTTTCTCCACGTCTCTCCAACTTCTCCCTCTCTCTTTCTCTATATTACAGCTTCCCCTCACTCCCTTCCCCTCTCTCTGCCTTTTTTCCCATCTTTCATGCGTTCTCTCCTTTTCGCCGTCTCTTTCTCTCCCACTTTGTCTCCTCTTCCCGGTGTTTGAAGTCTTCCCAGATCCCACAGCAACATATGGGGAGAGAGAGAGAGACGGAGTGACTCACTGAGACTAAGAGAAAGAACGAGAGAGCGAACACATTGCATGATCAGTCAGGAGTTACAAGGGGTTGAGTGCTGCAGGGTGGCTGGTGGTGAGGATTGAGAAATATATGACAGATTTTCTTGTAAACTACCCAAAGTGGGAGTCTAGAAAGTGCTGTCTCTCGCTGTCTCATGCTGACAAACATATTAGTCACTGCGTTTTTTTTCTGCCGCACACACACAGACGCACGCGCAGACACAAGCGCCATGGGTGCTCATTCTTTTCTCTCTCTCCCCTCTCACTTCCTCGCTCTCTTTCACCAACACACACTCCCACACACAAAAACTTTCAAAGTCACACTTCTCAAGCACCTACTCTAGGGGAATGAGTGTAGATGAAAAAAACATCCGGCTTTCCACTCTGTGTGAAAGCCTGACAGATGTCCGTGTGCGTGTGTGGCCACAAGGCGGGGAGAAAAAAAATAGAGAGGGAATCTGTGTATGGCAGGCAAAAATACAAGGAGGGAGTCGGTCAGTGTGTGTGTGTGTGTGTGTGTGTGAGTGTGTGTGTGAGAGGACACAGAGATGATGGCTCCTCTCCGTTTTCCTGTACAGCACAGGTGTCCTTACAGCTGCCTAATATAGGCTGTCCTCATCCGACCCTTTGTAAGATCTGTGTATTAAACACACGGATGCTTACGGTGAGCTGCGTTTACATTTGCATGAAAAATCCATCGTACCCAAGAGGGCAGATGAAAAGATATTAATGCAAGCTGGCTATTCATAACTTGAATGCTTATTTGACCACTGCTTTTTTTTGCAAGTTTGGATCCACCACATTTTGGCATTTTCCCATACCTACAGCAGGAGATGTTATTTTTTTAGTATGATTATAATCTGTGGGAAGAAATTTCCTATTAAATCATCATATTTATTGCATGAGATGCAGATGTTTCAACCTAATTTAGCATGCAAAATGAACACTCACGGCTACTCGCCCCAAACGATCTGTCTGTCCGTGGCAGCTCCTCTCAGGGCCAAGCTTTGTTCAGCGTTTTGCACAGTACATAGTCGAGGTTATTTCAGTCTTAAATCAAGCTCAGCCAAAAAAAAACATACACAAACTGTCTCTGTCTTTTCCTTTCTCCTTGTTGCGACAGAGCCAAAAGCTGACTGCATCAGTAATCAGTCATTGACCACGCAGGGTTCCCGGTCATGAGCTTCTCTGCTGTGGAATTCATCAGCACATGCAACCAAGGGCAGCACTTAGGGGAGTTATCAGCCTCACCAGACAGCTGGCCATGTCTGCCACTGCTATTAGCGTGCATGTGAACACGTACTCGCACACATGCGGGCAGGCATGCAGCGAGACTCTCTTGATCTCAGATTTAGTGTAAAGAGACTATACGAGTACACACACAGAGACCTTTGCAGAAGAGGACATACGTAAACACTGAAGGTGAAAACGCACAAATTAAGTAGATGTTTAAATAACGCAGGGGCTGATGAAAATCCTTTCATCTGCCCTTTACAGCGTTACATAAAATATCTGTGAAAGCCCTTTTTTAACTGCTTGTGTAAATACTGCAAATTGAACGTAAAGGCCTGCCGCCACTCACACATGCGTCCACACATCTCTGGTGCCTGCAAAGGCTTATTCATTCACTGGAGATTCTCTGTTTTTCTCACTCTCGTGGGTTTGGTCCAGACTCGCTGATCCCCCCCACCCCCCCACCCCCACTCGCTCCTCTGAGCCACTATTCCCTTAACAGTATAGCACAGTGTAGCAGCCCTCTGGAGGGACAAGGGCAAAAAAGTGGCGCAGAAAGACAGGAGGAGGGTAGATTAAGAGATGACGGGGGTGAGGGATGAGGAGAGAAGGGTAAGGAGAGAAAGGAAGAGAGCACAAGATGATGGAAAGGAGAGAGAGGAAGGGCAAGAAAAGGGAGTGTGTGTGCGTGTGTGTGTATGCTGATGAAATCTGCCGTCCTCAGCAGCCTCCCGTTAAAAGAAATCGGATTAGCTCTCCTCCGGGAGAGAACCTTCAGGAATGCAGATGACGGATTGTGGCACACAGGTTTCTCTCCTGGACTCTTAGACGGCCTCACACACACACTTCACACACACACGCGCACACACACACATCATCAGCAGACAAAGAACTGAGGTTTCCGCTCACTCGTTTTCTGTCCGGAGAGCATTTCTTCATTTCCTCTCATTCATAAAAACATGATCGTACGTGACCGAAATAGAAGAAGAGTCGTCCTCAATAACAATTCACTTTGTCCTATTGACTAAGCTTTTTCCCCACATTGGCTCTGTCACTTGTCAGTTTTTCCAATTTGAAACGACTTGATTTTGATTTGATTTGATTTATTTTGAACAAAAAGAATCAGGGTATAAATTACATTATTCCCCAAGTACAAGAAAGGGACAGCGAATTATCTTGGTGACATTGGTGCAGGAACATATCGACTGGTTTCCCAGAGAAAAACAGAACATACAGCACCATGTAGCACGCAGTCGAACGTGACAGTGACAGGATGCCGTCTGATGTCCAGTGTAAATATACCTTAACATTAAGAAGATATTGATCTTATCCGTCAAAGATCCTGTGAATGAAATGTCGTGACTGATAGCGTGCAGGGTTTCAGGTTCCTTCCCAGTTTTTGGTCGTACACATGATCATTAAGACTCAAAGAAGTAGTTCAACATTTTGGTTGATTTGCTTTAATGCAGAGACTTAGATGACAAGCTTAACACCACACATGTATGTACTCTAAATATGATGGTACAGTCAGCAGGCAGTTAGCCTAGCGTAGCAAAAAAACCTGAAGCAGAGAAACGGCAAAAAATGTCCCAAAATGTTGAACTATTGACTGACAGAATAAGATAAAGAGCAATAAGTCGTCTCATACTTTGTTTTCTGTAATGTCTTATCATTTTCCCTTGTTGCTTTTCAATTTAATTTAATATATTTCTCTCAGCTCTCTTAATTTGTGATTAATCTTACGTGTTCATTGTTTTTTTTCTCTTTCAGACTGGCATGGCGTTAACATACGATCCCGCTGCAATGCAGAATGGGTAAGAGCTTGACAGTCAATCCATCCTTGGCACCATCTAATACACTCACCTCTTGGCTCCTAGGACCCCAGTCAATAACACTGCCATACATAAAGATTAATGTAGTGTCTGCACTTTGTTACTGTTTGATTAAGGAAATCTATATGGACTTCAAATATCGGTTTTCATTGGTTGGGTCGGGTGAGATATGGCAGAGGGGAGCTGAGTGAGCTTGTGTGTGTTTACGTGTGTTTGGGTCTTCGTGTTTGTGTGTGTTCCTGAGTCTTTATGTCATGACTAAATGGTGCTGTGGAAATAAATGACCCGGCAGCGTGTTTTATTTTTCCCCACTGTACTGAGACAGGAAGGAGAGCACTGAGGCTCCCCTCTATCTCCCTCTGGCCTCAGTCATTCACAGGAAGCTCCTCATTCCCCGCTTCCTAAACCACTTATCCTCCAGTGACTCGGAGTCAATCTCAACCAAAAAACTGGATGAATAGCATCACTCATTACACACAGCCTGCAATGTAAAAGCCTGCTTTGCTGCAAATCCGCCAAATTATAATCCCACAGATATTTGTGTTAAGCAAAAGACCTTCTGAGAAAGGAATGATTAACTCTTAATATATTCGACCAGAAGTTCAGCCTAATGAACATATTCTTGAAATGGGAAATAGAGTGAATTAAGCAGCAAAGAATGTAAGAGTAGTCAACTTTGTTCAAGCCCTAATGCAATGTAGAAAATAAAAAACAGAGTGAACCAGCTAGCAGAGAATATTCAGTCAATTTAATTCATATGTTAATACAAAGTAGAAAATGAAAACGCTGTTGAGCTGAAGCTGCAAATGCAAAACAGATCTGCCGCTTCACGTTTTTCAGACTGCTTACTGGTACATCAAAATTCAGTGTAAATTGGGTTATCTATCTATCCATCCTTTTATTTTCTGCCGCTTATCTGAGCCGAGTCAAGTGGCAGCAGGCTAAGCAAGGTAGTCCAGGCGTCCCTCTCCCCACTAACATTGTCCAGCTTCTCCTGGGGGGATCCCGCTCAGATTCCATGTCCCCAGCTTCCCCTATTCAGCTTGAGGAATTCTTCAGGAGGTCTGAGTTAAAGACCTTGCAGACAGGGACCTCCACCAGATGTCCCCTGTATAGCTACACATTTGGGTTTTCCAGGTTTTTGACCTGTAGTCTGATCAGTTGACAGCTTCTCTTCACCAAAATGTCCAAGACATAAGACCGCATATCTGATGATATGACCGTTGAACATGCTGTCAATAACAAAGCACCACTCGGGTTCATCTTAGGCAGGTCATTCCTCCAATTCACCACACTCCAGGTTTCTCCATTGTTGCCCATGTGAGTGTTGAAGTGCCCAGGAGAGCTATTTATACCCTAAACGGTATTCCTTCCATCCCTCCCAGAGAGTCTGAGATGGCCAAATACTCCAAACTGCTGTTTGGTGCATAGGCACCAACAACAGTCAGAGGATTTTTCTCAGTAGTCGCATGGAGGCTCCAGCTTGTCTCCTGACCTGGTGCTATGCATAGAGGTGAGTCCAACTATATCTGGTTGGTACCAGTCCACCTCCCACACAGCTCTGGTTCCTTCCCAGCCAGAGACGTGTCATTCCACATCCCTCAAACCAGTCTGCAGTGCCAGGAGTCTGGAGGCCCGCTGACTATGCACTCAACCTTTTTTTGACTTTTTTATTTTGTGCATATAAATAAAAAAATCAAACAAAAGAGAAGAAATATAGCAATACCATAATGAACAATGCACAGGTGGGATGAAAGAACTCCTGAGGGCCTGTGAAAGGAATTCAAAATTTAGGAGTGGCTGCGAAGTGAATCAGAAAAGCTGTTCCATGTGACTGGACCTCTGTTGAAAACTGGACAAGGATAGCTCTGTAGAACTGACTGTACAGAAGATCAGCACATCTGGTGTGATAACAGCGGATCTGAGACATGGTTACAAAGAACTGTGAAAGGAAACAGCAGTGAATTCTGGAGTATATTCATATCGACATGTTGAACAACTCCAGGGTTTGAAATAAAGAGGCAGCATGCCATACAGGTAGAATGCTCAAAGATACTCTCATAGTAGCTTCTTATCCATTAAATATTTGACTAATCTGTTTTGCAACAAAGTATTTTGGAGAAACTTGGTAGTAAAAATACTGGTCCATAAAGGAACTTCATTTTAAGCTCATCATTACCAGCACCTGTTAATTTACCGTCTATCCCTGCAGGCCGTCGACCCACGGGGCAAAGAGGATCAGTGAATTTAAAATATTGCAAATTACGCATATATAATGCATATATATGCTATTGTGGGACTGAATTTACATTTTCCAGTTTGCATTGACATTTGAATTTAACTGTATGCCTTCTTAGGAGAGAGACAAATGTCTGAAAACACATCAGCATCTCATGAGTAACACATGAAGAGTGTTTCAGTGTTGTGTTTTTGTCCCTTGTGTTTTTTTTTGACATTGGTTTCACTTCCTCTTTGTTTGGGGTCTCACATGCTATATGTAAGCATGATAATTAATGATAATCTGTGTTTCTTCAAATGTATTTATTCTTTTCTTCTGACCTTATTAAAACCCAACACTTGGAAAATGATTGAAGTGGTAGTGCTTACCCTTGGCACAAACTCAGCTTTTACATTGAATGAAGGTTACAAAATCTATAATAAAGCATTGTTATTCCATGTTTTATAAGTCATATGGACTATGCACAAATACATATTTCTTGTGTTTGCCATAAAGAAGCCTACAATATAGTAACGTTACTCGTTATGTCCGAGGTCCCAAAATGGAGGTAAATTCATTTGCTATAGCAACCATCTGAAATTTGTCATCAGTTCAGAAGTTTATATGCAGTTCTTATAAAATGTGGAGAAGTCATGAAGTTTCAGTGGATCTAGGGTCTCCAGGACTCAAAGCAGAACATCAGAGTTGAAATATAATGTAATACACAACATGAAGGGTTGATGCAGCATCTTGAAATGAAATGCAGTCGTCAAACCTGGTGAAGAAGTTGTCCAGTAATATGATCTTCAGCTCAGGTGAGAAGCTATTGGACGATCCATTTAGCCTCCCAGGGGATCACTGCGACATTCGGTTGCTATAAACCTTCAGCAATGAGATAAAGTGGTATAGTTGACCACCGTGCTTCTCTGAAGCTCATGTCAAACCGCAGCTTCTTGAAATGCATTGAGTTTTCTCCAGCTTCGGCATGCAAGCGTGCCACTTAAGCCAGCCGGCCAGCCAACCCACTGTAGCCTTAAAACTAGAATACACGTTGGGAAAAAAAATTAAAAATACAGGCAACCTCCTACTTTATACGATGACAAAGCTCAATTTGATGTGATAAAACCCGACTTTTCAATTGAGAACGCTATAAGCCACTTCATGAAACTTTTATGCGGTGTTGGAAATACAATATATGACCAAGTGTTTGCTCTGAACAAGCTACAGGATAAATCCACAGTGTGTCTGCGCGTGTGTCTGTGTGTGTGTTCTAGTTTCTCTGTTATATAGACAGAAACCTTTGTGCAGACAAAGATCTCTCACTTAATACCCCGTTTTTGTATTAAGGTAACAGAGTTTCTTATTTACATTATGTTCTGTATGCTTAATATGAATTTGACAAGTTAATTCTGCTGTCGTCTCTCTGTTCTCTCCACCTTCCACTACTCTTTACCTCTTCTCCACACCTCCTTCCCCTCTTTCTCCCCCTGCCTCTTCCTCCATCTCTGTCCCTTCTCAGGTTCTACTCCTCGCCTTACAGCATCGCCACCAACCGCATGATTGCACAGACCTCCATCACGCCCTTCATCGCTGCTTCCCCCGTTTCCACATATCAGGTGGGCCATAATGCGCTGCATTATGGGTAGATTGCTGTCTGTGTATGTGTAACAGGAGGGTTCGCTCTGTATGGGGGGATTGGAGAGAGGGGGTGGGCTGCAAAACAGCGTGAGGTTCTCTCCTCTTCTCTCATCGTTTCTTCGCAGCTCCAGCTGTGCTCGATGACATCTGTTTCGTAGGCGGCAAACACAACAGGCATCAGAAAACAAGCAACAGAAAAAAAGGGATTTAAAAAAAGGCTGACAGGATAGAAAAAAATAAAATCACCCATCAAGAATGAAGAGTGTCTGGGAAAAACAAACACTTTCCTCCCTCCCAGTTTGCTGCCCTTTCTTGTGCTCCCTCGGCTGCTAATGCGATGAAGGCATTTTTTTGTTTGTTTGTTGTTGTTGTTTTTTTGCTAACTTCCCTACAATCACTTCCTCTCCCAAAGTGAATTTCCACATTCCTCACGGCTGTGATCTGTGGAGTAATGAAACAGAACTGAACAGTAACGTGAAAATTGGCTGTGTGAGATGTCACGCCGCTCCCCGTCGCCGCACATTTCACGCAGCAGCTTTCGCCGAATCCAAACATCAAGAGGCACTGCCGCCGTGCCCTCTCGCTCAGACGCTATCGTTTAACATCGACTCTGTTTGGTATGCAGAGACAGACAGACGAGGATAGTGAGCAAGAGAAAGGAGATGAAGGATAGATGGGAAAATAGAAGGGACAGATGGAGAGAAAGACAACTGGGGAGAGGAGGGAGGATCGCAGGGGTGGTGGTGATAGCTCAGGTGGAGGGATGGGGGGCGGAGGAGGGGTGTTGCTGAAGGTTGCTGTGCCCGTCTTTGAGGCACGCTTGATTAAAACTCTGGTCCAGTACCTGCGGTGGAGGGGCAGGGGGAAGAGGAGGAGGGAGAAAAGTGGGCCAGGGCGCGTCTCTAATCCGCTCTCGGAAGGCTTCCCAAATTGATTTATCAAAAACAATGGCCAGGCTTTTGAGGAATATTAATCCTCACAGTTTCAATATCGGGCAGCTCTGCCACCGCTTCCTGTAATATTGCCCTTCAGCCAGTCACGGCAGGAAGGTGAGTCCTTCATCTTCAGTTCAAGTACAAAGAGACAGAGGGAAAAGAAAAGAGAAGACAAGCCAGGCAGGCATATAGGCCAGACAAAAGGAAATCACTTCCTTTTATAAGAGAAACTATCGCCTTTGCAATGGAAATCTCAAGGTGCATAGAAATGACCGTATATGCCTTTCCTCCTTTTATGTTTATGTTAAGTGGATATTTTTTGAGCCACTAGTTTGATGGCATTGATTTATCAAATCTGCAAATGACCCGTGCCAACAGCAGTGTTCTGGTATTCTTTTAAGCTTGGCTCCGGTGAGCCTGAACGATGATTGGCTTTGTTTCCTGGAAAAACAGCTTTGATGATCCACATGACAGGAGCCAGTCCAGGCCAGATCACTACCAAGATCTCAGCTAGTGCCGCCAGCCAGCCGCAGCCTGGTTTACATCACTGGCTCTACAGACTGGCTCACGGGCTGACTAAATATGTGACTGGCTGGTTGGATGTGTGGCTGTCTGGCTCGCTAACCAGCTAACTGGCTGGCTGTTTGGCTTTATGTGTGACTGGTTCGATGGGTGGCCAACTGGCTGACTGTGTAGCTGAAAGACTGACTGTCTTTTTGGCTTCCTGGCTGACAGGCTGTTTTTAAGTGGGAACACAAGCGGTGAAGTTCAGCCAGAGGTGGAGACCTTCTTAGATCATGAACATTATGCTGTTTACCACACCGAACCTAATTTTGAATAACTGCACCTTTCTAACTGTTGTAATAAGAGCTGTTTGTATGACGTCAGTGAAGTCCAAATGAAGTCCTCACAAGTGAGGTCTTTCACATCTCTGAATGCAGAGTACTGCATTTTAGCATTTTGCATGCAAAGCTGTCTTGATTGCACTTTCTTACATAACTGATAAGTGATCTGGCTTTCTG
Source organism: Chaetodon trifascialis (assembly GCF_039877785.1). Classification (NCBI taxonomy): domain Eukaryota; kingdom Metazoa; phylum Chordata; class Actinopteri; order Chaetodontiformes; family Chaetodontidae; genus Chaetodon; species Chaetodon trifascialis. The sequence goes on along the minus strand of NC_092072.1, from coordinate 7,624,795 downwards.
GTTTATTTTTGTATTGTCCTGGAATTACAGGTCATACCTTGAGACTTGAAGATTTTGAGTCTTACCTCGAGCCTTAACAAAGACCGGTCCCAATCAAGTCTCATCTGTATTATTCTAACCTAAAGGTGCTTACAGCAGCCGCGTATCCTCGCTCTTCTTATAACTGTGCTTTGCCACGCTCCTCAATGTCCCATACAGACGCTAAAGTGTACCTTAGCGACGTACTAGCTAACAACTATGAGACGCTCATAGTAAGATGGTGTAGTTTAAAGGGCAAAAAAGTCCACTAATGGAGCATGGTTGGTGTGGATGGATGGGTCAAACAAATAGATGCTTTTCATCCAGGAGACCAGAGTTTGTGTCCTGTGAGAAACCAGAAGTGAATGATGTTTTTCCCTTTGTTGTCCAAGCAGTAGTTGTAGTAGTAGTTTTGGTGCCTAAACATCATCAACTGAAACCACAATTTCACCACATTTAACCTCGCGTTAGAAAGACTTTCTGGCAGGAAGACTTTGTGCGTCGTTGGGATGAGAATGTGTTGAAGTTGCTCTGGGAATATAATATTGCTGCAGATGAGTACATTGGAGTCAGCTCAGACGCTCAAAACTACCACAAAGGGGCATGACAAAGCGCTGGTATTTGACACTCTTGGAATGAGAACAGGTTTCTTATAGACTGTGTGATAACAAAAATCTGAAAAGTTCAATGCATGGCTTACAAGACTTTCACCCCAAAAGTTCAAGTTCATCATTGCACAAGGCCGTCATTTCCAGCATTTCCTGTGTTCTGATTCGCTGGCTTGCAAACACGGGTTGCAGCTGTAGTCACATGGCGGGATTTTGGTTCTAAATTTCTGATTATCTCATCTTTGGTCACCAGAGCTAAAAATCTAAACCGCCATGTTTAGTGACAGCCAAAGATTTCACCACATTTCTTTCACAATGATCAGTTTTCATGGGGAGCAGTTCGTGGTAGACATGTGACGGAGCCTTAAGTCTGACAAGAATGTAAGTCTCAAGTCTCAATGCTACAGCTCTGCTCTCTATTAAGGAGATCACATGATGGTCATGGAGTGTCTGAGATAGAAAATGCTGAAGATGAGTGATTAGAGATAAGCTTTGTCTGTGTCTATCTTCTGTCCCATTCAGCTGGGGAGAACAAATACTGCCATGTATAAACAATGAGACTTGGCTTCACGTTATAGAATATCAAGCTTGTTTAGGTGTGGATCCAAACACGCATTTGGGTTGGCTCAGAGGATTGATTGCTCTTATAGCAGATTATTCCATGTTTGTCTTTGTTTAATCTAATCATTTTACCAGGATCAGTGGCCAGCCTGTGTGTTTGTCTGCTACAAGCTGTCTAATTCCTCTCTCCAGCACATCTAAAAGCTGTTTGTTCCTCAATTCCCCCACTCTCTTGATCATTGTCTCTGTCACTGTTTCACCATGTCTTTCACTTTATCATCCACATTTGTAAATATGCATGTCTGTATGTTTTCCTCTGGTAATGGCTTGGCATGCCTCTGAGATCCGGCCCACGGAAAAGAATCGGTCTGTCCACGACGTTCAGATTTGTTTTATTCTTTATTTTATTTTTGCTTTTAAATAATAAGCTGTCTGTCCCTCGAATTTTCACAGTCTCACTTCTCTTGCAACAGAACCGGCTTTAATATTATCATCATTACAGAGAAGGAACCCAATTTATGGGCTCTATGCACAAGTCATACTGTTGGCAATAATGAAAAGGCAGGAGGGAGATTTGCTGCCTCCAGACTTTCGGATTCTTTTTGTAATTCTTTGGCACAACTTAATCTGTGTAAAGTTCAGCCATTTTGGTGCATTAAAACCAATGCAATTATTTTAACACCTCCAGACTCCAGAGTATTTGAACATATTGTGAATATTTGAACAGCGTTTATTGCTTTATGTGGGATACTACTTGGATCTGACTAAGATTGAGGAAAATTTATATTGTCACCATCATTTTACACTTTATGTGTTTCTCCTCAGGTCCAGAGTACGTCATGGATGCCTCATCAACAATATGTTATGCAACCTACAGTAAGTACTCTACCATTCACCTGCAGTAGCCCCATTGGGGCCCACCCTTAGCTGGAAATCTAAGGGTTGCCTCCAGTTTCTCCTCTCTGTGCCGTGTTTGGACAGAGCTGTTGAAAGGTTTTAGGAGGAACTCGTTAAATGGAGTTTATTTCATGTCAGAGCTGAAAATAGTTTATAACATGGAGGAATTTTTTTATATTTAGAGCAATACAAATGATTAGAAAAATATATTCTGTCTGGAAAAACCTTTAAGCCACATTCTTCCTCTGGTGCAGGTCAAATGTTAAACCAACTAAATTGCATTCATGCACATGCTATTACAGTACCACATGAGAGCTTGTGATAGCTAAATGATTATGCCACTTTTGTCCTGCAGTTGCTATATGCAGCGCTATAAAAGCATATTATCCCATTCTGATAACCACATGTTTCCATCTTTCCTAAGTATACAAACTCATTTGGTTTTATTTTTTTGGTTGGGACTTTATAGGTGTTGGATGTGCCAGAAGCGATTCAGCTTCATTTACCAGACCACAGCACGATACAGACAGGCCGTAGACTATTGCTCTGGGTTACCAGCCCAGACAGCAGACAGGGAAAAAATTAATATTAATTACATTTAGTTCACCAGCAGCACAGGCCGCCACGGTACAGCTGACGTAGTCGCCTTGCATCCAATCGTATTCGGTCATCCTGGGTGAAGAGTACAGAACATTAGTCTTCTGGAAGTCCAACATCTTGTTTTTTTAGGTCACTCAGTCTGCAAAAACATCCACACTAATGAGTTATTCAAGATTTCTTTTTTTTTTTTCACTGTTAAAATCACATTTTACTATTTTTAGTGAAGTTTTATGGATCCACGTTTTCTGCAGCGTACCAGCAGTATTGTTTGGAATGCATCTCAGATTTGCCTCCATGATGTTGTAGCAACAGAGAGCATTAGCTGTTTAGTAAATTGTTGTAAGGTTGAGCTTTAATTGGTCCTAGCACCGGGAGCGTTCTCGTTTTGTTGCTTAGAGGTCTTCTGCCAGAGGCTTTTATGTTCGCTTTAGGGTTTTTGCGGCCCTGAAGCACATTCAGTGTATGTTGTTGTTCATTCCGAACCAGTCGAGGGCATGTGTTAGATTCTTTACAATCATGGAAGAGTTTCACTGTACCACAGACACAAATTAACTAAATACACTTTTTAAGTGCAAGTGTAAGTCTGCAATGCCTGCAGTACAATACACTGCACAATACAGCGCATTTGGGTATTTCATACAGTAAAGTGCAACAGTGTGCTACTATGAAATGCACTATAATACAGTGCTTAATAGGCATGCAAATATTGTATAGTTTTATTGATGCCATAAGTTATATTCTCTTTGGAAAATAATTTTCAGTTACCTCTAATGAATCGCACCATAATTTAACTCTTTAAATGCTTCAGTTAATGTTATGTTAATGTTAAGTTATGTGGTGAAGTACACATTGTTTATTTAGTGAATATCAACCTGAAATCTTTCTAATAATAATGTATATTAATCAGAAATACTGTACACAGTAATTGCATCTTCAGTTTCAACTGTATTTTTACATTTTTATGAGCTCTTGTCCCTGGAAAATTTAAGGTCATGCTGCAGTTTCTTACATGAATTAATTGTGTGTCCTTTAGCAGCTGTGTTTTTTAGGTCTAAAGCAAATTGATTAAGTCAAAAAATTTGCATTTTAAGATAACCAAGCAGGCAAATTTCCATCTGATGCAAATGTTAACAGGCACCTAAAAAATCAAATTAACTATGAGTTGTTTCTGTCACTACTTTCACTGAAAATGATGTTTGCCTCAAGCAAACCATGGAAGTGTCAACAGCATTGAATCAAAAAGACTGCTTGCGAGTCTCTGTGTCTGACCAAATTGGGAAACACTGGACTCTACAGCTGATGGTCCAGCACTCACTCACTGGAGGAGTGCTCAACCAGCCGCGTGGCTCCCCGCCGTGGTCATTTACCACTCAGTCCTACCCATCTCACTTCCACTCCCGCTGTGGGACAGTGAACATGTAATCTGGGCGCAGCAGGCCACCAGCCAGGCAGACACACACACACACACACACACCACGCCCAGCTGCAGCTGCCCTCCAAGCCGCTCAGTTTGCCTTTCAGCCACGGCGACCTCCTGCCTTTCCTACGAGGATCTTAACCCACCCAGTCTTCTCCTCCCTGACGTTTTTTGCTACCTTCACAGTCAGGGCTGCACTTTCCTGGTGACACTTGCTTTCACACAGGATTAAAGCTAGCTCGCTAACAAGCTAACTATTTTTTCTGCTAACTCCGCCTGTTGTGAGAGTGAGGAAGTGGGTGGTAGACAGTATTACAAGGTGAATGACAAGAATGGGATATCTCAAGGTGTAACTGCTCAGCATGTGCAATGCTGTCTATTTGTATGCTAGTGTGTATCTGCTTATATCTGTATGTGTGTGTGTATTGAGACTTTAGCAATGCACGTGTTTATTTAAATGTACATACCATTTTTCATCTTCTGGCAGTGTCTCAGACTCTCTAGTCATGTGTTGTTATGATTTGCCTTTCAGCATGCAGACAACATAGACAGCCTCATCGACTGTGTTTGTGTAACTGGTCATGTTTATGTGATACATGTTTGTGTGCACATGTACTGCCATATGTGTTCATACTGGTTATTCCCAACCAACCCGTACGGCTGCCTGACGGCCATCCATCTTTGAGCCTTATGTCACGAGGCCTCATGGAGCCGTTGGCAGTAGCCAGTAGCCACATTGTACTGGTGTACATCTCATCATGCCTTTGTGCCAGCAGAAGCCATGTGGCCATACCCATCCCCATGGCCCCGTCCCTATTGTGTTCCAGTGTCTCTCTGTCACCAAACGGCTGCTAGGTGCTAACCCCAGCTGTCACCGCCCTCAGTGGTTAGCTACCAATCTGTCTCCCTTTATGACCCACGCTCATATCCACCACCAGCTACATACAAGGCAGACCACCCGTTGCACTCACACAGCCTGCCATGAGCTCAGTGAATCACATCAAATTAGCCAAGCATGCTAGCTTCAAGAGCTCAGGGGTCTACTCAAAGCATTAAAAACCAATTGATTGTGCTGCAGTTTGGCGGGTCCCACCACGTGTCGCGTGTTAAACCAATGGAGCGTTGTGCAATGGCACTCCTGGTGTCAGGGCAATATGGAGTCAGCCAAGCATGGAAGGGTAAGGGGTCACAGTTAGCCAGTCCAACTGTGCAGAATGGACGAGGATAGATATGGTCTATGTGTGTGTAATGTAAAAATGCATTTGTACAATAACAAGGAAAGGAAAGGAGTCACAGAAGAATAGACTAGCTGTCAAATTAGTTCAATTATCCTTCATTCCAGGCAGCAACCAAGCGTCGCCAGAGACAGATAGACAGTTTACAAAGTACAACTGTAGTTGTACAACACAGCAATTAAAGTAGAAAACATATACAAAAAGGCCACAAGAGTAAAAGTGAAAAGAGTAAAAACAGTTAGCTCAACAGTTAATTAACAGTTACGCTCACTGGAATAACTGCGTATAGTACTGGAATAATAATGTCACAGCTCCACAGTGTCAGTGGAGGTTAAACTGCTGCAGAAGCTTCAGTGGAAGAACAAAGTACTTCAGCGGTACTTGTACTTTACTTGAGTATTTTTGATTTTCTGCTGCTTTATACTCCTTTATACTACAGTTCAGTGGGAAATATTGGACATTTTACTCCACAAAATTTATTTGATAACTATAGTTACAAGTTATTTTGCAAGTAATGCATTAATGCAGCTGAAGAGACTGTTTCAGATCCAAATTCTGACACCTGAAGGAGGACTTTTACAGTAAAACAGGTGCTGAACAGTTAAATCCACTGTAAAAAAAAAATTACTGCAGCAGTTTTTATGTTTATTTGAAGTTACCTGTACTTTTTTCTTGAGCCTAAAAAATCACTCATCCCCTATTAATACCTGCCATGAAAACAATCATGATAAATAGTCTGGGTGAGGAGCTTCCACTGGGATAAAGACCTCGCGTAGAAATTATCTCCTGACCTTAACAGTGTGAAGTAAAGCAGCTCTCACTCAGACATATTTAGCTTGTTTGTGAAACGATGCAAAGGGTCGGTAGAGCTCTACAGTAGACGTAGTTCAGACCTTAATTAGCTGCTGGTGCTGTTAATGCATTGATTTGTGCACTTATTTTGATGTTTTTCTTTATTTCTGCCTCCTGTTGTCTTTGTTAAGTTAAACTCCATTATAAAATGGAACAACTTGAACGAGCGTCCGCTTGTTGCGCAGTAAACAGAAAGCATTGCAGCGTGTACGGCTTCGGCAAAGGTGTTTGTTTATCTGACTAGATTAAGTTTGACAAGTCCATCCATACGAAACTGGACTTCATCCCGCAGAGGAGCCAGCGCTTTGTTAGCAGTAAGAGAGAGTGAGGAGAGAACGGTTTTCAAAATTTGTTTATCCTCAATTAATAGGCGAGATGCACTCAACGTGGAACTTGATAGAGAGTGACAGTGTTTTTTTAAAGTGGACAACTAAATGAGGTTGCAGCTTATTCTTCCAGACATTGGTCTCCTTTCTGTCTTTTTTTCCCCTCCACTTATCATCCTTTCTCTTCCTCTCTCATACTGTCTGTCAGAGCTTCTAACGCTGTGCTCTGTTTGGCAGTTAGGCGTGGGATGTCAGAACAGCACGGACGGTTGCCTTTGGTGCTCTGTTCTGTGGTCGGCGCTACACAAGTCAGCGGACCTCGTACGAGAGGGGAAGAACTGAAGGCCCCAAAAGTCAAACGCTCACATGCAGCTCACGCACAGACGCGCAACTGCCTAAACACACACGCTGTTTCAGTGCAGAAACACGGCCTTAATGGTAAATCTCACTTACATACAGATCATCAATCACACGCGCAGACTCTCAAATTCACTTCACACTGCCAAACAGTGCCGGAGTAGCTGCAGTGCCAGCCAAGCGCGGCATTGCTGTCTTTCCCCATGACTTATCCATCCTCTTTTTTCCCCTTTTCCTTGCTGTGAGCTGTATGTGCTTCAAGTGCGTATTTGCCGAAGTGCATTGGCCCTTACATACTGGAGGTGAATTATTGAATTCCTCTCCGTTGCACCCCAGCCAGTTCTCCCTGGCTCGGGCTTTGAATAGACGCTTGCTGGGCCTCTTAGAATTGAACCATAACTATCTGCCCTCATCGGATGGAGGTGAATCGGCGCACTGTGTGATACACATCTCACCGCCTGACATGAAAAACGCTCGGCGGATTCAGAAGGGGGACATTATGTCGGCCTCATGGATTTGACTGGCGAGGCAGAATTTGAGACGGGGCCACAGTCGTCCTTGAGTTGCTCTCGCTGCTCTTTCTCTCCCCTCTCTATCTTTTCATCCCTCTCTTCCATCCTCACCCCTTCTTTCTATACATCTCCTTCTCACTTCTCCCTGTTTTTGTCCGCCCACATCCCCCCTGCCTCTCTTTATCCCTCTGTCTCTCTCTTCTGTACTGCCCTTTCAAAGTACAACTGCAGCTACTGTGCCGCTGCCAGCAGAAAATCTGTCTGTCTGTTCGGGGTTAAAGTTTCATTCATATAAGAGAGATATTGTTGCAGTGCTACAGGGTGACTGACAGAGAGATTGAGCAGCTGCATTTTCACATAAGCTTCTGGATATTACTTCTAAAAAATTTTGCGATAGTAGCAAAAATACATTTGGAGAGTAAAGCTGATATGCTTTGGTGAACAGGCTTTATTAGCTCGCTGTGTTTTTTTAATTGGATTTCTAATCTTTTTTTTTTTTTTTTTTTTGCTTTTGTAAACAGAGTAAATATTCTGGAGAGACCCTTGCGTGTGAAATGATCCATTTGTCTACAAAAGGCACTCGGAGCATGGTTGATCCGAGCGTGGAGAGGAATGGACCTCCCATGAAGACATGACAAATACTGTTACATGCTTCATCTAGCGCCCTTATCCTCTCGCATATACACACATATGCACACACACACACGCTTGAAATCCATCCAAATGTCTTGTCATCCTCAATGAGGACAAGATAATTTTTAATTTTTGATAATAACCTCATCACTTTTAATCATAAAGTCATAAAATCATAGGTCATAAAAGGATCAAATTAATAGTTTGGATCTCTCTCTTACTCACAGACGCACATACACTGATGCCTGCACAACAGAGCAACATCACATTTTGACCCTTAATTGTAGCCTCACATTTCAACTGGTTTGATTTTAAAAAATGCTGATTTCAGTGCTAAAACATTTCCCTTTAATTCAGTCTGCATCCTCTGAGATGTCGCGCATGATTGACAGACAAATGAATCAATAAGCGGAAGGAGACCGATCCATCACTCCTCTTGTTTTCATTTCATTGTGGAGGACAAATAGATACACAGTAGATAAACATCTTTGCCAGAGGTGAGAAATCCTTCGTCGGTGTCTGGCTCTACATGTTAATCTGTGAACCTACATTGCTGTGGCCCCTCAGCTGCTTCGTTTTCACACTAACGATCCCCCTTTTTCCCTGTAGGTTCCAGTCAGGTTCGCAATTAAGCTTTTGAAAACCCTTAAAAAATGAGATTTAAGCATGATGGCGAAGGCCATGATAAGCCGCTATCTGCATCAATGTCATCTTGAGGGGCTTCATTCATTGCTATTCATCACTGTGCACTCTTATTTCTCTGCTGCTTTATTTGGGTAAAATGAGCTTTTCACCTTCCTGCCTTAGTCTATGACTCGCTGAGTCTGTGTTGGTAATAGTAGGGGAGCCCTGGCAGTCTGTTAGCCCCAAGGAGGGATCCGTGCTGCGGATTAGAGCGAAAGACCCGAGATGCTGCCTCTCTTTTTGGGCTTACCCGAATAGAGAGGTGCCTGAGGGCATCTGGAAACTGTGGTCACAGTCGAGGTAGGCGAGTGCAAAGTTAACGGTGGCTATTGTAAAGCGTAATAGAGCACCAATACAGAGGAAGACAAATAAGCGCACATATGCACACATTCAGATCATGCAGGAACATATAAATAAAGATGAAAAAGGCATACACACACACACACACTATCTACAGCAGTAGCTTGTGTGATTTTGTGGATACAGTTTCATTGCCTGCAGTATTTACCCTTCAGGTGGGCAGGGCTGTAGTATTAGAGGTCCCTGGCATTCTCTACTGTATACAGTTACCAGTCAATCACCAGCAGATGTTCTATAACACCAGGCTTTCCAGACCAATAACAACGGAGTGAACAAGCTTAGTGTGTGTGTGTGTGTGTGTGTGTGTGTGTGTGTGTGTGTGTGTGTGTGTGTGTGTGTGTGTGTGTGTGTGTGTGTGTGTGTGTGTGTGTTTCACTGGAGATGGAGAAATGTCTATGCAGTACTGAAAGTCCTGTGGCGTGCAGCCACAGCACCTCTGCATGTATCCTGCAGCGTGCGTGTCACATCCACCCTGACATAAAACAAGCTAACACACACACACACACACACACACACACACACAGACACCGGCATCAGTATCCAAACCACAGAACCTCACATGGAGAAACCAACTGTCAAACACAGTGAGGAATGTGTTGAGTCAAACACTTCACGTGGACGACACAAATGATGCTTTGTGTGAGCGGAAGACTCAGGAATACAGCCTCTGCCATTGTTTGACGTTTCTGAGGCTTTTAATGTGCCCCTCCCGTCCATTTTCTTCCAATTTTCATATTTCACCTCACGTCAAGAAAGAAACATTCGCTATGAGGACGTTTCATTGCTCACATCCCGGCCTTACCAGGCTTTTTAGTGGTTTTATGTACAATGTCTGAACAGTACAGTGCGCTAGTTTCCTTTATCCAGATGCCTTCTTGACAGCAGTGAAACATCAGGGTCTACGAGGTGAAGATCGGTGTGTGAGCTTCTCTTTGTGGCCTCAGGCTGTTTTCAGTCAGCGTGAGGGCATTGCCACCGCCTGAAGGTAGTGATATATCAGTACCAGTTTGAGGCAACTGCGTAGATAGGCAATAATGTTGGATATTATTACCTGTAGCGGCAATAGAGATGAGCAATATGGCTAGCTGAAGGGATGCTCTGTTCGGGTTTTTTAGCACTGATACTGATCGCAGTTTTAAAGTCATGAGAATCAGCTGATCCGAGTTTACTGGCAGCTTCTGCAGAAAAATGTTTTCCTCGATTCTGAGGTGTTTTTTTTTCCCCTATAAACTGATACACTGTGAGTCCATTTTGAAGATAACTGTCTGTTTACTTGAGCAGAGCTTTCATGGTATGTCCTAATACCTTGTTACACCCTCCAAAATGAGCAACTTTGTTCTTTTAATTCTTAACTACCTGCTTTACGGAGCAGATTTGAAACAAAAACACACAATGCAGCATCCCAGTTGTTTTGGAATCAGAGTCTCATTGTCAAAAGGCAGCATCTTACATTTGCATTCACAAAACTTCGATGCAGCAAGAAACCAAAGACTCGGTTCTTCCAGCCCAACTGTAGCCACTGAGACACGCTGCCTGCTGGACAGCGTGAGCAGACCTAGACAGGAATGTGGAGCGTCACATGGTGGAGATGCTTCGGCCGTAATGGATCAGGCAGTAAAAACACTTCCTGTCTATGTGACATTTATGTATTTGCAAACGTAATGAATATCAGCTGATACCGATCAGCACTCCATCAGCGTTGCTGTTTACTTATAATGAGTGGCCATTAGAGAGCACGGCTGGCTTCAAGGTTTTTTTACAAGATTTCTTATTTACTGTACGTTGTCTCAGGTCGTTGAGTGTATATCAGCGTATTTAACAGCCGGGGAGCTGATATCGTCTGCCTCCTGTCTAAAGCGGGATCAATACCATTTTAAGCAAGATGGGCTTTTTTTCATAGACACACGCACCAAAACACAGGCATGCATTCTGAGATCATCTGTAAACATCATCTCATGGATTTGTAACAGATACGTCTCTAGTTTCCATTATTTTGCGCTTTCTCGCTCGCTCTCTCGCTCACAGAGGACAAATCAAAAATATATATTGTCTATTTGTGTCAGTCTCTTTCCCATTTTCTCCTCTCTCTAGTCTGTCCGTGGACAGACACGACATGACAGACATCCACACGCACGCACACACACACACACACACACACACACACACACACACCCCCTCTCTCACAGACACTCAGTCTCACAAACACAGAAAATCGAAATCACAAATCGGCTTAACTCTCCCTGACACGTCTGTGAATTAAGCCTTTCCGTTGCTCTCCCTTTCCCATCATAAAGGCATTGTCAGAGGCTGAATCGGTAACAGGTAGCCCACAGCTCCTGCTGCTCCCCTCTCGCTCCTCTCTTTCTCTTCCCTTCTCTCCTCCTTGCCTTCCCTTTTTCTTCTTTCTGCTTCTTTGTCTTCTCTCGCTCTCTGCCTGTGTGTCCCTCAGCCTCCTCTCTCCACTTCTCTCTCCTCCCTCTCCTTGTCCGTCTCCTCTCGCTCCTGTCTTCCTCGTGACCTCCATCAGCTCTCTCCTTAATCATCCCTCTCCTGTCCTCACGCAGTCTTTCTGTCTGCCTCCTCATTTCCCTTCTCCTTTACCTTTTTCGCCCGTCACAGCCAGTGATGAAAAAGAACTAAGTACTGGGTATTTTCTTTTACTTTTTTTTTGCTGCTTTAAAATTCAACGTCCAAACATTTCAGAGAGAAATATTGTGCTTTTTAAGCGTCCTCTAAATTTATGTGACAGCTATAGACACAAGTTACTTTGCAGGTTCAGATTTTTTTATGTATTTGTGACACTTAGTTTCACATTGAGGTATTGCTTCAGAAAGGGGTCTGCACTGGGTTGCACCAGCTGTCACTATGTTTGTGTGTAAAGTAGCCAGTAGCTAGTTTCAAACTCGTGATTTACTAAAACATGTTGCACCATTAGGAGTCCCTCTCACTTCTCCCTGTAAGAAACATGTAATGTGTAAATCATTTGTAAATAAATATGTGCATTGCTGTCCAATCAAGAGAAAAGACACAAGCTATGCTAACAGAAAGTCAATGTAGCATCATGAATTGTTTAAAAAAAACTCATAAAAATAGCATTTTTTTGGTCGGTCAATGATATATTTTAGTAGCTAAGCCTTTAGATTGTGTTATTTCTATTATATGCGTACATGGAGACATATGTGTTTCAGAATTAATAGCATGGGTGCAGTTTATAATGAGAGTGAAACGTGGTTGTGCTAATCTAAAGCAGGGTCCAGAGCAAAGATTTACGACGAGACGCGAACCTTAACCGTTTTAGAACGTTGCAGGAGCAAGTTGCACCTGCTTCAACAGCCAATCAGCTCATAGCGAAGTCAGGTCCAAACTTGTCAGCTGGTCAAAAAGACCACAATTTCTCTACACGACGAAACCGTTCAGGGAATAGACGAGAGAGAATGACAAAAGAGAAGACATCTCCTGTCTCAAGTACAGTTTGTCTAAACTCCCTGCAGTGGCTCTAAAGTCTCATCCCTCTTGTTTTTTTTTTTTATATCCTTGCCTTTTCATCAATACTAGACGAACAGCTATAGCAAGTAACTCACTATCACTTCATTCATATATTCAGACGCTACAAATTATATCCAGCTGTGTTGGGAAGTTGAAAACCCAGCACTCATAATTTCTCGACTAGTCACACTGGTGTAAAAAGGCAGTTTTTTGGGATGTTTCAGAACGGCACAATGCAAGTTTCAACTCATCTCGTCACCAATCTGCATGTATTCCTTTCAGGGTTTGTGTAGCCCCGACATTCACCAGCAAGATAAGGGTAATTGTGTACACCCTGAGAGGCAAAACTCAGGGCAAAAAAGTCAAATTAGGCCAATAAGTTGGTGTGGTGCAGCCGTCTTAATTAAGTGATGTGTATGTCTCCACTTAGGAGACGCTTTCGACATTGTAACGAGGCGAAGTTTGACCTCACAAAGAACTGGTGCAGCTGGAGTACTTCTTCCACCACTGATCTCAGCATTCGACTCAGTCTTTTTGTGCTGAGGTGAAATTCCGGGAAGGATCACATGAAGCTTGCATATCGAGTGGGAGAGGGAGGAGAGTGGGAGTTCGCTGTGTTGTGAATGCAGGGAGTAGACAAGCAGAGCGATTCTGACAGGCTGTGTCTGCACAGTTTGTTCTCCAATAGGCCCACACAGAGTCACCAGTGGGGTGCGCACATGAACACGCTCGCATACTTTATTGGAGCCGCACGCTCGCGTACGCGCACGTAGACACTGTCGGTCTCTTTCACACTCGTGCACAGATGCTGTTACACACAGTGCGTTGCACTTTTACAAACGCACATAAACACCCTCGCAGCACAGACGCGCACAAAGTGAGAAGAGAGGCGAGGAAAAGGGCTCGGTTTTGAATGCGTCCCTCCCGAGGCCTCAGTGCTGGGGAAATGGAGCTATCATGACAAGGGATGAAAGAGCAACAATGGTTTCATCACTTTGCCTCATGTTCCACTGCACCGTGAAAAAGAAGCTTCTAGTGTTCTCATCCGCCCGTTAGGGAAAACATGCCGCGCATTATACCAAGAGTGGAGCGAGTGAGCGAGCGAGAGACGGCGAGGGAGGGACAGAGAGAAAGCGTCCTCTCTCAGCGATCAATGAACCGCACAAGCCCATATTGTTGATACATCAGCAGCAGATATTGATGATTTTGATGGACCAAAAACAATAGCATGTATCGATTTTGACAATGTCCCTGTGTTTTGTTGCTGTTTATTGACACTGTCCCTTGTCCCTTCTTCTTCTTCTCTGGCTGCCTTGTCCTCGTCTCACCCCCGCCTGAGCCCCACCCTTCACTTTTCCTGTTTTTCTTGCTTTGGTGATATTATCTCTTTCCCCCGAAGTTTCTCCTTCCTGTCCTCCCGCTTATTTTCCCTTTCTTCTTCTCCTTTCTAACCTGGACTCCCTGCCTGGCCACCCTCAACCACCACGACCCCGAATCTCCATCCTCCCTCACACATATCCTCTGGTTTATAATCTACGTCCTCCTGCTGGATATACCTCCTCTCCCTCATTTGGCTTATTTTCTGATATTCATGTTTGGTTTGATGTTTTCTTTATTTTGTTTTTTTAAAGGACTTATTACAATTAAGTGAGATTTGGCAGGAATGGAATAAGTGCGCTTTCATTAGTGTATAATCACCTGACAAAAAGCACTGAGTTACCTTAGAATGAGCTCTTTATATCTACAGAGGGTCCACAGAGTCCGCCATGTTGCACCGCCATGTTTCTACAGTAGCCCAAAACAGACAAAGCAAACACTTGCTCTGGAGAGAGAGTTTTGCATGTTTCTGGAGTTTCTCTGCAGCATTGGAAAGGGAGGGGTGAGGCAAGGGGTATTCATTTGGACGCAATCTGCAACCTCACCACTAGATGCCGCTAAATCCCGCACACTGGTGCATTAATCTTTTACATGAAGGACTGTCAAACACTTAATGGAAGCTAATAAGAATCTTCATCATTTCCTTCTTTCCCTTCATCTCACCTTTTCTTTGTCTTGTCTCTCGTTTCACCAGGGTGCAGTGATCACGCCAGCCATGGACCACACTATGTCCATGCAGCCTGCCAGCATGATGGGCCCTATCACCCAGCAGATGAACCATCTGTCCCTGGGCACCACAGGAAGTGTGAGTAGTCCCTGGCTGTGCTACAGTGAACCACGCACGTGACACAAACACAAGCTCGTCTCGTTGCCACAGAGTCCAGATGAGAGAACCTCCAAGCTGATTAAAAAAAAAATGCTGATACACTCATCTTGGCCGTCTTCAGCTGTTACCGTGCCATCATAGCAGAAAGCTTTACGAGCAGCAAGGTGGTGGACTTTCCCATGCTGCGCACAAGCTGCACTGTCTGACACAGTAGATGGACACACTAATCGGGGCTGGAAAGAAACCCTATTATGCATGTTTTTTAGGACACACATCGTGTTGTTTGCAGGTGACAGTGTGCACAAAACAGACGTATTCTGCCACCAGCAGCTGAACATTGTGCTGCTACCATCAACCACGACTCACACAGTTCAATAGCAGTTTAAGTGACACTGCTTTGTCATCAGGGAGATATTTACAGGCATCTTTTATCTGTCCTCAAATGGCCCTGTCTTATCTGTAGGTACTCTTTTTTTACAGCTGTTTTGCGATTGTTGATATGTGATTTGTTAATGTGTTTTTTATGTGATCAGTTTACTGCTAACAAGGGCAGCCATTGTACTAGCTGTCTGAGGCTGATTTGTTGGCTAGCACAACGTTCATGGTACCCATTACTTTACTGTTGTGTATTTTACTCTTTTTGCTTTTACTGTGTGTGTTTACTAGATTGATCGCTGTGTTGTAGTGCCTATGGGGACCTAATCTTTCATTGCTAATACTCCCTGACACGAGGGACAGCGTACCTAATTTCACAATAAGTCTACATTTTTATGAATTCATTTTAAAGTAGCTTTGGTCTAACTCTTGTTTATGGCATCTTTTTGTCATCCACTACTGCATTTTTATAAAGTAAACCTCAAAGAGACACACATACAGCACACAGATAGTGACTGTGCTCTTTTAGTAATGACACAAACACAAAGTTATCAAAGATCAAGTCAATTTTATGCAGGTTTAGTGAATTCAAATACAATAATAATAATACTCTTTTGTAGAAACCATTAATATGGAAAGCACACTGACCAGTTTCATCATAATGCATTATTTGTTAGATTGATAGAGGGCTAGTTTCAGTTTTGTGGGGGTCAATAAACACATGACTTTGTTGTGTCCCCTATTGTTTCATTCCATACCTACGCCCCTTACAGCAATGGATACCCAAACAGAACAAATATTCATCGAAAGGCTCACTTTTTATTTTTAGCCAGCTTTTAAGAGTCGAGACAGAAAATGAAACTCTGAGAAAGAAAGCGGCAGGTGTCCATTACACAGTTGGTGTGGGTCAGGAGGACCACGTGGAGGCCTTTTATCTTTGGAGAACATTGTTCATTTACTTCAAAAACAAAGTACACATTGAGTAAGAGATGGATTTTACATTTCCTGTCAAGAAAGCCTGTCGCCACATGTGCTCTGCCGTGGATCTGCCATATCATTTGTTTTACACTGCATGCATTCGCCGCCAGATATTGAGAGAGCATATTTCCTCCCTGATCTTTCACATTAAACAGATTTCCTGTGAAGCTTAACAGTGTGACAGAGCTCTCTATTCTGCACCTTCGTCACTTTCACCCTCTAATATCTGTTTCTCTCACACACTTTCTGTCTCCCTCACTCTCTAAATCACACATCGAATCTATCACTCCATCGGTTTTCTTTATTCCACGCACACACTCGCTTACAGTCGCCGCCCCCTAAACCAGGAACTCCCCCCTGTTTCAGGATCAAGTCGACTTAAAGGTGTCACACGGCTCTGAAGCCTGACTTCCTGCCCTAACCCTGCTGCCCTGGGGGCAGGCGAGCAGGCAGCTTTGCTGAGGCACTACGTTTGATCTGTGTGTGTGTTTGTGTGTGTGTATGATTGAAACAGTGCTGTATTGTACAGTTACCCATGTGTTTCCAGGTGAGCTGTCAGCGACTGTGATGCCATGTTGGCTCTGTCAGGAATGCCCCCACCCTAATCTGCCCCAGCTGTGCTAACAGCCAGGATTAGAGACAGGCTAATCTATGATGATGGCTTCTGATGTTTGATGGGTTGTATTAAAGTAGAAAGTGGGTTAAGGCACTCTCTCTCTCTCCATTTTTCATTTCTGGTTACTCTCGATGCCTCTCCCCTTTCTGCCTGCTTAGCTTTCCTGAGGCGAAGTGCTGTGTAGCATAACTTCTCAATGGCTGAGCTGCACACACGGCATGCCACACTTGATCATCTATGGGAATTGAGATATGTTTCCTTTAACTCTTATTCTTCAGCCAGATGTGAAAGTCCTTTCATACTGCCTGTTTGAGAAAGCCTGTTAAAAGAGGGGTTAGGAACCAAAATCTGTAACTATCCGTGTAGTAAACTGGACTTGACACCACATACTCTTTAAAACGCATTCCTCATGTGTACACGCATATGGTGAGGTTGTTTTGATTGCCCCCACTGGCCGCATGACTTAACCTTCACCACAGAAGAGCACCTGCCATGAGTAACATCTCCAAAGTCAACAACTTATCACGACGGCCTCTGGCTGCCGAAGCAGAAGCCACACCTCAGAATACTCTTGGCTGTTCCAGGGCTCTCTGTGGCTGTTTGTGTATGGCTGTGGCTTTCTTCTTCTCTCCAAGAAAAGAACCAAATGTTCCCGGTCCGCCCAAGCTGCGACACTGGTGCGGTGACCATAGCTTTCCGAGAACGTCGTGTTATTTTGCAGCGAGGATCGGCGTGGAGGGTTGAGCCTGTTAAAAAGGAGTGGAGAGGAAAACCTCGCTTCGTAACGAGGGAGCATGGATCGGTGCCGTCTGATGGTCACTTCGTTGGAATTCAGCTCCTTCACCAGAAAATGTTCTGCTCAGTTTGGTGACTGTCTAACTTGAACAACTTGATTACAGAATGCTAAAGAACCTCAGGCTTCCTCTTTATGGATGGCACACATAAACATGCCATCCATGCTCCTCGCTGATTTAATTTACCACGTTTGGTGCATATCTCCCTCTTACTGATTTATTTACCATCTTCGAGCTCTCACCAGTCGACAGTCGTGCCTCGTGTTTGCTCGCGTCAGTTGCTGTGCGTGTGTGGATGTGCATATGTCATTTTGGCGTTGGTGTGTGTTTGCACGCACGTCTGCGCCTGCGTCTGTGTGTGAGCGACACAGTGTTTGACATGACAAGAGGTGACCTTCCCTCTGTGTTCTCCATCCTATTCCTGTCATGGCATGTAGAACCCAGGTCTCTGTTGTCATGGTGACAGTGGTGATTGACAGCTTCTCTGTCCCTGGAAGACAGATTTGTGTGAAGCACTTTCCTCTATTATCTGGGCTGTTTCCCTTGGTTTTCTGTGGGGAAGTCTGAGTACAGTGTGTTATTCTACATTTCCATAACCGTGCATGGCTATATTTAACCTTTACTCAGCCGGGGTAAGTTGGCTGAGCATGCACTCTCTTCTCTTATAGCTTCTCTTTCAAACAGTAACACATGTTGACATGATTCCCAGTACCACTGAGCACCTTGTATGTTTTTTTTTTTAAATTTAAAATGCATTTCGAATCTTTTTAAGGGCTCGTAGCCAAGACCTCTGGTGCAAGAGTTGTGCCGCTCTTGAATGAATTTTCATGTTCTGAAGTTGAAGTTTGTGCCCTAACTTTTAAGTTTTGTTCTGAATCTAAATTGAGCTCTGAATATGACCTTAATTCTGAATGTGAATTACATGTTAGCATTAAAAGCTTAAGCTTAGAAGTGAACACCATTCTCTGCAATGCAGTCAAACTCTGCAACTCTGAGCCTTGATTATAAATAACAGCAGTAACTCAGTGGTACAGTTAACTGTTTACTGTACGCTCTCGAAAGCAGATTTTCTAGTGTTTTAAATTAAAGCTGCGCCAATCAATATTTTTAAATTAACAGTGCTGTACTGTTTGCTTCATTATCAACGCTCTGATCAACCTTGTTTCCAGCTGCAGCAGTCAGCTGTTTTCTGAAATTAATAAATAAATAAAGCTTGCCAGCACCAAATGGCAGAGAGATGAAGTTAGCGACAAGCTGTGGAGCATTTAGCAGCAACAGAGCCAGATATTTCCCTCAGGTCAAGGCCACACCAGAGCTAAAAGGAGAGTGAATATTGAACTTAGATTCATAAGGTAGCCAGTAATATGACACCAAATGAATCCTAATCTTGCTCAGTACCTGCTGAATGTGTAAACAGGCAACTGTTTACTGTTAACACACAAGAGTTGGGACGCCGTGTAAAGCATAAAAAAAACTGAATGTGATCATTTGCTAATGCTTTTTGACATATCTTCAATTGTAAACAGTTATGTTTAATGTTTTACCTCATCAGCTTCATTGATTTTTGTAAATATATGCTTATTGTGAATTTGATGCCAGCAACACGTTTCATAAGTCCACATATCAGAAAATCATGTGAAACCATTGGCAGGACAGTTAACGTGTCAACCAGGTTCATCCTTCTGCAGGTGCATGACGGGACCCACTCTTAAAAAAACTGGTCCAAAGTGCTACTCTGGGTACCTTTAATACTGAAGTAGTAAATAGTACAGTGATATACTGTAAAGGCCTGCTGATAAAAATGTGTTTAAAGAAGAGATTAAAAAGACGACACTGATTTTGCTTGTATAAATCTCTGCGGGCGGGGTGTTAACAAAGCCTGCGGGCCAGGATATGGAGGGCTTTTCATGGTGAAGTGCCACAGCAATGTGATTCACAGCCGCTGGTGTGCAAACTCCAATAGCTTCCATCGTGTTGGGGCCCCAATGCTAAGATCAATAGTCATCAGAGCCCATCCCCACACTTCTCTGCCATTAATAACCTACACTGAGAGGCTGCTCTCGCCTTGACCAACTGTTATCCTCCACCTTCCACATGATGCGAAAGAACAGCATGTCAACGCAGCGGGGATACCCACATGTCGAGTGACAGACATGGAGGTGGATGATTTATGTGAACATATAAACATGCTGTGCTGCATTCCATCTGCGCAAGAACTATGATTTCTAGAGAAAATCGTGTTCGCGTGCAAAGCTGGAAGCAGAAAGTGCCCTATCAGGCTTGTACCCACCAAACATAAATTGTCATAAGCGGCGCAGTGCATAAGCCCAAACCACTGTGGTACCAGAGCGGTTCTGTCTATGCTATGGATTTTCATCCTTGCATTGCTGCATTGCGGTCTGACTTTATACTGTAGTTATAGGTGTATGTTATAGAGTCATGGTGGAGAAGAGACTTAAGGAGTCTACTCACACCAGCCTCGTTAAGGAGCTATTCAGGCCTCCCATTCTTCAAACATACGCACACGCCATCTGTTCCGGGCGCAGATGTGTGTGCATGTGCATAGATATGTGTGGCTGACTGTGTGTGCGACTCTGAGAGAAACACCATTTATTGCCAATTAGGGATGCTTTATATTGCCCAAACCTGTCCCCTGACTATGGGCAGGGAGGTATTAAAAGAGTTGAATTTGGACAAAAATCATCTTTATCACCATAGCAACCCAATTCACCGTAGCCAGGCTTGACATCCCCCTGACTTGTCACAGTAGCGACTGCAGAAATATGCCCTGCTCAACCTGCCACATTAAATAGGTTAACTAATGGTTATGGTAGAGGAAGAAATCTTATCTTATTAAATTTTCTTGTTAAATCTAATTTAAATTCCTTCTGCAGTCCTGCAGAGAAATATAACATTTCAAATGGACATTCTCCCTTTGACAGGGAGATTTTGATATAGCTAATTATCTCCTGCTTCCCTTCATTTGCTTTCAAGCAGCCCTCACAGGTGAGTTGGCTGAATAAGTTAATGGGAAGGGGAGGCGAAGACAAAAAGTCCCGAGGAAAATTGGTATGCATGGTTTCGATTCACCGGGGAGAAGGTCACTTCAACAATCTGATCGGCCCTTTTAGACGATAGCAGGTTGAGAGAGAGGGAGGGAGGGAGAGCGAGTGACAGGAAGGTGAGAGGGAAGAAGGGATGACACAGAGAGGTAATGTGGTAATGTGTCAGGAAGTCTGGATATGCCACCTCACCCCATCCTGAGTGTGACAGCCCTGGAGGTGTGATAACCTTAAATTCACACGTGCGGACCCACACAGTCATACGAACGCACACTAACATCCATCCCAGGGCATCCTCCTGGCCATGTGTAGCGACGGTGGGGGAGTTAATCACCCATGTCCATGGCCTTTAGCTGCTCTCATTAGCGGTGAGCGGTGGAGCCGTACCCGATCCATTAGCAACGCTGCCGGTAATGACACTTCACCAGCACCGCCGGGCCCACGGCCAAGAAAGGCTCCGCAGCCCGGCACAGCCCCTCCATTACTGCCTCCTACTGCATACTGCCGCCACGCTTTTTAGCACTGGCAGGGAGACTGAGAGGCGCGAGAAAAAATAAGATGGAAAGAAAGGGATTGTACTTCCCTTTTTCCTTGGTCCGGAAAAGCAGCAGGAAGACGAGGAGTGGCAGAGAGGCAGCCTGGTGGCTTTTATCTGGGATCACATCCGTTTGCGCTGTACTGCAGCATTATCGTTCCAAGCCTCTTTGTCTTTGTCTGTCTCTCACAGCCACACACACGCACACACACACACACACACACGCACACACACACACACACACACACACACACACACACACACACACACACACACACACACAGACATGTATGTATGTTCCCAACACACAGCTGCACGCAGGAGAACACATGCACTCCATCCACATGCACAGTTGGACAGACGAATTGTGATAAGTCTTCTTTTTATGCACAGGCATGTGCTAATTAAAAAGAAGCACACACACACACACACACACACACACACACACTGGCAAAGCAGGCTTACAATGGCACACGTGTTCACCAGCACACGCACACACCACATGCATTCGCAGCGCGTCCCAGAGAAAGCCTCACACAAAGTGCCGTGTCCTCATTCATATTGCATGTGAAAGCCCCGTGGCTGTCATGTAACTGAACTTATGTCACGTCTGTAAAATGGCCATCATGGAGTGAGCTAGCACCAAGTTAAAAGCCAGGGCAAGCACGACTAAAGGAATATAGGCCACAGGCAACCAACCTCCCGCCTTCCCTTTCCTCTGTGTCTCTCGGCTTTCTTTTTATTTTTTTTATCTTCTCAGCTGTGGCCTGGTGCATTTGCCTGCCTGTGAAGTTTTGGTAGAACGGCAGGACATCTCTTCCTCCTCCTACTCTTCTGTCTACCCCTCGTGCATCTCCTCTGCTCTGCTCTGCTCCGTTGAGGGTGCACACATATTCTTTTAGCGCCCTCCAAAGGATGCTGAGGGCACAGCAGGCTCACGTTCCCAATGGTTTCAGGGATAATTGCAGTGAATGAGACTTTCAGGGAATAATGATATCATTGTGAAGTCTTTCTTGTCCTGTTTTTGACTGGCGTTTGGTGTATATTATGTGTTGTGTCTGTGTATTGTGATGACGTGGAGTATGGGCAAAGATTTCTGATATATGTATGTCTTTTGTTTTTGTTGCAGTACATGACTGCTGCAGCTGCCGCGGCGCCTATGCAAGGGACCTACATTCCCCAGTACACTCCTGTGCCTCCAACAGCCGTCCCTGTCGAAGTAAGACTCTCCAACATGCACACATTACTTACCAATAACAAAAGCATCTCTCTGTGTTTACCCAAAGGAGGACATTATTAACCCTGACAGCCCACTCGCTTACACCCACGCGCTCCCACTTCATCCATTTCTAAACCTGCTCGCCACATCAACAGATCAAAACAGTCATTAAATAGACAGATTACATTTGAAACACGCTGTAAATTGCTCTTATTCTCTCTAAACTAATGGCCTCGCGCCACCAGCGGGGATGAAAACTGCAAGCAAAGCAGGATGAGTCAGAAGTTTTATAGTATTTGGGAAAGACATTTGAAGTGCGGTGCAGACTTTGTCACTTCTTCGGCGGCTGTCTCAGCTCCTGGCAGGTTCGGGCAGTCCAGCCTGAGAAATGATGAACGTGGAAAGCGGGCAGGCAGGCCGGCGAGGGGAACGGGCCGGCTGTCTGGCGGCTGACAGTGCAGTCGTATTCAGATGGACTATCAGTCGTGTATCAGATGACAGGAGCTGAAGTGAGACACAGTGCCGGCGGTGCTGTCTCTCTCTCTCTCTCTCTCTCTCTCTCTCTCTCTCCTTGCCGCTCCATGCTGGTAGGTAGCTGGTACACACATACATCCGTCAGCCACGGATCTCTGGTTAGCCCACCAGCCACGGACAATGACAGTTTCCCCTGACAGACCCATTAGTCGCTCCTCCCTCCCTCTTACATCCCCTCCCAAGCTCCCCCTCCTCAGAAAGTTCCTCATGAAGGAGCGGGACGGAGGAGAGAGATGTAGTTGCGGTGTAGCCCCTGGCGCCTCTTACTTATTTCATCCTCATCGCCGTCCTCTCAGTGCCGGCGTCAGCAGCGGGGTGTATATCACTGTATCAGCCAGTGTCTGCAGGGCTGATGTATGGACAGGACGCAGTATCCTTGAGAGCTTGTTAAAGGTGATTGAGATGACTCAATGATGGGGCTTTCGGTGTTGCTAGAAATATAAAAAGGCTAAGAGGTTGTTGTGATGGATCCAGTGCTCACGGCCACCTTTAAAGATTACTTTTCACCTCAAACATGTCTGCGAGCACATGTTTGATTCCTCCAGTAAACTCTAATCCCTATGCAGCGTCAAATGTTACTTCTGTCTTCTTTGTTGTGCATTTTATTTAACCGCTCTGTAAAGTTTTCCACTTGAGTAGCTTCACTGTTATATAAAAGACAAATATTCTTTGTTTTCTTCACTGAAGCGGTGTCTGGAGCTGGAACGTTAGTGAAAACGTTGAATTCAAAACAGCTATTTTCGTATCAGGGCGCTTTTATTATGCATAAATGGAACAATTCGAGGTCTCTCCACCGTTATTTTATATGCATTTCTGGCACACAGTATATTGGCCACTTTGGATGGAAAAGTTTGATGTATTAAATGAAGTTGTGTGGGTGTGAGAAATGCCTGTCTGCACAGTTCAGAGTGATGGACCTGTCAGTCTGAGAAGGTAATAATCTCAACAGTTTTATTTGGTGTACCTTCATGCCTTGTCAGAACAGTTTTGTTTATTACATTATGTTTGAGCTTTAATAACATTTATTTGCTTTTCAGCAGGAAGTGTAAGCGTTGCAGAGAGACTCTTGTTAAAGTTCAGAGCTGATGCATTTCCTCCCGTGTGTGTCCTCAGGGAGTGGTGACGGACGCCTCCCCCCAGACAGTGGCTCCCTCGTCACAGGAGGTGGCTGGCCAGCAGCAACAGATCCAGGTGGACGGTGCTGCCGACCATGTTCCTGCTTACTCATACCAGTCCAAGTAAGTCACACAGCGAAGCAGGATAACCTGACGCACAGATGGTTTGTTGCACTGAACCATCTGGGAAGTCGTCCTTGGAAACTGTTTGGAAAAGGACAGGCGCCTTCGAAAAAATACTTGGCAGGTGATTGGATGAACCGTCCCTCTATCGCAGGCTAATTTCAACCAATCAGAGCGTGTGACGTAGTGGGGGAGCGCCACCGGCGGAGCCAGTCGGTAAATCAAACTCCTGCCAAAGCCAATCAGGAGAAGAGCAAAAACACCTTCTCCGTCGAGAAAAGCCTTCAGCGCCATCCTTTGCTCTTCTGTCAGCGAAGAAGCATCAATGCTAACATTTTTAGAAGCCACCATTGTTGTTTTCGATTCTCTCGCTGTCGTCACGCCGAAACTGCGACCACCATTTTTTAAATTGTAAACATCAGCGGTGGGAAATAATATACATAGTGAGCCATCCACAGCGAGGTATTTATACCCTCTAATACCTCTGTGTGTGTTGGAAATGTTGCAAATCAGTGAGCAGCTTTATGGTCATATTGGATTTTACACATACATTTTGCATCCATGTGATAAAGTGCTTTGATTTGCCAGGTATTTTTATCCATATTGATCTCTCCGAGCGAGTAGTGTTTACTTCCATCAGGTCACTTTGTGGTCTAACACATACAGTAAATTCAGTTTTTTCCCTCCCTTTGAAAATCTAATCTGACGTGATTTCTTTAGATGTTTTGTTCTTTGTAATAACAATTGGCAAGTTAAGCAGCACAGTACCAAATGTTCATCTGGAAATTGAATAAATGAGAGTGCTCTGAGACGCAGTGGTGTCATGATAAAATGACTGTAATTATTCCTGGCTGCTGGTGTCATTTTGGCAGCACTTTTTGCTTTTCTGACCCAATCAGAACTGTTTAACGTGCCTCGTTCTGCTTCAGTCTTCTGACTGTGCCGTCAGCTGTCAGCTCGATCTCTTCTCTGCGTTTGTAATATTGTGCTTTGATTACAACTGCACACCCCTCTCCCTCTGTCTGTCCTCCTCTCTCCGTTTTCTCCTCTTTCATCAGATAGCAACGGCCTGAGCGAATGTTCCTGTGACAGCGTTGCCTTGAGACAGAAGGTGGCTGCACTGTGAATGCGACGAGAGGAGAAAGGAAAGAGATTGCTACCCGATTGCCCAGGCACCAAAAAAGAGACACTTTTTTCATTTCCTACCTGGCCTACGAGAAAAAAAAGAAAAAAAAAACGCAAGAAGGAGGTAAAGAGTGCTGAGGAAGGGGATGGGGAAATTGCTGGGCACAGTGCAAAGAAGTGAAATTGTTTAGTCTGGGAACCTGCCTGAAGGGCTGGGCTGAAGCTTGAAAAGTTTCTCAAAGAAAAATCTCAACCAATTACAAAAAAAACAAAAAAAGAAGAAAAAATGACAAAAAATGACCAAAAAAAAGGTTGAATGCGCAGGTAGGTGATGAAGTTTATTTTGTAATTAGAAAAGGGGAGTCAAGTTTGAGATACACACAGAGATTGTCTTCCTCAGATATTAAGCTACAATTTCTTTTCACTCTTTTTTATGTTCTAGTGTTAAATTTTAGTTTTCTAGATATATTCGAAAACAAAGTGTTTTTTTCTTTCTTGAATCTTCATGGCCTTAATTTGAAGGGCGCCAGAAACTTTTTACAGAGTTAAAGTCTGACGTCTGGTTAGGGAAAAAAAAAAAAGGAAAAAAAAAAAACAAAGCAAACTAAATCAGTCTCTTGGACCACTTGGAGGGTACAAGACACTGGATGTGTTGTTCTAAAGAGGAAAAAAGAATCTATCACATAAGCTGTACAGATTTAATAGAGAAGAGCTTTTTTTTTGTTTCTTCATTAGAAGAAAACTTTGATAATTATTATGTCAGAGGTAACTAAGTGTCAGAAGAAAACAAAATGTCTGTTGGGGAAAAAGACTCGGGGGAGGGAGGCGGGAGGGGGAGCTTTGAAGAGATTTTTCACAATGAGGAAAAAATGAAAACATAAGAAAACATGCTGCATTGTGGATGCAGTCTGTTGCAAATGCTGAACTTGTTTTTTATTATCATAATTATTATTTTACATGGCAAAGTTGCTGTCAATGACATTAGTGCTTTTTATCTGCCACATTTTACCTTTTTTATGAGCTTTAAGATGTTTTTAGCCCGCTTTGCTTGTCACACTGCAAAAAATAAAAAAAATAATAATAAAAAAACAAAGAAGAAAAAAGTATAAAATGAACAAAAATAAAAAACCTACAGAAAAAAAATTCTGGCAGTGAAATAAAAATTCAGTAGATTCAGTAGGAGCTTACGGTTTAAACCAATCAGTGCAAAAGCAATAGAAGAAATTGTTGACAATTTCTGTAGTCTTTCCTAGTTGTGGATCAAATGCAGCCCATGGATGGCCATTTTTATACCAAAGATGAAGAGACACTCTGAACCAGAGTTTTTTTGTTTTGTTTTCCTTTTCATTTTTCAGTTTGATTTTGTTGTTGTTGATGTTGTTGATGTTGATGATGTTAATGTTGATATTGTTGTTGTTGTTGTTGCTGTTGTCGTTGTTTTTTATTTGACCTTGATGGCCGGACCAGTCCTTACTATCCTTCTTAACATCTTCTTTTCACCGGGTTTAAGCTAGTTTTCCACGGTTGTCCAAGCTGTTACACACACACACATGCACGCACACACACGCACACACACACACACACACACACACACACACACACACACACACACACACATCTAAACATGCACACATTTACAGTACAAACTCACACACACACACATCAAACAGTATTTAAAGTGTGACGCAACCAGTGGCAGTCCTACCAAAAGTCCCTTTTCTTCTTCTCTTCTCGTCTTTTCATTTCTTTCAATGTCTCGTCACGTTTTCGATGCTTTCGCACACCGTGGGTGCATTCCACCTCTCTCTCTCTCTCTCTCTCTCTCTCTCTCTCTCTCTCTCTCTCTCTCTCTCTCTCTCTCTCTCTCAGATCCTGCAGGGAAAACTTTAGGAAACAGATTGGGGAATGTTGCTTGCTACGCTCCGTGGTCGTCGACACTTTGCTTCCAGCTCTGTCCTCTTAGCAGTGTGCAGTGTCTTCATCTCTTTAGTTCAACCGTAACTAACTCAGCCATTTCTCAGCGTATTGAGCTTCAGTGTTGGACTGGGAATCTCCCTGCTGCTGTTTGAACTCATGCTAATCTCATGTAAACATCACTGATCCTAAGTCACTTTTTTGAGTATTTACCTGCCCAGAAAACCAGATGAGTGGTGTTTGCTGCACAAAACACATGACTTTACAAATGTCTACATAAACCTTATGGCACTCCATGGTACTGACTCAACCTATTTGGCAGCCAAAGCATTTTAAAACAATTTAATAGCAAAGCTCAAAAGAATAGTTTTTCAGAAATAAGCTTATTCACATTCCTCAATTTCCCTCTCTTGTCTGTAGGGTAGATATGAAGCTACTGCCAGCAGCTGGTTAGCTTAGCTTAGCACAAAGAGTGGAAACAGGGGGAAGCAGCTAGCCTGGCTCTGTCTGACGGTAACAAAAATCCGTCCACCAGCACCGCTAAAGCTCACTCATTACCACGTTATGTCTCATTTGGTTAACCTGTACAAAAGAATGGTTTATGTGGCTGCTATTCCTTGGCCAGGCAAGTAACGTACTGGAGTCTTGTCATCACCGTGAGGTTGACAGGCAACCAGCAGAGACTCCAGGAAGTTACTGTGAAGAAACGTCGCACACCTGAACCTTTAGGACTGAGAGGACGTCTATAAAACAGGGAACCTTGCTTTGTCAGACCTGTTTGCATTGTACGACTGGCGTCACTCTGTGGCACTAACAAGGCGTGGAGGAAGTGTGTTTAAAGGCCAGAAAAGGATTGTCGGTTTTGAACAGAACTGATCATTTGCCCAACACAAGCAGGAGAGGTCAGCACACCTGTGGGAGCTAACTAGGCTCCTCACCAGCCATAACAAGATGTTGATGGCAGCTCCTTCCTCGACCCCACCACTGAGTGACAGTTACACCCCGGGTTGTTCCAATTTGTTGCACAAACAACCCCATCTCATCTTATCCTGTCTCTCCATCCGAGAGCCGCGTGAGGTTTTCGATGATTTCATCTCTGAGGATTGTCCCCCGAAGAAATTGCCTGTGGGACAGCGGCCATTTCTGCCCCCATTACAGCAGCCTTTGTGTGTCGGGAGCGCTGTGTGTCTGCTCTGTTCGCCCATGTCCACCCGCACTGCCCCACTGTGGTGCTACAGCACTAAAAAGACCCCGATTTTTTCCCTGCTTCACTGGCACCATTAATGTGCCATGGCCGAGCCAGCCTCCTTTTGCTCTCATTTTCCCTCATTCTCTCCCTCTTCCCCCTCTCTCTGAGGTTTCTTCTCTTTATTGGATGGTGCAGAAGCAGAACCACAAACCAATTTCAGTCACTCTCGCAATGAGGCTTGACGGGCCCAATTTGTCTCCCTTCAGGGCAATAGGATCCACTCCAGCGTCCCTCAAAAGACCCCTTTCTTCCAGACAGAGAGGGAGCTTTTTGTTTGGTGACAATTGCAATTGAGCTCTTGCAGTTCATGTGACTCATTCAAAAGTCCAGCACTGCATTTTGGGACATGATGGCATGTTGTGCGCATTACAGGCAAGCTATGTCGTCACGCGTGGCGATGTTTGTAACGAACAATCAAATCGTACATCGAGTGCCTTTGAACAAAGCTTCCACATGATTCCAAATTTAAAAAAAAGAAAAAAAAGCACACGGAAGAGCTTGTTTGATTCAGCTGTGCTAAAGAAACGCTACACAATATCGAAGCCACTACATGGTGCTAAAGAGGAAGCGGTCTCGGGCTCGTGCCTTCATTGTGTTCGCTGATCTCTGTGACGAGCTGGCCACAATTGATTCATTTGGCCATGAACTCAGTCTAAACAGGCCACACAAAAAGGGTTCCTGACATGAACTAAAGCCATACATCATTATCTTTTTCCTCAGTCACGGTGTGAATACCTACTGTAAATTATTTTCCTCCATCCACCGACGGAGGTCAAAAGCCAAATGCGTCATTCAGAGTGTCTCTTGGTGACCGTTAAGCTGTTTATTGTCCAGTCAAATCAACACCTGCCCTTTTCCTTTCATCTGCTCTGACATTCAACATCTGCTTTCGCTCGCCTCCAGGCGATGCTTTGCTCTTATCTCCCACTGAACAAGTCTCTGTCACCTAACAGTCTTTACAGCTAACGACTGACAAATGTTGGGTTTTAGAGCTCCCGGGACTTGCCCTCATTGCTCTCCGGAAACCCCCTGTGTTCCTTTTCAAGTGTCCTAATTAAACAACGGAGCTGCTAAACTATAACCTTACCAGTTTTAAGCTAGTATGTGTGTGCCTGTGTGCATGTGTGAAGAGTTGTTCTGCTCAACAGTTCAACTTTTAGTGAGGTCATGAATTCAGCATAGCTATAACCAAGTTCTCTAGACTTTTACGGCTGCAGTTTATAGAGTCCAGAAGACATTTCTGAAGCTTAATAGGACTCATAATGCAGGAGTTGCACATTGGAGAGCAGATCGTCCTACAAATGAGATTCAATAGTAATGGCATTATGGGAAATAGGATTACAAATGGCCAAGAGATTATGAAAAAACTGCACAACAAAGGATATCAGCTCTGTTTTGCTAATGGAGATTCAAGAAAGAAAAAGATGTTAAGGCAGGTGTTTGCTTTCGGTATACGGTATCAATATTTCACAGATCTGAGAGATTACCTGGCTGGGAAAAAAAAAAAAACAGAAATGGCTTTTTCTTAATAGCACAATGGCATAATGTACCCTTCAGAATACCAATACCTTTGTGGAAGTGCACAGAAGGCATGCTTGCAATTTTAAGGAGGCTGTAGCAGAAGCACTCTGCTCAGCCCATGTGTCAGCACAAACCAGGAGCCAGCTGTACCAGGAGAGAAGGTGTGTGTGTGTGTGTGTGTGTGTGTGTGTGTGTGTGTGTGTGTGTGTGTGTGTGTGTGTGTGTGTGTGTGTGTGTGTGTGTGTGTGTGTGTGTGTGTGTGTGTGTGTGTGTGTGTGTGTGTGTGTGAGAGAAAGAAAGAGAGGGGGATCATTAGCGCCTGTTGCCGGGCAGAAGTGGTCACAGCCTGGAGTTTGTCCATCTTCATGCAGCAGTATGTCCCCTGCACGGCACTCCAGGAGGCCACAAGCTTGACCCTCCGCTAGTTACAACCCTGATTCCAAAGAAGTTGGGACATCATGTAAAACGGAAATAAAACAGAACGAACTGACTGTGTTTAGCGACAAAGGTTTTATTAAGTGTTCACAGGAACACTGAAGCTGATGAAGTCAAACTTTAAATATATTTTCACTTAAGTTTATGTCAAAAAGGATCAGCAAGTTATCACATTCTGTTTTATCTATGTTTTAAACAGCGTCCCAACTTCTCTCCACTCACAGTAACACACACTCTTCCTTTCCTGCACCATCTTGCCAAGATCTCTCCTTTTCTACTCAGTCGCTCATCATTTTCTTTTCTATTTGTCCACTTTTCCATCCGTGTGTTTGCATCATTTGCGTTCCCTTCCTTCCTTAAGTCCACATGAGCTTTCAGCTTTAGGAGAAATGTGAGTGCTGCTCATCGTTTAGGATCTCACCTACTCTTAGAGAAGAATGACCAGAGATTCAGGGACGTATTTCATTAAATCTGCAAAGCTGCGAGAGCCCTCCAGGACTTCACGAGCAACCATCATTTGTAAAACACAATGCTGCCACCAGGCGCAATAGCTTTTGTGCAACAGGCTCATGGATTATAGGAAAGAGTTGCTGCTAGGTGCTGAAGGTTTACTGCGTCAAGGTCAGGGTGATGCTGT
Organism: Chaetodon trifascialis; assembly: GCF_039877785.1. Classification (NCBI taxonomy): domain Eukaryota; kingdom Metazoa; phylum Chordata; class Actinopteri; order Chaetodontiformes; family Chaetodontidae; genus Chaetodon; species Chaetodon trifascialis. The sequence continues at coordinate 7,593,814 of NC_092072.1, read as the reverse complement.
TTGCTGCCATAGTGCCATAAAGTTTATGCAGTCATATATGAAGTGTTTAGTGTTAAAGAGCTAGTGTGTAGGATTTAGTGGCATCTAGTGGTAATGTTGCGAACATGGCAGACTGTGTGGAAAGAGATTTTAAGGTAATGAAAACACAGCGATCCTTATGTTCAGGTGATTATGAACTAATGAAAACATAACTCTGTTTCATTTCTGCCAATAGATCCTCCTGAAGCGTTCACGCCGGACCTTTAACTATATTTTTCTGAGGTTAACCGTTTATCAGGGAGAATGTATAAATTAACACAATGCAGTAAATCTCACTCATCTGGTGCCCAAAGAAAGTCTCATCAGAGGTGTTTCCCAGCTGCTGCTCGATGCAGGAAGAAGTAAGAATACTGTGCACTTGGACGTTTCCCTGTCAGTCCTCTTTGGATAACACACACACACACACACACACACACACACACACACACACGCACACACACACACACTCCACAAGGTAAATCTGATCTTCTGTGAGCTTACCTTCCGATAAGCACTGATCTTAAGACTTTATCTACATCCTGGTTTTTCTCCAGTGTCAGCTTTCCAAGGCCAGGTGCTTCCTTCACTGCCTTTTCCCAAACACAGTCCGTCCTCAACTCACCATTTGTCACAATCACTGCCACCATCCCTGAATCTGACATGTTCCTGACAGTCATTTACGTCGCAGGAATAGCCTCATCAAATGCGTGATGCATGTCACATCCGGTCACCGCGAGGCTCTTGCGGGTTCATTCTTGTGAACGGAGTTGTGGCCATTCCACATTGATTGTCGTGCGTTAGGAAAACAGCAGTTCAGAGTTCCTCTCTCAGTCCGTCTCCCACAGAGTGTAAAGGAGGCTCAATAACTCATCACGGAGCAGCACACACACTCTCACACACGTAATGCAGTAGGGAAATTGCTCAAACTGCCCCCCCAACAAGAGCGAGCCCTGTGCTTTTTAATTGATGCTCCGGTCCACCTTTGATGAGAGCTATCGATTGGCCACACAACCCCAGGAGCGCAGCCAGCCAGCACCCCCCCGCGTGGAGTTCAAACGCTCCCCGAGAAAACACGAGATCCAACCATCACTAGGAAACGGCCGACCAAATAGCTTAGAGATAGCCGGCACAGAAAGTGCGTTAGGCTGGGGATTCATTTAGCAGATAAAAAGAGGAAGTATTTATTAGGACAGCAGAGCGGTTTTTAATTTGTTTTTGGTTTTTTTTTGTTAGTTTTCTCTTTTTGTTTTTGTTCGTTTCTCACTTTTCTTTGTTTCAGCGCCGAGGAGGACATGGTCACGCCTCGCACACGCTGCTCAGTGTGTGTGATCTTTGAGAAACTATCTGTACATCTGTGGATGTTAGGATTTGACTTGGGTTTTATGAGTTGTTTTTTTCTCTCTCTCTCTCTCTCTCTCTGATGAAGCTTTCAATAAAAAATTGTGGAAAAAAGCACCAAGGAGCGCTGTTTTCTTTTGATCTGCATCGCAAATGATTGTGTTTCATCACAGCTAGTTGTTTTCCTGTCCTCGAGCCATTATTATGGAAACATTTATTATGCAGCCAGCATCCTCTGAGGAACACACACACCGAGCACACCATCTCCCCATAGCCTATTATCTATATGACTAAATTGCAGTGGGAAGCGAGAGGAAGCCCTGTTATTATCATCCAGCCTGATGGCACCTGCTGCGCGTTGACCTTGGTCCCGCACATCCTCTCATAATTGCAGCCTTCGCAAATGGTGCTAATACCTCTCGATGGGATTTCCCCCATCACAGCTCACACACACTTGATTGGGCGTAAAGTGGTCATAATCAAAGATTGAGGAGCCTGCTGGAGGAAGAAGTGGATCGATGGCAATCAATCTTCCTCTTCACTCTCATTTAGGCCCAATCAATCGCTGTCCTTGTCACCTCCTAGGGACGCCTGTTCTGTCAATACCACGCCTGCACAGTAGCCAAGTTTCCACTGCCTGAGACGTCTCTGCAAGATCGAGGCAACGAGGCCGGCACTCCAAAACAAAGGACATCTTAATAGAGAACAATTGACTGCTTGGATTAGACTGAGTGTGTGTGTATGTGCACTCGAATGTGCATGATTGGAGGAGTCACAGCTTCCTTTTTTCCCTGCATCTGCACATACACAGAAGTGACAGAGATAACCGTCGGTGTGGTACATTTACAGCAATTTAAAACATTCTGCTGCTCTGAGAGACTCCTCCGTGGTGCCATGGTTTTCTCCACTACACACTCTATGGCTGTTAAATCTGTGGAAATGCAGTGGGATCCTTTATCGAGTGAAATGCCACAGATTCAATCTCACTCCCTTGGAGCCAGGCAGCCTCCTTATCTGGACTTATAGAGATGTAGCAGCTGAGCACCACAAGGGTGCAGCATACCAACACAGATGTTATCTGGTGTGTTTATTTCACAGAGGAGTGAGAAGCCCTCCATGCACACACACACACACACACACACACACACACACACAAACACACACACGCAGCACCACCACCACTGGATACAGATCAAGGACATCTCCACTGGGTGAAACGCGACAGCACAACCAGCCTTCCCATCGAGCGTTTGCCATCTGCTGAATATATACGAAGATTAGGAAGGAAAAGCCTGGGCGAGCATTAAAATATATCTGTCCTACTTGCAGTACAAATTGTCTGATTGATGTGCTTTTATATAGGATAAACATGCTTTTTGAGGAGTCTCTGGATGCAGCATTTGGTCTTGATAAGGGAGCTGATGGCAAATCCTGGCAGAAGCTCCACTGTGACAACTGTGAATTATGTGGAAGCAGATAAATCCCATGTGCATTTAAAGGTGCACCCCGAGAAGAGATGTTCTTTAAACTGTTTTTACGGCTTTTACAATAAATGACAGCAGGAAAATACTTGGATGTCAGGCTTTGTGTTGTAGCAGCACAGCTAGAGGAAAAAACGGATGCAGATTGTGGTTCGTAATGTGCATTTGTCTTCATCAGGGTGTCAACCAGGCACCAGGATATCTATTTGTGTACAACAAATGATCTGTGCAGACCTCTGGGGTGACAAGGTTTCAGGTTCCGGCTAGTTGAACACAATTGATTTTATTCCAGGCCAATCTAAACTGAGGATTCAGTGAAATTGGGTTGATTGGGCCTGGGACCTTTAATGACCCTGAGCTTCCAGGTGCGGTCAGAGCGGTTTTGCATCCAATCAAGAATCTGTGCTCGTCAGCAACCACAAGCACACCTGGTGCTCCCTTATTAGCTTATACTCTACTAAGAGAGACATAATTAACCAAAGGGGGGGGGGGGGGGATCTGCACTGCTGAGCTAAAATCTAAATAATGCCCAAGAGGGGTTTGCCGTGTTTTGAGGGGAATTCATTATTCGCTTAATCTAGGAATGTGTGAATGCAACATTAGGCCAGTAAACCTCATTACAAGAAGCTAAATGTGGATATCTCATTAGAGAGGAAATGCATGATTCATATTTATACATCATCTAGTTCCATTAGATCAAGTCAGAAATATTGCATAAGTAGCATGTCTATAATCTTGCCACAAATCTGAAATTGTTTGAGTATTATTCCGCTTAATTACAGCTGGGACCTTATTTTGGTAATGTCTGCTATTCTTCCTGTCAGTAATAATAAGACCATATTCAGCCATTTAATTGCTGAGATGTGGGATTGTAGTGACATCTGTAATAAGTAGTTTTATGGGGTGAGAAACACAAGAAGTCACATGATCGTTCAGGGTTTAAACAGCCTCCAGGTTAGCCAAACTGAGCATGAGGGATTGTTTCGGTCTAACTTTTTCCTTGTTTACAACCTCGTGTGATCATCCAACCACTCAGTTCTGATGATGCCACGTTCTCAGATCTCAACAGTCTCTTTGTTGAGTGCAACGATGTCACAGCTGATGGAAATGATGGCCAAAATGACAAAAGTAAGTGTAATAAACTACAGTTATCCTTTAAGCGATTTGAAGCTGAAGAAACAATATTTACGTTCAGTTCAAAGGATGCGAGTGAAGCAAAGGAGGGAGTCATAATTATAGAGCGCCTGAGTCTGCGTACAGGGCGGAGGTCGGGTGGATGGATGCATCAACCAAACGTCAGACTTTAACATGAGAGACTGTGTTTTATATCTCGTTCCCAAAGACAATCAACATTGTTTGAAAGAACGGCCGCAATCATTCCTGAACGTCAACCGGGCTGTTATTATTGCAGTCATGACAGTGAAGGTACACTACGAAGCAGTGATCTTAACCTGAACCACCATGTTTCCCTGAGGTCGTGTTTGTGCCTAAACATAACCAAACCTGAACCATAGCATCATGAAACAGATGGTTTTTTCCACTGATTTCAGGGATTTTGTACAAAGATGTCGTCATACCGAGACGGCCGTCAGATCAGAAGATGCTCAGAAAAGGTAAGATGAAATATCTTAAATCAATGTTTTCTCATCTCACAAGATCGATCTTCTTACCAGGCAGTTTTCATGTTAGCATTTCACCTTTTTCAAGCTTTTTTCCCTCCACACAGACAGTCAGACAGTCAAAACTGAGATACTCATGCTCATGTAAACTCACTTTATGTGTCGATCAAGAGTTGCCCAGACCTTAGACTCTGCACAGTCCACTGAGTTCAGGGGACTGATTCTTAACGAGTGGACAGCTGTGTGTAATGTCAGTTCTGGAGGGCACAGACAAACATATTTTTTGTTGTGTTGAGTTGTTGGTAATTGTGAAAAGGATCTTTTATAGTCTACCTGGCCAGCACTAAGTGGCAGACAGACAAAGGTAGCAGCTAGCTGGTGAGCATTTAGCAGAAGAAGAGTCACATATTTCCATCAAGAGTGAGCATTGGACTTGCATCCATTAGGTCTCCAGAAACACGACCCAGATTGAATGCTAATGTTGCTCTGTCTCAGCTGGATGTCTAAAATATCAATGCTAACATGTTAGCCACATCAACTTTTCAAGCCTGTTACATTTGTGTGGTTTGGAGCTTGCTGAGGAAGTTCTGCCCCCAAGTGGCCACATAAACTGATGAATGCAGCTTTAAATGTGGCAGGTGAGTGTCCCTCGTGCATAAAGAGCTCGATCAAATTCAGCCCCTTCAGCACGTATTGATAAAGTGTGAACATCTCCGCCAGATGTGCTCCTCCAGCCGACAGGAGAACAAATGAAAAACACGGATGCTTTGCCCCACATCCACAATGGAAATCCCTGTGGCAACACACTCAGTCAGACAGCAGCTCCATTTCAATATTCCCATGATGAATTACTATCATTGTGTTGCAGGAATTGGGAGCGCGGCCAAAGCCTATTGAAGTTTACAATGACATTAGTGGAACAATTGTATCCCTGGAGATCCTGGGGGCTGCACAGAAGGCATTGTTCCCCAGGTGGCAGGGCAGTGGGTCTGTGCCAAGGGCCCAGCTCTGTTCTCAATATGCTGATGACAATAGGTGTTAATTGAGGATGTGAAGAAAGCCAGTGCCTCCTGACTTTTACATTAATGCATGACTTCCTGTCATTAACCCTTGTGTAACCGATCAGTTTCACTCAAAACAGGTTGTTTTTAATTCGAGCAGCCCGGTCGAGCTGTCAAACACGGAGGGCAAGTCACCCCTGTCCCTGTGATTTAGATATTCTGGCTAACCCTGGCTTGTTTACAACCCGTCTGATCATGTGACTGATTGTGTGCATCACAGGTGCTTTGGTGAGTACAATGACCGATTTAAATCATGACCAAAAAACTGAATCCAACAGGTGTTTCCTCAGGCAGGAAAGATTAGTTTTCATTCTCACAGTTGAATCAGACGTTCATGTTACAAGTCTGATTATTTTTTCCACTTTCATTTGGTCATTTTAGAAGCTGATTTTTTTACATGCTACGACCTTTAAAGTGTGGAATACAGATCAAGTCATTCCCCAAAATCTACAATTAACTACAGTCGCATTTATTAGATCTCCACAATTTGAAGATTTGTGTTTACTAACTGAGCATCCCTCGCTGTTCCAAAGCCATGAGCTGTTCTGTTGGTCCCATTTGTCTGATTTGGATCTGGTTTTGGCCAGTGAGAGGAGTTATGCCAGCATCATCTGGCACTGAGAACGTTATCTGACTGGGAGAGCTCAGACCAGGATATTCAGCCAACAGATAGACGCGAGAGCTGCAGCACTTAGTACAACAAAAAAAAAAAAAAAAAATCAAGATATCAAATCCAATTCCACTTATGGAAATAATAAGAGTTGGAACGGTCGTGTGTGTGTGTGTGTGCGTGTGCGTGTGCGTGTGCGTGTGCGTGTGTGCGACTGAGTGAGCCTGTTTGGACAGGAGCTTCCCAGCAGGCCGGACACAAGAGCTGACCTTTACTCTCTTTCCCACTGAAGCTGATTCGGTAACACAAAACTATAACAATAGTTTTAACTCTGCATGTGTGTGTGCGTGTGTGTGTGTGCATGTGATAGATGCAGCAAACGCACAATAATTTATTGTAGCTGCACAGAGACAAAGAATAACTCGACTTCTCTCTGATGTTGTTAAAATACAAAAACGTACTCGCTGCCTGAGACCTTTATAATTAGATCTGTGCATACTGTGTGACTCTGGGGTCTATCGCATACATGATCCAAAAATAAGGGGGAAAACGAGATGTAAAGCTATTTTTGGAGGGAATATTGGCAAGTCTAGAATACTTGGATGGTTGTGGCTTGACTATATATCTCCTAGCTCCCCCTATTCTAACATATCACACAGATCCTATAGGATACATTGAGATTCCTTTTCAAATAAAACTGTAAAATCCAATAATCCAGTTTCCACTTGGGAATGGCATCTTTCTTCCTCGCCAGCTGGACGAAATAAACCATCCATACTGGCATTTCAAGGCTTGACATTTAGATTGGAGAGAGAATTGGTAATCATAAACGACTAAATGTACACTTTTGAGTGTGTCAAGTGTGATTGTGTGCATTCAGTAAGGTTGTGGATGAGAAGGACGAGGGTAAAGATGGAGATAAAGAGCGAAAAAATGGGAGGTCAGGGCTGAGGAAGTCGACAGTAAGAGCTTAGAAAATATGTATGCAGAAAGAAGAGGCAAAGGAGAAGTGAGAGAATGGAAAGGTGATGTGAAGGGTTGCAGCATGAAGACAAGAGGAGACGCAGGGAGAGAAATGGGAGCGTAAAGAAGATGAAACGCGGTGGAGTGGAGAGAGAGTGTGAACAACAAAGAGACAAATGGAGAAATAACAAGAGAGGGAAGATAGAGGAAGAAAAATAAAGAACAGAAAGGAAGATTCACCTCCTCCAGCCCCCGGCGACCTCAAGGGCCGGAGGACGAAATCCGACTAGCTCACTATCAGCAGGCCGAGCGATGTGATCTACAACAACAGTGTGCAGGTGGATAAACAGCTCGCCCAGTAACAAGAGCAAGACCACACATGCTCCAGGGGCCGACCCGGGGCCCCAGTGCCGCAGATTTGTGGGACTGTAATGAGAGCATGTGTAAGCTACTGACATGTGGGGCCGTAAAAAAAACAAAGGCCTCCAGAGCACCTCAGTCCCTCCAGATGTGTTTGGAAATATGGGATGGAGCAGCAATGCACTGCAGGGTATTCCCTTATTGGACGATTAAATTCATGGAAACAGTAATTTGAACCAAATAATGATGATAATAATAATTGTCTTAATGTATCTCAAAGCGCATACTTCAAAGATAAAGTATGGATTTTTGATCACATGACCACACTGAGGAATGTCATGTGATGCAGTTCGAAGCTCTAGAAAAAGCTAGTAAGTGGGCCTTGAGTGAAGTTTTGCTTTTTTATTTGCTTTCTTGCTGAGATATTTGATGAGAAAATTGATACCACTCTCATGTGTGCTAAACATGAAGCTGGAAGTGGAGCATTCAAAAGGTGGAAAGACACTGTTGCATTATGGGAACTGTAGGATTGACCCATAGTGTTGGCCTAATGGTCAGGAAGCCACTGCTGCTTTGATTTTGTCTCTTGTGAGTCTTTATGGAAGTGCAATTAAGAAACAGCTGGATTTAAGATTTCAGATCTTTCCAGCACAGTTTCTAATAGAGATTACTGTGTAAACTGGATCTCTTCCTAATAAACTCTAATGGTACAGATGTCATTGTTGCTCCCCCTGTTTTTCATTCGGTTGGGTGTTCAGTTTGTCTGTCAGCTGGATAACCCTTTGCCCTCATCAGGCTGCGTGTTTTGAGGGTGTAGTGAAAGAATGGTGTATATACCACAAATGTCATGCCCTCTCCAGAAGGAATAACAATGGAAGGTGGACTTGGTTAAGGGCAACAAGCAGGGGAAATACCACGCTATAAATACGTTAGAAGTGCTGCGTCTGAGTCTGTGAAAGGTCGGTGTTGACTGACTGCGGCGGTTCCAGATTTAAGATGCTGCAATGGGGTGTAGACTGTAAGCAGAGAAAGAAATGACTGCTGTTTATTCTGGGTCAGTGGCCCGTGCACCATGCACCCCTACACCTCGCTCAGCTTAAGATGATATACTGCGAAGGCTCGTACTTTTTCCTCTGTCTCTCACACATACTCATACACACAGTTCACCAAACTCAACACTGTGTTTCCTGAGTCCAGCACAATGTTCTCTAATCTCTCCAGAGTCACGGTACACTACACATGTTATGGCTGCTGCAGACTAACCCTCGGCTGAACTACAAAGAAACTCCACATAGGTGAGGCTGAACTCAGAGTGGGGCCCCGAACTCTCTTAAGTGCTCCCACATGTGCTGTAGTTAACTCTGTATGCGTATTGTGTGCCAACTCTTCATGAATGTGTGTCTGCATTTTACGGTGCAATTAATTTTCAACTCTCAGGAATTTTAGCCGACCCACGTGGATGCGTGCATGACATCATCCTTGCATTAGCATTTGTCTGTGTGGGTGTGTGTGTCTGAGTGCATGTGTGACTCATAGATCAGGCCTGAGGACAAAACAGAGCAAAACACCCACCAGCAGAAATATGCTGTCTCAAGATCTCATCAGTCCGCTGTGACTAATCAAACTCTTCCAAGGCATTTGAGTCATCATCAAAATGTGTTTGTCATTATTTAAAGCGACAGTAATAAGTATTTTAGCAATGATCACTTGCTATATAACGGACACATGGGACTGTTCTTAAATTGCTAACTTCTGGTCATGAACAGCAAAGGACTTGAGAAATGTAATATATGCAAAGATGGGCAGTTTTTACTGGGGCCACCATCCAAAGCGGGTGTTTTAGGCTCTCGAAGATCTAAGTTAATAAATAAATATAAACATATTTTCCTCGCAAGGAAATGCATACTATTTAACTGGATCCAAGAGAAAAGCCCATTTGTAACGGAGTGGTATAGAGGAACCTTCCCATGGAAAAATGAGAGCAGCTTCATAAATGCATGGCAGCTGCTGATAACTCACATGCCAGCACCAGAGGCTCTTCTACAGTTCACTGTCTGAATGATTTGTATGAAAGCAATAGTGCGTTAGGAACAGTGTGCATGTGTGGAAATTCCCTCTATGATAATGTGCGTGTTTATTTCTTTTTCTCTCATATTTGTCTGTTTGTTATTTGTCAAGCTCAGGCCTGTAACATCATGATTTTTACCACTTTTTACTGATCAGTTTTTAATTGCTCTGATGTGGTGTGACAACAGCAGCCTCAGCTTTAAAGCCGTGTAGCTACTCCTTAAAGATCTGAAATCTGGGTAATAACTGTACTGATCAGCATTTTTGCTTTCTAATAAGCAATTGAGATAGTATTACTCAACTGCTGACCTTCTCAATTGCTTGTGTGGTTGTCCAGTTGGTGCTGTGGTTGCAAAGCAAAGCTGAAATGATGATGACCAAAACTATGAAAATGAGACACAGATTGTCAGTTTTTGTTGGATATTGAACTAGATGGATCCACCGCTGATGTCTGTAATATAGTACGACTTGACATACATAGATTTTTAATTCCATGTGTCCTTGTGGTATGAAAGAATACAGTACGTGCTTTCATGTTGCTGGGGACCAAATTTAAATACAAACTCCTGCCTCTGCCTGAGTAATAAATGGAGCTTTGTGAAGGACTTGGCTCCATTCATTGAACGCAGGAAGAGCCGACGTGCTCTTGTGGTCCTGACGTGTGCAGAGCCTGAATGAGCTGCATGGATGTGAAGGTTAAGTCACGTAAACCTTGTCTCACTCCGCTGCTGGTCTTCATAGGAGCTGAGCTTAAACCATCTGTTGACCACTAAAAATCAGCTCCAATGGGGGGGCTCTGTTCAAAAAATGTCTTGTGTAGTGGTCCTATTCCATGTGTTTGGACATCTGCCCGTCCATGCTGCCATAATTACAGTAACTGTGATGTATTTCATTATGTAAGCAGGTGTGGGCCAATTTTCTGACATTTAGTACATCCCCTTGTTAAGGGACTAAATGGCTAATAATGAGAGCTGAAGGTCGGCCATCACAGCCAGAAGAACAGTGGCCAACAGCAACAGAGCTGCAGTGCCTCACCTTCCTCCTCAGTATTTCACTGCTCTGCTGTAGAAGCTGGGCTGGCATTTTAATGCTCTCTCTTTATTGCTTTTCCTCCTGTTGGTCTGTCTCTTTGCCCATTTGTGTGTGTGTGTGTGTATGTGTGTGTGTGTGTGTGTGTGTGTGTGTGTGTGTGTGTGTGTGTGTGTGTGTGTGTGTGTGTCTAACTTCAGATATCGTAGCAGAGGTCTAGCAGAACGCAGCCCTGTTGCCATAGCAGCAGCTGGACAACAAGCGTACACAGTGGTGAAGATTAAGACGTGCAGGCTGCAGCTGGCAGCGAGCAAGCGTGGGGCTCTGCTGTGGCTGATGATGCTGCATCGGAGTGCCAGGGCATTCCTCGCCGCTTTTCCATGAACGTACAGAAGGATTTCAAGAGGAATTGGAGAAGACAGATAGAAAGAGAAAAGAAAGAAGTCCGGGAAAAGGAAGGGAAAGAGCGGTGTGCCTGATAGACACAGCTGGCAGCTGCTTTCGTCAGAACATCTGGACTTAGGGGCCTCATTGGATGAAAGATGAGTGCTGGATGAGTTTCAGTGCCTCTATAGACGTTAAAATAAATACAGTTGCTCCGGAGGCTTCGTGTGTCACTGCTGGTGGGAAGACAGGCCTGTATGAGCAGGTTACTGCTAATCTATTACAAATTAGGAAATCTGTTATATAATCTGTACAGTGGCAATGCTCAGTAAACCTGGAGGTATGCTTGAATAAAAATTTGTTCTCACAATGTGAGATGAGAAGATTGAATGTTGAAGATTGAATACAACACTACAGCTAGCAGCTGGTTATCTTATCTTATCTTATCTTATCTTATCTTATCTTATCTTATCTTATCTTATCTTAGTATAAAGACTGGAAACAGGGCGAAACAGCTGGCCAGGCTCTGTCCGAAGGTAAAATCCACCTGCAAACACCTCCAAAGCTCACTAATTAACACGTTACATCTTGTTTGGTTAATCCGCTCAAAAATCCAAGTGGTTTCTAGGGAGTTATGAGCCAGATTATTTCTTGTCTGGCTGCTGTAGCTTCATATTTACTGTACACACGTGAGAGCTTTAAACTGTTTCTCCTCAAAGGCGTTCACGGTGTTGCACTCGATTGTGCAAAGATTTCAGATGCAGGCCACCATGAGATTGGACGGTAGGCTCATATTATTAGCCTCACATTATCACGTTCCTTCTTTCCTTTCCCACACCTGTTTGCTGACTTGTCTGAGTAATGTTTAATCAACGACCTACAAAGTTCTGATTTGTTGAACATCATGACCAAGAACTTCTTCTATGATCATAGCGTGGGCTTGTGGGGCTTCTGCTGGAGCCATAACTCCAGGTAAGCCCCAAACAACTAGCCAGCCTTCAGGTGCTTTCCTTTGGCTCCTTAACTCCACTCTGAACCTTACTGTCTGTGTATCTAACAGTACTAAATGTTGTCTGAAAGAACATCTGCTATTTGAGCGGTGAACCTAGGAAAGAGGCTTAAAAGGTGAGGCCACTTAATGATACCTATCTGTAGATATTTCACACGTGAGTGCTGCTCCTTACTATAAAACAGGTTGCTCGTACAGGGTGGTGTGTAGTCCCATAACCCCAGCTGGCATCCAGGACCACGTCTCATGTCCGTTTATATGGCTCCAATTTCAGAGATGGTGATTTATAGTCACATGAACCATTCTTTCGAAATACTTTTCATACTTTGTCGCTAAACTTTCCTTTTCCAGCACACCACAAATTGTCTCCGACACAATAGGCCCAATTGAAAAATCCGGGCATTGAAAGGGGCTGTAATTTTGTGGCTGATTTCAGGTGACCACACTCTCTGGACAGCAGCGACCAACAGCAGCAGCAGCAGCGGTTTTCCTGTGAGTACAATGCAACAATCCCGCAACACACAGCCACCGCTATCATTGTTCTTGCAGTCTGGCCAGTGGTCAGACACTGCAGACGGGATCTGGTCAGTCGGAAAATCTCCACGCTGACCGACACACATATATACACACACTCCCCGATTCTGTCACTCTTATCAGATTGGAAACGTTCAACCTTTTCACCTCGTGTGCCTTGCACAATGTGCTGAGGTGACCGTCATCCTGCAGCCAAGGAAAAAATTCACCTCACCTAGCAGCTGCACTTAAAACAAAGAGCTTAGGCAGCAACTTGCGGTATAAGTTGAGCCATAAAGGCAATGCATTTTAATGAGGCTGGGCCACGACGGCTGTCCTGGAAATAGACACAGCGTGGTCCATTTCCTCTGCAGATTTTTAGGACAGGGCCAGTGTGCATGAAGTGGCTGCTTGTGGAGAAAATGGGCCAGAATATATAGTCCTGAATGGATCGTTGCAGACTGCTCTGCCGACTCCCACTCAGAGTGTAATCTTAGCACACTGAAAGCACATTTAAGGAAACCTTCCTTTGCTAATCTATTATGGCTGAGAGCTGGTCTCCCTGCTGCCTGACAGAGACATATAAATGTTGCAAACGCAGTGTAAAATACTGGTAGCTTTGAATTCCCCGTCTTCCAACCATGGATTTCTTAATCTTGCATTTAAAAAGAGCGTCATGAATGCTCTTTCTTGTTCGACAAGCGAAATTTCAACACCCATGTGAAACATTTAAAGCACTTCAAGTTCTGATCTTTGGAGGCAAGTGACAGAAACGGCTCAAGAGAGCAGCTTGTACAAAGAAAAGACCAGCTCTGTTATCTGCGTCGACAAAGGCCAACACATCACTGACAGTGTTGGTACTGTGCACGCAGCAGCTGATTATGCTGTAAGACCCCTTTTCACAATGTGGTAAACACTGCCCTTCTCTCCTCCGTGTTGCTCATTCACAGATGTGACCAGATGCAAACTAAACGATGGGATTTTAAAGCTAATAAATGGAGCAGGTAAGTTTGGTTGATTTTTAAAGGTATTCTGCTTTGGGTTTTGAGCTGTTTCTGGCCTTTTTTTTTTTTTTAAACAAATCGCTGCAGCAATACAAACACTAGATTCCAAGAAACTATTGCTAAATGCTGCTTTTGGGCAAATGAGATTTTAATTGGAACAACTTGGCCAAATTCTCGTATTTCAGATTGGACTTCATGATGAAATTCCACGGGGGGAAAAGGAAATGAATAAATAAAAACTCTAGCATCTCATAATTGCACCAGAGTGGATCTGAGCGCTAAAGTCTGATTTCCTGAAATATCTAAATCACCCCCGTGTCAGGAGAGGTGGTGGGAGTGCTCTGTAAGGAAATTCCTTGCAGCGAGAGAGCTGGCAGTCGCTCTGTTTGGATAAGCTCTCTGGGATCTGGCAAAGAGAACGAGGTGGCTGGCTGCAGCAGCCAGAATGAACTTCATTAGATCTGATGAGTAAATGTGAAATTGATGCCTTTGTCCAAATGGAAAAATCATTTTATCTGGAAGCAGCACATTCAATAGACACAGACATCAGTATTCAGGCTTGACATCTGTAAATCTGTGCAGCTTGTATTCAGTGGAGAATATTTCATGATATTCCATCAGCAGGCTGCTCTGAGCCTCATTAGCTGCACTATATGCCATTGCAATATAGTGGATGTAGTGAATAAAACCTACAATGTCCCCGACAGAGGACGGCTGTAATTTTCTAGTCATTTGCATGCTGTGTTGATGCACAGGCTATGAGGGAGCATACCGAGATTCAATCTCACTCCGCGTCACGCACAGTTTGTTTAAAAGGGAGAAATTTCGAGCAGGTTTTCCATGATCAAAGTCATCCACAACAGCCGAGCGCCGCCTCACTTTCGACGGAGCGGCTGAAAATAAATGCGTGTTCACAGTCATGGTAAATTTACAAACCGGCGAGGGAAAATTTGGCCGAGGAAAAGCTTTTGGAATGAGCCGTTAAATGAAATCCATTTGGAATACTGACGTCACAGCGATGCTTTTCAACTGCATCTTAGAATGTCTGACATATTTTCGCTGGGCCAAGAGAGCGAACATGTTGGCATGTGAATGCTTCATAATGCACTATAATGTTGTTGTAAGAAGAAATAAGGACAGTTGATGAATATAGAAGTATAGGTAACTATTTGCTACATTACTTACACTTCAGTACTTATTATAATTATATAATTATATTTATAAATACTTTTTCACTCGAGTCAATTAAGTTTTTTTTCTTTAAAACACATTTATCAACAATTTTGAACCTGCTTATGATTGTACATTTGGTGTTAAACATGGCCACAATTATAGAAGTGAGTAAAACTGCAAATACATCTTGTTTGTCTTGTTTATTGTCTTCTGTACAGTTTAAACAAATGCAATAAAACGTGTTAATTAGTGAGCTTTAGAGGTACTAATAGGCAAATATTTGAAGTCTGGACAGAGCCAGGCTAGCTGTTGCCCCCTGTTTCCAGTCTTTGTGCTAAGCTACGCTAACTGCCTGCTCGCTGTAGCTTCCAGACCTGAGGGTGGCATCAATCTTCCTCTTTTCATCTAATGTTCTGCAAGAAAACGAATACGCAGCTTCCTTTAACTAAACACTGACATCGTCCTTATGCTTACAACCACATTACAGTCTAATATAAACAGTTTGATATTTGTTCATATGCTGCTTCTTGATAGATAAACGGCAGTTAAAGGGAAGGGTTACCAGGATATCCACATTGCATGCACACTACAACCTCGCACTTAAAAAAAACAAATCTCTCGCTCTTAATTTTCCCATCTCCATCAATCTGTCCTTCGCTCTCCCACTCATACATAAGCACAGAGTATATTGGTTCCTCTTTTGTCTGGCATCATTTACCACGTGACCGTGGTTCAGCTCCTTGTCCTTATCAGTGTCGGGTCATGGTGGTATTTCCTGCCTGGAACAAGAGCAGAAGGTGGCACAGGATGAGTGCTGCTTCCTGTGCTGGCACGCCCAGCATGTACCCACTGGCCCCAACCACTCTGCACTGCAGTCAGATGCAGCGTTACAGGGGGCTTGTTAAGTTGCCCCCAATATACAGCTCATGATTTCAGCTAATAGCTCACACATCTGTATACCTGAGATCAAAGATAGCTGCACAATGCTGACGAGTGGTTAGCTGAGAGCAGTTCATTTACAATTCATTTGATCTTTACGGGTTATTCTAAAGGTGCCTGTGCTTGCTGGACAATATGTGATGGAGTGACCATAAAGGTGGGGAAGGGTCTGATCCCTGAGGTGGACTCACAGCAGTGCTGGAAAATGAAACTCAGTATGTCCGCAGGCTGCCTCACTCATTACTGGATGAGCTATATGAATTTTTTAAGGAGAGCCAATCATTTCTGATGATGTTTCATCAAGTGAACGCCCTTAAATCCCACAGAAATTCTATTTTATCGCTGGTTGGGTAAAAAAGAGAAAACTGCTCAAACAGCATCTGAGACGTTGCTGCAGCTTTCAGAGGGAGAACTTTGACTGGACAATGACAAGGGATAAATGTCAAAAGCAAACCGATTCATTAGTCTAACGTTCCCCATGATATCCTTTAAATGACGTTTTAGTATCCTCCAATTAAGAGCCTGCTTCTTTGGGTACCCACCTCTCAAGAGTCCCCCGCAACTTCATGAGGGCCCCTCTGGGTTCGAGAGGACACTTTTGAGTGACACTAATATATTGTCTGCTACCATTTTCACAGAGGAAACCTTGTTCAGCTGAAATGTTGTTTCATCTCAGCCTCAGTGCAGCCTTTCCCATGGGAAGCACGTAGAAGAATCCTTGGTCTCATCAGGGGGAATCTGCAGATGTTTGTAAATACGCATGTGGCTGCTGAGACCAGGGAGGACTTGCCCTTCAAACGCTCTGATGTTGAATGTTTATCAGAAGTGGGTTTTTTGGGAAACCATGATCACTGGGCTCGCTCGCTCAACGTATTTGGAGTGCGGGCTCTAGCATGTCATCATGAATTGGCTTTTCTTTGCAAACGCCCATCTCCTCCATCACCAAGCTCCCGCAGCGAGCCAACTGGAAATCAGCCGATGCTGTTTGCGTATTACAACCTTCAGTGAGACGCTGACATTTTCACTTCTAAAGCTTAATATTGGCAGCCCTCGCATTTGCCGATTAGAGGGCAGTAGTAGCTACAGAAGTGTAATCTTATTCGACAGTTAGAAGTACTGATTTTGCATGCTCGTGTTCTTATAGCAACATAAACCGCTCTTGTGGACGGCATGTTAAACGTATGGGCCCTTTCATAGCTGACAATTTGACTTGTCATAGCAGGAAAAACACTTGTGTTATTTATAATATGAACAATCTGTTATACTCAAGTGTCCCAGTAAGTCATGACAGCGTGACAGTGAGCCAGCACGCACAATACCAGGACCCTGAAACTGAGGAAGCTAAAAGAATTAAGATCCCTTTTTAGGCCACAAGATAAGATAAGCCTTTATTCTATCAACTGTATGGTGTTATCAAGTCACAGTAAGTTGATAATGTCACTGTTGTCTTTTACAGTCTACTAAATCACCAGGCTGTAAAGCACAACACTGACATATTATCAACTTACTGTGGCTTGATAACATCATTACAGTTGATAGAACATGTGAGCAAACAGTTGGTTATTTGCTCATTCAACGGACAAGCAGCAACATTAGCATTCGTCGAGATTGTGTTTGTGGCCACCTGATGAATGTAAGTCCAATATTTACTCTCTTTTTAAGCTCTGTCTCAGTCTGCACATATTTCTGAGGACATATCTGCCTCTTTTGCAGCTAAATGCTCCACCAGCTGCTGTTAACTCCGTCTTTCTGCTGTTAGTTTGTTGCTGCGTGCTGTCTTTTCATTTGATGGTTTTTTTGTTGTTGTTGTTGTTGTTGTTGTTTTTTGGTGAAAACAGCTGCTTGCTGTGGCTGGAAACAACACTGGTGAGACCCAAGACAGCAAACCAAGACAGTTAAGTAATGACAATAAAACCAAAAACAATGAAAGACGCTAAAACACGTCTTACCTGAGTGCAGGTATTAGACGTTTCTGTGGGTTTGTGACACCTTTCATTTCACCCATTCTTCATATTAAAGTATTGAACAGTGCAGCTTTAAGTATCAAATGTAAATGTATTTGTCATACAGAATGACCCCAGTCGTAAAGTCCAAAGTCCATACTGAACTGGGAAAAAGCGCATATAAGATGCTCTTTCTGCTTGAACCAGTTCAAATCTTAGGGAGCTGATTTCACCGAATACATTTCCAATAATTCTAAATTACCTGGAGCAAGGACATCTGGCTATAAATGTTTTGTGCGTTGATAAAAAACACTGATATCTCATGACTTTTGTTCTTTGTTTCATATTAAATGGTTATGTTGGTTTTACGTCTGCAACCTGTAATTGTTCTGCTGCCTGACAAAAGAAAGGGAAGGAAAGAAAATTTTGTAAATACCTGCTTATTCTGAATTTGATGCAGCAACACGTTGGCACAGGAGCAGCTAAAGACTGGGAAAGATGTAGAACGCTCCAAAAACACCTGTTTGGATCATTCCACAGGTAAACAGGTTCATTGGTAACAGGTGAGAGTATCATGATTGGGTATGAAAGGGGCATCCTGGAAAGGCTCAGTCGTTCACAAGCGAGGATGGAGCGAGGTTCACCACTGTGTGAACATGCGATTTGATAAAGGAGATTCCTGCAAGGGCTCAAGACCACAGGTTATCTGCAAATGACTGCATTCTGGTTTTATTTACATTTTACACAACGTCACAGCTTTTTTGAAATCAGGGTTGTATTATTGATAGCTCTTATGAAGGCAGAAACATGTGAGCAGGATTCTAATGTTACAGGTGGAGCTAGAGTAACTTTAACCTTTATATGCTGTAGACATGTTTTTGTATGATTTCTGTGCAAATGCAAAATATCTGGTAACCATAGCGGTCATATGAAAGTAGAACATAAGGTAGAATATTTTTCCAAAATGTAGTGAGTTTGCATAAATTGGAAGTACTTCAGCAAAGTACCTCAAAATTGTAATGAAGTACTACAGCACTACATATATTCGGTTGTTACTTCACAGCTGTTTGGTCTGCAAACATAATTCACATGGCTTTTGTTAATGCAGGGTTTACATTAACTGCGTATGTTTCCTTTTTGGTATGCATGAATTCTTTGATATACTGCCTTCACTCCCTCACAACACAAAACACTTTGATTGGGTTTGTGTGTGACTGTATCCTCGGCCACATTCGGGGCTCATATTGAAACATTTTATTGGAGGCAAGGCAACTAAACCTTCCCCCTCTTTGCTTAAACAGTCCGTTCCCTGTAATCTAGGCTTGGTGAATGGCATGACCGTCATCTTCAGCATGATCCCCTTTGGAGCAATTAGATACTTTGGATGAATCTGTGGTAAAAGCCACAGAAAGGGTTGATGTGTGGCATTACGCTCCGAGGAAAGAGATGCTTTTCAAACATTATCAGGAGAGGAAGGAAGATGTGGGTGTTTTTTTTCTACTCCATCTGTTTTTGCTAGCTAGTTTTTGTTTTCTGTTTGTTTCCCTTCCTCCTTTTGCTGCTTTGTGATCTTTTAAATTTAGCATGAGGGGTTGCTTTTAGGTTCACAATGTGCTGCAGTTAATGGCACTGCTTTGACGGTTTTACAGGTGATAGGAGAGGAAGAGGAATGCCGGAATAATACGTTTTTAGCAAGAGTTTGGGCTCTGTGACAGTGCGCTATGTCCCACACATATATATAAACAGATCAACAGATAAGACAATCTCCTCTGACCTTACATCTGTCACTCATCTCCACACATGAACCACACCAAGAAACAGGATGTTTCCTGTCACACAGAGATGGGAGTCACATGCTGCAGTGTTTGCTCACATGTTGCTGCTCCCCCCTGCAATGTGTTCCCTTTCTTAAACAGACTTTGGCACCGTTTTGGACACCTATCGATGTTCTGCCGGAGAACAATAGACCTAAAAGTGTCCCGATACCAAAGGTTGTAACCGTTGGCGCGTTAAAGATAAACTTTCCCTTCCTTCGCAGCTTGAGTAATACTGAGGGACAAAGCCCGTTCACAGCGGTGGGAGAAGACAGAGTGAGGCTGTTGTTGTCAGAATGGGCTATTTTGACTTCCTTAGGTTTACCAGTGGCACCAAGAAAACTGTGCCAATTCATTGTGTGGGAGTGTGGGACTTATTGTGTATGACTCTGCATCTGTACAGCCAAGAGTGTTGTTATGTGTTTGTGTGAGTCTGCATGCAAACCCACATGTTAGCCGTGTTGAGTCAGATTTCCTCTTTGGCTGAATTTGTGGCAAAGTGCATGCAATGAACTTAAAAGCGAGAGGCTGTGCTTAATGGTTGGCCTATCTTTACTGTCCATGGCCTGGATTCCTGCATGTGTCTGTGGGTTTCAAATTATTCAGTGTTTGTATGCATGCTATATTGAGTCATGTTCCTCTAATGAGTTGCCGTTTTCATCATGTTATCTTGTTGTTTGTCAGCCTGTTTGTTGTTTCCACCACATTTGGTCAAGATTGAACTATTTTAACAACTAACATGAACTTTTATACAGGCATCGATGGGAGGATCAATCCTAGCTTTTCCTCCAGCGCCACCATTCAGTTCACATCAGTGAAATTTTGCAATTGGTGGATAGGTTGCCATGACTTTTGGTCCAGACATTTGTGTCCCCTATACTAAAAAATGTGTTTACTTTGGTGACCCTTTTGCTTTTCATCTCGAACCATTATCTGGTCAAATGTTCAATTTGTCCAACACTTGAAAACCAAATACCTGCAAAACCAATGACAGCCTCAACTTAACTATGTGTTTACTACTAATTAGCAAATGTTAGCATGCTAACATGCTAAATTAAGATGGTGAACATTGTACCTGCTTAACATCAGCATGTTAGCATTGTTGCCATGTTCATATTAGCATTGTGACATTAGCATTTTTAGGGAGCTGCGCCTTTGCTGTGACGTCCCATTATTGTGATTCCTTACATTATGTTCTTCCTATTGCTCAAACATCTGCCCCAACTCTGCTTCTGATTGGCTCTGATCCTGGCATTTGTTTCCCTAATCATCAATCCAACCATCAAACTCTAAACCTAACCAAGCAATGAACACGAGCCAGTCAGAGGGACAGAGGGCAGGTCTTTTTGGACAATGCAGCTTGACCAGATCTGTGCTGCTCTTTGTTTTTCGACTTCAAACATCTCAGCATCTTTCTCTCTTGTATTGTCTTTAACTTTGCTTTCTATCTTGATTTCGTCTTTAACTTTCTGGTTTTCCAAAATCGTGCCCCTTTCCCTCAATTTCTGCACCCATATGCAGATATTTGTTTATAGAGATTACTGACGGATTGGAGAGGCACATCCTGAGGCACATTCACCTGACAGGTTGACATCCAACCGCTCTGTAAGTGAGAAAAAAGCCCCCACAATCTGAAAAAAAACCCAAACTACATTTCATATTCGAGTTGCGTGGGCCGGCACCTTAATCATGTGCAATGTAACTGAAGAATCACTTGATTGTTTTGTGCCACTATTCTCACAAGCAATTTACAAGTTGTATTACATTTCTCTCTGCTGTGCACATACACACGGTTGAGCTTGTGGGACTCGAGAGCCATGTTTAAAGATGTTTTTTCCTTTGGCATGAGCATTTTATCCTGTAACAAAGTCTTGATTGAAAGTGGTTTAAAAAGACAGATGGCGTGAGGTGGCTGGCTGGCAGCGGGTGCAGCGATCCAGCAGCTTGCTTGCTTTTCCAGCCAGCGCACCAAAGACATCATTGGCAAATCAGTAATGTAACAGAGATCTGATCAGGGGATCTGTTCGGGGAGCGGGTGAAAACATCTAAACGGGAACAAGGTTTATTTATAAATCAGTTTCCCTCAAGATTACCTGAAGAGGCAGATTTCTTCTGTTGATGACAGTGGCTAGAATCCAATGGCAGTGGGCACTGACAGAGAGCCATCCTGCAGAGAGAGGACAAAATAAAGACACTGACAAATATTGAAATTTTTGAGCCCACCGATACCTCCCAAACTGATGTTAATGATTTCCTTGTGAAAAAGAGACAATGATTTCATATTTTGTGAGTTTGTGATTTCTTGGCCCCTTTGACTTTTGCAACAGATTTTGAAAAATATCTAAAAATACAATCTGCAATACTATAAATAACATGAAGAAACCTGAAGCTCAGAACTTGAGTTTTACAGTCACCGGTAAAAAAAAAAAAAAAGAAAAAAGAAGGCATCCCTTGTGTAACATGCTGCCATGTCTAATTTTAGGTACCAAGAACACAGTGTGCAATACATGAACTAAAAAAGCTAAAATTCATACAGTAGGAAGACTGTAGCGCCATGCGCCTTCAAAGTAAAGTGATAATCTTCCTTCAAAATCTCTAATAGATAGGAGCCCTCTCAAAAGGTTGAAATCAAACCTGGTGTGAAGGAATTGTCTAGAGAAAATTAATTCAGCGCTGAACTTTCGCAGAACTTTGAGACGTCGTTCTTACACTAAGTGCCAGAAATTCACTGTTTCTAACAGCAATTCAGCATCTTTCTAACCTTGCAATACTTGCCGTGCCTCAGCTTAGTACTGACTGATGATTCAATATCCCTGTGCGCCCTCTCCTTCTGTGGCGCACCTCCAGTTGGCACTCAGTGCGGGGGAGAGATCTTATAAGAAATGCGCATACAATATATGCATATAATCCTGTGTGTGGGAGAGACTTGCGTTACCACTTTTTGTCCTACAGATATGCAGAGAAAGGTGAGAGACCTCCGAATGTCTTTGTAATGTGCTGCAACGCGTCACTTGTTTGCCATGGGTGTTATCTCAAGGTGTGTGTCCCAAGATTTGTCATCAGGTTGCTCTGTTTACCTTTCCACTCGACCAGAGCAGTTTACAGGAACGCCGAGCACCTGCTACTGAGCATAATACCACTCAGGATGTTTGCCTGCCGCTTGTTTATCTCGGTTTGTGCGATGAGGTGGGGAAAAGTGGTTCAAAGGCAGGAGGAACACTGGGAGACTCATGCACGGGGAAAGCTAAAAGTGAAAGGAGCACATGAAGTAACACTAAAAAAGGCTGTGATTAAATAAACCCTTCTGGGCACACAGGAGTGTTGTGTTTTTCCTGTTGAAGCGAAGCAGATAAAGTTAAGTCATAGAAGGCCTTTGTTTGGGTGTTGTGGTCAGTGAGCAGGATGTTGTGACCCTCCAGGAGGCCACATGTGCTGAGGTCAGTGGGGAACGGCCGTCTTGGGCTCACAGCGCTGTCGGATCTCCACCTTGTGGCTTGGACCCCACCTCGCAGTGCCGAACACCCGCCTGGCACACAGGCTTAAACAAACACAGCCGCCCACACCCACCCAGAGCTGAAACAGTCAGTGAAATGAGCTGAACAAATCTCTCCAAAGGACCAGTGGTTTTCAAAGTCTGACACTGTGAACCCCCATTAGACAAAACTGAGACAACTGAGCCCCTTTTAATCTGTATTTGTTTACATTTTGGCAAACTGGCACAATTAAAAGTATGCCGAATTAGCTATCATCAGCTCCTGTTTGCAATGTTCCCATGGATGCACAGACTGCTGTCACCGCATGACTTTAATACTGAAGACAACTTGAAAACGCGATGACTCTCAGCCAGATGCCGGGGTTGTCTTGTTCCACCCTTCACTGCACTGCACCTACGCTAACACAGGCTCACCGCAAGCAAAGCAAAGCTAATAAAGCTCAGTGAGTCGATGGTGTAGGAAGCAGCCGACGTCCTGTGTGGAGAGTTATAAGCTCTGGGGTCAGGGGGTCAGGACAGAAACCTGACATCACGCCTCGAGTATGCAGAGCAAAAACACATGTCTGCAGAGCCCCGGCAATAGTCAAGTAATTTATGGGTGTTAGAGTGGACTTAACCTCTGTGTGTCTTCAATAAAAACCAACTCTGTGAGATATGGAGTGACTCTCGCCACTTCTTATGTCACCCTTGATTAACTGAGAGAGCCTGGAGCCTCTCCAGGAAAAACATGAAGAGTGTAATTTAGCGACGTGGAATGGACACCTAAATGAGTTTAGTGTGTCAAAATTAAAATTAAATATGAGCAGAAGCCAGCAGCTGACAGCTCTAACTAAGATCTGAAAGGTGTGACGACTTTGAAGTAAATCTGGGTGTTTGCATATGCTCGCAGCCCATAGGTGAAGCCTGCGGAGGAGCTATTTCAGAGCATGTCATTTCAAGTCCTGCGCTGCTGGGTTTCACCCTCTTAATGACATGCTTCCAGAGCCACATGAGCACGCCTGAGAAGTAGAAGAAGAAGACGAAGAAGAAGGGGGAAAAAAAAGCTGTCCAACCCCTCTGAAGATTTCCTGTTTCATGAAAAGTGCATATAGGGCAAGTCCTGCCTGCTGTGTTTACTCTGCTTCTTCCACCCGGAGCCGTGAAGGCGTTTTTTTGGGGGGGGGAAGCAACAGGCGGACCGAGCGAAGTCCGCGGCGTCTGGATATTAACCCGCAGTCAAGGCTTCGGTAAATTAATGAGAAAGAGAGGAGTGTGTAGTCCGTTTCTGAATGGAGCTACTTCGGTTTTCCGCTTTTTGGTGTGGAGCGATACTCTTTGGTAGTATTCTGCCGGAGGAGGCGGGTGAGTTGAACTTTTAAACTTGTCCAAAAACTTCGTCCGCCTTTTATCTGAGCCGCCGCGCAACTTTAAGGCGAATCTGTGAAGCGCTACAAAGTCTCAAATGAACTCTTTAAGGAAATGGTGATAAACTAAACTCATTATCTTTTACACAGGTGTTCCTCCACGCGCCTGTAGCACACTGTCACGTCGCTTTTTATTAAAAATAATGATAAAAACAACAGAAACTGCCTGAGTGCGCAGCTTTATTTAACCTTAAACACTCAAATTAGCTCTTGTCCCCAGCGCCATTTTTGTCTTCCTGTAATGTTTATTCATTTCTCTTAAAGTGTGACACTCATGAGTGCTACAGCAGCTCTTGGGAGGGCCTCACCTGCTCTAAGTCACAGTCTTTAAAGCCCCCCCTCACGTGGCTTATCTCCATCTTTGACGTGTAGCCACATTGCTAACAGGTCTAGCAGCCCCCTCCCCTCAGGAAGACAGTGTTTTACCTTCATCTGTCTCAACACTCAGTCCCAGCGGCACCAAGTGGCTTTGGCTGCTCCTAATCCTCTTTCCCCCCTCTCTGCAATTATATGTTGCCCTGGGTGACAATTACTAGCATTCATCCCCTCCATAGCCGCCTCCTGGGTTTAAATGACATGCTCTTTCAGAGGAGTTGTTCTAATGATATAATTACTCCGGCTCAGCCACCTTCCCACCACAGCGCTCAGGCATGGACTGTCCCCCCTCAGAGCTGATGTGCTTCAAAACACCTCACCAACCCGCCAGGATGAGTTTTAAATTGCTCCACCAAGTAGTTCAGTCTGGAGTTCAAGTGTAATATTTTGATGTTTTTATTTGTCAGTTAAGACAAAGCAATGGCCGTCTGCAATATCCTGCAAGCGTCCTGTGAAACGCAACAGGAAGAGGATGCCAGCGACGTTTCATGTTCTACATTTGCTTCTCTTCTGCGCTGCAGGTTGTTTTTGTGTTGCTGCAAAGCCGCAGGTTTAACCCCACCCGGCAGATTGGGTGAAATGACACAGTAGGCTTTTTGTGGCAGGTTAGGAGCACACAAACACACACATACACACACAGCAGCTTTTCATCAAGTCTGTGTGAAGCCAGGAGCGAACAGATACTGAACAAACTTCTTCACACTGTCTCCTGTCAAGAGGTCTGCTTTCACTTCCCAGTCCAAAGCGTCTCACTTTGAGGTCATGTGATCAAAGTTTGTCAGGGCCGTCTTCACAGCCTGCTTCAGACACATCAGGCACGTTTGTTCGCAGCGCTTCTTCAGCAGGTGATCTTTACACCACAGCATGTCAGTCATCTGGTTTGATCTCGCGTTGTGTGTTATGATGCAGAGTAGGTGTACTTCCTGTCAGCGTGTAGCTGAAGTGCGGTTGTGCGGTTTTACAGTAGCAGCGCCATCGCATGCTTTGTCATTTCCTCTGTGTTTGAGATTTGGCTAATTTCAGTTTAATTTCATCTTTCAGTCTGTATTATTTCTCAACATGAGTCTTTGTCACGTTACAGCGAGTGGCCTAGCTTATCTGCATGGTACCACTTGAATCTACATTGTGTACACTTGTACAAACTGACTCATGTGGCATCGCCCGTATGACACATCCTTTCCTGAAGCAGTGGTACTAGATTGATCCTGGGATATTTGGAATGTCCTCTTTTGGGGTAATTTCTGACTCTTAAAGCCACAAGATCCACTTCCCAGTTGTACTTTTATGTGGTGGATGAGTCTTCCCTTTTAGGAAGAGAGGGGAGATTGTTCACCTTCCTTGGTGCTCAGTCTCTCCTCTCTGTGCCAAACAGAAGCACGCCGCCTGACTGATTTTTATCATCAACGGCCTCTCAATGCAAGGATGATCTGCAGACTGCAGGCGGCGAATTTCTGCACACACGTACGCACATGCCTCTCTCCAAACATTCATAGACACTGATACATAACGTCTCCCCCCGTTTTTTTGATATTCACGAGCAGAGTTGGCACAACACCTTTCTATACGGGGAGCCGACTCATCGGCCTGACAAATTAGAGACTTCTCAGCGAGGAGATGCATCCGTGTTTCCTTTGTTTGTTGTTCTTGCCTGTCTGGCAGTTGTCTCCTTAGATGATTATCAAACCCACAGGCACTCATCACACAATCCTGTCTGTCTCACTGATATGGGTCTGCCTGCCGGCAAAGTCAAGTCTGGACAAGACCAAAGGAGGTGGATGCCACTGCTGCGCGCTGCTCTTATTGTTCAGACTTCACAGGGAAAAAATCTGTCCACCCCTCTAGGATGGAATAGTTTGGATTTTCATGTGGTTATATTGAATATCTGCTTCTGCTTATTGGCACATTCCAGGAGACTTCCACCCTTTAATTAAACTTGAACTTTTTCTCGCTGTAAGTGCAAAGAAATCTTCCTGTTATTCATCAACATGGAAGTGTTTTGCATTTCTTAATAGTCATTTTAATGTCAAACGCTGCACAGGTGGAAATAGGCTGTTACAAGACAGACTGAGCCTGTTTGTGTCCGACTCACCGTCTTTCCTCTCTCCCTTCTCTCTTTTTCCAGAAGCCACTATAATGAAGGTAAGAAGGCTGTGCAAGTTCTGTGACGTTCGCGCAACTACCTGCACAGGTAAAGGCAGCTGCAAGGTGGAGTGTGACATCACGTCTATCTGCCCCGATAAACAAGATGTGTGTGTCAGTATCTGGTAAGTGTGCTCTCAGACCACATTTCTGTATGAAGAGAAGTCAGGGTTATGATGCGAAATGGTTTCAGACATAAATGAACGATTGAGTCACTTCAGTCCTGCTTGAACAAACAGAAGTGAAGCAATGAGGCAACAATAGCTTCTCTTTCATCTATCACATTGGGCATCGTTTCCTCCCAAAAGCCCCTAAACTTCTTCCTTGGAGTGACCTTTTCCTTTAAACTCTTTGTCAGTCAGCATTCTGCTGAAGACAGCTGACTGGATTACGACAGCACACGAGCGTCTAACCACCCATCAGCATCTAATCTGACTCTGAATGTGAGAAGCAGCAGGAAGCAGATTGTGTTGGTGTTAAGAGCTTAAGGCTGTTTCTCATTATATTAGCAGTGCTGTGGGTATGTCATGAGCTGAGGTCAGCAGAAATGGACAGCAGCACCTCTTTAAAATGTTTCTCGTAGCGCTGCTCAGCGGGGAGGCAAAATTTGAATATGTATGTTTGTGCAGGTTCAGGGTTTTCCTTGTTTCCTGTTTGTAATGGTATGCCTGTTTGTAAGTGTGACTTCTGCATTGCATGTATTTGCATAATGCTGAGACTGTGGACTACTGAAAGAGACAAATGTGCCATTTACAGCCACCGCTTTATCTCTGTACGGCGGAAACATTGCATTATTTGCACAAGTGTAGACCTGCCATCATTGCCTTGTTACGCGATAATACAGATCGCTGAAAAGGGGGGGCTTCACTGCCAAATAGTTGTCAGCACAGACTACGAATCAAACTTAATCCAGTAAATGGCAACATTTTCTATGCGTGTTTTCTCTTTCCAAGGAGGAAGACGAATGACAACATCACCTTTGATACAGTCTGTCACAACCCGGCTCAGAAGCTGTACGGCCTGGTCCTGGAGGATTACAACAACAGCAAGTGTGAGATGAAAGAGAGAAAGGGCATGGGCTCACAGTTCTTTATCTGTTCCTGCTCAGAGGATGAGTGCAACGAGCACATCTTCTTTAACTCCTGTAAGTCAAGACCTAATCATTTCACCTGCTAATTCTTCATTTTCATCCACTCTTGAGCTTAGTGAGTGTCAATGTATTAGCCATGCAATGGCCTGTGTCTTGACTTTAAAGCAATAGCTAAACTTTTTTTTTTTTTTTAGTTAGCTGAGACAGTTCATACCACTCTCATGTCTGAATGTTAAATATGGACTTACAGCCAGTTAGCTTAGCTTAGCATAAAGACTAGAACACCAACTAGCATCAAAACAAAAAAAGCTTGGGCTTTGTTATGAATTCAGGCTAGCTGTTTCCCCCTGTTTCCAGTCTTTATGCTAAGCTAAGCTAACTGGCTGTTTGCTGTAGAGATGAGAGAGGTTGAAGTCATCTCACCTAATGAAATAAGTGTATTTCCCACAATTCAAACCCACTCTTGCGTCAGTACTTCTCTTCCTCAGTTGAGCGCTGATGCAGTAACTCTCTTTTAAGCGTGTAAAAATGGGGCTCTGTGGTTCTTACAGCCGTACAACTTAACACGGCAACGTCATAGTCATGGTCAGCCTAATAATAATATGCCAGTTTCTATCAGCTTGTCATGTATAAGGCGTCGTGCATGGATGCTAACATGTGCGCTGTAATGCTTTCCAGAAACATGATTACAAACAGGTTTTTGGAGACACTGGCTCGTAGACTCCAGTTACAACATTGGTCCTGGAATCAGATGTATTTTGACTACAACGTCCAGGCGATAATAACACTGAGGTACATTTCCGAGACCTGGCTCTGCACAGAGAGCCAAATTGAAAGCATCTGCACAGTGCAAACCACGTAATGGAAATACTTTCTCTTACTCTTGAGAATGTCTGCGCACTCCCTGTAACTTCTCACTGACTAACATGAGACAGTGCAGTAATGAAGGAGCTCACGAGGCAGCAATGCCAGTAAATTTGGGTGAATCTGCCTCTTTCTCTACTAGCAAGTGATCGGTGTCCCATTTTTTTCTGCCTGAGCCTTCGCTTACGGGATTTGAGGTAAACACTGCAAAAAATGGTAACAGTAAACCCTCTTTCTGCACCATTGTACTCACAGGAGGGCTAATGGTGTTTTTAATCATCTTATCAGCAATAAAACTACTGGAAACCCCAAGAAGCAGACCTAATTAGAGAACCAGAAGCATGTAATGCCAGACAAAATAAGTAATAATAACAAAAAAGCAATTCTACAGACTAAAGATTGCAGGGTTAGAAAGTGACCCAGCATGTGGTCGGTTTCACTCGCCACCAATGGGGTGTTTTGACCTTGTGTTGGTGTATTTTTACATTACTGTTGGGTTACTGGATCAAAATATCCCTTCTGTTGGGTGGTTTGAGTACTGGGCACAGCATCCCAATGTCCCAATTTAACATTAAGACTCACAGTAATTCACATTTTTTTGCCACTCACACAACCTTTTCTCCTAAAAATTCAATATTTCATACTTCAAGTGAAGGCTTCGGCCAAAGCCGAGGGAGTCCGGAGGCACAGTGACAGGTTTGTTGTGAGAAATAGCTTCTCACTCTCTGAAAATAAAAACAAACTGGCTGGGGCCGTGTTGAGGATTTCAGACATGTGGTTTCCTGTTCAGAAAAAAAAAAATGAGAGGGAACCAGAGGGCTCGACTGGGCAGGCTGCTAGATGCCTTCTCCATTCGTCCTCGTCCCTCATTTCATCCTGACTCCTCTCCACACGTGCCTCTTAAATTAGTTTCTTATCAGTTCTTAAGCAAAATGGGGAAAAAATGAGGATATATCTGCTGCAAAACTGCATTTCAAAATTACGATCTGTCAAAGCTGGTAATTTTAAAGTGTTTTGGAAAGTTGTGTGGCACTCAGAGCAACCAGACAAGGAGGCGTATAAATGATTAAATTTAGAACTCAAACTGTGCACCAATTGGGGGTTTCTCATTTAGTATGTCGGATGATATAGTTTTTATAGGTCCTCTTTTATGACTGCAGCTTCAAAAACTGGACCATAAACACAGCACAAGCATAAACTTTCACCGTTTGCCAAAACCGTAGCAGCTCCCAGACACACCACGTCCTAAATTATAAGAATCAGACATACACTATAAAGAGACACAATATGTGGTTGACTGGGTCAGGGTTTGGAGCAGCTTGCCTTTGTGGCCCAGACACTAACTTTAGCTTTCTGATGCTCATAGACATTCCACAGGGACAGGTCAGGTTCCTCTGCTCTTCTGAGGATATTACTTTACTCTTAGCTAAACGCTGATCTGCCGAGATGGAATTTGAGTCTTATTTCTTTGTATCAGGGGAGATGAATTGTTTCGTGTGTTATCATTCCAAACAAAGCGCAACAGGAGAAATGCGGTGTTTTGAAGGATCCTGACGGCGTTTTCCCACAGAGAAGCGACTAAAATCCAAGAGAATGATAAGCTGTCCCACTTTTTAAGGCACCAGCATGACAGATTTAGCGGCATCTAGCAGCGAGGTTGCAGGTTGCAACCAACTGAATACCCCTCGCTTCACCTTCTCCTACGGTGGCTGCTAAAAAACACTGGTGCTGTCAAGAGCTTGTTTGGTTTGTCCTTTTTGGGCGACTGTAGAAACAAGGGCTCGCTTTCTCTGTAGATATGAAGAGCTCATTCTAAGGTAAAATAAACACAATGATTCTTATTTTCAGGTGATTAAATAAAAACAAACATACAATGAGCTGAAAGATGCTAAAATGCCCTGCAGAGCTGAGGAGAACCTTCACATTACATGCAGTCATTTTCACATTATTAGCATAGTGTTAAGCTCAGCTGTATAAATGTGGGCATCATCTTCATCCTCATCATCTTAATCCTTTATCTTTTGTTCCCTCAGACATGGATTCCCAGGTGGTGGCGGTCATCTTGGTGAGCCTGGTGCCTCTGCTGGTTATGGCTGTAGTTGTCATCACTTCCTTCTACTGTTATCGGGTCTACCGTCAGCGGCAAGCCAGCTCCAGACGCAAGAGGGGTCCCCCGCTGGACTTCAGTGACGCTCACGCCATCATGATAGACGACGAAGGTTCAGACAGCAGCTCCACGCACGCCAACAACATCAACCACAACACAGAGCTGCTGCCCATTGAATTGGATGTTCAGGTTGGAAAAGGACGCTTTGCAGAAGTCTACAAAGCCAAACTCAAGCAGGGCTCCTCCGTCAGCGAGGAGCAGGGCTTCGAGACGGTGGCCATTAAGATTTTCTCATACGAGGAGTACGCCTCCTGGAAGAATGAGAAGGAAATTTTCTCAGACGCAGATTTGAGACATGAGAATGTGCTTCACTTCCTGACCGCAGAGGAGAGGAAGGTGCAGAGACAGTACTGGCTGATCACAGCCTACCAGCCAAGAGGGAACCTCCAGGAGTACTTGATCCACCATATCATCAACTGGCATGACCTGTGGATGCTGGGGAGTTCGCTGGCGTGTGGAGTGGCGCACCTCCACAGTGACCACACCACCTGCGGTCGCTACAAGGTGCCCATCACGCACAGGGACATTAAGAGCTCCAACATACTCGTGAAAAGCGACCTGACCTGCTGCCTGTGTGACTTTGGCCTCGCCCTCCGCCTGGACAACACTCTGTCTGTGGATGAGCTGGCCAACAGTGGGCAGGTAAAGCCTCATAATCCTACATTTTGGGCGTTTATTTTGTTTTATTTTTTATTTTGGCTTTACTTAAATAAATCCTCTGCTGTTTATAATTTTCACTGCCACCCCAGACTCAGGCCATTCAAAGCTTTGATATATATTTCTTTGAAGATATGTACCACCCTGAGGAGAGCGTCAGTCAAACTTTTCATTCTGATGCTCATCGCTCAGGGACACCATCTCTCAATATTTGGCACTCTCCATATCTTGGCCCCAGATGGCTAATGCTGATAGAAATGGTGTCGTAAGTGTTCTTAGGTTGTCGTTTTATTATCCTCACAAGACAAACAGGTTTGATTGATTCTTAATGGACTCATTACACTGATGTAAGAGGCCAGAGTCATATTAGACTCTGTTATGAGAATGACTCATTATGAAAAGGCCTCCTTTGCCGCGCAGCACACCTAATGCATTGTAATGCATTTTCGAGGAAGCGCCAGTGAACACATTTTCCAGGCTGGTAATTATGTAAAGACAAGCGGCGTGTTGTTGAGCTCAGAGCTGCCTTTGTTTTTCCAATTATGTTATACATCAAACATGTTTTGATTCAGATAAATGTGATCGGAATACACAAAATTGCCACCTGCCTCTTGATTAATGCAGGTGAACAACTCATAACGGCTAAGATGGTCTGCTTAGTTGTGCTTTCTTAGCCAAACCCATCATGTAAAAAGGTAGTCATTGGTTAAAAAGGTTAACTTCATTGTGTGTTTAACCAGCTCCTCTTAGATGTAGCACTCTGCTTAAGCAATGCAAAACAATACTATACATCCACGTAACATTTCCATCTGTGCTGTCAAGGACTTCGATGTCAAGGACTTTTCTCCCTGTTTTTTCTCAGGTGGGCACAGCCAGGTACATGGCCCCAGAGGTCTTGGAGTCCAGAATCAACCTAGAAAACATCGAGTCCTTCAAACAGGCCGATGTTTATTCCATGGCTCTTGTGCTGTGGGAGATCATCTCCAGGTGTAACGCTATCGGAGGTAAGATGTGATCAGACACACATGACTGTGCTGGAGTTAGATCACATTCGATACAAATTGCTTCATGGTAGTGGCAGATTAATGTTTGAATTTGAAGGCTAATGCAGCAGCTTTTGATGGAAGCAGCTAACAGCTCATGTTTGGGCTTTTTAAAAATCCTAGTCAAAACATTTAGCAAATTTCAGTGATCTGATAAATTTGGCTTTAATGTGTTATTAATTGATATAAGTGAAAAAATAAAATCAGAAAAAATGAAAACAATATTATTTTTATCATAGATTGTACAGACACTAACACTTGTTTTTTTAGATGGGTGAAATATATAAAAATGCCAATGCATGTCAAACTACTTTTAGAAGTGGCTGACAGGCCTCAGACACCAGAGGGTTTAACCCTTCCAAACAGCAAATGTGTGAAGACGATACCCATCGAGCTTAAAACAACAGGCCTGAAGTCAGTGTTTAATTCACTGGATTCAGTAGATATTTGCTGTCATGGAGGTTTTAGTGATTCCTGAAGGATGGACTTCTTAAAGGAGGACTTTCAGAGAGTTAGATGAAAAGACTGATAGCAATCTCCAACCGTAGTTTAGCTTAGCTTAGCTTTGCATAAAGACTGGGGAAAACAGCCGGCCCAGCTCTGTCCAAAGGTAAGAAAATCTGCCTACCAGCACCTCTAGGGCGGGACACAGTGGCTTCCAAGGGACTTGTCATCACTGTGAGGTGGTCAGACAACCAGCAGAGGCTGCATGAAGTCATTGCCTCCAGCTGAAAAAACAGTCCAGCACATAACCCTGTAAAAGCACAGCTTGACAGACAGACATTAAATGTTCTCTAATTCTCAACAAGGAAGCAAAATGTTGCAGTGTTCCTTAAACGAGTATTCCACTCTGCTGCCTCCATCCCCTCTGAGTGTTTTTGGGCATTTATTTGTGTTAACTGTGTTTTGGGGACACCATCTTTAAACATGACACATCTGACTGCCTGCATAATCCCATGCTGCCCCCACTGTACACACAGTGAACATCACTATTGACCTTTACTGTAGTTAATAATGGAGATAAGCGCATTTTCCCTGGTAAATTAGAGATTAGCTTAGGCCGTTGAGGGTAAAGGAAATCAATATAAGTGCTGATTGATGAAATTCCCTTTGGGGCCAGAGTAAAGCGCCTCAGAAATACTGTAAAAAGAAAAATTGCCTCCACAGCTCGCTTGACCTCTAAGGACTATCAGCACAGCGACGACTTCGCCAATTAGGAGCGCAGCGGCCCGCTCCACCTTGAGTTCGCTTACTGGATGTGTGACACTGTGCGACAGGACTTAATGTGTGTGCCATCCACGACCCATTAATCACTGCGGGAGCAAAATCTGAACGTGTCAAACACGCGATTCATCTTGTGGAAGTCTCAAGGATCTGCTTTCACTTTCCTAATGTACCGTTACGTGTGTTTGTCATTCCGCAGCGAAAACAAGGCCAGGATATGTGCAAATAATAGAAATGAGTGATTATCTGAAGGCACACCGCAGGGCAGTATTTCATGTCGACAGTCAGTCGTTTGTTTTCACTTCCTCTTAGTGTCTCTGTGGTCCAGCTTGTTTCTGTGACTGCTCCTGTCTCCATTGTGTCAGAGCAGTGATTGAAAGCCCGGTTTGGGCATGAACACTTCTACTTTGGCGTTTTCCTGTTTTGCCCCCCCCCCTCCCACCACCACCACCAATCCTCCTGGGGGGCCTCCTTGAAGTGTATCACACAGTTACACTACCCAAGAGTCCTCTCAAGAAAAAAACATGGTTGAGTGACCCACAATCCCCCTCGCTTTTCCTCCCCAACAGCAAGAATATGTGTGCCCCTTGGGTACACCTTTGAAAAGAAAATAGACTATTTCCTGTTTTTGCAGTCCCCAAGACGTACTGTTCTCAGAGTGAAGTTGTAAGTATGGATGTCTCCTTTATGTGAGGATGTTTTGCAGCTAATGTCTCATGAGGAGACCAGACAGGATGCATGTTGGTGGACTAAACGAATCCAGGCTCCTTGGTTAAAGGTTAGCGTGGCTTCGCTCGGCTTCCTCTTGAGGGATTTGAGGGACAACAGCTTTATTCATCCCACTCATCCTCCTCTGCGCATTTCGTTCATTTCTGGGTTTATTTCTGAGTCTTACTTGGCATTTGTTTAGATCTTGACAAACAGAAACACCGCACGGGGCAAGCAAACGTTATTTTAGACATTTCTCCGACTGTCCTTGTACAGGAAACTCTGTGTCATCCTCTGCTTCTAAACTTTTATCCACATTTTTCTCCCCCTCTCTCTGTCTGTCTTTTTGTTCCTGCCCTCAGGCAGGTGAGGCAGCACTTAATT
This sequence comes from Chaetodon trifascialis, assembly GCF_039877785.1. Lineage (NCBI taxonomy): Eukaryota > Metazoa > Chordata > Actinopteri > Chaetodontiformes > Chaetodontidae > Chaetodon > Chaetodon trifascialis. The sequence goes on along the minus strand of NC_092072.1, from coordinate 7,558,942 downwards.
ATTCTCCCACTGCACTGTAGCGCTGTAGACAGCCATCCAGCGTCACTCATGCCGACACAGACAGACAGGGAGGACAGGCTAGCTTAGATGTAATGGTGAAGCAGAGGGGTTCCCGTCCCACCCCCGGACCAGAATCGAGACTATACATAAGCAGCTGGAGTAGTCTGTGTGTTTTTCTGCATATCTCAATCCACTTTTTCTAGACTTGGCATCTCTCCGAGACGAGCCGTGGAGCAAAATCTGTAGTTCATTAGGGCCAAAACCCAAGGAGACGTTCTCATGCTGAAAGGTTAAAACGTTGCACAAACACAGCCAACCTCCTACCTTGATGAACCCAGAGGAAGGCGGAAAGAATGAGCTGCGTAAATGAGATGCAGTGATTTGGTTCTAGTTCGCTGGCAGCTGAAAGGATCTCCACGCGGATGGTGTGCTGGCAGAGATCTGGTATTGATTGGGGAAATCAGAGCAGCATGAGAGTAAAACTGATGTGTTTACAGAGTGCTCTCAACGAGTTTCATGCTTTCACGCTGCTGGTCTCTTGTTTTCCACAAAGTTGCCAAGCTGTCCCTGGAGGCCGGTGAGTCACTAATGACACCCTGAGTGCTCACCTCACGAGACAAAATATGAAACACATGTGCACACACACAGATATTCAGAGTGACACATCCCAGGGCATCATTATAATGACTGGGGTGAAGCCCTGGTTTCCTCTTGTCTCTCCTGTCTCTGTTGCCACCTGCCTGTGTGTGTGTCTGTGGAAGACAGATGTCTGATCAGAGCTCTGCGTCTCAGTGGCAGGCAGCCACATAGCCGCTCTGTCACAGTTCCTGAGGCCGTGGTCTGATCTGAGATCCGCCAGGCGAGGAGAACACAGCCGTCTGTCGACAACGCCAGTCAGCCAGCCATGAGCCATCACTTTACTTTCTTTATCTTCCAAGACTATAAAGACTGAGGAAAAGTTAGAGTGAGAGGGAAACTGCGAGATCAACACACCTCGGAGTGGAGGAAAAGCTGGATTCAAGGCTCAGGCCTTTTTATCTCTGACTCTGCTCCCTAAAATGTCCCTCCTGTATAATTTCGCTGGTCCAGATTTAGGGCTTGGAAAGACTATGAGGGCGTTCCTCAAGCGGGTGGGGCTACGTGGGGGGATAATAGTGGAGTGGTGTTGAATGTGGAGCTGCAGACGGAGAAATGCCTTCGGTCCCTAGAGGGAGAGGTTGGGCTAGACTGGAGAGGAGAAGAGGTTAGGGCAGCTGCTCTCCAGATGTCAGACCATCAACTCCTCCAGGACCGGAGGGCCTGATAGTACAGTGTGTTTGTGTTGTTTTGTGCAGGGTCTGCCATAGTCCATGTTCGGGGACAAATGTTTGATTTCCCTCCACTTGCTTGTGGATCAGTTGGGGACAAAATGTGTGTGCCCAATTGATTTGCACAACAGTTACATCCAGCATGAGTCAAAATAGGTTTTTGGGCTCCTTTAATGGGGTTAGGTTAAGGTTAGGGCCCGAATCAGCTGGAGCTAAATGTAGGGTAAGCCTTCAGGGTAAGTCAGTGCCATATGTCTAAAATGGAGCTCTGCTAACATGTAATGCACATGCCTACATCTGTACTAAATGACTTTAACAACCTGTGAGGAACGCAAACAAGTGTCACAGCCACCGCGGCCTAATGAAAGCCAGCAGAGGCGGCTGGGAGTGGATTAGTCAGGCTCTTGTTGCTTGACTCAGACAGACTCTGGGAAACAGACAATGTTACTGTGATCACATTACTAATTTATTTCCAAGCACATGTCAAAACTCTGCGTGGATCTGTTTTCATGCATTATTGATGTGTTTAGGTTACAGGACTTCAGTTCTCTTTTTCAGTGTTTATGTTTTGTTGTGCATAATTATACAGAACGCTGGCTTTCGGGGGCAGCGTAACAAAATATCAATATCAATAGCTTCAGTCTAATATTTTAGGATGGATCCTGCCACAGAGCTGAGCACATCAGTGTGATAGGGCCATAATCAAAACAAGTGAAAGGCTCATGAAAGACTGTAATTAGTTGGGATGGTTGAAGTCCTGGTCATTCCCTGAAAGACATGAAAGTGGCTGTTAGCTATGGCGACGTGACTGTCATGGATGCATATCACAAAGCTCCAAAGAGTGACATCCATTGACAAGTTTCCCCAGTCTGCCATCGTCGCTAAATTTAATTGGGTTTCTCTTGGCTGCAGATTCCCAGACAGTTTCGACAGGCATGCCTGACAACCAGCATGGAAAGTAGACATTAAGGATGAAATATGTGCTAGCATTGCAAAATCCACATCACTCCATGTCAGCTGTCGTAGGAGACATAGTGTAAGTTCCTCATTGTTACTCTGCTGAACTTCTTATATTGCTTCGGAGGAATCTTGTCAATATGCAGTGTGCGACTTTTGCAAACCACAGCATTCCTCCCTCGCCCTGTGTTGTGTTTTCAATAGCTTTTTGCTGGTTCAGAGTTTAATTTAAGGTTCGCCTGGAAAAACCATATTTCCTTTTTAGAGCAGGATTGGCCAATCTTTCCATCCTGGAATACGCTCTGTTGTTTACACTGCAAAGTGCTCAGTAGTATGATTCATATATTTTGGGCCCATTGTTTGGAGATGAACACATAAACATGTTTGCCCAACAGTTTATAAATGGGATTTGCAGTGAAGAGGGCAGTTATACACTCCCACGGACCTGTCCAAACAGAAAGAGGTCTGTCACCTTTCCTCTTAATGGTTGGGTGGAGCAGTGTCTAAACTTTAATACCAATCCAGGAAACCTTGCTTGCCTAAAGAAATAGGAAGTTTTAGAGTCATCTGTTGCACTTGTCAATCTCCCAGAAGCCTCCAGTTCTGTCTCTGAGCTTCTTTTGAAGCATGTTTGGAAAGAGTGAAATGTGAAACCATCATCTGGTTCATCCTACAAATTGTTTACTTGCTGCAATGGTTCACTTGCAGAGACACCATGTTGGCCTCGTGATTGGGCGGGTTACCCCGGAGCTCGCCGACTCCGGCTGGCGCTGATTTGATCCAATCATGTAAACTCTGTGGGACAGATTTACGGACGGGGAAGTGCAGGACAGATCTGCACTGTGCCTGTCTTTCGGTGTGTGTTTGGAGCCAGATATACTGGATTAAAGCACCAGCACATTTTGCCAATCAGTGACTGGCACTGGCCTGTAGGTGTATTCTTTGAGTAACTGAGAGCTCAAAGTCCAGCTTTAGGTTTGTTTATGATGCTGGTACGCTACATTTGTGGATCATTAATGGCACAATTTTTAGCCGTTAGTCGTCAGTTCTACAGCAAATGATACACTTCCGACTTCTTGAGCAAATGCAGACGTTGAACGTTATTGTGTAATGACACGTACTGCACTCTGACTCATTTCCCTCAGTCAGGTTTCAGCTTGTAGTTAAGGCTGAGAGCTGCAATAACAACGTAGTGTATGCACCCCAAAAGTGCATGTCTGTTTTTCTAGGTGAGGAAATTATAAACGGTACATGAAAGGGATCATTGTGTTCAATTACAGTCAACAGTGGCAGTCAATTTAAAGTTTTCAGAGTAGAAAAGTGGAGCTTGTGTCTGTCTTCTGTTTGAAGGCTTCTGTCTGTCTTTGCTGAGGTGTTATTTGCAGAGTGCCGTGCGATTCTCAAACTGCTGTTTCATCTCCCGGTCATCTTTTTAATCATTGAAAATCAGCTTGAGCTAATTATTTGCTTCCACATTGCTCACGCTGTCATGTGCCTCATCGGGCTCCTCTTATCTCGAAGGATTCTCTGAAAGTTGTGTTTGTCTTCACACAAGCCCTCCACGCTCCAAAGCAATTTGGAATTTGATTTGTTGTTTTACTCCGAGGATACATGAATTCATGGGAGATAAACCGTCTGGAAATTCTTGACCCACAGTTCCCAGACTGTCCTCCACGGCAGTGCTTTGAAATCTTGCCCCGAGTAAACTCAACTGGTAAATTCCCTTTGACAAGCGCCCTGGATTTCATTGTTTAAGCGAGCTGACACAAAGCCAGAGCTGCGTTGGTGAGATACTTTAAGCTCCTTGACGTTGAGGGTAAAAATGTGATAATAATAAGTGTTTCTCTTCAGTAAATCTCCCCCTTGGCCCCTCCATCAGCAGCTCAGGATTCTGTCTGTGTTATGTGCTGCTTCAGTGCTATTTAAAGTTTGCAACCTGCAGTTTTAATTTGGAGCACACAGCGGATCCTTTGAGAAGTGTTGTTGATGTGTGCGCTGTGGGGCACTGCCATCTGATCTAGTCTCTCCGTTCAGCAGAGCTGTTTCTTTCGATAGACGCGAGGCTCTTTGAAAGTTTACTGCTTGTATAAAACAAGCAAAGCTCACCAGTTTGAGCGGTCGCAGGCTCACTTTTCTGTACCTCTTTCTCGTTTGTGTGTGCAGAGGTGAAGGAGTACGAGCCACCCTTCGGGAACCTGAGGGAACACCCGTGTGTCGAGAGTATGAAGGACAGCGTTCTGCGAGACCGGGGACGACCTGAGATCCCCAACAGCTGGATGAACCACACAGTAAGAGGCACCACACATGCATACGTGTTGGATAACCTGAATGCATCATATAAGGTTTAGTTCCTCTGTTAACTAAAGTCTCCATTGCACATTAATTTGCATTTTCACCGTAATTAGACTAATGACACATTGGAAAAAAAAAAACATCAGTATTTGAGATGCAGGTTTTACACGAGGAAACATCAGCAGAGTCTTCCTGCTGTTCTTTGTACAACACTTCTCTGATGTTCCAGTGGATGCAATGAAAGGAAAAAAAAGTTGACATGCAGAGGTGGAAATGCAGAACGAAAAGCCCGGAACAGCTGTCTCCAAAGCAGACAATCTGTTGAGTGTTTTACGGTTGTTTATTCCTGCTCTTAAAACGAAACCACAATCAAACAATTAGCAAATAAAAGTTTTATTTCTCACGTTCACTCACTCGCTCTTTTGACTTCCTCTTGCTCTCTCTTACGCTCTACCGATGCCTTCAGCTTGTTTGAACACCCTCTCTCACTTTCCCTCTCAAAAACATTAGAATAATCTTAACATTAATAAACATAGCAAGAAATGTCTCTCCCTTGTCCTGATATTAATACTAGTCGTCCAGTGCGTCCTCATCTTTTAAATGAAGCTCTGCACAAGCTGCAGCAGGTGCATCATCAAACTCCACCCTGAAAGAAAGCACCACCCTCGGAGCAGGCTCCTGTAACGATCACACAGAGCTAAATTTAGTTCTGCTAGTGGAAGTGCAGCGAAAGTTCCTGAGTTCCTCTCAAGGATTTTTGTCCTTTGGGACGGTTCTTGCAGTGGAAAATAATTGTCTGTATTTCCACACTGATGTAAGGCCAGCAAAGGTGCAAACATTAATTAGGTGTATTGCTAATATAATTTGCCCTAAGTTTTTTTTTTCTTTTGCATTTACCTGTTTGATGACATCAGGTGCCTAAAGCTTCTTTTAGCTGTGTTAAAACACACACACGTTCATGTCATAAATGGTTTGTGTGGATTGCAGGAAGACTTTGAACTGCAGTGGCAGAAACTAAAGGAGATACAATCAAATATACAAATAACTGGTTAGCATTGCTTTGGTAAGTTTTACAGGGCGGTGCCTGTTGTCTGTTTAAAGTGCTGCCTGGAGTCATCTTGTTTTTAAAGAGTCCCCGTTTGGTTTGTCTCTCGCATGTGCACGAGGACACACGTGAACGCAGGTGACACGATTCTGCAAATGGTTTCACGCTATTCTGCTGATCTACAGGTGGAGGTGGCGCCGCAAAAAAGGCCAAAAACAAAGAGCAGAGCAGTCAGTCAAGCACAGTTTCATCCCCGCTGATAGTCCTGAGAAGAGCTCTTATCTCTACTCTGTTTCTATTGTTTTTCTCACCCAAATGCCGTCGATGAGGGTCGTTCAGTTCAGCAGCCTCTAAAATGATCATGCAGCTGAATCATCGCCTCTCTAAAAAGCTTCCATAAAGACTGAGCATTGTAACCCTCATGAAGGCTGGTTTTACTTCAGACTGCGATGTTAGACTAAATTAGTTTTAGCTAGGTGTGCCTAATTATCTGGCAACTGAGTGTATAATTCTGCTGTCTTATGTGACGCTGTCTTTTTGGTTTCCACTCACAGAAAACACAGACACAGGCAGACAAACATAAACACACAGATGGAAACTCACACTCTCACATGAGCACTCAGGGGTTCAGCTTGAGGTGATGGTATGCTGTCACAGTCAGACTTGCCCCCAGTCTGTATTATTGACTGATTATATCTCTGCTCCACCGCTCCCCCTGCAGGGCATCCAGATGGTGTGCGCCACCATAGAGGAGTGCTGGGACCACGACCCGGAGGCCCGTCTGACAGCCCAGTGTGTTGCTGAGCGCTTTTCCGACATGGAGTACCTGGACAAGCTGTCAGATTGCTCTGACTCAGAGGAGAAGATCCCTGAAGAAATCTTAGTGGTGGATGAGAAGTAGAGCTCAACAGAAACACTGCCCCCACTAGGGTGGCAGAGGAATTACAACCAAGCAGCTGGGAGAGGAAGAAAGTCCAGTGGATGCATTGTTTGCTGTGGGTTCATCAGAAATGTGTGACGGAGGAGCAAACTGGAAACTCCTGGATGAAACAGAACTGATGCCAGAGACAGACTTCCATGTACAGACCAGGACCAACATAAACACAAACGGCAGTGACTTGATTTGTATTCTTCTACATGCTTCAGAAACTGGATCGAGTCATAAACAAACAGGGAAACTGCATTTTAAAGCTTTTATAACCAAACACTATTTGCACTTTACCAATATCTATGCACACCAAATTATATATATATTCAGTGCCTTCAGGTATAGGAAATAAAGGGACAGATCATATTTAGAAAAGTGAGTAAAAGGGAGCAATCTAAAATATTAAGAAAGTTAATAGCATTAATACCCCAATACAGTTTATTGGATCGCACACTAAAGGTGTCAACGGGACTGGATGACTGTGCAACGCAAGTTTCAAAGTGCAAGTATAATTTCTTGTGGCATGAAATGGAAATTACCCACAGCAAAGAAACAGAGAAGCCTTCGAAGGCAGAAATCTGCAGGGAAAGCTGATATCATATCTCAAGGACTATGAATTGCAAAATAAAGACGGCAAAATCAGCCTGAAAGGAAAAAGGAACAGCTATATACTGCGTGTGTGTGTGTGTGCGCGCGTGTTTGTATGTGTGTATTACTCAGAGGAGTCTGTGTAACCAGACAAAGAAAATAAAAGGAATGGAAATCTGTATAAAGGACTCTTAACTGGAAGTTCCTGCACGTTGCCTTGACATTTTGTCACTGAAAAGGGAATTCTGACTCCGTGATCAGAAAAGATCTATATCAAAGTCATTTTGTATAAAACTCTAAAGCCATAATTAAAAGTATTACAGTACTCATCGTGTCAACATGGTGTTTTTCATGCTATCATGGCACTTCGATGCCGCTTAGCATTATTTCCTTAAGGTTGTGATGTGAGACGGACGTTGATTTGACACTGTGAACCACTTTCTTAGAAAAGCTGAAGTTCTTTACAGTTGCATCGCAAATGCTTAACTGTCTTACATAATGAACCACAATGCTATTCAGTTTCCTGCATAAATGCGATCCTCAAAGCGATATTCAACGATATTTCTGATGTTGAATCAACTGGCTTGCTCTTAATGCTGCTAATTCAGCTGAGAAGCAACAGCTCTGTGCAGCTTTCAGCTCATGTTTTAGTTCACTGGACCTTATGGTTAAGTCCCTCCAGCTCTTGTCGACCCCTCCAAATAACTCATGGACCAAACCAAATCCAAAACGTAAGTGAAAACTGGCCTTGATCTTTTTTTTTCTGTCCTCTTCATTAATGGAGTAGTTCTATTTAACAACAACATTTTAATACGCCTCATGCACTGAAAACACTCTAACTGATCACCGCAGAGCTCCGGCTCCTGCAGGATGACAAACTCGGTAAAATCATCATCGGCCATCAGTTGCGCTCAGGCTTGGAATGGGGAGTTAATGTTTCAGTCATGATGCCACTCTGACACAGACTTCTTCATTCATGATTACACTGAGGCCACCAAGATGCTTCACATTCTGGGTGTTATGGGTGTTATTCAAAATATGACAAATCTCTCAGACTGCCTTGTCACACATCTTAACAGTGGCAGTTGATTGACAGGCAGGGCCTTTACACTCTTTGTGTGTGTGTGTGTGTGTGTGTGTGTGTGTGTGTGTGTGTGTGTGTGTGTGTGTGTGTGTGTGTGTGTGTGTGTGTGTGTGTGTGTGTGTGTTTTTCAGGCTGCTTTCAGAGTCACATTTCAAACTCAAGACCAGTTAATTTGGGACAGCTGATGCAACTGGGGACAAGAGCAATGTCCCTAATTGAAAGACAGCTGACTTTTGGGCCAGTGGCTGTAGTTGGGGTAAGTCTCCAGGAAATGAATGTAAGTCTATGTAATTTCCCCAAAAGTGACCCATGTCAGGGTGTGTGTGCGTGTGTGTGCTGGATGAACCCATGGTAAGAGGCTCAGCGGGGCCGCACGCTGTTTGGCATGGAGTGTGTCTACAGCGTACAACGCCGTCAGACCTTTCATCCTGAGCCCAGAGTTGACTCAGACTGGAAAACGTGTCTGCTTCTGTCTGTTTGCTCTCTGTCTACCCGTCTATGCCACTATCTGCCTATTTCTCTGCTCATCTGTCTCTTTTGCAGGCAGCTGCTTTTAATTCAGCCACCAGTTCCCAGAATCTATTTTGTGTGTATGTTAACAGTGCTGCACTTGACAAAAAGTGATGGTTCGACTAAACTAGAAACCAATGCTTGCAGTGGGATGAGGATGAGTCTCAGTGGTGATGTCATGGTGTCTGCGTTATGTGTGATTTAGCCCTTTTCCGTCAAGCTGCGTGCTGTGTGAGAATTTCTGCCTACGACACTGTATGGTGTCAAAATTGCCATTCTTTCATTCAGAACACATTAACATAGGCTGCGTTCGTGGAGCAGCACCACTGGAAATGCATGAAATGTTAAACAAATGCACTTGGGAATAGCAGGAGAGGGATTTATCAGCTGCAGTGGGCTGAGTTGTCGTCTTGCAGGGAGATTTCTGTTGCCCTTCCCACAGTTTACATGCTCTATTTACATAAACTATGCCACAGGCACAATTGGTGTGGGCTGCACTGCAGATGAATTGGACACCGCCGCGGGATATACACGCTGATGATAAATGATTTAAAACTTTACATTATAAATGGATTACCACAGGGGTGTCAGAAGTAACAAAAGTAACATTTCTCTTCATTTTTCACAATCAAACAATGTGATGCCAGTTATCCTGTAGCAAAGGAGTCAAGTTCTCACACGGGAGATGCGTACAGTATGTAAGAAAGGGAATGCCTCTCAATGCCTCCTGACGTGCTTCTTTAAGTTTACTTCAATAGCAAATTCTGTTTAGCTTTTACTGTTTTTGCAGGAGCAAAAGAGCACAGATACCCTAGAAGAGCAGGTCTACGCAGTTAGGTGCAGTTTGGTTAACATTGTGGGACAAGTGTAAAGCAATTACACATGAATCATGTAGCCCATACAGTCAGTCAGCAATAATCCTGTTATGTTTAAGCTGTTATGCCAGTTTACATTGCTGTGCCTTGCAAATGAATTCACTCAGTTTTGGATTCTGCAATCACAGTCATCATGAAGGGAACAGATAGACGTCACTGTGTGTTGTGTCTTTCAGTTTTTGGTTTGTTTTTTTAAACTCTTTTCCAGTCTGTTCTGCATTAATAATATTCATATCCTCAGTCAGCTGCTACAAATCCTCCAGTCTGTGATCCCATCCCAATTTGTGTTTTAATTAAGGCAACATGGGAGCTTGTGCACACTTATTTACTTCACTGCCAGCAACACCAAAGCAGAATATTGCCCAAAACACCTGCATTTTGTCTTATGACCAGTAGAGGGCGTAGTGGTTCCACTGGATGCCGCGTACAAAGACATCATTTGTGCCTCCTGCAGCCAACTGGGTTTAAGTGCTAAAGTGCAGGGTCCAGTGAGTTGACGTTTGTGCTTTGAGGGTAAAAAATGGAAGCAGTGCACTGTGAAAATGAAGGGGCTGAGCTCAAGATGTGACAGGTCTTTCCATTACTAAGACTTATGCTGAGTCATACTAACCAGTCACCAAACGCTGGAGCCATTTTGTATCTCGGTGGGAACTAATTGCGTTTAAACAGCTGCTGTTGGCAAGCATAACTTAGTGAATTTTTCTCCCTCCGATCCCCTCACTCTGTTGAGCCCCTCTCTGTTCGTTACTCACAGCACTTTCCATCACTCGCCTGTCACAGTGTATCAGAAAGTAGAAGCTCAACACACCATTGTACAGCCCTCCACTGGTTAAACTCCACACCTGGGGCACTGTATGTGTTCTTGTCAGCTGCTCAATCATGATATTTTCTAACCCGATTAACCCTTTGAGTGGGAGGCACCAGCCGGCAGAGAGTTAGGCCAAGAACAGCTCATCATTGCATGCACGTATTTACAAAGAGGCAACCCTTAGGTGGTCTTAATAATCCAGAAGGAGATATTCTCCTGCCAAAGTCACTTACCGTTCCCACATGCCGGTTGCCATGGCAACGCCTCGTACATCAATCAAAGTTGCTGAGGAGTGCGTTGGTTGGCGAGAGCTATAAACAATATTTTGAGCTCCAGTAAGGAGATGACAAGGAAGACAAATCACTCCTTGCTCCGGTATCACCTCCTCTCTCCCCTCTTCGGATCCAGTCGTCGTCAGAGGCCATTTCCCCCTCCATCCCAGCTGTTTTTCCCCGTTCCAAATACCCATATGATTTAGACATTCCCTTGACATATAACGAAGCAGCACTTGGGGTGTTCAGCTTTGTTATTGGCAGCAATAGTGGCAGCAGCGGGAGTCACATTCTGGAAGAAACTTTAAGGCCCTGAGCCACAATTGCATGCAGCAATTGTCCAGTGGATGATGTGCCTGTTAAGATAAGAGCAGCAGGCAGCCAAGGCCCAGACACAGAGAAATGGGACTGCTGGCGTATCAGGAGCCATTACCCCTGCTGTCCTCTTAGACATTTTTGTCTGATAGCAGTGGGCTTGATAGGTCCGATATTACTTTAATTTCCTTATGCCTGAGTGAACTATTGTGTCATTACAGTCTCTGCTAGAGAGCACTCAATAGGGAGAAAAGGAACAGCCTATCAAGGACAAACACAGCTGTGTCACAAAAGGCAGTATGTTTGATCTGAGGGTGCTTGTCTTGGGAAGATACATCAAGAGTGTTGTTTGCTCACATTTAACAAGACCCGTGCTTGGCAGTTGTGCTGCGATTTCCCCTCCAACAAAGGAAGCCGGAATGATTTGATCATTTGAGCCAACAAGGACGATGCCATTCCACTTAATTCCTTACATCAATCATCCCCCGGTTGCATGTAGGGTCTGATGATGATTTGGGACTAATTTGGCTCAGTATATCTTTTAATCTCTGTTCCATATTAATTTGTCTGTTTGGAAATAGCCTAATTCACTCATTGCTGTGCCATTCCAGTTAATGTTCCATGAGAGTCTGCAGCGATGTGTGAGTTAATCTCCAGCCGTCTCTGCTGCAGCATTGTTCAAACCTCTCTGCTCTTCACAGACAGCTCATTATAAAATAATGTACAGAAATGTTCTCCTCAAAGGTCAGCCAAAGTTGATATAAGACGTAAGAGGCAGTGATGGGGGGGAAAAATGATACCGCATATGTAGGATAACTACTGAAAATGATAATAATAACAATCCATCATTGTCGATAAGCTTCCACAACGCTGCAGCAAATGTGTTTAGCATCGTTCAAGCACTGCATCTTAGCATTAAGGCTGCAAAAGAGACCCACCTAAGAGCCCTACTAATGGACCAAAGTGGAATTCATGACATCAGTGAGATGGGTGCTGCACATTGGTGGTGGTTGAGGTGAGTTTGGGTATCATGATAAAGAGCTGTATATATGTAATCCTTTATTGTCATTATTATTATTATTATTATTATTATTATTTATTATGGTTGCATTCCATGTAGGTGAGCCTGGTATTGTGCATCTCACTCACTGACATGGCTTACTGGGACGCCTAATGGGATTAAGCCATCGTTAATGTTATTATTTACACCTGTGCTTTTCCCTGCCTTGACTTCTGAAAATGTCTGCTGTGAAAAGGGTCTCTCCCCTCAGAGATTTGCTTCTTAAAGTGACAGATTAACATTTTGGGGGAAATATTCTTATTCGCTTGCTCGCGGAGGGTTTCATGAGAAGATTGATAGCGCTTTCATGTCTGTCCATTAGATATAAGACTAAAAGTAGGAGAGTTAGTTTAGCATTCAGACTGGAAACCGCGAGCCTGGCTCTGTCTAAAGGTAAAAAAATCTGCCTACCACCTGCCTACTAATTAACATTAACGTGTTACATTTTTGCCTGCGTATGGATTAACATGTTAATGAGCTTTGGAGGTGCTGGTGGGTGGATTTTTGAACTTTGCAGACCGCTAGGCCAGCTGCCCCCCCTTGCTTCCACTCTTTACACCACTTTATTTCCTCCTGGTTGTAGCTTCATATTTAATGGACAGATATGAGAGCGATATCGATCTGCTCATTTTATTCTCAGCAAGAAAGTGAGTAAGCACATTTCCCAAAATGTCAAATCATTCCTTTAAAATTCTGCCTGCCGTTTTGTCTGGAAACACATCTCTCTGGTTCAGTAAATATCAGTCAAACCTCTGCTATCCCAGGCTAAATTACACGTTCACTCATTGCATATTCATTAAAAGCAAAAGGATATGTTTGTGTGTTTAAGGTTCAAACTAAAGGTTTGTGCTGTGTCCTGGTGTGCAGCTGAGGCTGAGTCTGCAATAACTTCACCAGCACTCAACAGCCTGCAGAAGGGTGGTTGTTTCTCTCCCCCACTATAGCCCCCTCCTCTCTCCCTTCCACCTCATCCCCTATATGCATCGGAGAGTCCAGCCAAATTTAACTTTATTTTGGAGGCGTGAATTGCATTCTGTCAGATGACCGATTGTGGGCAACCAGGAGGAGAATCGATTGGACACGGGCTGAGCACAGAGATGCATAGTCTTGACCAAGGGGCCACTTGGTATTGAACCACCTTTGGTCAGAAAAAAAGAGCAGAGTAGGCCTTTAATTTAATGTATTGCACATTACACAGAAAGGTATTAAATTAAAAAAGCACAAGCATGAATTAGTGTTCGCGTAGCACAAAAGCTTCACTGAAACCTAATTTGTAGGGAGTAAAAAAAATAAAAAGAGAGGGAGGCAAATGTAGCTAGGAACTGTAGTTTGTGAGAAACATTTTTGGCAGGGGTCTTCATTTGTGCAGGATCTCTGGATGAACTATGGGGAGAACCTGAGATGTGTTTTTTCACCACCACCAGAATAATATCAGTGTGCTCCTCTTGTTTTGAATGCTCCTGCCGTAATTTCGCCACAGAGGTTTCAGGGCTGTCATTGAAGCGATATCACATAAATCTGCTGTCTTCTGAATTGAGACAAGCCCATGCTGGCCACTCAGGAAAGCGAAAGAAGGGTCATTTGTCAAGCCGGAGCAGCTGGGAAATTGGGAGACATACTTCAATTTTCAACACTTGAGTCATATTTTTTTGTCTCCTGTGGGGATAATGTCAGAAGAAGTTCAACTGTTTTCTACGCTCTTCATTTCTAGTATCTGAACGGCAAGCCCCCCTTAAAAGACATGAGGAAGAGGCTGCTCGAACCATACCAAAGCAAGGGAAATGTTGATAAGGCAGCTGTTATTCTGAAGGGGTAGAAATGCATGCCAACTTTTCAGAGATTGACATTCTGCCTGCAGACAGTTGATATCTCTGTTGAGCTCAGGTTAGTGCCTCGCTCCTCCTTATTTTTCCCCCATCACTCTCCCTCACTCATGCTCTATCAATTGCAACTTTCTTAGAAAACTTTTTATGCAGCACGCCAATAGAATTGAAGCATCACTGCAGGCATTTTCAGCTGTGTCGACAGGTCACAATCAATCTTGATGAATGTGGCGAACTGTGAATGTTTGCAGGCAATTTTCGATGCTGATATGTTTTTTGGGAGTCGCTCTCAGAAAAAGAAAGATTAGAAGTTTTCTTTTTTTATACTTGAGGCCTGCACTCAGATGCGAGAGGATTTTTTTTTTTTTCAATTCCATAATTGCATAATTATTGTATTTCATGGGATAATTATTGTGATTAAAAGGCTTATTAAAAATTAAAACTATAGATTCTGTGACTGTGTTAATATTGGAAATTAAGATTTTGGGTAGAATAAAGACACAAGAAACTGACTTTTATCAAAACCCACTTTTTGCATTCTCATTTCTTTTTATTTAAGTTGTCAAAAATGGAAGTTTTCATTGACAAGCACGGATTGCTTTGTTCCCTTCTTGGAGATGATGTGGTAGATGTTATTGTAATCACAAGAAGATGCATTTTCAATCAAAACTGTCATAGCCTCTGCAGCTCACAGCCTCTTAGGGAGAAAGAACTTTTCATATGCTTTGGAAAATGACAGATGAGTGCAATGAATGCAATATATCCTGAAGCAGATGCAGCCTTATAAATTGAGCGAAAGCTCTCTGATCTCAGGGATGATAGATCCCACCGTGAACTTATCTTACTGTTTCATATTTTATCACAACAAGCAATTTTCTTTAGAGAAGGAGCCTGAGCTCCGCTGTGCATTGTGCATGTGAATAGATAAGTGATGCAGTGCTATAGATAATCTGCAGATCACTCGCGACACTATCAGGATTGGCGGCCCTGTCATGCAGGGTGAGGCCTATGGCCGATCCAGCGGCAGCACATCTTCCATCACAGTCGAGATTAAGATGTTGTGTGGCTGAGTATCAAACACACGTGTTGCTGGGACTGAGTGGGTCATGTTCAGATTGAACTGCCTCTCTGCGCCCCATTGACTGTTGGAGAAATGAGGCATGCTTAGTGTGAAATGGCGTGTCACTGATGAGGCCACACAGGTAACCCTCTGCAAAGACCCCACATCTGCAGGTAGAAGTTAACTCGTGCTTTTGTTTTTTTCTTTCATCCTCTGACTCATCACTGAGACTTGCACTCCAGATGTCATTAAACCCTGTTGTCATGGAAACCACAAACATGTAAGCAAATTTAAATAAGGGATTATTTTTTACGACACATGAAACTTGACCTTGAGACAATTACTGTGAAGTTATAGAGCTTCTTAGAGAGCACTAAAACAGACTGACTCTGCGTTGGTGACAGGTAAATAAACAGTCTATAACAGTTGGACGCTGCAGCTCATTGGGAGTCTAAGTGCTTTTCTTTAAGTGCTCTCATTTCTGTTAATGATTGCGATGCAGATCGGTGTGTGCCGTGGTGATCCCCAGGCACCGGCTAATCATCCCGTTACACTGGATGACACAGACAGACTCTGGAGTCTTTACAGCTTGCTACGCATACAATGAGCAAACATCCCGTTCTGCCATGCTTTCAGATCGAATATAGAGAATGGATTTCTCCCGCTTGTTGGGCTGTTCATGTAAACAATGCACAAGGCAATTAGAGGAGAGCAATGCCAAGTGAATTAACGGTCAACTTTACAACACAACAAACACATCAATAAGTTCCCGGTCTTACATTTATTTTCTGTGTTTAGTCTGCAAGACAGGGAGCTGATGAATTGAAGACTACGCATACTGTAGGTGTGTGACTGTGTGTTATCCCTGTGATGGATTGGCAATCAGTCTAGTGTTTCCCTGCATTCCACCCACTGCATGCTGGGAAAGCCTCCAGGCCCTACTAATGACCCTCAATAGGACAAAGTGTGTAAAGAACATAAGACCTTATACAGTATTTCTCCTTTCTGATTTCTCCCCCCCGCCTCCATTGCACAGCTTCCACTGATTCTATTGATGTTGCAAGGATGTCAGGAACCTGGGAACATGATGTGCCGGCTTCTTAGCTATCCTTCACACTGCAGGCTGCGCCTTAAAAACGCATTACAACATCAGATTCCTCCACACTGTGCATTTCACATACCATCTGCATTTTATCGGAGGAATCCTTTATGTGTATAGGGCAACTTTGCTTTCATCAGAGAAAGCATGTTCACAGAGGACTGTTTGCTTTGTTCCCCCTGTTTACGTAACACCATGCACAATTGATTGAGAGATTTTAGATTATTATGCATCTTGTTGCTGAATACAGTCAATACTGCACCCAGATGATACTGTGGCTGTTCATAGCTTTCAGGATTCGCTGCATGAGCCACTCTCAATGACATCAGGTTTTTTAAAAAAGTGTAAAAACGGGCATAATGATTATAATCATCTTGACCAGTTGCGACACCTCTCTCTCTCACACATGCAGAGAGAGATGACAGGGAGAAAGGTGCAAAGAGCGTCTCATGCCAGGCGTCTTAAGCTTTTTAGCACCACTGGCCTTTGGCAAAGTAAAGAAGTGTAGACACCTAAGAATGCCAGGCATATACACAGCAAGTCTGTAATGTTTTGGGGAGAAAATAAAAATAACAGAAAAGAAAGACAAAGCAAACACAAACATTCAAGTCTGCCTCTGGGGACGGAGGAAAGCAAAGCTGCCCTGCCTGGCAACAGCGCTCATTTTGGCTGGCTTTCATCTGGGCTTGGCCTTTTGACAAAAGATGCGATTGAAGCAATCTTCACAGGCTGCATTTCTATTTGTTTCAAAGGTCATCCATTCAGAATTTGAAGGTAGAGGGGAAAGGATGAGGGGGTAGAGTGCTCATCGTGGCCTAAGCAGGCATTTATGAATTATTGAGGAACTGAGGACATGTGTGAGTGCATAAACACACGGTTGTATGTATCAATCAGCGTGCATATGCTTGTGTGTATGTGTGGGATTACATATGTTTGCATCTTTACACAGTGTTGCCTCTGTGTATGCTGTGTGTGGGTGTGTACGTGTACACGAATTCTTTTTGGCACTGACTTTCAGCTGCAGCATATTCCTGCAATACCGTCTGCGATACTGAGTTTTGGTCTTTGTGATTTCTTCATGAGCTCAAAACTCTTATCCACGTTTGCCACTCCGTCTACTCTCCATGATGACCCCCATCAATTTTCATAATCATCCTTTTACTCTCCTTTAGTGTTGGCCTTCCATCTCCTCGTCTCTCCAGCACTGTATTCTCACCCCCCCTTATCTCCCCCTCGTCTCTCCAGAAGATAGCCCCGATCCAAAGCTGTACTAAGCCGGCTCAAACTTTAGTCCCATTCTTCTACATGAATATTTCATTTACATTTTTTAAATCATGATCTTACGGATGACAGGGTAGCTGTAAACACTGTTGATGAAATGTAAGGATGGAAATTTGGGCCAGGTTTTCAAACCAGCAAATGGGCAATTCTCAAATCAAATGTACTAAAAGGAGACCTAATTAACACCTTGTTTTATATTGTAGAAGAAAATCGTGCATTCCCTTTAAAACCTAGATACTCTGGTAATTAATATCTACTTGTCAGAGCAGTGTGAAGCATCTGTTTAAACCATAAATTACCTAAAGTAGTTTTTAATTTACAATAATGTTTTGGAGGTATGTGAATCAAGCTGCTGCTTGTGTAGAAACAGGCCTTCAGTGAGTGATGTAGCACTGTGCAGTAGGTTAGAGTCACATAAAGCATCATTATATGCAACAAATGTTCGAGGAGATGAGAAAAAGATTTTTTGTCCACTCTGACTTCAGAGCAAAGTTGTCTCTATCAATGATATAACATAGGAGAGGGCTGCTGGACTATTGTTTTCCCCTCCTTTGGGAGAGAATCACATCTCAGCTAAATCAATAATACTTCCTGCCTGTCGCATGGTTATATAAAACAGTGCAAGCACAAAATGAACCTATACGATCAATCAAAAACTTGTTCAAAAAAGGTGTCTTATTCCAATATAGGCTTTCTGGGCTTTGGGGGAAGTTGTGAAGCTACATCCTGAGTTTAAAGAGAATGATGAATGCTGTGTTCCTGTCTTTGCTGGGGGACATAATAATGATGAGACACATCAATCTTTATTACCACTCCAACACCAAGTCCAGAACATCCAAGGGCAACAGAAATATTACACTCAGACAGAACATTTATCTTCTCACACCTGCCTATAGCATTTAGCTGCAAGCTTTCCTTCTCGAGTCTGGGTTGTGTGCACGTTATCTTCTCTTTGTTACTCTCAATGAAAATGACTAATTCAGCTTCATACAGCCAACTTTAAGCCCAGTAATGATTTTATTTATAGTGAGCACCAGAATGACTCAATTTTATATATAACAGGGGATAATCCTTATTTCAATCAGTCGCAGCCATAATATAGTGTGGGTCCATTGGTGGACTCATGTGTCTATCTAGCCAGTATTGCTCTCTGATAGGCTTAAATACGTAAAATCCCGCCCTCTCGTACCTGTCGATCTGTGAGAGGCCGCCAGAGCTTTCTTACGCCCCGCCCACCGCTTACCTCCCGCCCCTTTCCACCGGCGTTCTATCGTGAAGCGAAGTGACTGTTGCAGGCTCGGAATGTGGCGCATGAGAGTGCGTTTCGGGATGTAACAGCTGTCTCTCGGAGCGGTGACACTGAATTTAAACATATAAATATACGTGGGGGACTCACAAGAGAGAATACCTGAGGAGACCGGGCACAAACTAAGGGAGTTTACGACAGTACGGAGCGGAGGGAGACACGGGAGCGTGGCAGGAGGGACGCTCGAGCAAATCCAACCGACACCGCACGCAGAAATGGCGGAGCACCACGCAGCCAGCGACGGCAAGCACAAAGCGTCCACCAATGCCGGGGGCTCGGTGCACGGGAACAGCCGACCCGGCGCCGCTGGTGGAGGAGGGGGCAAAGGAGGCCTGTCTGGCGGACTGACACAGCCAGCAGGGTGGCAGTCTTTACTCTCGTTTAGCATTCTTTTTCTGGCCTGCCTGGCAGGATTCAGCTCCAGACTTTTCGCGGTGATCCGGTTCGAGAGCATCATCCACGAGTTTGATCCATGGTAAGCTAAGTTAGCTAACGTTCGTCAGGTCATGCTGAGTCCTCCGGTAACAGTTGCTTTAAGTGGAAACGAAAGACCGAGGTTGACGTCCACATCACTCCAGGGGGTCATTTAAAACAAAAAAGAAAGATAACGTTTATTAAAGATAACGTTAATTAATTACTTCACTCTTGAGAAGTCAGCACAATAACAGCGACTGTCTTCAACACAGCTTTAACTACTTATGCGCTCTGTTAACGTTCACCTTAGCTCGTCTCATTCAAGACAGTTAAATGTTTTCCATCCACAACCAACGATGGGTTTTCCTCTGATGTCGTCGGGACAAACACTTTAAACATGGGAGCCAGTGGCCTGATGTGTAGTCCGTCTGAGGGACCTTGACATTTAGATGTGATGATCCGAGTGACACGCAGCTAGCTCGTTTGGTTTGACTACTCTTATGTAATTAGATTTAACGTTAGCGTTCAGCCAACAGCGAACACTAACTGAAGTCTGAGCTGCAGTGAGCCGCATGAGGAGGCTTCACCTGCAGGCACAACTTTGTTTGGATTGTCGGAAAACGCGTGAATAACCAGGGTGAAGTCATGCGCGATTTCTGTTTCAAGTCATCGAAAGATCAATTCAGTGAGAGCGGATGCGGTTGAAACGGTTGCTGTTGCTTAGATGGGGATTATCGCTGCAGCGGTGGTCGATTGATTGATTGAGGTTGTTTTACTGCTCTGACTGATTTTGTCTGAGAGTTCAACATAACTTGTTGGTTTTAGAAATGGCAAAGATAGAGCAGAGGAGTGCGTACTGGACGACCAGGTTTTTGTGCAAATTCCCGCCGGTGCTCATCATAAAAGCAGGCGGTTTCAAACCCGGAAACCAAGTTATCCGGTCTGGCGTGTCTCTCTTCACAATGCAGGATTATTCCGCTCTGTAACACTGTCACATGGACCCACAAGTGTTTGCAATGCACTGTCACTCCCTCGCTCACATACATACACACTATGACATTCACAAGCACGACTGATGCATGCATTTATTAATTTTCAAGAACAGGTTCTCCACCTTGTTCAGGGTGACACTCGCCTCTTCAATTATGTTGATAACTTGATTGCATTTTACAGCC
This sequence comes from Chaetodon trifascialis, assembly GCF_039877785.1. NCBI lineage: Eukaryota > Metazoa > Chordata > Actinopteri > Chaetodontiformes > Chaetodontidae > Chaetodon > Chaetodon trifascialis. The sequence continues at coordinate 7,538,743 of NC_092072.1, read as the reverse complement.
AAGGGCCAAGCCGTAGGGGTAATAACAGGTTCAGCATGGTTCAGAAGAGCTCCATCCTGTTTTCACTGGAATTTACACCAAGGACCCACCTTTGTACCATTAATGAGAAGCACAGAGTGTCACACGGTAATTAGAAGCCGCATTCTTTCTTTACAGCCTTCATATATGCGCTTAACAGCCTGGGTGGTCACACAGTGGGTGTATTATCAAAGGCGTTTTGCACTTCACAGTGAAAGTGGGAGCCGTTTTGCTGTAAGTTTTGCAAAATATTGCTATTAAACAGCATCAGTTTTTTTGCAGACGCTGAGTTAAAGCTGCAAACAGTTCTTTGGCAGTGTGTCACAGAAAAGGAAGCAAAGGCACCGTTTGATATTCAAAAGTTTAAAAGCCCTCGCAGCTATGAGTAGTCTACATCTGTTGTTCTCAAAAATCGTTCTCCTGGACCCCAAAAACAAAGCAATGCTTGGATGAAACGTTCTCTCGCAGACTTAAATGTGAAAAAATGGTGAGTTAAGCTGATGTTTTTAGGATGGTCGGCTTAATTAGTAGAAGGAGTGTGAGAGTTTTCAAATACTAATCATTTAACAGGAAATACATTTAGAGAAACAGATTTACCAGAAATATAACTGGAGTAGACTGTGTATGAATCTTGCAACCATTTACTATCCATTTACTATTCTTTTGCTTAGAATAGTAAATTGATAATTATTCTGGTATCTTCTGCCAACCCTAAGAAATGAGAGTGGATTGTAACTCTCTGAGAAGCTGGTCTTTATGATTATGCTGCATTACGAATTAGATCTTCCTCATCCTTTTTGACAGCAGGAAAAGAAAATGTGCATTTTGCTGCTGCAGGATGGTAATTCCAGGTGGCCGTCCCTCCCAGACACACATGATTAGTGCCGTGGTTGTTTGATGCTGTCATTGATTTTTCCCTCTGCGAACAGCTTCGAATTATCTGCAGCTAACTATTACGTTAAACGAGCTGGCAATTTGGAGATTCAACATTGGATTTACAAGCTCCAAAATGTCAGGCTTGTTCTGCAGTATGCAAACACCACATGGCGTACTGATTTAACACGAGTCCCTGATATGACTTGCCTGTTATCTGGCTGTGCTCATTTTGCTTTGCTAATATTTCTGGATTATCTTAAGACCGGGGTGGGCTTTTGTTGGCGTTCAAGTTAGATTTGTCTTTAGTCTTCTTCATTCATAAAAGTAATTCAATTCTTAAGCTGTGCCCCGATTCCTGCTCAGAGTATTGTCATGACTGCCTACTAGGCTTTACCATGTGGAGGTGTAACTCCTCAACCCTGCTGGTGCAAATATATCCCCTTTTTAAGTACCAGTATTTGCCAAGCTCCTGCCGGTGCTCCTCAGAGGAGACAGATTTGTTCCCACTCCCCGAGTTGACTTTCATACAATATCTCTGTCCAGGTTATTAAGTTAGTGGAAGGAAAATTTAACTAGACTGAAAGCTGTGGGGTGAGGCACATACATGTGTGCAGGGGAGGGGAGCCCTCCTTGGAAGTTTTTCAGCAGGCAGGCCGTTCTGACAGCAGAGTGAGGGGTAGAAGAAGCGTCTCTGTCAGGAAAATAATGAGCTGGTTGCTCGGGTGTAGCAGCAAGACATACACATTCACACACACGCTTACACTCTTACTTTCTCTTTGACCGGTCGGTATCAGAACGGCTACTGCTTCGCATGACTGCAGCTTTGTTCAAGGTCTAGATGGATGTTCACAGCGTGTCATACGGGATGTCAGCTTTTAGTAGCTAAGTCTACTAAAGCGCTGTGTTCAGACATATGTGGTGCTGAAGTGATTAGCTGATGAATCACTTAGTCAATTTGAATTACCCCACATTTCTGGGGCATTTGAAGATTTGCTCAGTCTCTGCTGCCTCACATGATTTTGAATTGAATACTTTGGTCGCAAAAATAAATAACTTACATGACAGACGCACTGATCCAACTTTCTTTTTCCCAATATCCAAGCACCGATTGATACCTGTGCTGCTTTTTCACAAATTTAAAATTTGTTTTTGCCACTGCATGAAACTTGAGTCCTTTTATGTGAATTCAGATGAGGCCAGGGATCATCTGTGTCACGAACAACTGATTTGGTGTCATGTTTTGACAAAGTGATTGCAACCAATAGTGGACGACAGTGACAAAATCAACTGTATTTAATGTTTCATACCAAATCATGAATCTGGGTATAGCTGCAAACAAAAATGACAAAGTCGTGAAGTTGTTTAGATAAGCTCGAAAGGTTAGGTTCAGGTTAAGGTAAGAGACAGTTGGGGTTGTAGTATTTGTGCCATCTGCTGCAGTAGTGTTTCTGTGCCATCTGTGTGCACACTGCAGCAGTGTTACCAGGTTAAAAGAAGATTTTCAGCCCAAGACCCCATTGGAAGACTGCCTAACATGCTCTAAAACCGCCCGAACACATCGCCTTATTTCTACTCTCTCTCTCTCTCTCTCTCTCAGCTGATCCTGCTTGCCTGCACGCTCTCCTTCACCTGCCTATCCTCTTGTAATCTGCAAAATTTGGGTGCAGCAGATTAGATTTTTCTTGGGAAACACAAATCTAAAAATTCAAACAACCGCTTTCATCTGCTCTGTCAGTATCCTAATTATCTGGGAGGGAAACCCGTAAGACTGGCAGCTCTAACACCGCTACAGATGGAGACTGATAGAGAATCCCAGACCTTTTTGGAGGCAGTCGCATTACTTCATGCAAGACTCAAACAAAATCCAGTGATATTCAACTGCTTTTGATTGTTAATTATGAAGCAGGAGAAGTGTGATTTAACACCTGAAATGTCAGTCGTTTCACAGATGCCTTGTACAGTCCTCCACTATCTTAAACAACACTTTGATAACAGCTAACACCTCTGAAAGTGTTTCTGACCCCCTCTGATAATACAGTCCTTGCTGCTGGAAGTTAAGTGCTGTGAAAATGAAATCTCCTCACAAGTAATGTTGCCACCTCAGCTTTTTTTTGGAAAGCCAGCGAAATTAATGGGGGTAGCAGTTTTTCTGTGTGTTCTCTCTTCCCTCAATCTCTCCCCTTTTCTCTCCTTCTGTGTTTTTCACACACACAAAAAAACATGACGTCTAGCTTAGCACAGATTAGGCCATCCCAGGAGCGGCTGCTGGCACATCAACGCGTTAGCAAGTGCAGCAGTGTGGGAAAATGGAGAATAAGTTGTGATTGATCTCCCTACCAGACTCTTGGCTGGAGCTGTGATCCCTGCCTAAACCCCCGACTGACTGTCCAACAGCTTATGAAATATTCAGCGTTGAGACGGTGTCCAGTTACCTGCATGAGAAAAAGTTTTAGTGAGTGCCCATCCTCAGTCATTATAGGCTAGTTTCCGAGGCTTACATTATTCTTTGTTTAATAGATTGGGGTTACCACCGTGGCTTATTAGCCATTTCACAGCATACCTCGGCTCTTTTTGTCTCTGCTCCAGCATCGCAGGCCAGGCCTCACAGACAACACTTACAGGACATGAGAAAGCTAACACACTCGTTTTTTTCTCCCTTGCAGAACTTTTTGATTTGCTGCTCTCTCCTCAGTCAGGAGACTTGATGTCAAATCCCTGATGATTAAGTGCCATTTTTCAGGCTGGGCCTCCCAGCGGACTAGTGTCAGGCATAACAGGAGGCTTCTGTGAACGCAAGGTGTGCTGCGTGTGTGTGAGACAGAGAGCGACAGATCTGTTCCAGGGCACCTGGGGCAAGTGTCGATGAGCTGAGATGGGAAGGAACGTCAGGCACGGGGGCACCACCGGCTAGCACAGTGAAAGGCATGTAAAAACAACCCTGTTTTAGACCAGATGTAGTTGTATGTTTTTTTTGGTTTGCTCTACAGTGGACTGGATTAGCATTAAATTTAAATCAAAGCTTATTTCTAACTGTACAGCAAGACCATTTCCATGTCTCTTGACTGCTTAGTTGAGTCGCCTCCTTCTGTCTTCACGCACTCCATTCTGAGGTTATCCTCTCAGCTGTGGATAATGTGCAAATGTTTGTGCATTAAGCTTTTTGCAAGCTATTCCAGGATGCTGTTTAGGAAAATAAAAAGGGGCATATGCATTATAAAAGCGAAAGGTACTGGTCAATTCATTCGCACTGAATTGAGGGAGCTGATGCCCTAGTTTTATCCCGCAGTTTGCCTGTCAGCCAATTTAGTCAGGCCATTCTGAAAGTGTGTAAGATTGCCACCTAACAAGAGGTGCTTGTCAGCAGCCTGGAGGCCACACGAGTCAGAGATGGCTTGATGGAGGATAATGGCACGGAGAGATAGCCCAATTTGTTAGCGTGATGAATTGCCTCTGCTGCGCATTCAAAGCAATATTTGTGTTTGTGTGCTCACCCGCACATTATAAGCTTCACAGGGTGTTTGGTGCCAGTTTAAGTGTTTGTTTAATTTTACATTTAATTACAGGGGGGGTGGGAGAGGTTCAGCATAACCCACTCCTTGCATAAGCTACAACACAATGGAGCCATTGCCATTATTCATTGCAAATTATCTTGAGCTGGTCCTCTGCTCCACCTTTCTGAACCGCCGTCTTCTCGCAAGGTTTGGCAGTCATTCACTAATGAGATTTTAAGAACATTTTCCTCTGATGGCTTCACATACTGTGTTCCAACTCTTTGCTCTTTATTGAAGGGTAAAGAGTGCGATCTTGTACCCCTATAACTTTCAGACATGGCAACAAGGCAGGCACCTGATTACACCCAGCTTAGTGCTTACATCTCCACATATCAGATATAGGTGGCAGTATTCCTATACTGTACTTTCACTAATCAGCAGTGGGTCTCCACAGTTTGATTCAGGTACAGTTAAACTGACAAGTTTCCTAGCAGAAACATAAAAAATGGTCTCCTGAGTTAGAAAAATATAGATGAAAATTCACCTTTGCTAAACAATAGAAATTATATACCAGATTATTGTATTGTACTACTTGTTCTATGATTTGAATGCTACCAGATGACGACACAAAAGAGCATTGGCGTGAAACCACGCGACACAGCATTGAAATGATGTATTACATTTTAGACAGAGGACATAATGCAGGTTTCCTTGTTGTGACAGCTTTGCTGTTTGTTTGAAGGACAGTTTGCGCAAATCATCTGAACACTTGCAGTGTGGGTCGTCTCCTCAAAGCTGCTGATAGCTCAAGTGTAGCACCATTATTGTTTGCACAGGCCTAAACTGCAGCATTGAAACTGGATTTTTATTCATACAGGAAGTGTAAGTGTTTAGCCTTGAAAATGTAACTTGAAATGCTGAAATGATACTGATGAACGGTGGTATTTTGAGGAAAAATGAGACTGCTCTAATACAGGGATTATGAAAATAAGTACATTTCAGAATATACACATGGATATTGTTGCACTGTTCTGCTTGTATTGTGCAGACGTAATATGTCTTGATATACATGCCCAAATAGCATTGTGTCTAATACTGTTTCCTCTACTGGAACTGATGTTGTAGTGGGCCCAGAAGCAAACCTGGGTAGCAGAACTAAATTTATCCCTTGTGTTCTCATCTACAAAAAGTGCTAGAGGAAACACTGGACAAACTTGCACGCACACACACACAGTTGCATATCAGTGTGTGTCACGCAGAGTGGAGATGCGTGGTTGATGCGGCTTTTGTCAAGCTGTTTGTTCTGCGTTGTCATGTGCGCTTTGATGTGATTGTTGTTCCATGACCACCCAGCCTGCAGAACCCATCCGTCCGGGGAAGAACAGAAGGAGCGACGTGTCCGTTTAACAAATGCGAGGCGGTAATTGATGGCACTCCTTTCTGAGTGCCCGTTCGAGTGCCTTCTCTTCTGTGTTTTCCTATAGCATTCTGTGCGTCAGTCGTAGAAGTGTGTGACGGGTCAGTCTTCATGCCTCACATTTCACCACCACCACAGACATCCCTTGACTCTTCCATCCCAATGAACTGAGACATGTTGGATGAGGAATATTGGCTTTTCAGGGTATAGTCTTAGATTGTCAGAAAGGGCTTGCAAAGTCAGACTGCATGTGTTATTAAAGGATGACTAAGCGATGAAAGACCAACAGGTGTAGATGATGCGAGTGCGGACTCCACGCTAAAGTAGGGGCTATCCTAAGGGGAAGTTATGCTTGCATTAGAAAAAACGCTATCTGCTTGTTTTACAGCGTTCTAACTCTGTTTGTAGTTACTGTAGACCATTGTTGGTCAGACAATCCTTGAATATTGGCTCAGCCGCACTGTTTTTCTTTTTCTCCTTCACGTCGGCTTTGAAGTGGTTCTTGATGCTTTCTGGATGGTGTGGGGTGGAAGTGGGGCAGAGGGAGCAGAGAGAGGATCTGAGCTCATCATACATCCCTGTCCTCGTACTGACAGGAGTCAGCGTGCAGCTCTGTGGGCGAGTGCACCTGCATACAGAGAGGAGAAGAAAGGAGGAGTGAGAGAAACGATGGTAGGAGGAGGAGAGGGAGAGAAGAAATTAATGCCTGCCAGGCATCCAATATGAGGGAGGTTTTGGTTGTGGAGCCAAAGAGATTTCATTGTTCCAAACACTGCTTCATCAGTTTGTTTGTGTGTGCATGTACATGTGTAATGTCTGTGCTTTATGTTTTTATGCAGGGAGGATAGGGTTGATTTATTATTGTGTCGGCCTTGGCCTCTGGTTAAATTGAATGTCTTCTGTAGCTGATAGACTACTTACAGCGGAGCACATTTAATAAGATCAGCTACTTAAAGCATCTCCAAAGCATTACTGAATAGTTAAAATAGCTCAACACAGCTTATTCTTGAGTAGTTTTTCTCCTTTCAGCATAATCCCTCGAACATTTTGCAGAAACTCCTCAGAAATTCACTGTTTAGCGTCAGCAGGTAGATGGCTAAGAGCTGGTTTAATCAAGTAAATCCCAAAGTAGAGGTTATTATGAAGGTCAGGTAGTTATAGCCACACTTGATTGTGTTTGGTGTAATAATTTAGTCATTGGGTTCTGCAGTCAGTAAGCTGGTTATCTTTTATATGAATTTTCCACTGCATGTTTCACTTTGAGATTTGTCTGTTTAATTCTGCATGTGTTGATATGGCCATTGGCTGGATCTCTGTTTACTTGATTGGCTAGCAGTCAGTTTGGCACCTCTTAAATGCCTTGCTTTCTGTAGTCATTTAGATTCTGTTATGTCCTCACTGGAAGCCTTTTATTCCTTTTCTTTGTTTCGGAGTAAGATTTCTGAGAGCCTTTTGCATATTTTTGTATCGTATGCATATGAATCAGTTAGTTTTCAAGTTGTTTTATGAAATTATTGAAATTCACAACAGTCTGTTTCAGTCTTTTATCACTATGCAAATAAACTAAACCCATAGCTGAAGCTAATCTCAGATATGATGTAATTGCCTTTCCTAGAAACTGTAACAAGGCTTCTGTGTCTTCTCCCACCACTCTGTTTTGTAGATGCCACAGTAAATCCTCCACACTTTTCTCTCTTGTTAGAATATTGATGTACTGTGGAGGAACTGTCGTCCCTTCAGTTTTATATGTACATGTTGTCCTCTGGGATTACATGCATTTGTTCTGGGTGCTTTGGTTTCCTCCCACACCAATAGAGAAGTGGTAGGAATTAAAGATTCTTCTGCTGTTGCCCTTGACCAAAGCATTGGACTCAGAACTGAAGTTGGTCCCCAAGGGCCCATGCAGAGGCCCCCCGTAGCTCTTAAAAAATTAGGCTGTATCAAACACAGAGGGTGATTTTTCTAACGGAAACCATATAAATTGGACTCACTGTTTTTTAAGAGGAAGAGATATGTTTGGGTACTAATTAATACTTCTTTACTGATTAATCTGTTTATTTCATTGATTAATAGACCCCTGGTGATTCATTCAGATTGTCTGATTAGCAGTCCAAAAGCCACAAATATTCAGTTTACGATCACAAAGGACTAAGAAACCCAGAAAATATTTAGGACATTTATGTGAGAGGGTAGAAGTGAAAATTTAGCTTAAAGATTGCTTGAAGTTTCTGTTTAGGATGCAGTTACAAGTGATTTGCAACAAGAGGGCGGTTTTCAGTGTGACTGACAGTAAACTCAATCATTTTGTGGAAGAGAACAGATATCCCACAATAAAAGCAAGTGAAGAGAAATGAAAACTTGAAAGCTGATTACTTTTGTGTTAGATATCTTTGGGCATATTTTTGTAGTTTCTAGAGCTGTACTGACTCAGAATTCTTCCAGCTGAATTGGATTTGGCTGTTCAAAATGAAGACAAATGAACACTCCCCCCCCATATAGACTATCTGCCAATCAATGTCAGTTTCATATTGTATCTGTAAGACTCATTTTAATTCCTTTCTTCTTCATCCGTGACTTGAAAAGATTGAAAAGATCACCTATCCACACAGTTAGAGAAAGTGAAAGTGTCCATTCTGCTCATAGTTCAGTTTTAATGTCCCAGCACACCATGGAACATCTTTCCTGGTGGGCTGCTAACAGCGCTGTCAGCTGAAGAGTCCGTCACAGCGGACGGCAGTAGAGGATGTTGTACCCTTGTCTGGTTCAGCAGTGGTTCAGGTGACTCACCGGGGCTGAGAACGTCCGAACAGCCAACATACTGGACTAGCGCTGCCCGGCGCCTGGCTGCCCTCCGCTTCTCTCACCCTTCTCTGTTTCTGTCATGGTTTTATGGTCATTTTTGAGACTCGCTTTGCAAATCCGTGCTGTTGACTCTGCATTACTCTGTGTACAGTGACGCAGCTTAAAAACAAAGGTGCAGTGATCGAGCTGTTGACTTGACTGATGACTTGAATGATCTTTTGGGCTTTTGGGCGCACCTGCTTGTCACCTGCTTTTAACATGCAGAACATCTCCTGATTATTTCCTTGATTTGCTCAGTATTTTTGGTTTTGTTTTGAAAATAATTTTTCTAACTATATTACTCTGCCCATTGTATGTCTGCCAAGGGGAGCCTCTCCATTGTGGAAGCACCCAGCCGTGCAGATGTGTCCATTGTAGTGTTTGTTTTCATTCTCATTGGTCCATTGAGAAAGGATGACTGTGTTGTCACAGCATAGCCACTGGCAAGCCCACCTGGTGTGACATTAGGGCACATTATAGTCTGAGGCCATTGCTTTGTTTCAAGTCAGCAGAACAGCTGACTGCCAGGCAAAGACACAACTGCCCAGGGTTGCTTTCTTTTGTTGTAGGCCACAGACGAATGGAGGAGTAGGTGAGGGGGTGGGGGGTGGAAGAGGGCTCTGGGCAGAGTATGAAAAATGACAGATGGACGAATCGAGTGGTGTCAAGCAGGACAGAATGACAGCCGGAATAGGTTGTCAATCAGTGACTGGCCAAGAAAGACGAGTCTGTCAGGCGGCTGTCATATCATCTTGGTTATCAAGTAGAGCAGCTGGCAGGGAGTCTGAGCGAGCCACACCAGCTTTGAAACATAGTGGAGTGAAGAGTCTTGACCCAGTGAGAGGCTTCAATGGGCCTGATGCAAAAACCACAGTGGAAAGTTGGAGATCATCTTGCATGTAAGTTCAAAATTAATGCAGAAATGTAGCTCACCATCTTCCACTTAATATGGTGACAAAATCACTTTGAGAGCTTATATTAAAAGGAACTAATGAATACCATTGTTTGACAGGTATATAAATTTGAATTTTTTAACTATTTGGACTGAGTAACCCATGTTTTCGATTGGGCAAAGCTCTCAATCCCACCGTCCAAGCATCCAGATGTTAACTCTATTCACGAAGGTTTTGTTGCATATCTCTTTTTTGCTGACCTCTAAAACCGGTTGCCTTCCCAGATCTCTGCATGGCAAAGGTGAAATTTCTGCTGAACAGGAAAGGGGAAGGAAATTAAGATTGGAATTAATCACCTGCAACAAATTAATCAAGAAAGTTAAAAGCCCCTAAAAGTTTAATATACGTTTAATATTCAGTGAAAGAGGATTTAACCCCTGCAGATATACCTACAGAGCTGTTTGCTTTAAATGTTGTAGTTATAGGTTTTTGGCCAAAAACTGCTGAATAAACATTTTTTGGTTGTAGTTTGATACAACAGATACAGTAAGCTTATAGTTTATTAGCTTATAGTTAATCCTGGCTGGGATACTGGGGTTGCTTTTATTTCGGCGCAAACCTTCAAGGTCAGTGCTATTATTTAAACACCTGCTTTGCACTACCATCTCCATGCCACCATGTCAGAGTGACAGAAGGCACAATGTAATGTGAGTGCTTGCTGAGAACAGGTTTCCCTCGTGGACACTGTGGGCATTGTTGGCATGCAGCTAACCTGCTGCTATAAAAAGTCTAAGAAGTGCTTTGAGAATAGCATGACTCATTGTGGCTCCAGGCAACCCACAGCAGGCATCAGTGCACTTGCAGGCCATTAGATAAACGTTTGTTTCTGCCTTAAGACATCGCCGATTTTAAAAAAAGCAACTCTTTCAATTTCCAGTGAAAGATTATAGGCTTATCACAGATTGCCCCTGTAACCTTGTTTGACAGATAAATATAGTAACATCTCTCTATAAGTGGTAGTTTAAAAAAAAAAACTTTGTGAAGGGGTGTGAAAAAGAAAACAAAATCCTACTATCCTCGTGTATCAATGGCCAGTTCTGGAAGGCCTTAAGGTAGTTTGTACAATGTGCTGTCTGACCACGTCTGAAGGCTAAAGTGTTTGTAGCGTTTCCTTGCAGCTCTAGTCAAAGTTGGGGTGAAAAGGCTGCCGTCACAGAGAAGGACAAGATGAAGCAATCGTTCAGAAGCAGATAACCGCCCAATTTTTCAAACAATCTGTTCTTGCAGGCATATGTGGTGTTCCAGTTGTTTGTGCATGTGGAAAGTGGCTGAAGTAGATGGGTGAAGAATTGTAAAAGAGGCCTCGAGACTTTTAAATTCTGCCTACTTTCACTCCTCAGCTCCCTTGGCCGATCACTATGTGAAGAAGATTTTCAGATACAGCTCTGTCGATTCCACTTTCTGAGGGGTGTCGGGAGGGAGGGGGCTTTTTTTGAAGCAATACAAACCCATTTACCATATTACTTCTTCATTCATCCCAATGAATTCTCGCTCTTAAAGGAAACTATATACAACTTGGCTTTCCCAGCATTGTGGACAATGTCTTGTATGGTCTTGTTCTTTTTGAGTGTCAGCCTGTAATATCAAGTTTGTCTTCTGATGTATGCATTCTCGCATTTGTTTTGGACTCCTTTCACGGCTAAACTGTGACATTTCAAGCTCTATTTTGCATGATTACAGCTTCAGTTCTTACAGATGCAGCAAGATGAGATCAGTATATAATGTTTTCTTATTCCACTTGCAGTCTCATCTTGCAGCATTTCAGTCTGCAGAGACACAACTCTGCCTCCTCATTTTGCCTTTTATGATGCTTCCTCCTGATCTAGCCAAGTCTTCAGAGCAGATTTGCTGAAATTAATAAATAAAATGATTTTTCCCCCAAGCCAACTCTTCAATTTAATGTGTCCTTGAGACATGTAGCACCACATGAGTAGAGCAGCTTTTCCTTCCAAATGCTAATCATTGTCCCGAGTGCCATACTCCCTCTTGTCTGCTATGGCCCTTCTACATTTCCCAAGCAAATGATGGACTAACAGACTTAATTTGGAGGCTTAGTCTTTGCTGATATCCTGAAACTTGCTGCCTTCCGCTGATATCCCTGAAACTTGCTGCCTTCCACTGATATCCTGGAAATTTGCTGTCATCCTCAGAAACTCTCAGCTTCATTGTTCACAGTTTTGTCAAGCTGATTTTGCTTGGTGGGGGAGATGTAAGGCAACCATTCTTGGAGTCTTGAGTCACAGCAGCAGTTTGGCAGTCTGATTCAATACTTTTCTCTGAGTCAGCCTCCATATGGATGTCATGGTGATGCCAACGTATCCCTCACATCTCCTCTCGTTTTGTCAGGAGAAAACATGATGAAGATGCAGTGTTTCTGTCAGTTGTGTATAAACTCCAACATGGACACAGGCAGCAGATACGCACATGGTTTTGTTCATGCAGGATTTACATTTCATGTGTTCTAAATTTTGGGCTGCATGTGGATGGTCCACAAACGATGAAATGTACGTCGTGTGGCCGTGCCAAAAGTATGCCCTGGATTTTGCTTTGCATCTGAGCACAATGAGGATTACGCTCCCTTCCCTTGGACAAGCACAAGTTTTACTGACTTCCAAATAGACCAGCTAGAAATGGGAGTCTATTCTTCTTAAATTACCTTCGGATTAGTTGCCATCTTATGCTTAGACTCCTAAGATTTGTTGAGTGAAAAAAGAGGTCTGCAGGAATAGTTATGGGAATCAAGGTGAGAGTAACTTTCCTGCTGTGTAAGAATCTGTAAAGAGGCTTTTGTCTTCACCGCATTGGCGTGATGTATGGGCTGAATCAGGATGGAGAAAGAGTTCCCTGGGCTGGGTTAACCACTATGGATGCTAGGCCATTACTGCTAAGTCGTTGTGAAATTGAATGTGTCAATAACCCTGAGGTCAGGCTGAACTTATCTGCTCTTTGTCTCAGGACCAGTTTCATGACGTGAATGTCCAGTTTGGGTGCATTTTAGTGGTTCCTCCCCACTGTCCTATTCTAGCTCTGCCGTGCTTCAGTGAAGACCAATAGCCAAAGGGCTCCTGTAGCATGAAATATGAGATGATGGATGCTTTTTTGAGAGTACTCTTTTAGAGTGCATATTTTGTATAGTAACTTCTGGCTCCTTGGAAATTCCTCAGTGTTCATTAGAAATATAGCCGTAGGTAATTACCTGGATTGGTCTTGACCCTTGACTAAACTCCACAGTATAATGATGCCACTGCAAGGAGTATAATGAATTCTCAGCTCTGTTTAAATGTTTAGTCGTAAATCTTCGATAGGTATATAATTTTCTGCGGTATTTTGCTTTTATCCTCTCGTTGCTGTTCTTTTTTGTGACAAGCACTGCCTTCCTGCTTTCCCCTCCCCAGTCCTTTGCATTTGACACTAAAATCAAAGACCGTGAAATTCTGTGATGGTGTCATCCTCTCTCTCATCTCAACCTGTGACCTTCAAAGCATGTTTTCTTTTTAAGCAGATGCACCCTAGTTAGCGAGATCAAGGAGGATATTTCCGACACTTAAGGAACGAATCCAGCTCTGATGATGGCACCTCTCCATTAAAAATGCTCCCAAAGCTTCATTGGAATATATGAAGGAGATCATTAGGCACTTGATATGATTTCACTCAGGAGAGATAAGTGACCTCAGACTTTGACATTTCCCTTGCAATACAGCTCCAGAATTTGGCAATTACCACAGTCATTAGAATTCCATTTACCATGACTGCTTATCTTGACCTTGAAACATACATTTTCAATCCAAGTGGCAAACTCGACAGAGGTATTCTTCTCTCTGTCACTCTCAGTTTCTTATTTGCCAGTTTCCTGGGTTTCTTTTATGTGTCTCTGTTCTCTTCCCATGAGCATGACTTTGGAACTTAGCAAGCAAGCCTTGTTCTCAAGCTGTGATCTAACTCCCATCTGGTCCCCCCAGCTACCCAGAGTTTCATTTCAAAGCAAGATGAACTTGTTGAGGCTCTTAATAGCGATGTCACCTGTCTCCCATTTGCCTCAAAAGTCTCATGAAGCAGGACCCCTGCATCAGTGATAAATGGCACTGTGTTAAACCTCTGTGTACTCTCACAAGCATGGTTCAGTTTAGGTTTAGTGTATTTCTTCCTGACTTTGATTGGATGCTAACCCCCCACAGCCAGTCAGTGTGCTAGTCAGGTTGTTATGTTTTTGCTCTTACTGTTGCCATCTGGCACATTATGTGAATTCCTGTGGGGAATGGCTGCCAGAATTCACCTATTTTCTTTATTATTAGGGTTTTTTAACGCTCGTTGGCTTTCAAAACGGCAAATAGGACTGCTTTTAAAAAGCTTTGGTATTTTGGGGTATTTTGTAATGTGGATTTTGTGTCGTCGAGAAGGAAAGTAATTTGTTTGTAGCTATTATAGTGGATGCTTTAAAGTATTTTTCACCTCTTTCTAGAGCTTACACAATTAGTCGATTAATTAATTAGTAGATTGGCAGAAAATTACTGGCCAGCTATTTGATGTTTTCCAGCCTCCAGTTGTGAAGATTTGCTGTCTTATGTGACAGTAAGTCAAGCAATCGTCACCTTGAATTCTAAGAAATTGCCATTTTTCACTTTCACTTTCGACATTTCATAGGCTCCACTTTTTTTTTAATGTATTTTTTTTCTTTTTAACTATAGTAAGCCCTACCAATCCACTGCAGGCAGAATACATTACAGACAAAGAAGGGCTCAGTAGCATTCCTGCATTGAAGAAGATGTAATTGTGTGCATATTTTTATTTAAATCTGTTTAACTGGATTTTCTCCAGTCAGTCCTTGATTTTTGACGATGTGACGCAAATGGCAAACTTTGGCTCTGTTGCACAAGGGTTCATTATGGTGAGGTCATAGTTTGGGGCAGCAGATGGCCATTAGCCAGATGTTGAGTGGATTCCTCAGAGGGAATGTTAAGGGATGGTTGGTTCAACCCAATTAACATTTTATTCAGGCTGGGGCAACTCGGGCTGTTGTAGTCCAGCTGAGATGATATTAAGTTTATTTCGTCCAGAATAAGAGTAAACGATCCTCATCACCGGAGCTGTTAATGCATGTTGCTGATTGGTCTGTGTGTAACAACATGTCATGTCTGTAAATGCCAACAATGTTGATAAAAGGTGGCTAGAACTCTTATCTTTAAACAAAGGTGTCTCTCTCCTTGACTTAATGCGGGACAAAGGATGTCTCTTGTAGAGATGCTGGCTGTACAGCTTGTGACATTAGTCTTGCTGTCTGCATCAGCATCATTCACTTGCAGAGGGAAATCAGAGGGACGATTCTCCCTTCTGCGTTTCTGGGCTGCAGTTCAATCAGGAGTCGAGCTGAGAGAGTCATCTGTTTCTTTCTCCGTCTCCATCACCCTCTCTCTTCATCTAGCGTGCACACACACGCACGCACACATGCACAAATGCGCCCTACCTGCACTTGCTACAGTGAGAGCTGCCGTAATGCCATTACGACACTCCCATCAAAGGTTGGGCCATATTTGATGGAGCTCGGCAGACAAAAGCAGAATTTGGCTGCAAACTAACAGCAGTCCCATCTCTCAGGCTCGCTGTAATAGGGTTCTGGGTTTGTTACCCCCTCTGGCTGGAGATTTGCTACACAGACATGAGCGCAAGAGGAAGCCCTTGCACTGCAGATCTATAGAGTATGGAGTTTTCATCCAGGATGAGCTCATTGTTGCCTTTTATGTATTCCCTTTGCCCGGAGATCCGTTTTCTACTAAGATGCTATCTCTGCGCATTTCACACAGATTTCTAGTGCTGCTTGATTCTTATCTTTGCTGAAGTTTCAAAGTTGGATTAGGGCAACTGTTTGTTTTCAGTGTGGAATGAGTGATTAGATTTCTGTTCATACGGAGTTTGCAGACACCAGGCTCATACACAGCAGTGCTGACCGCCTGTTTAGCATAGCTTTGATAGGCTTCCAAAGAAAGTTGTCACTGATGATCAGAATTTTAATACTCCTACGTTAGTTTATTTTAGTGATGACCTGAGGCAGAAGGGCAACTGTAGCAGCTTGACTGAAACAGAAAGAGGACTGTGTGAGTACACTGAAGGGAACAAGTTTGTCTGACTAGGCCTTTCCAGGATGCCCCTTTCATACCCAATCATGATACTATCACCTGTTACCAATGAACCTGTTTACCTGTAGGCTGTTCCACAGGTAAAGAGGAGCATTCCACAACTTTCCCAGTCTTTTGTTGCTGCTGTACCAATTTGTTTGAAATGTGTTGATGGCATCAGAATTTACTGTACTGTTCAATTGTGTATATGTCAAAAGCAAAGCAAATGATCACATTCTGTTTATTTATGTTTCACACGGCATCCCAGCTTTTTTAGAATCTGGGTTGTTGGAGGATCTGGAACAGGTTTCTCACAGTCACACAGTTCTTTTCATGCCATGAGACCAAAATAGGTCACGTTGCTGTTTTAGCGTGCACCACATGTCGAGAGGTGTATAAAATTGTTTTAAGGCAGGCCACAGTTTTGACCTTAAAAGCTCTTGCTGCACTGTCTCAGACACTGAACAAAACTCATCCCCATGCTGAGATGCATTTGTGATGCCAGGGCCTGAGTGATGAGCAGCGGCGCATACAGCTACAGTGCTTTCCATTTAGCCAAGAGCAATCCTTCATCCTTGGCACTGAAGCCCTAAAGCGTGCAAGCTTCACCATGTCTGGGGTGACATTTAATTGGAGGAATAACAAAAGGCTCATTGTCTTTCCTCTACTGGAAATTACTACAGCAATTTTGCCCCCCACCACACAAATCAGTGTCTTCGTCCTCCAGTGCAATTATGCATGCAGAGTCACAGTTATGACGAAGTAGCTTTTTCTGCGTTTTACAAAGTCGTGAAGTCCCCTGTGGTGGTATCTGTATTCGGCATGGTTGCTCATTAGATTGCATGGATCATTAAAGGCTGCTACATCAAACAAGCGTTCTGTGGGTTGCTTGCACTGAGCTCATGTTGCCTGTGTTGTCTATGTCCCTCTCCAGCTTCTACAAAGAAGACCTGATCTGACAATGGATCTTTGAGGCTGCCTTTTCATTTTTCTTCTTTTTTCTACTCTGGAGTATATGAGCAATTATTATTATTGCTGGAAAACATATTGTTTTTAATGCAGAAATAACGGTGCCTAGAACTGTTTATTTGGCCATCCAAGAAAGTGAATAAAAAAACATTAATTGTCACTCACCAAATTACTGAAGATATTCTGTAAGCCTGAGCAGTGTACTCTGTCACACTAGTTCACTCAGGTTAAATTAAATCAAATGGAAGTTAATGTGCGCCCTAAACCCAACAAACAGACTCGGAGCGCTTGTGTACTCTGTCAGCAGTGCATACATGCATACATACATGCATATCTGTGTTTTTTCCCCATGCTGTTGAGGAAAGCGGATCTTACACTCAGTGTCTGAAATAAGAGCTTTACAGTTGCAGATAAGTTTTGAAGCTGCTCAAAATGCCACAGATGACTACGCTATCTATCTTGCCTAAAGATCTTGAGTTGCCTTTATGCTCTGGGACTTTGTTTGCCAGTTTGTTCGTGAAGCGAAGGTGTAGCACAAAATGTGTCCGTGCTTGTAGGGAAGAAAGACGAAGACTTTGTGGCTATAAACTATGCACATTCAGTCTATGGCACCTTTTTTGTTTGTGGTAGTCTGCCTGTCAGTCAGTGTCACTGTCATACTGATGACAGAGCACTTGCCATTAATGCGTTATGTGAAGGCAGTTTAAAATAAAATGTTTTGACTGGCTATAGACACAGAAGTTCTTCTTCGACAGACGGATAACAACGGCATGCCGACTGGCATATGAACAGATGAGATACTCTCTCTACCCTCGCTGATTTCTTTTTATCTGCCAAGAATACACATAAATATGCGCAGTAGATCTATATGCTGTAACTAAAAAAAGGCATTTCATTAAAACTGGATTTAGAATGGCTACCTATATACTATTGATATGTTAGTATGCTGTTAGATCGAATCAGATGAAAGCAAATCAAACTGCTCATACCTTTATTGAACAAACAATGAGACCGTTGTTGCTCCTGTGTATATGTAAATATGCTTGATTTAATTATGATGAAATGCGTGTTAAAATCAACAATCATCCATCTTCACAGACCGAGTCATGTGTGTCTTTTGAAGTCTTCACTGTGTGCACGAAGAACTTGTTGATTTTACGCTGAGCCTTGCTTATCAGTAAGGTGCATTCAAGTCTCAAGAGGGCTGAGTCCTCATTGCTCTTCAAATAGCAGAGTGTCTTTCCCTGGAAAGTTAATTCTGAATTAACCAGCTGCTTGCTACTCCTGATACACTAGCTCTTCATTTTCATGCAAGCTAAAAAAAAAAAGGCCATACCCCAGGCTAGCTAGTTAGTTGGATAGCGACAGTGCGAAACACAGACATTGTGTGTCTGTGCTCTTTGCTTGCTGAAGAGGCCATACGATTTGGGAATTTATACCTCCTAAAAGACTCCCTCGCGGAAGAATGAACCATTGCTTTGTCCCCACTGTAGAAAAGGAGAGAAAAAGAGGAGCAGAGAGAGTGAAGCACTCCTTCTGTTCTCCTCCATTCTCTCGTAGCCATAGAATATGAAACAGCAGAGGCAGCCATGTGTTTGGAAATAATGATGAAGGGACCGCGGTGCTACAGGAGACGCTGCATAATTATTCTGCCCTGGCAGTAAATTTTGACCCCTCAGTATTTCAGAACCGCAGTCAAGCCCATTTGTGAAGATATGGCAGCTTTGGGGCAGCAGTAAGTTGTCTTATGATGTAGGCACACTGTTTTAATGATTGTCGAGATTGCAGAGAGAGGTTGCGTAAAGTGCTCAGTGTCGTCTTGAATGCAGTGTTACTGAGCGCCTTCCACTGATGTTTAAGCCAATGAGGCGTAAATGTCTTACCTGCTTTCTCTGCTGTCTCTTAGCGACTCTGCAGCTCATCGCAAAGCCATCGCACTCAACGAGAGAGCAATAACAATTGTATGTAGACTGCGTAATTGTCCACAGCTGTGTTTTTAACATCCAGTTTTATGGCTTAATCTCTGACCATTGTGCTCTCTTAATAGAGATTTTTCTCCCAGTTTCCCTCTTTCCCGCAGTAGGTGGATGTTTGGATGAAGAGAAAATGATTTTTAAGCTGTATATGACTGTAGCCAGCTGCCCTCAGTTTACCCTCACTGCAGGATTTTCAGGCTGGAACCTCACAGTGGGGGATTTAGTATATGCTTGTCTGTAGCTCCAAAATGTACTGATACTGCAAGCATTACAGCCTTTGAGTTGAGTTCCTTCCCAAGGATATTTTGAGGGCTTACGCAAGTACATGATCAGGAGTTGTACATGCATATTAATTGCCTTCCCCATTACACCTTGTCAGTAGTTAGTCTAGAAACTTTTGTGTAAACCTGCGCTGTTCTTTTTTTTCCAAATCATGACAAGGCATTCAGACGTGAGTTCTTTTGAGAATGCCTTCTATAGAGATCTCAGTCTGTGATGATTAGGCCTGTAATTATTGCTGCTGTTTGTTCTTGGTGTTTGTGTTTCTGATATCCAATTGATTAGCCGCCCGTTATGACAGCAAAGCTCTTTGTGTACCAGTAATTACTCCCTATCTCCAGGATTCACTGCTGCCTGCTCTTTCTGCCTGGCTCTCCCAGTGCCTTCCCTATTTTTGGTCGATGGTAACAGTGGGTTTTGATAAAAGCAAAGCCTCTGCCCCAGTGGACTCCTTGGCTAAATGTGGAATTGGCATGCCTTTCATCCATTTCCTTTGATTCACATGCCGCAGTTTGAAATTCAGTGACTTGGTGCTTTTGGGAACGTCACATTTCTTATCCTCCTCCTTACCTTTTAAATGGACTCAAAGTGCAAATCTTCAGCTGCTTTTGAACCACTCTTGTATCAAAGACGTTAACATAATTGTAAATCTAGCATTGTGACCAGCTTTGGCTTATTGGTCCTGCAGCATTTAACAAAGAGCTTAGGGAGGAGTGCTTGTGACCTGAAGACCTGGCACAGGAAATGTGGTTGAAGAAAAACTGAAAACTGAATGAGATGCATTCCCTTAACACTTACAGTTGGTGCCCTCAGACAAAATGCTAATTTACCATGTCTGCCGGCCTTTCGTGCACTAATGAATATGCTTTCATCGATAGACAGCCAACACATTTCTTTTTCTTTCTTTTTTTTGCCGTGTGTTACTGAGTGGGTAGTGTGCAGTGGAGGTTTTTAGAGCTGCAGCTTCACACAATGCTGTGCGATTGCAGGCCAGACAGCTAACCATAGAGCTACAGCTTCCTATAATGCTCTGTAAAACTAGCACTGCAGATTCAGGTGACAGTTCTCTGTAGGTTCATTACTACAGGCGACCCCTTTTCCAGCATCACATTACTTCAGTAAACAGCTGTTTTCCATCTTGAGAGATCTGGATACCTTTCATGCTCATAGAAATGTAATTGTATCCAGTTTTCATAAACAATAGACGAAACGATAAATTAAACAGTGAAATCATTAGGTACATCAATTTTAAGGGGCCAAGGCTGCTGTAAACGTATATAAAAGCAGTTTTCAGTATTGACTGCTTCTCCTGCGCAGTCTTTTTTCAACTTGGTTTTGACAGATTTAACTCTGAGCTGCTTCTGTTTGGTCTCTTGGAGGTCAGCTTCTGTTATTAACTAAGTAAATTGAACTGCTGTGGACTGAGGATGACAGGACAGTGTTTCAATGGCTTTCACCATCAGTCCTTTTTTGGACAGAATGATTATGAGTTTATTGGCATTTACAGTACATAAGCCACAGGCAGATTACCTCTACTTTGGCATTATATGTCCTGAAATCTATAATACATTGATCTTATAATGCTGTAGCCACCCAGTGTGTCCATATTACAGTTAGTGACACTCATCTCTGTGCATGCTCTTAATCTCCAGTGCTAAGAAGCACACTTCTTATTTCCCATCTGGCGTCCATGTAGTGTGCAGAGACTGTCATAGAAACATCTGTTACAGTTTAAGTCCACTCATCAGTTGTCAACCCAACATATTCATCAGACAGGATTTTTCAGAGCTTGGATGGATGGCTACATGTCTTGAATCTGGAGTGTTTTGGCTCAAGATCATGGATTTGCTCCAGAAATCTTAGTCCCTGTGAAATGCTGATAGGCTGAAAGTTTTTTGCAAATGAAATGCACCAATTCATCAGTTATATCAGTTAGCCGATAAAAACAGCCGATATTTTGTTGGGCAAAAGTGTTATAATATGTGCTTGTTTACACACTAAAAGCTCCCTCTCTGTCTCTTCAAGTGTGTTTGTGTTTAGAAAATTGGTTTTAATAAAGTTGTTGTAGAGTGATATTTCAGTCAATAGCATCTGTCTGTTGAATGTTGCCTTTTACTGAGGGGAACACAAAGATGACCCAATTATGTTTGGTAATGTAGAGTAGAATTCATGGCTGTAGCTAAGTCAGTTGTTTTATTCCTGGCCATCCATTGGGGAGGGGGGATCATGTGTGAATGCTTTGCTTATGTACTCTCCGCTTTGTCCAAATTTCACATCCAGTCTACGTTCAGTTCGGGGGGTTCTTAGGCGATGGGAGGCTAAGCTTTATGGGGAATTTATAGTATTATAGACCACACTAAGAAGAGCTTAATCTTTTGAAATATGATCAGGTTGCTTTGAACTCCGATTCAGCTGTATTCTTGCTATCATGCAGTGGAGTATTAAGGCTAAGATATGAGCAACTTGAAGACTGATCAAGGTAATAGTCAAACTTTCTCCTTTTCGCTAGGTTGTGTTTTTAACACTGTCTACTGAATATGCATATGAGGGGGTCTCACTCACCGTGGTTATACTTAAACTCCCATCTTACCTCTGAATGCATTCAACACAATAATTGCTGTGGTGTTCAACCAATACTTGTTGGGGTTCAGATTCATCATTTTTATGATTACTAGTCAATACTAAGCTAGCCCCAGCTGGTTAATTGTATGCCACATGGCCACCTCTGTGTAATGTTATTGAACACAAAAGGCACTGTCGCCTAATGGTTTTGTCATTGATGGATTTCTTGCACATCAGCCTACAGTTCTACAAGTGCTGAAAATCTCAACCTTGCTGATCAGGGCTGACCCCAGGCTCAGTTTATTCCCTTTGTTATTACAACCTGGTTTTAGGGTTCTTTTTAAAAATCTTTTCACATTCTCCACATGCTTAATTGCTTTGAAAAAAGATGTTAACACCGTCTCTCCATTCTCTTTTGCATACCAAATGACCAAAAAGTGGAACCCTCTGGACAATGAATTAATTGTACCTTTGTGCAACTTCAGTGACTCTAATTTTGGATTTTTGTGGAGACAGGAAGGGCTTCTGGGGAGGGGAGGGATTCTGAGGCTGGAGTGAGTCACTGCAATCATGTTTTATCTACTTCCTTTTACATATGAGAGAGGAACAGAAAGTATAGGCATCAAAATAAATTTGATTTTGTATGGGACATTGGTAAAAAAAAAAATAGATAGAAAAGCTGCAGTTGTTTCTGAATTCTCATCTCTCACTGCATTACTAGCACAACACTAAATGTGATCCACCCCACATTGTTCTATTGTTCAATTTTCACTGTGACATTAATTAGAAATTTGTTCTCACAATAGGAAAGTCACAGTAGGAACCACACTGTTAAAACAAGGCTGTTGTTCATGCCGTTTTTTGGTGTCTTTCCTACATAGGAAGTAGAAATGTTCTGGTTGTGGGATTGTCTCAGTTGGCCTCATTGGACTCCGTTGACCTGGCACATTCTTCCTCATGATGCTATCATGGAGAGCAGTTGGATCACACTGAGCCACTGCTTTGTTTAGATTACTAATCTGTTTGTAGCTGTTTAGTTCAAAATGTAGGAAGCAATGGAGTGTGAAATGATTCTGTGTACCAAAGCCCCTTCTTGAAATTTCTTCGAGGACCTCCATAGCCCCGTGCCCTCGTCTGGCAGCAGTATCAGCAGGCCTTCTCTGAATTTGAGAAGGTTAAATGCTCTCAATTTTCTCTTTCTCACAAGTTTTGTACATGCTTGTTTAAGATATTGTCATCTGCTGCTGAGCAACCCCTGTGTTGTTTGCCAGCGGAGCCTGCCCTTTATGGAGCCTGTGTGGCTGTGTTCTGTACACATACAATCATGGATGTAATTAAATTCATATAGCATGAATAATGGGAATCATCCAAGGTTGTACTGACATTTTGTTCAGTGCGTTATTTTCATCAAATGATGAGCTCAATAAACTATACTAACAGAACACATTGTGCAGTTGAACAAATTGTGATAATGATTAAATCATCGGCATTAACTGTGGTTTGGGGTCATGTAGGTAATATCATTGCAACCGTTGTTTGAAATATTATAAATAGAAAACATTAGTATCGTCCCTATTTTCAACTGTCATTAAGATGTTCAGTCATATGTGTTTTAGATTAATCGTTAAGCACATAAAATGTCAAAGACAATGACTTTTTTTCTTTTGAAGATGAGCTTTTATGTCAAAATATTAGTTGCTACATCTTATTAGAAAGCAGTTAGCTACAGTATATTATGTGTACTACAGACCTCATTGTTTCAGGCCCGTTTGAAGTGATCAGTGAAGACTTGTAATGTAAAACAAAGAAAATTCAACATGTTGCCAACAGATGTTTCCAGCCACATGTGTTCATCCACCTCAATAAATCAGACTTCCTCTGTTTTACAACTCATACCACTGCATGCATGATCACTGTGCATTCTCGACCCTGTTTGGATAATTTATTATTCAGTGCCTCTCCTCGTGCACTTAGAGCTTGTGTAAGCATCTTGTCCAGCTTGGCTAGGAAAATAGCCTAATTCAAGATCGATTGGTCTATTAGACCCACAAGGCATTATACATCTGTGTCATTGTGATAGGTATGGCCGAGTTGCTTTCTCACAGGTGTGAATAAGAGCCTGTACGCCTGTGAAAAGATAATTAGGATGTCAATAGCAGTGATTCTGCTCTTCTGTAAATCTGTTGTCAGGAAAATGTAGAGCCCATTGACTAATTGCCTTCAGATGACTCCAACTTGGTATTTTACACAAAAATCAGCACATTCCTGCACTGAACAAATCTCAGGAAGCTGCATGCTTCCTCACACAAAATGCAAGAGATACAGCATTGACACATTCACAAAATAGCACCTACTGTAGACACAGAAAAGTCTTTATCAGACTGTGCTCTATTTCAGAATTGAATAACTCTGCTCCCAGCAGCCTTTTTTACAGCCCAAACTGTTTTATGTGTGAATCTTTATCTTCACTGTCAAAATGTGGAGGCAGTGGAGCAAACAAACAATGCTAGTTTATAGCTATTCTGTGTCTAATGGGTAGTCCTAGCAAGAGCTGGAGCACAATAATGTGTTTTGAAGTTATTCCCCAAGGCAAGTCAATATTTATGCCATCGTGTCTCTTTACCTCAAGATACATTGTCATTTTTCAATTTTCATCCATTAGTTTGAACAGGCAGCAGTGTGGCTGTTTGTATGTATATTCACATGAAGATCTTACACTTCAACAAGGCACAAAAACAGAAACCATCTGGTTGCGATACTACGGCCAGCTGGTTCGTTTGGAAAAAGTTTAAATTTTCTGTGTTTTTTTTTCTGTCACCCCAGTGTCAAGTCCAGATCCAAATACATATCCATTCAGTCCAATTCCAAATTCATAGTTTGATATTTTTGGGTGTTTTCTCTCATATCTTACACAGTACCTTCATTTTGCCCAGTTTTTTTTCTTTTTTCCAATTTTGAATGCCCAGTTTTTGTGCAGACTGTTGTCCTTGCCTAGATGAACACTATTTGTTGGCCTTGGGAAGATATTGATTGCAATGCTACCCTTGTGATGTGATGTCACTATCCACTTCTTGTAATGTGCTTTTGTCTGTGCTGGCATCATGACCAAGTAGAAGGAACAGGAACCTCACTGAACCGCATCTCTTTGGGAGTGGTTGAAATTTCAGTGACGGCAAACCCAGTACCTCTTTTTATTGCACACTGGACTATGACAAACTTGTTGCTAGAGAAATTCATTGTAACCAAAATAATTCTGGTGGAGACTGCCATTTGAAGCATGTGGGACGAGGGTTTAATACTGATGCTGAAAATCATATTTATCATTCATCATTAATCCTTTTATACATTTTTTTGAGATTAGAGCTACATTTGTATTGTTCATCTCTCAGTATAAACATGCAGCCCTAAGTCTATGTTAGGATGGTTTTAATTGTGGATGGACCTCCTGCCTCAATCGACTTGCATGCTGGACGCAGGTTCCCTGTACCAATTTGAGAACGGGAATTGGGGTTGAATGTATGGATTCTGCTCAGCCTGCTAAGTAGCACAATGATGCACCATTGATTCACCTCCTACAAACACGCGGCTCTGACTACAACCACGCTACAAAGTGTTTTAAAACACTGTTTTAACATGAAAATGATCTCCGTCCAGCGAGTGTCTCACACACATGCATCACAAAGGAGTATCGCACAGGTGCTACGTATGTATGCAACATGCGAGATATGTTGCACTGTACAACCCTCAGTAATATTGGAAGTATGATTAAATGGCTCTTCCTGGACCTCTTTATCTGAAAAGATGAGCTCTGCACTCAAGATTCAATTAGAAAAATGCTCCCTGCAGTGTCAGCAAGTGTTCACGTGTTGAAATTAGGATAATTGTCTTTTTTGTGCCTGTTTGAGTTTTTTTGGAAACAGTTGACTAATTATCTGCATATGTGGTATTTGTTTCCTAACGATACTGTTCGTACGTTTTTGCTGCTCCGGTTTCTATAAACAGCCCCACATCAACTGAGACAGTGCCTCATTGAATCTGCTGCATATTCTGGCAGGCTAGTAATTACAGCCAATATTTAATTTCAGATTTACTAAGTCGTGTCTTGTTGCATGTGAACAATATTGTCATCACACATCCACTGAATGCAATTACCTTACTGGGTCATTGAGCACTCGGGAACACACACACACACAGACACACACCACCCTCCGAGAATGAAGTGATAGAGTCGCTAGATCACATGCCAGGATGCCTCATCTTGTCAGGTGATGGCAGGCATGCTGGACACTCAGCACTATTAAAGCTTTGGCTGCTCTCCAGTGAGCCAGTTTGCGTGACCCCTTCCACAGCGCGGAGGTATTAGTTTTGGGGCAGGAAGGGAAAGTGTGCAGTGTGACTGAAAACTAGCGATCATGCAATACTCAGGTAATCCAACCAGAAAATCCAATTTGGGGACTATTAAAAGGCAAATTCTGTAGGCTGCAGATAGTTGTAATCCTATTTCAAGTGCTTGTAAAAGTGTACGTAAGGGGCTTGTCTAGAAGCCTAATCAGAGTAGCAAATTTACAGTTGGAGTCGCAGGTAGGTTTAGTGTTTCATGCTGGTTTATGTGCTGTCTGTGAGGATCCGTCTTGCTTGCTGAAGTGTCGATAAGCTGGACTCTGAATCTACGAGCTAATATCTTATGGCAGTGATGTTGAGACAATTGGCAAATAAAGCACGGTTGTAGTTTGGTTTCTCTCACTTGCTTGCCTTGCTTACTTTTTAATTAGTTTTACCTTGTAAGATCAATCAATTCTCCCATTCTCCAGAAATTCAGGTTTTATATTGTTATGTTTATATTTACAGCCAGCATTATGGATGAATGACAAACTTAGCAAATCACACTTCCGCTGAGCGTCCTGTGAATTTGTCTGACCTTTTTCTTTCCTCACATATTGTGTCTTGTAAATCATATTGTGGTACTGACTGCTATACTACTGACTCCTGAGTGCGTGTTACATGCAGGCCAACAATATCCTCCACCTTCATCTATCCAAGGCTCCTTCTTTGTGCTCTGCTCCTTTCATTATAGACTTTCGAGACCACTGCTTTGAAAACACTCAATAACATGACACCTCGGCGATGCTCAACCCTGTTCATCTGACAGGTGTCTTGTTGTGTGAAGCTTGTGTTGCAAGCGCTCGCTGGCCTTTTGTGTCCCCAAGCTGGCTCCCATTTACAGGTTACTCGTTCAGAGTTTGACAGAGGTGGCTAATTAGTCAAGGTGGTGATTACACCCGTGGAACCAAAAGTCTATTTAGACATTCAGCATATCGTAAACCAGTGGGGGAAAGGCAATGATGCATCTGATTATGAAGTCGATACTGAATGAGGCATTACTGGCTTGTAAACAGCAATGCTGCCCACTTAGTCATGCTGATGATGATGGTCCTGTCTCAACAGGAAACTGATAATCAGCGAAACGGACCTTTGATTAAAATGAATTGTGACGCCTGCAGGGCATCCCGAGTGATCTAAAGTGCACACTATGCCACTCCTAATTTTCAGTTTTGCGCTGGGATATTATCGGAGGAGTTTATATAGGGGCCCCATCGTTCCCTTCATCCTGCTCGCAATCAATCCAGGAGTGTTGTTTTTTATGATGTCGCTCAGCTTTAAGTTCACTTGCTGCTGGTTTGAAGTGCTGCAAAGGCATCACTAGTAGTCATGTGCTCTGTGGCCTGAGACCATATTGGCAGCTATGCATTAAATTGCTAATGTGCCTGGCAGTGCTACATTATCCGCCCCATCAAAGTGACAAGGGCAGGGATAAATCACTACGCTCGGCTGTCCGTGAGATCATTGGAAAATGGGTTTTGTGGATATGGCTTGGCAGCGTGCAGAGTTGTCTTTTAGAATGCTTTCTTTGAATTCGCTTTGTTTCTGCCTCGCTGATTTGACAGCTGCAGAACAATGAGGCAGAAGTAGCTGGCTAGTTGCACCTGCATTCGAAGTCCCACAGTGGAAGAACTCTCTCACACCTGGCTGCCTCTGTAGCTTTTCGCTTTGTAACATTGTGGTTCTTTGCACACCTCAGTATGTAAGGAAGTAGACTCATGGAGAGACAGAACAAAAGTATTGTCTAGGTCGTCAACAGTTTGATTGCCTACTGCAGTTTGTTTGCAAATGAGCTTATGTAGGAGGAGGACATAAGTCCTAAACTGTAAATCTAAAGTAAATCTTCAATAGTAAAAATTTCAGGTGGATTTTATTTTATTTTATCTGCCAAAAATCTGACATGCAAGTACAATGGCAGTGTATTCTTTTCTGCACTGTGCCAAGATTCGAGGCCTAAGGTCTCAGGTTGTTGAGTATGATGTAATTGCCCAAGGAGCCGCAAAGATAAACCCTCATGTCAGCTCCTCAATAGCTTTTCAAGCTCACTTTAAGAGGCACAATGCCTGTTACTGCTTTCTATTTTTTCCACGTTTTCTTCCACAGCATAAACAGTATTGCACGTCTAATGTCTGATCACTGCTGGCATTGACTTAGAAATGTGCCGAGTAAGTGCAAATGTCAAACTTGATGACTTGATGACTTCATACCTGCATATAAAACACTGATTAAAAAAACTTTCACGCGATGCAAACATGTGATACATGTTGCATTTGAGTATCTGAAGTTGTACGATATGCCAAGAAATAGTCTTAACTGATATAGAAGCAGGGATAAAAAAAGTTGTTTACAGTGGCGTCAGTTATTGGAAAATTGGATCTTTTAGAAATTAAATGTGCCGCTCAAGACGAACACGAGACCACCTTTCGACGTTTGGCTTGAAATGACTCATGTCTGGCCACCGTGTGCTCTCTGGAAACATGAGCCAAGGTGGGAGGCCTTGCACGAGGGAGGAGAGCTCCGGCTTCAGGTGCGATGTGGAGGCGGTAGAACACCACGCGACTTGGGATGATTAATGAGCCTCACCTCATGCCAGCGATTTTAAACACACTGTCCTGATCACGAGTGGAAGCCGCACACACTCGAGCAGCTTTGTGACAACTCTGCTGCTGCATTGCCCGATATCAGACAGAATGGTTAACTCGTTACACCCCATTTGCATATTCAGCCTGTCCACTCTGAGCGATTTCTGTGGGGGTGGGGGGATTCTACTTCCCCTAACCAATCACAAGAGACCAACATATCTACCTGAATCTAAGTTGTTTTAAGTTGACACAATGCAAAGCTGGAAAACTGGTATCGCTTGGAGTGTAAGAGCGAAGCAGAGCAAAGTAAAAACAAACTACTGTGTCGACCGTAGAAAGCCTCGATTTCACAGCTTGACAACAGCTTCACAATGGTGTTAGTGCTGCCTGTAGCACCGATTGGCTAATTGTTGGGCACTAATTGGATCAATTGCTTTTTTTAACTGAGAAACAGCTGTTTTCATGTCATTATGCATCAGTCAGCTCAGTGGAGAAGGTGGATTCCAAGGTTTGGACCCAGGTAACTGCTCCCCCTCCTCCTTGTCCAACGTGCATTCTTGCACACACACATTTAAATCTGAAGAATACCTACAAATGTGATGTGTGCATGTTGGCTTCTATACAGTGCTGTTGTATTATTGGTACACCACTGTAATCTTGGTAAGGCCTGTGTGTGATTTGAAGATGTACATAAAAGCAAATTCACAGCATTTTGAGGCTCCTCAGACCTGAATTACCGCAGAACAACGGCTACAAATGCATGCATGATCTTGAGGAAAGCGTTTAGAGTAAAGATATACACATAGATTTAAGGTTGTTAAAACTAAATCACACACAAACACGCCTTTGCAGTGTAGGAGAGAGGAGGATGATGGCTAAGCTGTCATCCATGATCGAGAACGACTCCCACCCCCTGCAGGACACTTAAATAGCACTGGAGAGCTCCTTCAGCGACAGACTGCTTCACCTAAAGTGTGTGAAGGAATGCTATCGCAGGTCCTTCCTTCCTGCAGCCGTCAGACTTTACAACCAGCAGTGTTCCTAGTAGACCACACACTAACTAAGACTTTCAAACTGACTGCATTATAATACACATTAACTGTGTTCACTTAAACTGTGAAAATATTTAGCTAAAGTGAATTTCAACTTAAGGTGCAATATATCAGTCTTTCAATCAGGTGTAATATCAATACTCCAGTCAGGAGTACTATCAACCAATGTGCAATATCAGTACCTATTGTTCATATTTTTCAAAATTCCTTGTTTATTTTGCTTGTTTGATATTTAATGTCCTTTTTACTGATGCCCTCTATTTTTTGCTATCCACTTTGCTGCTGTAATTCCGGAAATTTCCCCACTGTGGGACTAATAAAGGAATATCTTATCTTATCTTTTGTCACATTTAAGGCTGCTCGCTGAAACGTGACCTTGTCCGTTGGCTGTCCATATGTTTTAGTCTGAATCAAAGAACCTCTCTGGTGGTTAAAGGAGCTGATCAGTAACACAGGTGATGTTATCTCCTATTCTCTCTTGTATATATCTCTGGAGGCGACGGGCAGATCAGGTAAATGTCCTTTTGCAATCTGTTCTGCCTTTCTATGGGTTCTCTGTGCATGAAGTGTTTTACGTGAGTTATATGGGCCTCTGAACATACCATAAAGCAGCCCACATTAATGAGCTCTGCAGCGAAGACGGTGCCTCTGAAAATGTACTGAACACTTGCCTGGTCCTCTTTGGCAGCACTCTTCTCAACAGTGTCAGCTCTTTCGTTCTGCTGGTTTGACAGTGTTCCAACCCCCTCGGCTTACCACAGCTACAGTGTGAATCAAGGCCTCTTTGTGGTGATATTCCTTATATTTATTCCCAGGTTTGGTTTTTTTTTTTTGGTTTATTTGTTTTTTTCTTTTGTTTTTTTTTTTCACGCCACTTTTCTGCCTTTGTCAACCCAGCACATACCAGTGGTTGCAGTTGGAATTATCTGTACAATAAGCAGGCTTTGTTCTCAAAATGCCACAGTATGGTTGAAAGCCTGTCATCTCTCCATTTTTTTTAAACGGGGGCTGACCTGAGAATTGTTGGCATCAGCACAAAGGCTCACATACTGAATGGTGGCTTTATCTTCCCTATTCTAACAAGGCAAAGTCTCTGCAGCTAACCCATTCAGCCCACTTTCAGGAAATCTGGGAATAAAATCGCCTATTCTTTCCTAGAGTTAAGTGTTTTTTCTTGCTCTGTCAACAGCTGTAACATTTCAGCAAAGTATGGTCTATAAATGGAAGTTGATGTTCATTCTATGTGTGTGGTTGTTATTTTGCCTTATACTCAGCAAACCCCCCTCTCTTTTTCATCTGTTGATTCAGGTTCAACTACAGATCAACGCACCACCTCACTACAAATGGCTTCTACGAGTTCCTCAACTGGTTTGATGAAAGAGCCTGGTACCCCTTGGGCAGGATCGTTGGTGGCACAGTGAGTTTCTCTTTAAATGGATGCAGACTCCTTGTTTTACATCTTTGCTAATTTGTTTCATTATTCAGCAATTCTAGGTTATCTTTAGACGAATACATATTACCTTACAAACAACATTCTCAAGCTTGAACAGACCGACAGGAGCACACAGAAATGTGCATTTCAGTGTTCTGACCCTCTTGTTGCTCTCCTGGTGCAGACCTGAAGGAGACACCTCCTGGGGATGCCATAGTTCTGCTGGAGTACTTTACACTCACAGAGGCGATGACAGTGCCTAAGGGATGGAAGACAGTGAGTGCTGGCTTGCATTTCTGAAAAAAGGGCAAGATGATGTGCTCCAGCTCTGTGGTTATCACACTGTTCAGCCTCTTCAGGAGGGCTTATGCAAGGGTGCTGGAAAGGACTCTCGAGCCGATTGATGAGTCTCATATTGAGGAGGAGCAGTGCAGATCCCATCCCAGTCATGGAACCTGTTTAATCTTGGAAGGATCCCTGGATGGGTCATGGAGTTTGCCCATTGATTTGTGTTTTTTGCACTAGGACGTGACTTATGACCATTGCCGGCGTGCCAGGGCTGCTGATACAGTACTTGTTTGACAGAATGAGAGCGGTGTATGTATCCACGGCAACAAGTCAGATTATTTCCAGAAGGAATTGGGATCAGCCAAGGGTTTGCCCTCATTATTTTCATGGTAGAATCTGAAGACACAGCAGAGGCATAGAGGTTTTCCAGTTTGATTGCTCAGGATTGTATTGCTACGTTTTGCTGATGATGTGGCTGTGTCGGCTTAATCAGACCATCACCTCCTGTGTGGGCTGGCTCACTTTGCACCGGACTATAAAGTGGTGGGGATGTGACTCAGCAACTCCCAAGTCTGAGGCTGTGCTAATCTGCTAGATTGCCTCTTCCAGCTGGGGAGTAAGTTGCTAGCCCTGGTGGAAGGAGTACAAGTAACTTGGAATCTTGTTCGTCAGTGAGGGTAAAATGGATGATTAGGAGGTCTCCTACACGACTCCCTATGGAGATAGTCCAGGCTTGTCCACCTGGGAAAAGAATCGGCAGACCCAGAACATGCTAGAGGAATTACACATCCTGCCTGGCATGGGAATACTTTGGAATCCCCCAGGAGGTGCTCGCTGGGAAAAAGGAAGTCTGAGGTACCTTGCTGAGTGTGCTGCCATTGTGATCCTAACCTAGTTGTTTCAAAAAGAAAAGGATGGATGGATAGAAGAAGATATAACTACAGTGTATAGCCAAATATAATGCTAGCAGTACTTCCATGATTATTTTGGTAAAAGTAACACAAAATTAGTGTCATCAATAAGACATTACTATACACAGTAAGGAACGTAATACTTTATAATGAAAGTAACTGTTGATATATTACATTTGGAAGTAACTTGCCCAACACTGGCATTCTGTCCCTCACTGAGTACAGTCAAGCATCAAATGGCTTGGGGTTATCGGGGGTTAGGCAAGGCAGTGCAGGAATGCCAGAGAGCCCTGTAAGCCTCCGCTGGGCAGCATGGATTTAAGTCACAATCCAGCAGCAACAGTGAGCTGTTAACTTGACAGATTCCCCTCGGCTGCCATGGCCTCCCTGTTTACCAGCAGCAGTTGTGAAACATTGACCCTTTTCAGTGAAAAATACAACATTCCAATTCCATGCAATTTATCTCCCATTTCCCCTGCCTCCCCTCCTTTGTGCATCCCTTCTCCCAAACTCATCTTCTCAGCCCTGCATCCTGTAAGCTGTGAGGCCTGTGCGAGTAAAATACCATTGGCTGATCCATCTCCCTCTCCTCTTTAACAAACCCACCTGCCTTCTTTCGTTTGACCATCTTCATGGACCCACCACGTTTGTACTCTGAGCTGTAATTGCAGCAGCTAATGATGCATCAGGACTACATAATCCATGTCCTCTGTGCCCGAATAAATGTGGAAATGTCTCCCTACATGACTCCGTTATTGGGGCCAGCTGAGAGGCTGGGACAGAGCCTTGCCCTGGGTGCCTGAAGTGTGACTCTTTCCCTTCTCACTCTTTCTTTCTTCCTGTCTCTGCTTAGTGTAAACTCAATCCTGCAGGCTGATCAGAGAGTTGCTCTGCACAGTTGAGA
The DNA here is from genome assembly GCF_039877785.1 of Chaetodon trifascialis. Classification (NCBI taxonomy): domain Eukaryota; kingdom Metazoa; phylum Chordata; class Actinopteri; order Chaetodontiformes; family Chaetodontidae; genus Chaetodon; species Chaetodon trifascialis. The sequence continues at coordinate 7,505,702 of NC_092072.1, read as the reverse complement.
CAGCGAGGCATGTTAATGTTGTGCATTGCTATCAGATGTCGTTATCATTACAGCACAAACAGATGGTGCAGGGCAGGAGCTGTAGCCACGCTACATGCCGATGTTTGAATTTAGCATTCACTACGGCATAAGAGGCACAAGGAATTGGGATCCAAAACCCATCCATCAGCATTCATCTGTCATAGGCAATTACCGTCAGCCACTGGTAATTGCCTATGACAGACCTAGCTTATAATAATGGATGTGCTCGGTACATTACAGTGTGTGGAGACTCGGTACGGCCTTGTAGCCACACAGTGGAAGCTAAATCTCATGATTAGACTGGTAATTGGAATTGGAAGGCATATAGTTTAAAGTTAATTTTCATGACATTTGGAAGATCCCTGGGCTGCAAAATGCATTGTCTTCTGCATACAAATAAGCCTACAAAGCAAACAGAGCTTACATCTTTTCCCTGTACACTTGCATTGATATTTCATGAATTTATGAGTAAAAAAAAGAATAAAAAACAGCAGAAAATAGCTGCAGAGTAATTCACACATGGCTCATTTGAGGAAGATTATAGCAAGTTGTGCTCTCTTCTCAAATGAATTTCACATGAATGTCATTTAATTTCCCAGCTGAACATTGGATCATATATTTTGAATTGAGTGTCCACAAGCTACACCAATCTGCAAACACAGGACATGCAAGAGCATTTGCTGTATCAGAGCTTTGCTTCTGTGCAGTGTGACAATAGGTGCTGTGATGAACATCAGTATAATATATAATTTCCTTCTGAGCAGAACCGCTGTCTATCTGTAGATTGTTTTCCTTTATGAATATTAACTTTGTTGCTCTGTATATCAGTTTTTCCGCAAGAAGGTCTTACATCTCAGATTCAGATTAAACAGTCCATGATTAGAGCACGAGAAATAAGTGTTCAATACCATACCTAACATGGAAAAAAACAATAAACAAATATACAATCACTAAAAAAGCTTTACAACAAATGTGCTTAAAAAGTAAAAGTGTAGGTATGAGTCTATATGATTTTGAGGTGTTAGGCTGAGCACTTTTAAAGAGAGTGAGCGGCCAGGATATGTCTTGCACTCTGTCCCTCCAGTTACCATGCAATTACAGTGGTTATATTGCCCTTGCATTATACATTATTATTTTGAGCAGTGACATGTTACAATACACCTGTTATTTTGTCAGCAAATTCAATGAAAAGACCAAAAGTGGATCCTATTCTGTGTGCAGCCAAAGCTTGTCATGGCTTATTCCTCTGTGCCATTGATGTCGATTGTTACCAAAAAACTATTACAAACGTGTCCGTGAGCCGCACTGTTGCACCAGGTGACACATTCCGTCATTACCATGAACAAGGCCATTGTGGTTCATTCTGAGTTGATGCCACATGCATATTTTGTCTAGCTCACCAGCTGTGTGTTAACCCACGGCTGGAAAAAAATCCCCAAAAATTACACTATTTACTCCTGTGTGAGTAACATTTGCTGAAAATCAAATGTCCATCTGTCATAGGAAATTACTGTGGCTTTTTTTGAAATGTGGTTTGGGAGCAGATGTTTCTTAAAGATTTACATTTTCAAGAAGAACCAATGGGCTTGAGGCTGGGAGCCACAGACTGTTGGTGTTCGTCATTTGATTTGTTTACAATAGAATATATCGAATTTTGCCCACCTTGTTCTGTAAAAGTCTAAGTCTGTTAACAACCCACATTTGACTTAAAACAGTTGGCAGATGGTTAAGTCACATTCTGCCTTTTAGGGTTCACGGGCATTTTTAAATAGCATGTGGGTGGGTCATTCTGGCGGCCATGGTGAATGCAAATGTGTCCTTATAACATGCAAATCTATGCAAAATGCAGCAAGATCTAGGAATTGATGCATAGAGGAGATCTGACAGAGGCACTACAGAGGTTCTACCTGCTGGCTCAGTGATGGATCCATGTCCATTTCACTTTTGCCTGCTGTGTCTTTATAGGCTGAGGTGGGATTGGTTGGAAAAATAATGTGGTGCCTTGCTCAAGGGCACCATGATGGCAGTTGCTGGAGTAACTCACTCTTTTACCTGTATAGGCTAACTGTCAAAATCCCACATGACTGAGCTCGATAATTTTCCGAGCACAGACAGGCAGACAGGGAAGAAGGGCATTAGTTTACACCCACACTGCATTCAAAATCACAAAATGAGTGTGCAAGAGCTCTTATTTGCATCCAGCCTATGCTTTTAAAACATGCAGGGGTGTGGACAAGTGCTAGGTTCACCTCAGTCTGTTTCATACCCCACAATGCAGTTACCATCCATGACCTTTGTTTAGAAAACTTAAAATAGTTTATGAATTACAAAGTTGCAGTCCCTCCTAGTTTTCAAAAAAAAAAAAAACCTGTCTTGACATTTTAACAATGTCAGTCTCATGTGGAGTGGTGGTCTGTGACCCTTGTGGCTCCAGATGGAATTCATAAAACCACCTTTGCTCTATCTGATGGCGGTGACCGAGAACCTTTTGCCTGCCTGCACTCACTTAAACACACCCTTTCAGCCTCTATACTTCACTTCTTCTTCGTCGTCTCTCTCTCCAGCTTCTTCGTCTTTCATCATCTCTCCTCTGCCGTCTGCCTCTGCCTTTCTCTAATGTCTTGCTGTCTTTTCTCACCTCCTTTGTGCCTTCATTCTTTGCTCTCATCCTTATCCCTTTTTTTTAAATTCAAAATCAGACAGATGATCCTGACAGTCCTCATTAATTGTGTATGATAGCGTTAAGTCTCTAAGCACTCAGATGGGTCACACCGTTTGGAAGACAGACGAGTCGATATCAGTTAATGTGACACTTTGGTGCCTTTATGCTCAGGCCGGTCCAGCTGCCCTCTCCCTTTTTAGTTCCCTTTTCACTCCCACCCTCCCTCTGTTCCCCAGAGGACGACTGTCAGTTGCTCTTTCTCCTGAGCCATAGATAAGGAATGGAAGGCTTCTCTAATGTGACAGTCCATAACAACAGTGGGCTGTCAAGCCAATAAACCACTCTTTGTTGGCATAAGGACAATGCCTCAAGTGCATTTTTGGTAACTGCTTTTGTCAGTTCCAGTTGATGATATTTTCATAATGAACAAGCTACATAATGCATTCTTGAATGTCAATCTTGAGAAAAGTGTTGATAAATTATGCACAAAGATTTGTCTCCATCAAGCTCAATGCAAAATGTACTTGGCTATGACGAACAATCTCCATCATCTCCACAATATTTCGGGGACCTGGACCGTAACACAGAGTTCAAAATGGCTAATTATTACAAGAGTAGTTCTGTAAATGGCAGGATACCGCTCGCTCCATTAGACATAGTCCAATCCTCAGAGCCGAGAGGCAAGACATGGTTGATTTTCGCTGAAGTAGATTGGTTGATGACGCTTAGGTCTCCTAGGCACCAGCTAATTAGAGACATGAAGACCTGAGTTTATTAGCGGCAAGGCAAAGTGCATGGACTGCCGCCACAATGAAGACACATCAGGGATATCACTCACACGTTAAACATAGCCAGTGTGCTGCACGGGGCCCTAATTGGATCTGCTCTCACGTAAAGACAAGGCCTCGCTTACTCATTCCTCAGCCTCCGCTGAGTGGAGGGTTTAATTCATTCTAATGTTACGTTGAAGGACGTCCTAAATGACAACAAATTTGATTCCATATTCTCACATGTCACTGTCAGATGAGGCAAGCTATTCAGAGAGTACACCTTTGGGGAAATTGTTGATGGCCATTTTTCACTATTTTCCAACCTTAGGCAGTACACATCAGCAGATTAATTGATGATGCAAATAATGCTTGTTTGCTGGATCCACTGTTGGTCCAAGTCTTAGTTCACTTTACTTATATTTAGGGCTGCAGCTAACAAATATTTTAATAATCAATTATTACTTTGACGAATCAATTTAAAAAAAGGAAAGCATTTCAGCATTTCAAAAAACAAAGTTTAGTCCTTGTGTTACTGCACAGTGCTCTTTCAAACAACTCGGCAAGGCAAGCACAGACAAGGCCACTACAATAAATGAAAAAGAAGTTAACTGAATGGACAGTGGACATGCAGCCATGCACTGAAAATAAAAGGGAAATGTAACCAAGATTTAATCAGACAGTGCTCAAGTTTCTGTTGTGAAGGAATAAAGGAGTCGCTTTAAACTGTCTCTGACTAATACCATGAAATGGAGAAGAAACAGAAGGCATTTCTGTTTCCCTGCTCCCAGTCAGCGCTGATGAAGTGACAGGTGGTTGTGATGCAGCTTTCGTTTGTGAGAGCTGTCTAGCAGTCGCCGGTCAGAGCGAGCTCGTCTTTTAGCTCATCCTGACAGTGTTCCTCAATGTGTTTGGTCACAGTAGCTCTTGATGGCATAACATGCTCTGGCTGTAGGTACTGAACTAGTGCTTTGAATCCCTCGCTGCCTGCCACAATGCTGCCAGCATATGGGTCTCAGTCATACAGCAGAAGAACTGGGTGATGGCCTCAGACCGAAGTGCATCACAATGTGTGTATTCAAACCTACAAACCGACAGAAATTTTCTCCGTGGTTAATTGATTAGTTCACCACATTAGTTCCTGTAGCTCATCCATGTTCCTCCTGTAACGCACAGTATTGTTCTCATCTCTTTCTAAAATATTTTTAACTTTCGTGCTTCGTCTCTGGCCTTCACTCAGCTGCTGTTGCTCTTGAGCTGGAGCAGAGTAGTTTTTTTTTATGGTTCATTAAATAATTTTGCTGATCAACCGATTCCGACGCTGGTCTGCAAAACCTCAAAAAACAATGAGAAATGTCCAAAACAATTTCCTAAGGATCCCAAGAGCCCAAGATGACACAATTCAATGTCATATTTTTTCTGACCAGCAAGCTAAAAGCCAAAAATATAAATTTTACAATAATGTTGAGACGAGGAAAAGTTATTTAAAAAGAATGATCCTCATAATGTTGTCGACTGATTGGCCCTTCCACCCTTCATGCTTTCTTTGTTTTCTCTCTCCTTGCCCCTTGCTCAGGTGTACCCGGGGTTAATGGTGACTGCCGGCCTCATCCACTACGTGCTCAACCTGCTCCACATCACGGTCCACATTCGTGACGTGTGTGTCTTCCTGGCGCCGGTGTTCAGCGGTCTGACAGCCATCTCCACCTTCCTGCTTACACGGGAGCTGTGGAACCAGGGTGCAGGGCTGCTGGCGGCCTGCTTCATTGCCATCGTCCCTGGATACATCTCTCGCTCCGTCGCTGGCTCTTTTGACAATGAGGGCATCGCCATCTTCGCCCTGCAGTTCACCTACTATCTCTGGGTATGTACACATTAGAATCTTACTGTACATGAAAATGCAAACATTTAATTAACATGTGGATATACACCTCTGATATTTAGTTTCATCGTTATTCTAATGCTCACTCTTGGGCAGCTTCTATCCCAATAGTGAGGGCTTAGTCTGTTGTTTTTAGGGAAGAGGCCTTATGTACCCAAAGAAGTAGCCCAATCTGCTTGGCCTCAGATGTTCGATTATCTATCCAGACCCTTGAAAGGCACACCAGTCATCTTTCTTGACCATTTGGAGGCCAGGAAACAGACTTCCACACTGTAAAACCATCACAGTCAGATGATCTTGAATTGAAGAGATTTTGGATTCAAGATTGAATAGCCCTCCTTCCAATTTACTTTCCTACAATGCACAAAGTAAATAGAGCAGGTTGCGCTCTCTCCAGAGCCGCTGACCTTTTTGGGTTTGCACCATCAAACGAGTTCAACAAGGTCAAACTTATTTTGTATGTAGCAGATATTTTCCCACTGTGATTAAAAAACGTAATTTGTCGAGGTTATCCTTGATCTGCGAGGCAGACCTTGACAGAACACAGAGATTCCAATATGAATACAGCTTGAATGCTTGCAGGAACTACAGTGCAAAGAATTTCTGAAATGGTCGTCCACAGCAGGTGTAAGGAAGGAGCTTTTCAAGCTGCAACATGTCTGAAACAGACTTTTCACTGAACCTCAGTCTGTCCAGTCTTTTCAGTTGCATCAGCAGCTACCTCACTGCCCCGCAGCTATCGTCCTATGAAAGCATTTCGTGTGTGTGCGTGTGTGTGTGCGCGCGTGTGTGTGTGCATGTGTGTGCGTGTGTATGAGAAATTGAAAAGCTCTGTTTTGCAAACAGTTTTATCAGCATCCCCCTCTTTCTTGTTATTGGAGTTGACCTCGACAGGTATTGAGTTCTTCCACTCAGTATTGAGCTGTATCCGTTCAGCGATACATACTATAATACTCAGGGAAGGATTTATGTGAAAATGAAAATGTGGAAAGGAAACTTGAGATAGAGAAGAACTCAGTATTTCCAGCTAACCAGGTAATGGAGAACGAAGCAATCTCCTTCTTAAAAGCACTAATAGATGCGGCAGAAATAATAGAAAATAAAAGAAAAAATGAAAATAAGAGTACAAATTAATGAATTACTGTATGTAGGTGTCGCTGGATGCTACCAATATTTTGAGCATGTTACATTTACGTTTGCATTTATTCATTTTACCTAATGCGATGTACAAATGAGATACAATTTTGGGGGAGGTAGAAAAGGAAAAAGCATGTTAGGTAAGTACTCTTGGAAGATGTAGGCAGAGAATCTGCTGACCCAGTCAAGTCTGATGAATGATAGTTGAGGGGCCGCACAGGAGAAGAGGTTGGATTGAGATTTCCTGCCTTGCAGTGATGCTCGGACTTGTTTGTACTGAATGTGGTGAACAAGACTGCTCATAAACCTGAATGAGGGGATCCAGGTAGATGGGTGCCATGCTAGTGGCCACTCTGTGGGCGAGAATCAGTAACTTGAACCTAATGCGAGCACCAGCAAGGATCCAGTGGAGTGGAATGAAAAGTGGAGGAACAGGAGCTGTTTTTGGCTGGTTGAAGCCCAGACTGGCTGCCACATTTTGAACCATTTGCAGAGGTTTTACTGGGCATGCAGATAGCCTTGGACTTGAAAAACATGGATTTCCAAAGTCAATGTTGTCTTTTTTTCATGAAAAAATACAATAAAAATGAATGGATGTTGGCAGTACATGATAGTATAACTGTTAAAACTGATCTTGTTTCTGCTGCATTGAAATTGCAAATATTCTAAATACCTAAATATCACCGTCTTTCATTAGAGCACTGTGAGCATATTTCTTATTTATACAACATCATGTCATGGTGTCTATAAAATTAATTTCTACCAACAAAATTGTCTCATGTTCCTGTAGACTGCCGCAATATAATATAAAAAGGTTAAAGTGAAGCAATTACCTTCATCATTGTGAAAGAATTTTACACTGGTGCTGTTAAACTGTAGCAGGAGCGGGTGTTGAATGAAAACAGACATTTGGTGAGTCCGTAGTTTATATTGTAGATTCAATCAATGTAAAAGAGATCAAGCAAAAGGCTTAATTGATTTTAAGGTAGTAATTTGCACGTAACAGCTTTGCCAAACTGAATCTGCAAGGAGCCAGCCACCCCGTCTACAGGGCCCTTCACCAAACATGCATACAACAATGAAACCCCCCACCCTCACTGCATAATGTCATGTAATTGTTCTTATTTGCATTACTCCTGCAGCTCAGTGTAACTTGGCAATGGACATTACTTTTTTTTTTTAAACTTGGAGGCTTTTTGCATTATTTAGAAACGATTATTACATGATTTGATGCTGCAATCCTATTGGAATCAAAGGAAACATACAAATAAGCTGCATGTCCATTTATTGACCAGCTGTAGCTGTGTCGTTGTAGGGAGACTTATCATTCTTGGCTGGTTCACATCAAGTGCACAAGAGTTGCAGACAAGTAAAACTCCAGTTTTATTTAAACTACATTGATTATTCTTTTCATTATACCCGCAGCGTTCAAACAGGACCGCCTGCAGCTCTTAAACAAAATAACCCCTCTGCTAAAAACAGAGCACGACTAACTGGAGTCCCACATTTATGCAGACTTGTATTTGGAGGCCACACTGTGGTGCTCATCAATATTCAAGATAAATGTTCACTTAGCTGATAGTTTGGTGAGCCAGTTGCTGCACAGCACACAGTTGCAGATTCAGGCTACTGTTAAGCCTGAACTATCCACACAGCAAATGCAAAGACATGATTGTCACAGACTGAAATCAAGATCGTCACCTGACGTTGTTCACGTCGCCTGTGAGCGCATTAAGATTTCTCTTTATAAGTGCCTTCAGATGAAACATAGAGTTGTTGTTGATTCTGCATATCTTCATCTCCATGCAGCTTGGAAATTAACAAATGGAAAGGAAGTTTTTACACGACAGTTGGAAGTGAGAAGCAGCATAAATATTTTGTATCGTACTTTTATTTTGCTTTCCATTTTTAATGCAAATTTGCCATTCGGTCTTTTCTGTTTCCAGGTCAATATATATAATATATTATTATTATATGTTGATGCAGTTTACATATATAATTTAACTGTCATTTGAATTGTCAGTGGAAAAGTCGTACAGAGGCACAAATTTGCTGAATGGCAGCGGCGCCCCATGTTAGACTGCCTGTCCTCATCCAAGGGTGTTTCAGTAAATGAAAAGAAAAGAGCTCTCATTATGCATGTCACAGACGGCTGGTAAGGGTGGCTCGTAGGCTGTTTGTCCAATTTTTATTTTACCTTCAATGTGTAGATCTCTTTTATGCTCCAGTGTAAAGACATGCTGCACGGTGGAGGCTTTCATCCAGGTAAAAGTAGTGAAGCAGGTATTTCGTCATGCTATGCCTCACTGCTGTTTGTTACAGCATAACAAGCTTGGCAGTACAGTTGCCGCCGGGTTGGAAGGGACCCTTTTATCTGTCCAAGGACTCAGCCATTCCAGTTTATGTCACTTTGTCAAATTGTGCATGGATGCATCTCTAAATGCGGTTTCAAGGTAGTCACTAGGCTCGAGTGTGCTTGATGACAGCTCTATGGCTCTTTTTCGAACTCGCTCGCTGTCACTGATCTGGCAATGACCTACAGTTTAGTGTCCAGGTGGCTGGCTGAGCACGCCTGTTGTGTCTACAGTTTAAGTCCCGATATAACACGATTGGCACCACGTCTGTACCGGCTCAGCAGAGTGAAACCAAGCAGCTGATGGTGTCACTCACTGGGAGTGTTGACATCCTCAAATATACAGTGCATATCTAGCCAAACATACTTACAAACAGACAAATAAACATAAATACGTATTGTTCACCTATTCATAGGTATTGCATTTCCACCAACATGCACACGTTTGTAGACTATAAAGTCAGAAAGGAGCATATATTGAACATTTTAGCAAAATTTAGACAGTAAAACTGACTATTCCAAAGCAAAAATATAATATAATATAAATATCCATCAAGATAATTTGCTCTGCTAGTTTATATTGGAATTCTGCACAGAAAGAACCAGAAACCAATGGAAAGTCACAAAACTTTGTTGAGAGGTGGCATAGTGAGAGAGTTGGGCAACAAGAAACACAAACTGTGCACAGTGCTGCAGCTGTAGATGCAGTGCGCAGTGTAAAAGGTGAACTTCACGTGAACTGTCTCAGGATCTGCAAAGAACTGAATTGAAATAATGCTCTCTACTCTAAAAGAATACTTAGAAATAGTTCATCTTGCCGTTTTCAGCCAAGTGATTAATATAAATGGGAACGATGAGTAAATCATGGCAGCTTTCATCCTGATTCCAGTCTGTTCCCATCCTAATACATATAGGTTCTTTTTTTATTATTCTGCAGGACTCTCCAAAAATCATCATTTAACTTTTCAGGGCTCACCATAACCATGTCTCTCACACCGGGACATCTTTGTCTCCTGTCCATTATAATGGCCTCTTGTCATCTCATGCATATAATCAGCACATCCAGAAGTGAGGCAGGTGTTCCTCGCAGCAGTCATCACTGCCTGTTAAAGCTGGTTTGAGTCATTCTGGAGAAAGATTGTTGATGTCGCCATCTCTCCTTCTTCACAATGTGATTACACATTAGCATGCCAGATTTACCGTCTCTCTCGGTCCCCCGGTCCCCTCTCCCCTTCCCTGTGTCCTGTGCGGGAGCACGAACGCCACCTGTTGCTGATTGGATGGAATAGTGTCGCGTGACTTGATCCGAGCCACTTTGTTTCCCGTTTGCAAAGGCAGGGTTGTGTACAAAAAACAGATTTTTTGTACACAGAACGGACAGCTAGTGGACTGTGAGGAGATATTGGCTGAATATCAAATCCAGCAAATATCAGCAATCTTCCTCCAGAATGACTCACCCCACCTTTAAGGTGACGTGTCATCAGTGAAGCAGTGCCGTCAAAAAAAAAATCCCCCTCTGCTCACCTGCCACCTCTCACGTCCTCTGTTCTATTTGGCAAGGGCCTTGAAAAACAATCATCCAGGCCACGCACCACTGCTTCCCATTATCAGTCTCATTTACCCACATTTGTCTTTGGCTTTCTTTCCTCCTCTCTGTCTTTCTTCCATCTCGTCTCCCTTTAATTGTCTTTGTCTTCTTTTGTCCCTGCCATTGTTTTGCTCTTGCCATGTTCTGCTTTCCGTCTCCACTTTCCTGTTCTTCCCATCATGCTGTCTCCTCCTATATCTCGTTAATGCTCATTCCTGTCTTCAGCTCTCTGCCTTGTCTCCTTGCTCCTCTCCGCCACATGGCAGAAACGCACAGAGCCGTTCTCTCAACTCTCAGCCCAATCTTCATTATCCGACTCCTTCATTTTATCCGCTAATAACCCATTCAACTGCACTCGCTTAATCTCTGTGTTTACCCCCCCCCAACACACACACACACACTTATACACACACACACACACACTTATACACACACACCCTCCCATAATCTATAATTGAATCCCCTCACACCCAGGAGAGCTGCTCTTTTTAACACTATAGCACTTCATAACATGAATACACACACACACCCCCGTGCACCATGCATGCATTGTTATAACAGTAATTCCACTCTTTTTCTCAGCTCACATTTAATCAGCTGGACTGGTATCACACTGTGTGACTTCTGTGTCTTCACAAAGACACGGCTGGGGGGGGGGGCAGTTGGAAGAGTGGTTTGAGGCACCAGTTGAACACTGTTTATACATGCCGCTGAATAGACAACACAAGGCTGCATGCTAGCTTCAGGCCAGCTTGAGTGGGGATATAGTCTGAGGAGAACACAGCGGCTTGTACAGTAACTGTTGTCATCCTAATCTGTCATTATGCTTGTTTTCATGTGTAAACAAAAGAAGCAACATGGAGCCATTTATGGGGAAAGTGTTTTGGTGGCTGTGCCTTTGGCAGTTTACCCTCAGTTGCTAGTTTGCTCCGAGCCAACACTAATGCAGTGGAATAAAACAGCCTTGCATTGAATCCTGCCTTCATGACAGTCAAAATGTTCAGTTTTTGTTGAAAATGTTTCACAGAGGCGCTGATTCAACTTGATGCGCCAGTTTTCGGCAGTGCTCAATTGTCTCGAATTACGCTGAGGGGTGTTTAGGATATTTTGTCCACCCCATTTATATCAGTGAGGGTCCCAGATAATAGATACACCTCTGAGTATAACACAGTGCGGCCCATCAGCAGCACAGCCTCCAAACTAACCTTGCAGTTAAATCAACACCTCTTGAATTCAGACTCAACAAAGACGGCACATGATAAGCCTTTATGAAGGTCGGATTTTTCGCAGGACTGCACTAGTTTGAGCGAGGTGTACCTAATAAACTGGCAACTAAGTGCAACTTAGGCCTTGGACAACATTAATATTAAATTAGGAGGTGAATGATGATGCTGTATATATTCTCTCCTCCTTCTTGATAACACCTGTTGTTTCAGATGACGTTTTAGCCACTGACAAAAACACAGGAGCTGATTCTGTAACAGACAGTCCAGTGATGTGGGACAACCATGTGGCTTTTAACACCAGTGGGCTTCATATTACTTTTAATTTAGAAATTACTGAGAAAATCAATAGTTAAATGCCTCAGCTCTACCCAAGAAAGGCCAGCAGAGACAGAATCATCTGTGATATGACTAATACAACAGGCCTTTTGACGAGCTGGCAGGGCTTTAGTCTTGTGACGTTTATTTATTTATTTTTAGGGATTGGTTAATCTCATTGGCTGGGGATTTAGTCCTGGTGTGCCAACCCCAAAAAGCAACAAGGCCCTAAAATATTTATTTTCCCTCTTCCACAAAAAATAGTTCCATCTTCTTAGAGAAGGATAATCAGCTCACCACAGACCTGAACACAGAGGCAAAGCACTGCTGGAGGACAGTTTATACCTACAGTATGAAGTAGCGTCAGGGTCTGTGTGGCTGATTGATTGGTGGCTGATCCAGTGGTCTGTCTGTGACGCTTTGCTGAGTATCTGGGTGAGACCACCTTGGTCGAGCGATCACTGATGGCCCCTCATCAGCGCTGATAATGTGAATGTCACTTTTGAATTCATATGTTATTCTGTGTGCGTGCATGCATGTACGTTTTTATCGTCTCAATGTGTTTTTAAATGTTTATGTATACACATGCTGACTTTATCGGCCTGTGGCGAGGAAGGAGAGCTTGTTTACAAGATGTTTTCGTCGGTCTAGTCTGAACCGCTCTCCTCTCATCCTCTCTCACCACAGCTGGCTGGTCCGTATCGACTGTGATCATTAAGCTGTGATCATTAAACAACTTTTTAAGATGCACAAAATATGCATATTTGTCTCCTTTTAACCCATTCTAAGGATGCATGTAGAAGTTGGTTTTAAACATTTTGCGTTAGTTTTGAAATACATGTCTTGACTTGATTTCAAATCTGGTGAAGTACAATGTAAACACTGCTTTTAATGAGACTCTAGTGTCGCAGCAGTGTGGGACTAAAACAAATAGAGTGAACCTTCAGTAGAGAGGACAGGACAGCCTGCACTCACGCAAGATGTGAGACTTTTCTACTGTAATTGAAGGAGAACCACCTCGTCATTATCACAGAAAATGTGCCGCCTTTAGGTTTTAGTTTCCCTGAAACACAGCCCATGGCTCAACGTCTTATTTGATGTTGAAGCATGTGTGGCACACTGCTGTGACTGTTGCATCATTTTGTGATCTCTCTCTCTCTCTCTCTCTCTCTCTCTCTCTCTCTCTCTCTCTCTCTCTCTCTCTCAGGTGAAATCAGTGAAGACAGGCTCGGTATTCTGGACCATTGGCTGTTGTCTCTCCTATTTCTACATGGTAAGAATACTTAACACACAAACAGTGACACAAACAAAAGTACTTTCTAACTGCTGGCTTTGATTAAGCCATCCCTCTCAATTGTAAGTCAGGATCACATTATGAATTGCTATTCCATTCTACCGTCTCTTCAAGTACACTGAATAACAGGAGAAATGTATCTTCATATTTCCACTTGAATACTAAATATTTTGTGATTTTATGTTTTTACTCATGATGTCTTTTTGAATTATTTTCTTTGTTCGCTGTGCTTTTTACACATCTCTATTTTTTCTTCATTGTAGATACGTGGTGTGTTTTTTTTGTGCTTGTGTTTCTGCTTTGCTGCTTTGTAACCAGCTGCCCTTTGGAGACAAAAAACAGGGATTGAGATCACTTTTTAGGGTCTGGTATAATTTAGGCTTTTATCAATTCTGTGTCTGTTTCAGCTTATTGATTCTGGTTCTTATCAAGCCTTTTCCATTTCTTGTCCTGTTCGTGGAGCCAGAGAAGACACCAAAATGCATTTAAAGCTAAAATCGCATTATGTTTGTTGTGTCATAAACAATCATTCATCATAAGCAACAAGGGTGGTTCCTTTAATTTAATATAAATAGTCTTTATTTTTCATACTTGTCTTAACTGGAGCTGAAGATGCTGGCACTAACTGACTCTGCAGCACTTGATTACAAGAGTAAATATGAAAAGGCGCTGCGTTCTCATACAGTGCTGCAGGAAATGCTGCGTCATGTTAGTCAGACTTCCTTACTATTATGAAATTATTGTCATGCACTGAAACTGTCTCTTGTAACGCTGTAACATAACGTTTGTTAGCTCACGCTCTGGACTGTGTTTTTTCAAGTACTATGATTCTAAACCGAAACACGCACAGCTGAACGAAACATGGAAGGTCTCTCAACAAATCCTGCTTTATATTTGAAGCTAGTTACAAATTCCATACTGATTGTTAGTAATTAAGCCTTCTCCTGAGATGATAGCGTTTGGACAATTTTCCTTTGTCCAGCATAGACGTGACAGTGCATGGAGAAAAGGGAGGAGCAGATCAGCCAGTGTTTTCTGCATTATTTATGAATTCAGACACAAGCCCTTCCGGGGCTTGATGAGAGCGATGAGATAAAAAAGACAATCCAGGCACACTGCCTCAGCGACAGATTGTTTGCATGTGTGTGTGTGTGTGTGTGTGTGTGTGTGTGTGTGTGTGTGTGTGTGTGTGTGTGTGTGTGTGTGTGTGTGTGTGTGTGTGTGTGTGTGTGTGTGTGTGTGTGTGTGTGTGTGTATGTGTGTGTGAGGGGCCGTGATCGCCTATGAAAATCTCCAGCTTCTTGCTCATTTCAGGCGTAATCTCTGTGGCCGGCACTGAGACAGATATCAAATGAAACAGATTACCGAAATCCGGCTTCATCGATCACACTGGGTCACACAGGGGTGGGGCGGCAGAGAGGATTGGGGAGAGGAGTGATGGGAGGATGAATAGAACGGGAGACGAAACAGGATGGAGAGGGACAAAGGAATAAAGAGAGGTGTGGAAAGATAAGGATAGAGGGGACAAAGACATGGAGGGAAATACAGAATGATAAGACAGGGGAGAGAATATATTGTGATGTGTAACTTCTGCACTGTCCTAGTCAGCAGCAATGGGAACATTGGGTCCTCTTTCTCCTTATTACTATTTTCTCTCCTTTACACCCTTTCTCCCCCTCTCCTCAGTGATGCGAATTTCCTCTGTACTGTATCTGCAGCCCACCCACTGTTGCAGATGAGACCTCTAACAGCAAGCAACAAACTAGGCGTATATGTCTCCATCAACACCACCAACCTCCCACCATCTCCTCTTGGTCCTGCAGAAAAAGTACCGCATACACTCGTTGACCTGCCCCTACTTTAACCACCCTATCACCTTATGCTGTCAATTTAATCAGGATATAGCTACGTTTTCCCGTGGGGCTAGATTGAATGTGACACTCGTAAAGCAGATATGGAGACAGGGAGAGAGAGATCCCCTGCCTGGATACTGGCATAATTAGAGAGGGGAGGACAGAGAAGGACAAGATTAAGAAGAGGATCAGAGCAGCAGGACCTACTGATGGACAGCAGCCACAGGGTCCATTCTGCCTTCCTGCACAGCATCCTCCTTTCATCCCTCCAGGGGTGAGGGTAGAGTGGGTTGAGGGTGAAGCAAGGGGAAAAGCAGAGGACCAAGCAAAAGTCTAAGCCCCGCCACAGTCTCCTCTAGCAGAGCTACCTGTAAAGTCAGGGCACGCCAAAAGTTCCTTTGCTTAATCAAGTATTGATTAAATGCTCCGAACAAAAGGCTCCTCAAGTAATTGTTTAAAAAGATGTCACTTTGTTTGACGTTTTAGCTATGCTAGCGAGTCGCTCTCGGGCTGTCAGTGGTTGGTCGGCCCACTGCTTTGATCCAGACTGAAATATCTCAAAAAATACATTTTGTACAGACATCCATGGTCCCCATAGTCCTAATGACGTAGGCGATTGCCTGACTTTTCGTGAGGCCAACACAATGTTGACGTTTGTGGCTTTGAGTGAAATGTCTCAAAAACTTTGAATTGGATTTACATAAAACTTGACACAGACATTCATACCCCACTCTGAATGAATTGTAATAACCCAGATTTTCCATCTAACAGCAAAACATTAAACTTGCTAAATATCAGCATGTTAACATTGTCATTGTGAGCATGTTATGGTTAGCATTTAGCTCAAAGCACAGTAAAGCCTTCTTCATGAAACAGAAAGTCACTGCTAATATTACAGAGGGCAGAGCCAGTGAATAAGCACACATGAACAGAGCAGCATTTTTATTCACTATCACAAAGAAACAGAATGATGCCCTACATGAGCACATAGGCAGCCTGCAAACATTTGCACACACACACACACACACACATTGAGTAAACCCCTTCTCCCTGCTGCGTTCTTTATATCCTCTTCAGAGCGGGCCCCGAGGTCATCAGATAAGCCCAGTATGAAATGCGGAGAGCGATAACGGCTAAAAGACTTTGCTCCGAACATTTTCTGATTCCTGCCCTCAGCTGTTAGCCCGTGGCTTGGGCAGAGAGCTGACTGTTAGAACCATAATTTCAAATAGAGCTTGTTAGTGCACAGACACACAGACACACACAGGTTTGTTTTTTGTCATTTGCATTCATCTTTGCATAGTCCTCTAATGTGACCAGATGGCCAGTTTCTCCCATTCTTATTTTCCCCCAGCTGATTGTGCGTTCTGCTGGCATGATCATTTATTCTAAACACCGGAGAGGTAAATCTGTAATCAAGCTGCATTGTAGAGTTTGCTGAATAACGGACGCTGATACCACCTTGACATCATGTCAGAGTTACTATATTTACTGATCTCTGACTTGAAAATACCACTCGGGCCAGTATCTAAATGATAATTATTACTTCGAATCCTATTTTTAGCCATCCTGGCAACGTGGCTCTTGGGTTGGCTCGTCATTCCACCTCTTTGATCCAGAGTGAGTCATGCTACCAGCCGCTCAAAGTGTTCAGCTCCCCTGAAAGTATCTCAGTATCTAACATGCTAAACTATGATGTTGAACATGGTAAACATTATACCCACTATGCATCAATATGTTAGCATTCTCAGTGCGAGCATGTTAGCATGCTGGTGTTAACATTTAGCTCAAATCGCTAGATTCGATCACGTGCTAAGCAGCACTAAATAGCAAACACACATGGATGCCATTATGCCAGCCGAGGCCCATTATTGACTCAGTGTTGCTTAACCCTGCTTTAATGCCAATTTGGTGAGTGAAATCTGAACTCTGCAAATGGTATAACTAACAGAACGGTAGATAAATATTCATGTAGTGTGTAAATTACACCAGTTAGTAGATCCACTGATCTTCTCCATTTTCAGTTGACCTGAACACTTGCAAATAGTGACCACAGGAGTTTTTCCAGTCACTGCCTTCCATCCCTCTGACATGGCACTGAGCCTCCTACACTTCTGCCCTGTTAAGTATCCGAAGGGTAAAAACAAGCCTTAAAAATGCTGTTGACTTTGACTCTCTAAGTCAATAATGCGCACCACGTATACCAGGGAGTCTAACTTGGAGGGATCAATAATTTAAAGAGGCTTTTTTATTAGGTTTACCCTGAGAAACTGTGTGGTGTGGTATTGGTATGGTTTTTGTGAATGAAATATGCTACAATTTCACTAACACATCTATCCATCCACAGACCTTCCAAGTAAAACGACTTTGTGACTTTTCCGTCTTGTTTTTGCAGACGCGTGTTCTAATGTAAAGCGTCTTTTGAGCTGCGTTCAACTGCTCAGTGTCAGTGTTGAGGAACAGGTCTGACTTGCTCTTTATTGCAGAGACATGGTGTTTGGTGCCTTCAGTATGTTGCAGACAGTTTTGGCCGAGAGCAGAGGACAAATTTTCTGT
This sequence comes from Chaetodon trifascialis, assembly GCF_039877785.1. Classification (NCBI taxonomy): domain Eukaryota; kingdom Metazoa; phylum Chordata; class Actinopteri; order Chaetodontiformes; family Chaetodontidae; genus Chaetodon; species Chaetodon trifascialis. The sequence continues at coordinate 7,488,048 of NC_092072.1, read as the reverse complement.
TTTCCTGAATGTCATAAACACTAAGTATTTAAACATGTACATAGCGAGATGTGTCACATTCAGTTTTATAGCCGCGTAGCCATTAGCCTCGTACTCTGTGTTTTCAAGCGTTATGTTTTCAATTAGTTCCCAGCCAGTCAGCAACAGAGACTCTATCACCTGTCCTGTGTCAGGGCCAAAAATGAGTCTTAATTGAAGTCATCTCTGGTATTCATCTAAGTTAGGATTCACCTGTTACTAATTGGCCGTCACCATCTGAGAGAACAGATGCAAAACGACTGCCAAAAGATAATTACACTAAACCATTCAGCAAGGAACTTAATTGGGAATCTTCTTTCACTCTCCCATAATGCAACATATTAATGCTTTTATCAATTAGACATGATGTGCTCATTTTTCCTGTGATTGCACTCGTGTTATGAATGCTCTTTTCACTGTACTTAGCAGGTGCAGTGGGGCTCTTTCCGACAAGCTGCTGTGAACAGGATCAGACAGTTTTGCATATATGCAAACCCTTGTTTGATTCACTTTCACTCTTCTCTGTTTCTCTTTCCAGCACTTTGCATCTCTCCTTTCCTCTCTCTCTTTCTTCTATATTCTTTCACTCTTCGCTTTGCACCTCTCTTTGTGAAGTACTCTCACCGTTTCCATTTGCCCTTTGCTGTAGTCAAGTGTAGACAATTGAAAACTTGTCAGTGATGTTTTTGTTGAGTCTTTTTATTGCCTCCACATCTAGTCTCAGCAGACCTCAAAAAAGGTTGAGGTATAATTTTAGTGGAGCTTTTAAAGTTATTGGTGCATCTCACATTTTACACCTAACATGTAAAATATGATTGCCTAGTTTTTATAGATTCTATATAAGTCAGTTTTTTTTATAGCTGTGTGCTTGTGTCTAATGGAGAAAAGGCAGTAAGACATTTTTATGACTGTTCTTGAAGGATTCTGTTCAAGGTGTGTGAGGTGATCTTTATGCGTGGGTGCATGCATGTAAGGGCTGCTTCTTATGTATGGCTTGATTTAACTTTTTATTTAATTTTATTATTAATGAACTGTATTTCGTACTGGCCCTGCGATCGGCTGGCGACCGGTCCAGGGTGTACCCCGCCTCCTCCCCGTTGACAGCCGAGATAGGCTCCGGCCCCCCCGCGACCCCGAAAGGGATAAGCGGCATAGAAAATGGATGGATGGATGGATGGATGGATGTATTTCATACTGTTGATAGTCCACACGATGCAGTATGCACATGAATGGTCGGAGCAGTGTGAGGATGGTAACAGATGCCCCGGAGGGTGAAGACAGACCTCCGCTGAAATGACTGGTTCACTGTGCATGTTGTGTGGTGGACGTTTGAAAACGCTGGTAGTGTTTCTTGCATGGGCAGAGCCACCATTGTCATGATGACCCTCCGGGCCATAATACCATCAACTATGGCACTGCTGTCGCTTTTCCTGCTATGAGAATAAGCAAAATACAAGGTTTACATCATGCAAATCCAGAAGGTCTATACCAGGCATGTCCAAACTATGCCACAAAAGGCTGTGTGGCTGCAGGTTTTTCCTCCAACCAATCAAGAGAATGCAGTCTGACCAATCAGCTGTCTGAAGACTGAGATCAGCTGATGAAATGAGTCAAGTCTGGTGTGCTGCTGCTTGGTTGGAAAGAAAACCTTCAGCCACTCGGCCCTTTGTGGACATGCCTGGTCTATATGGTCTGTGTTCTCGAGTGTGCCCTCTTGTGGTATCCTCCAGTATCATGCGCAGTACAGGGGCAAGCATGTGAACAGTTCCATTCATGACGCAGCCGGCTGTCTACACGAACGTGTGGTTAAAAAGCAAGTAAATCTCTGGCCTTAATCTGCACTTTGAATTGCATCTCCCCACAGAGCTTTGACAGCAAGAAATAATGAATGCCACAAAAACCCTCATGCACGGCGGCTTATTTGGTTTTGCTGCCCCAATGAATGTGACACATTGTCTGCGATGATCTCCCAAACGTGACATGCTTTTTCAAACGATCCAACAGTTTGTTTTAGCTTAAGACGTGGGAGAATGAAGAATGTTCTCAAAACATAAAGCAACACTTGATCCTTCAGTTGATCAAAACAAACAAAATAAAAACGTACATGGTCATCAGTTGACAGCGGCAATATGGAAAATGTATTGTCTCACAACATGAGCTGTTTTCGAGCAGCTCCCATCACCGAGGCAAACCCGACATCATTCCTGCAACGTTAGTTTATCACATTTTAAGAGGCAAGCCTCCACTCAGGGTTTTCTCATCCGAGCCAGAAAATGTAGAAAAATTGATCATATGGGTCATCTGTTTCTAAATGAAGCTTTAGACTAAGAATGATGTCCTAGTCGGCTGACTGCCATGTTCTGTGTGTATGTGTGCGTTCTAGGTGTCAGCATGGGGAGGTTATGTCTTTATTATCAACCTGATTCCTCTGCATGTGTTTGTGCTGCTGCTGATGCAACGCTACAGCAGAAGAGTCTACATTGGTAAGACACACACACACACACACACACACACACACACACACACAAGCAATTAAACCAGACAGTAAGTTTTAGTGTGTGACTCGATATTTAAAACTCCCCCACATACAGACTAGCTGAAACGGAAACTGTTCGCAGCTCCTCTCCCTTAGAATAGAAAGGTATGCAAGAAACAGACAAACCCCCGCTCCTTCCTATGCATCCCCCAACCTCGTCGCCCAAGCGTTTAACCCTGAAACAAGCTCAAATGCCCAGTCACGCCTGTGCTCATCCCTCACAGCCGAAGGCATTCCATCATCAGCAGTGCAGACATCCCCACACCCACACACCACTTAACAGGAAATTCAGTCACCTGCTACCTGATCCTCTTTATTTTTTTTTTCCCCCACAAATACCAGAGGCAAAGCGCTGGGGAAGAGGATAGGCTTGTTATTCAACAGAACATCCCAGTTTCAAAGAGCACGCGGCAGCTCCTGCACATTATCCCTCTGCTCAGAGAGCTGGATCCCAGTCCGTCAGACCCTCTGCCATCCATCGTCAGCTTAGCCGTGAGCCCGCGTCAGGCGCTTCTGTTGTGGTCGAGGAAAATCATACCATGTCAAGTAACATTTCCACACGATTATGTTGTACTCAATGTAACCGCAAAGCACCGCCTTTGAGAGCTTTGATAATAAATGCTGACCTCCTCAGAGTGAGAAGAATTCGACCTCCGTCTGCTCGTGTCCAAGCAGTTCTTCAATGATGAAATTCTACTTGGCAGTGCTGTTAGATGAAGTGGAAAATGTCCCTCCGCCTTCCTTGTTTCTCCAGGATTTATGCAGCCAGAGCATCATCCAGCAACCTCATGCACCTTTTGTTTGCAAAAGAGAGATGGAGGAATACATTTGTAGACATATTCTGTTGACAGAAAATACATTAGGTCTTCAAGTGCGTCCTCACCTTCCCTCATCTTTACATCTTGCTGCTCCTTTATTCAGAGCCAGGTGTCTCTCAGTCACTGCGAAGGAATATGCAAAAAGGGGGGAAAAAAAATCCTGGTTTAATAAAATGCCTCGCAGTCTGTGTTCCCTCACAATTCATCTCTCTGTCTTGAGTCAATAGCACATGTGTGAGAAAGAAATTGCTGAGGGCAGTCACAACTACTTCAAAAATGAGGCACACTCTTCAGGAAGAGTATGAAATCTTAATTAAGCCGGTGCGTCTGCGAATCGGTTCCCCCCAGCTACAAAGGTGGGAGTTGCACTGTTCTCAGCACTGTCGTCTCACTGCAGGCCTCCCTGCCACACTGCACCGAGCCAGCTCCTATTTTCTCAGTAAATGACATTAGATTTAGTATTTTGTATTTACTCCCTCTGAGGTGCTGAGTGAAAATCAATAGACTTTAAATACCTCTATTGAGGTTGATTTCCCTTAGTGGGATCCAAACTGGAGTGGTGGAGCAGAATAGAGGGTTTTCAGCAGTGCAGTAGTTCATTTTGATGCTTTGATTTCTTATCTGGTCTACCCCCTCCCTCTCTCTCACTCTCCGTTTCCCTTCTCTCGTTACAGCTTACAGCACTTTCTACATCGTGGGCCTCGTACTGTCGATGCAGATCCCTTTTGTCGGCTTCCAGCCAATCAGGACCAGCGAACACATGGCTGCCGCTGGTGAGTCCCACCCTCTCTACCTTCAGAGTGCAATGAATTGGAAAACGTTGCCAGCTGAAGTCATGACTATTACACCTCTCTCAACAAATGCCAGTGCTTCTCACAAGTGTGTGGTAGCACGGCCTTCAGCTGTCCTGTTTTGTTTCACTAGCTGGGTTTCCATCCAAATCTATCGCAAAAGAAAATGTGAATGAGTGCTTGTTTCTTACCGTTACCTTTATGTGAATATTAGGAGTTGGTTCATCGCGATAAGCAGTACGTGTCGTCACACACATAGACACGCTAACACAAAAACAATTCCAAATGCTCAAACAAGCATGTCAGGCCAGTAGGCAGCGATAAAATCTACATTAAGCAGCCAAATACTTCTCTCAGGAGTTGGAGGGTGAATAGTGGACTTATATTCAACAGGTGGCAAGAAACATGACTCAAACTGAATGGCTGCAAAACACGGGAGAAAGATTCAGGCTAGCTGCTGTAGTCCACGTGTTAAAGGTGTTACTTTACATAAGCCACTCGCTTGTTATCCAAAGCACCTTACAGTACTGTGGATGCACACTTTAAGAGTGGCTGACTGCAGCAGGACATGAATCCCCTCGCGCTGACAGCGTTAGTCATGTTCTGTGTGTAGAAGAACACAGGACCCTCTCAGAATACATTTACAAATTTTAAAAAGAAAAAAAAGAGGAAGCAGCATCACATGTCGCCCATATGGGTTTGGGACTTTAAGTACTTTTTGTTTTTGACTTGTGGGTAGTTAATTAAAGCTTGTTCAGTTTCGCTTCTCAAGAGTGAGCCCATCTGCTGTCCAACAGTACGCCTGAGTGTGCATGTACGTGCGTGAGTCTTGTGTTCATTTACATCCAGATTGGGAGAGGACTGTTGCTCGCAGCTTTATGACGACTGAGCAGCACCTTTTTTTTGAGAATTGACTGCAGCAGGCGAACGTTGACTGTTTGTCCCTGTTTTCCTCGGCATCTACATCACCAACAGCATGAGAGGCTTTGAAGAATGCACCACCAAAAAATCATCTCTGCCACTCTCTGTTTTTGGCTCCCCCTCTCTGTGTCTCTCAAAGAGCGAGTGTGTTTTCATGTCGCCAGGGTAGCAGCTGCTCTGAACATCTGGTGGTAGCATTCAGGGAGCTCAGTGGGAGACGGGAAGAGAGTGACAGAGCCGCGGTCGGTACCCTTGAGATGTCAGCCCCTGAGGCAGGCAGGGTGGCATGGAGTGACAAGCGTGTTAGCACTATGGCGGCTCTCCAGGAGACAGGCAGGGGCTTAACCTTGGAAATGGGTGCGACCTGCCGTGGGTGGTGGTGGGCTAGCGGAGGAACAAGGCGATATCAGACAAGGTTTGTCAAAGGAATGAGAGCTGATGAAAGAAAGGGGGACCAGGCCTCTAAATTTTTTATATGGAATTCACTGTGCAAACAAAGAGACACAGCACGGAGCAAGTGACAAAGCAAAGGAACAGAGGAAAAAAGTATGACCAAAGGGGGGCTGCGAACAGACAGACAAGACGAGGGAAGAGAGGGGCTTATTCACGTATCTGTCTCATACATTTGAAATATGCTGTCCCGCAATATTTGTTTTTCACATCTGCATGAACAGCCAAAGGGGGCTACCCCGAACTGCTTTGTGGCGAATTCCGGCAAACTTCCGACGCCGCTTCTTAACCACGTAAAACCTGCCTTGTACCCTGCAGGAGGCGGCGGCGGCGGCAGCATTGAACAGGGCCTCCTCAAATATTCAGTGTGTTCCTTTTGTGTGTTTGCTCATTCTTTTCTTTCTGTCTGTGGCTTGTCTCAGGTGTGTTTGCACTTCTTCAAGCCTACGCCTTCCTGCAGTACCTGAAGGACAGGTTGACCAGACAGGAGTTCCAGACGCTTTTCTTCCTCGGGGTCTCTCTCGCTGCCGGCGTGGTCTTCCTCACTGTCATCTATCTGACATACACAGGTCTGTATGTCTGCTCACGTACTCTCACAGTCTTGTTTAGTCAAGACATAATTGGAAACAAGCTAGTTTAATGTATTTTTTTGTCGTTTTTAAGTCGAGCTGAAGCAATTAGTCTGTTTATTGATTAGTTGGTGGAGAGAATATTATTCTTCATTTAAGTCAATTATCAAGTGGAAATGCCCAAGAGTTTTAGGTTTTGGCTTCTCAGTATGGAGGATTTGCTGCTTTTCTGTGTTTTGTGCTCTTGTAAATTTCAGGGTTTTTGCTGTTTGTAGGGCAAAACGAGCAAACTTAAGACACCTCCATCTGTTCACTGTGACATTTTTCACAATTTTCTGGCATTTTATAAGCTAAATGAATTGAAAAGATTATCAGCTGATTCATTTATTCAGTTCTTAAACTGAAACTTCCTTCCAGCTCGAATACCAGTGTCAAGGCCACTTATCACAATTTAACTTTTATTACATTTTAATAGTAGTTTTATTCTACAATACCAAAATAGAAGATAGTTTAAAATGTTCACCCCCATCGGTTTGTCATTTTATTAGCTCAGCGTGTCAGACATCACCCAGAATTTGGCTGAGATTTTGGCCTCTTGTGCAAGGATCAGTTAACTCGATTTTGATAGTGATCCAGATCTGGGATTTGAGCCAGTGTAGATTTTCTTTTCTTCTTCTTTTCAGCCAAAAGTTCACTGAATGTTCACACGCTATCCCCTGATCGTCTGCCCTCCGGGCCTCCACTGTGGGCCACTAATCAGCGTTTGGTTTAAACCTGGACGGAAAACGATAAACAAAACCAAAGTGATGTGGATGCTTTGGCTTTGCAACTTGGAGAACTGTTGAGCGTTGGTGGAGGGTTGTGCTCTCCCTGAATGCCTTTTTGTGAACTTGAATATGTGCCGTTTTTGTCTTTTTTCACTGGCCTGGGTGAACCCTGATGTGCACAGCCAGCTGGTTGAACTTTGTCCTTGTTAATGTTTTTCTCCATTACTTTCAGCTCCGCCTGGGTTTTGGCCTCAGCGGAAGCCTCAAGGTTTCAGACCTTTCAAATGTTGCCTCTTGCTATTTATTGATTAAAAAAAAAACAGACATTATATATTAGTTTCTAACCTTGAGTAACGTAGCATATTATTTATTCCCCTTAACCAACAATCTGCCATTCTGTCACTGCAGATTATGTAAACTCTGCAGCCAGGCCTTTTGCCCAGTGTAGAGAGATGGTGGCACATTGCATCTACACTCCTTAGAATAGTTGCCTGCCTGCTTTAGAACTGAGCAGCCATTTATGTGGATGCAGAAGTCCAGTCTCCTGAGGATTCTGGATTCAGCCAGACGTCTGCTAAACGTTGTAATCTATCAGCCATCTGAACTGAGCAGTGGGAGTCTGTGACTGTTTGGTGATGTGCCAGTTTTGCAATGAAACTGCACACGTCCTTCTCCGGTTTGTCAGGCTTTTTCATCTCATAAGAATCTCTGCAACAGAGTAGCCGGGTGGGTTTACTCAGTATCTTGAACACGGAGCCAAGTATCGATTGGTTAAATCAGTGTCATCCCTTAAATCACCTCTCAAAATATCTCCTCCATCTCCCTCTTACTGCGTTTCCACATCTTGTGCTTGCCTGCTTTGGTTTAGCTTTTTATAACGTCTTGTTTAAAAAGTGCTCTGTTTTTTTTTGTGATGGTGACCAGCTCCTCATTATTTTTATTATTATTTTACGCATTAAGCATAGCGTCTTTTAAGGAGCATCAAAGGACTTTATGTTGCTGCAAACGTCATGAAATTTAAAATATGAGGCTAATGCTTTTGTTGGTGTTGTCTGTGCACATGTGAGTGTGTGAGTGGCTGTGAGAGCCCCCAGGCAACAGTTCACAGCTGAAATGTATTCCACATCAAAGCTTCACCAAAATAAGACATTTGCATGCGCACATAAAATACCCTGTGCGGTCTAATTTGCAGCTTAAATGGTTTCAGTTACATTTGTAAACAAGTCAATTCCAGTAATTAAGTACCATCAATAGAATACATTTCAGCATTGACACAGTCTCTTCTGAGGTTTTTCTCGGGTTTGAGCCACAGTTGGCAGAACGTTTGTACAGCTTAGTCGCTGGACGTCATATGAATATAAGTAAAGGTGCAGAAAGCCTTTTCTCTCACTCAACATCTTACTATAAGGGATGAGAATAAGATTGTCTGTTTTTATATTTTAAATTGTGATTTGTTGACATCAGGGGTGGGGAACCTCCGGCCTCCAGATGATACACAGCAGTGTTTGTCAGCAATGAAGAAAATACCATAAGATACTAGACTAATTCTTCCAAGTGGTCCTTGAACACAACACACGTAGAAGTTGATATCACTTTTTTTTATGGTAAAATCCAAGTTTGCATTTTGTGGGGACACAGTGGCAGTGATGGACAAGGCCAATCTCAGGCATCATTCCAGCTACAGACATGCTAAACTGGACAAGCTACACGGACAAATGCATTTGGATAAAGTTAACAGTCTTCAGTGGAGTTTGGATGCCCAATAAGCAGCTTTCACAGACCACGTTCTGACAGAAACAGTGTTACACAGGCAGGTTTTGTCGTGAGCGAGCTAATAGCTAAGAAGCTTAACCCTCATTCAGAAGTAGAAGTTGTGAAGGAGCATCTTGTTGCTACTGCGGAGCAGCTGCGAGCACCGGACAAAGTGAAGTTGTTCCAGAGTGTCAGTTTGTCTGGAATAATTCATAGACATGTAGGAAATCCTGATGTGGAAACTCAGTGATAGCAAATGTCTGTGTGATTTGGTCTTCATTACCAAGTACTTCTGAGAGCTGAACCTCAAGCTCCAGCCAGCTCCTCAGCTCTCTGCGCTCACATGTGAAATCATTTGAAGTGAAATCAAAGCTGTGGCAAGTGCAGCTGGAAAGAGTAAACACTGTGCGTTTCCGACTCTGCAAGAACAAAAGCCTGCTGTGACATCTGAAAACTCCTTCAGGTTTCAGGACATGAAGAGTAAACAAAAGGAATTGAACATATTTGCTTTAATGCGGAACCAGCTGATGTGCAGCCCTCAAAGTGAAATCATTACGCTACAAAGCAACAACCTGCTGCTGTGTGCAGCTCTTTTCAAAACTGGCTCTTGCAAAGACTCTGCTGTGCTCAAGACTGACCGACCCAAACCTGGAAAATTAGCTGCAAGAAGCTTCACCACAGCGTGGAGAGCTCTCTGAAGAGCCACGAACGAGGGTAGACGAGGTAGTGATTGGACGCTACAGCTGATTGGACTGATCCAGGACATGACAACATGACTGGAGATTCATACCAGAGTGAAGACAGATCAGAGATCAAGCTCAAAAAATTTGCATTTCATTTGTCTTCTAGTTACAATTAAAGTCAGAGAAAGAAACACACAGAATAACAATAAATACAGATGCAAATAATCAATAAATAATTTCAACACATTCTGCCAGTAGAGAAGTCTGAGCAGGACACAAAACAAATGCAGAACACAGGTTGTTATTCATGTGTTAAACAGGTAAAACGCTGCTGCTGCACTAGCATTAGCACAGTGCATGTGTTCTCCAGCCCACTGACAGCTGATCCAGCTGTGATCAGCTGTTGGCGTCTTCAGAAACGGATGCCGCCATTTCTCTAAAACCGTATTTCCTCGTTTCGTCTCTCCTCGCATGGTTTCCTTGCTTCTCTGCATGGATCCTCAGTGGGAGCAACTAAGATGCAAGGAGGGATGTAATTTAAGAGAGTTGGGATGTGCAGCCTGTTTGCTTGCGAGCGGTCTTCTTCACTGCTGTTAATGGAGCATTGCTGCATTTTTTGGCACATTTCTGCCACCAGCTGATCAGGGGAATGGGGTCAAATCAACAGCAGGATGTCAATCATGCTGCGTTGCACCTGCTCATGTGCGTCTTTGTGCACAATCCAAACAAAGCAAAAGCCAAAGGATGTTTTTTTCTGAATTTTATGCTGATTGTTGCTTATTTAGTCATGAATATTTAATGCTACCGAGAAATACTTGACATCAGATAATTTCAGATTAGTAGATGCACATTTCTATCTTATGCAGTTTTGTTGCAAACTGTGATCATTAAAACTGTGCTGTAGACATTCAGTGTATTATCTTCAGGCAGTCTTTGCTGGACCTTTTTTCTCCAGTCCTGTGGGTTAGACCAGTGTCAACCATTTTATTTATTCCATTTCCACTTGGGTTGTGTGAATAAGTACCTTTTGTTAGAATAAAGAGCAATCTAATGGAAGTATTCCGAGGTTGTTTTAATATAATTTCTCATTATTAAGGACCTCCATCCTGCTTATCATTAACTTAATCCAACAAACCTGCCTGACAGCAGTCCTTGTTTTCCAGGGCTCAGCTGGAAGCTGTTAAAATGAAAGCATTACATATTTCTCCATTGATTGTCTTTTCCTTCTCCAGGATACATTGCTCCGTGGAGTGGTCGTTTCTACTCTCTGTGGGACACCGGGTAAGCTCTGCTGACCTTCACACTCCTGCTGTCGATGGAACACTTGTTAAGTCGAGCGCATGTGTGTGTTTTCTAAGGCAGATATAAGCCCCCGCCCTGCCCTGCACCATCCCAGAGGGGGAAACAGCACAGCAGAGTCGCTGTGTTGAATCATTGTTTTGCTTCCAAATAGCACCAGGCACCCTGTGTTCTCCAAATGCACTGCAACACGTTTGATATTTCCGCACACCCAATCAATCCCCCCTCTCCCCCTCCCCCGTTTGCTGACTGAAGCAGTCTGGGTTCGTGTTTTTTCCCTGCCTTCCCTCTGGAGGCTGATACTAATTCCTTAATGTGCTGTGTGTTTTCTCTTCCCCAGCTGTAATCACAAAACACTTGAGTGAGAAATATTTAAAATCATATAGAAACTGCTGTGTGAAAGCCCATAATGAATAAATAGGGAACAAACACATCAGAAAAACTAACAGCAAAAAAAAAAAGAACATTTCTTATCTCGAGCGCTAAATGTGTTCATGTTTTACCATTAGCATGCCGCGGAGGTAAATTAGCTTTTTCCCCTCATAATTCTGGAGTTAATCAGGGGGATCTATTGTATAATTTGTCTCAACATTCCCAACGCGCTCAACCCAACATGAATTACATCCTGCCTGTCTCTCCCTCCTCCCTCTCTCCCTCCCTCCATCTCCAGCTATGCAAAGATCCACATCCCCATCATCGCCTCGGTGTCGGAGCACCAGCCGACGACGTGGGTCTCTTTCTTCTTCGACCTCCACATCCTGGTCTGCACGTTCCCGGCGGGCCTGTGGTTCTGTATCAAGAACATCAATGATGAACGGGTGTTTGGTAGGGGGATTTTATTTTCACAGCTCGGCAGTTTTTGAAAATGTGCTTTAAAGCCTTATTATCCACTGCGGCGTTGAGTCACTGGTTGTGGAAATGTTTTTGCCCACTCCGAATTCCCATCTCAATTTTTCCATTTAATGATGCACTCTGTTACTTAACATGTAAACACGGGACCATCCCAGATGTATCAGTCCCACAGATGCTTGTTTTGGCCACTGATTTGGCCAGTTGGATTAGCACGAAGCTTTGTACAGACATTTGTATCCTACTGACTTTTGTGAGTGTGATAGCATTGATGTCGTGATGATGTTAGCATGCCGACATTGAGCATTTAGCTCAAGTACTAACACTGCGTTTAAGTACAGCCTCAGAGTGCCTCTAGCATGGCTGTAGACTCTTCTTTATTCAGTCAGGTTGGCTCAGGATGTGGCTCTAAATACTCTAAATAACACTCTGAACCAGCAGAGTTTCATGTTTCCATCCAGGCTTCAGAAGTTCTCCAACTGTCAGTCATCAAATATGGTCTATGGAGCGGATGAATTGGACTTTTACTTCCACTTAGCAACTCTGTAGTGTCATTGCTTTATTGTCAGATTAAGTGATACAGTCTTTTAATCACTAAAGCCTCTTTGGCACATAGTTTCAGGTACAGTACTGGGATAACCTTTCAGGCACTGCTAGTGATTTTTCACTATTCACACATGCAGCTACATTCAGGAATGTTTCCGCTGTGCACTCTTTCACACATGCCACAGTAATGCTGGGATAGACGGGGCATGAGACAACCAGCAGATGTTGGTAATGCAACACTTATCATGCCGACCGCCATAAAACTCAGCAGAAGTAGAAGAAGACAGGGCAAGGCTGGATGTTCATGTACACAAATAATAAAATGTCTCATTATTTTCAGGAACATGGCAGGCAAGGAGCTGTTGACCGCTGCTCTCGTAACGTATTTACTATTCAACAAGTCTGCAGGACAAGCAGGGTTTTCTAGTGATCTACTTGAAGCAAAAAGAGAGGGTTGGATTCAAATTAGTCATCAGCAGAGTCTTGTGATTGGTTTGCGTGCTTCATGTGAAAGCATCTTTCGTCAGATGGACGTAACCCTTTACGTAAGCTTTCATTCACACCCGCATTCTTCCTGACATGTCACTCGAGGCGGGAAATTCTCCGTACAGATGTCTCTGAATATCAGTCACTGCTCCCATTCACGACCCCACGCAGGAAAGGTTTGTGAACATTTCAGGGATGTGTGAAAGGGGCTCAGTTGTTCTGTTGTGGCTCTGAATAGCATGCATCATTTGGAAATAGCATAAGTCAAATGAAACGGCACAGCACAGCATCTCCTGTGCAGTTGTGCTGTCAGCTGTCTGTCTGCCTGACAGAACAACAGTGAGGGGGACTGAACTTTGCAAAAAACAGCTCAGACTTTAATGTTTACAGAGTGAGACAGCCATGATCAAGGGCAGAGAACCTTGATCTGAGTACTATAAAACAGTCCCTCAGCAGTCTGTTTCTCCCTCAGATTTAATCAGCCTGTTACAGATATTGATTAGCCATGCACCTGTTGAGCCGGGTCGGCGCTTTTCAAGGACGGACAGCGGCCATTAGGGTTTGAGTTGTGCAGAGCCAACGTAGACTGATTATGCTGCGTTGGTCTAACAACTCAATTTCTCTTATTCATGTCTTTATCTCGTTCTCACACACTTTGCCCTATTTTCCTGTCTCTCCTTTACGCTCACACCGTCTTTTTCCTTGTCCGACCTTTGTCTGTGCTTTGTCCCCCCCCCTCTCCCCACACCCCCGCCTCTCACTCACCACCTTCTTTTTCCCGTTTCTTTCCAGTGGCTCTTTATGCCATCAGTGCGGTGTATTTTGCCGGCGTGATGGTGCGTCTGATGCTGACACTGACGCCGGTGGTGTGCATGCTGTCTGCGGTGGCTTTCTCCAGTGTCTTTGAGCATTACATGGGAGATGACACAAAGAGGGAGAAGCCCCCCGCTGAGGACAGCAGCGACGAGGATGACAAGAGGAATTCCGGGAATCTTTACGACAAGGTCAAGACAGGACAGATTGTCATAGTTCACATTCACAGAGATGTCTTTCTTTGCGCTCAGTGCCCTGCAGCAAATGTCATTATGATGCGCCTAAAGTTTAAAGCAGCAGTCACTGAGATGCTTTGCAGACTTCTTCACTGACTTTTCACACCTGTTTTGCACAGGAGTTTGTATTTATCGGTTGCATGTTTATCACCTTGGCTCCTCACCTCCCCGCCAGTTTTCCGTGTCAGTTTGTGTAAACGGATCCCACTGTGAGCTCAAACTGTGAGATACTGTTGCCACTGTGTTGAATTTAGATCTGACTGCTGTCACCATTTAGCCAAACTGTAGCTTTGCGTATTCCAGGCCACCTTGTAATCACACCGTTCATGTGCTGCCCGCAGACACCCATCCTTCCGATGTGACTCTGGAATAACATTTCAGCTTGTGTAAAAATTGTGTGCAATTGACAAATACTTTGAAAATGACATGTTTTAGAATATAAAGACAGTAACGTTGACAGTCTGCTGATGGTGATAGTGTTCGTTACACATCTCTGCTCTCCTGCACTCCTGGAAAAAAATACAGTGGTGGACACTTTAGCTATGCTTGGAGGCTTTGCTGTTAATACCTTTATGCCTTTATGTTATACGATGTAAATTTTGCACACAGTGTGATGGACGTTTCCGTTCATAGTTGTTCTAGCATGTTGTAAAAAGCGGTATTTGCCAGTAATAAAAGAGAGGTTCATGCAGGTTTCTGGGTCAGAAATACATTCAGCATGAGTTGTGGGAGTAACACTGAATAACATGAACATAAACATCACGTAACATTGAATTATGTGTTTACAATGAAAACTCTACTACAGAAGGGACCTTTAAGACACACTTCTTTCATGTTTTCCAAGCAATTTGTCTGATGTCTTCAACGTATCATGTTTAGTCTGAAAGGCTTTGTTGGTTTACTGATTTGTCCTCTAAATTCACGAGTTATCTATCCTACACCAAGATCTCCTTTACAAGAGAGACCTGAGAACAGAGCATATGTATATATCACCTCAAACAAGACATCCGTCGCACAAAGCTGTCTTCACACACACTGTAACAGTCACAAATATTACTAAGAATATGTACAAGTACAACTTTAGTCCCTCAGTTTGGAACTAGTGTCTGTAACTTCTGTTTAACATCTCATTTCTTGGTAGAATTCAAAGTATGTCCTCTTATCTCTGTCTGCCTCTGCTCACATTTAGCTACAGTTTGGATGTTAGAGCGAGCAATTGGAGGTGCTGTTAAAGAAAAATGTTCGCTGTGCAGATTTCCTGCTCGCTGGAGTTTCTGCAGCCTTAACACTTCTCTGCAGCTACTGTAAAATAATATTAACTCGTCACACAGCATGGGAAGCTTAGATGCTCTAAGATGCTTTGCTCAATTAGTTCATTCAATAATTTATTGCACCCAGTAATTCATCTCTCTGGAACACTGGAGACATTGCAGTCCATCATAATAGTATGTGTCTCCCCCTGCAGGCCGGCAAGGTGCGCAAGCATGTGTCAGAGCAGGAGAAGGCCGAGGAGGGTTTGGGTCCAAACATCAAGTCCATCGTCACCATGCTCATGTTGATGCTGCTGATGATGTTCGCTGTCCACTGCACCTGGGTCACCAGCAACGCCTACTCCAGCCCCAGCGTGGTGCTCGCCTCGTACAACCACGACGGGTAACACAGGCACACACACACTTCACTTGTAAAGCGCTAATGGATGTTAAATAACCACGAGGAGCCAAGCAGAGTCTGCAGTGGTCGTTCATAATGCTGAAGGACGGCGCGCTCCTCCTTGCATGCAAATGAGCACGTGTGAGCATGCATGTACGCAGAGCAGCAGGAGAGAGGGAATATATGTATATTTCATCAGAGGTTTGTGGAAATATTGTTATGTGCACCTATACGCGTTAGTCTGATTACTTGACTTCGTGTTTCTAGGTCACAGAAAACATCTGTGGACCATCTCTGAATTTACAAAAAGCTGATATATTATTCTCTGTGAGACTCTTTATGGGCATAATTATTCTCTTTAAGTATTAGGGAGGAAATATTGAAGGCCAAGACTAAATGGTAGAAGCAAGTTCTCATACATATATTAATGTTACGGCGGCACATCTCAGACAATGGTTCCGCCACACTACAGAGAGCATAGCTGTCACACTGCTTTTTCTCCATCGCACGTATACACAGGCATAAATGCACAAGGACACACAGACATAATGAAATTACCATAACTGCGGTTAATTGGTTGCCCGTCTCTGTGTCTGCTCCCGCTCCTGGAGGTAAATTTAGGACACGAACGTTGAAAGTTGGAGATGTTTTTAACCCTCAGATTATTATGGATGGATGCTCTATTTTCAGCCGTTGTTGCCCTTCTGATTCAAAGTCTTAACTGAAATATTAATAGGCTCCGCAGCCATACGCCTGTCAACGCTGTTACCTGTCAACCTTTTTCTCCTCGTTAGGACGCGCAACATCCTGGATGACTTCAGGGAGGCCTACTACTGGTTGAGACAGAACACAGACGAGCATGCACGCGTCATGTCGTGGTGGGACTACGGCTACCAGATAGCCGGCATGGCCAACAGGACCACACTAGTAGATAACAACACGTGGAACAACAGCCACATAGCGCTGGTGAGCCTCCATCTGTTTCTCTCTTGCCGTCCTTCATCTCTTTGCCGTTTTACTTCTTGAATTCAGGCACGTACAGAGAAACAAATGATTTCTTCTCGCAGCCGCTGGATGATTAGCAGGCTCTTCAGTGAATTTTTTATGTAATTGCCACATTGTATGAAACCTCTGCTTCCAACAAGCCAGATAATCTTGTTTGCTTAAACTTTTCCCACTGAATTTACACTGTGGGGGGATTTCAGTTAATTGCTGTCAGGTTCTGTGAGTTTGATTTATTTTGTTCTCTCACTGCTGCCAAACGCAGAGTAATGTTTTTTGTCTTTTAGGTAAATCTGTTAGAAACCCTCTAGCTTTCATCGCTCCTGCTTTCTGCCTGCTGACTGTTGTCTCTTCAGCATCTGTCCATGGGACATCTAATTTCAGAGAAAACAAGATGGATCTCTGTTTAATCACCATCGCCGCCGCTGAATGGGAACAGTCTCTTGTAAAGCCCAAATTAAACCTGTCGTTCTTTATCATGGTTTCAAGGTGGGGAAAGCCATGTCGTCCAACGAGAGCGCAGCCTACCAAATCATGAGGTCGCTGGACGTGGACTACGTTCTGATCATCTTCGGAGGTGTGATCGGCTACTCGGGAGACGATATAAACAAGTTCCTGTGGATGGTGAGGATAGCGGAGGGAGAGCACCCCAAAGACATCAGGGTGAGTGTGAGACAGCAGCACCTGCCACTGCAGCGATTGTCCAGGACACCGTGTAGCAGGCGCTCACACAGCAGAGAAATCAATGTTTCCTCTTCACTCTCACACACTCGCTCTTCACAGCGATGCTCAAGGACACACTCTGCTTCGCCCGTTGCAGTGTTTCCCCTGCCAGTCCCCCACCGCCTCCCTGAAAGAAGAACAAAATATTTTATTTATGTTATTTACCTAATTTATGTGCACTGGTTTCATTTCAGCTCCGTGTGAGAGTCTTTCCTGCGTTCTGCTGTCATTTTCTCAGCTCCTCCACACTTGCCGGCTACAAACTGACAGATTCAGTGTTTCTGTGTTTTGAGCCGAGTTAGGCCACAGAATACTTGGTTAAAACAGATCGGAGATGCTGTTTTGGAGTAATTGTTCTTCCTTGAAGTTAGCTGAAAAGGATCTAATGTAGCCCCAGTGTATTTTACATAAGATGGGCCCTGTGCCAGACTCCATTTAAAAAAAAAAAAAAAAAAAAAACCTTTTTAAACGCTACACTGTCAGCATCGCTCATATGATAACTTACGAGGCAATTTGGCCTCGTGTGCTCTGATTAATTCAGCATGCAGTTAACACACCAGTCATAATTTTGTTTTAATGAAAACTCCTGGCATTTGCTCCTGGTCTTCATCACCACTGTTGTGGAAGAAGGAAATAACGAAGCAGCTTTAATAGTGACATATTTATCTTTTTAAATAAGTGCTGTGCGGTGGATCTAATTTATGCCGGTGTGAGGAGCGGTAAAGTAACTGATGAATATTCTTTGGTGAGTCTATATTAGCATGTGAGCAAAGAAACTTTAGAGAGTTAAATTGGGTGTGGTGGTAGGTGTTAGAGCGAGGATGTTTAACAGGGCAAGCTGTGATGGGATCTGCTTTTGGTCAGCTAATGAAGTTTAAAGTTAATTAGAAGAAGTCTTTAAACATTTGCTCTGAACCTTTTCACTTTCTCGTTCATTCAGATAGACCTGGAGAAGAATTCAGAGCAGCCTTCCCTTGGCAAAAGATGATGATGAATGTACCTGACTGAAAAAAAAAAAAAAAAAAGATTCAGAGCGGATCACAAGGAAATAAAATAAAATAGACTTGTAAAATATGAGTGCGTTACCTTGGGGATACACTGCATTGTAGCACATTCATGACACGTTATCCTTGACTTGTCGGCACATCCTGAACAGCAGCGCTTTTTTTAAAGGGCAGAAAATATTACATTTTCAAGTTCACGATGTCCCTGTTTTTTGTTTTTTTTTGGCTGGCTTGTCAACATGCAGCATCACATGAGCGCTGCAGCTGACTCTGCTCCAGCGCATCAAAGTACCACAAAAACACGCTCAGCAAGGTTTACATACACTCAAGAAATTGGGCTGTGCAGAGCAGCCAGAACACGCATGCGTGTGCATGCAGCAAGTTGCTAATCAGATTTACCCTTATCTTTGAAGCTATATGCCGCTTCCAGAACCTGCTTTGTGTTAGCTTCAGTTTTAGCCGCTATCACTTTGTGCATGGTGAAGTCTGGCATATGCATGGAGAAAAAATCAGTGCTCTGCAGGAGAGATCTAGCAAAAAGGGAGGAAAACATGTTCCTCTAGTCTACTTAGCCTAGCTTAGCATAAAGACTGGAAAGCCTGGCTCCATCAGAATGCAACAAAATCTGCCTGCCAACATGTGTAAAGCTCACTTATTGCACGTTATATCTCATTCAGATAGTCATTTTTAAACTAACTTCTCATATTTTTATCCACCTTTTATCATCATTTCCATGTCCTGCTGCTGAATTACTTCACCATCTGCAAGTTTCCTGCACCTCATCATACTTTCCTCCTTGTGTTCTCCAGGAGAGCGACTACTTCACACCTCAGGGAGAGTTCAGAGTGGACAAGGCCGGTTCACCAACTCTGCTCAACTGCCTCATGTACAAGATGTCCTATTACCGATTTGGTGAAATGCAGGTGAGCAGAGAAGCTCTAATGAAAGGCGAGTTAACATCGCCAAAAACGCCGCAACTCTGCATGTCTTTTAACTTTTTTTTCAACTCCAGGTCTGAGGTCAGGGCCAGAGAAAAAGTCCTCCGTGAATATGAAGCAGTTTTGTGGGGTTATGATCCAGTTCGTAGGTACAAATAATGAGTTCTAGCTTTGTGCCAAGATCAGAAAGTAACAAGCAGCTGCTCTCGCCAAAAAGTAAAAAGTACGGCTACTATATATTATGCAGCACGCAGCTTTGCCGGAGAATAACAAGCAGCTGCCACCACCAAAGGTGTAAAACCTCTTGATACTGTATCTTAAAAGCAGAGCTGGCTGACAGACAGGCGGAAGAGGATTTAAGGAGATGCCTTGGGGAGCTCCTGAGGTTGGGAGAGGGAGGCTTTTGGGGAGGAAAGAAAGGCTGGAGGAATGTGAAGGATTGGCGGAAGCTTTGAAATGTGCCATGGCTACTTCTGGCAGGTAGCAGAGGGGAGATGAGAGAGCTCCTTCTCGCAGATGCTTACATCTCCACTGTAGACGAGGCCCGGCCAGCAGGCAGACAGACAGACAGGCAAAGCTCTGTGCAGCAGAAGATGGAGAGACTGAGGCACAGGAGGAGACGAAGGACAGAATGGACAGAGCGGCGAGGGAGGAGAGAAAGAGAGAGAGCGGGGGGGGGTAGATTAGGTTTACAGAAACGGGATGTGACAAGGTGAAACGGAGGCTTAGAGGACGTCAGGAGAAAGACAATAAGTAGAGTGGGGTGAACCGTAAAGGATAGCTGAGGATGGATGCAGTTTGTAGCGGTGAGTGGAGATTAAAGGATAATACTGACGGGCATAATGCATGCAGAATAGAAAGTATGGAAGGAACCGTGGACTCCACATCTCCCCAGAAACCTCCTCATTTATTTCTTTTCTTTACCCTTAAACAAGTTGAACAGTGGTAATAAATACAAATCGAGAGTCTAAACTGTTGTGACTAGTAATAATTTAATATTTCACACTCTGTCCTCTGAAGCTGGCCAAAGGCATAATCGAGATGCCAAGGTACAGTAGATGGTGCCCGAAGGGAGAGAGGAGACATGAGAGAGGGGACGGTAGACTTAGCTTTGAGAGCAAAGGTGACAAGGTCAAAGCAAATGTGACAAGGACAACGTAAGAGCAGCCGTCAAAGGCTTTTAGAGCAGAATCATAGGAAGAAGAGGCTCTAAGTGGCTCACACAGAGCATAATGGAGCCGTCGCCACAGGGCGGACGCTGCCCTGTAATCAAAGTACCATCAAACTTTTTATTCTTTTATAATTGTGTTTGTTCTGGTTTGTATCAGTTCAGCACTAATGTTTGGATTAGTTAAACTGCAGTGGGCTGAGATGAAATTAAACCAGAATTGCATTTTAATTGTCTTCATAAGACTTTGGGCCTTTTTGTTTCAGTTTTCTTGAAAGGAAAAGTTTGACAAAATGTTTGTCTTCTCGCTCATAGTTGAGTAAGACGTCCACGTCTTTACACGTCTGTAAATACGAAGCTACAGCCTGCAGCTGCAGGTTAGCTTAGCTTAGCTTAGCTTAGTATAAAGACTGGAAACATGGATCACTAAAAGTGTAAAAAGGACACATTTTGTTTTGCGTGGTGCCAGACTATTTTGGATTTTGTTGCAAAGCCAAACCAGCTATTTCCCTGTCCCCAGTTTTTGTGTGAAGCTAAGCTAACTGGCTGCTGGCTGTGGCTTCATATTCAACATACAGATACGAGAGCGGTATCGATCCTCTCGTCTCTTTAGTCCAGACTGTTCCATTTTTGATGCGACAGTTAACTAACACGCACATCTAGCTGCTAGCCAATCAGCCGAATGACAACCATATCCATCTCTCAGCTGGACTTCCGGACGCCTCCTGGCTTTGACCGAACGCGCAACGCAGAGATCGGCAACAAGGATATCAAGTTCAAGCACCTGGAGGAGGCGTTCACCTCGGAGCACTGGCTGGTCAGGATCTACAAGGTCAAGAACCTGGACAACAGAGAGCCGCTGGACCACAAGCTTCGCAGCGTAGTGCCCAAGCAGAAGTACACCTCCAAAAAGGTAGCAGCACACATCCTGTTTCGTGTTTTAAATGTGTTATTGCAACAGTCGAGGTGGTGATTCAGAGCTGTTTGAACACTGTTTCACCCATCAACGCTGTAAACTAATGGCTTGGAGTTTCACTGCTTGCATACTCATTTGTGTATTTATATGTGCATCATGCATTTTTCACATATTTCATCTTATTTTATTGATTTATTTTGGTCTTCAGGACAGAATCACTGGATTTTCCCTTTAAAAAGAATCATTTACATACTGTAGCAGAGTCACTCTTACTAACTCTACAGGGGGATTTTTTAGTGAATTCACTCTTTAATGAATATTTATATTATAATAAACAACGCTTCATCCCAAATAGAGCATGGAGTAGATGCTCCAATTTAAGTTTTAAGACCAGGATTGTACATAATGTGCACAGTAAACCGAAGCTCTCGACAACAGTTTGTGTAAAACTGAATAATTGTGATACGCCAGTTTTGTTTTGTTGTTTATTTCGAATGGTTTGTCACTGGATTTATTTTTTTTCCGTCCTTCTGACCAGACTGCCAAGAGGAAGCGAGGACACATCAAGAACAAGCTTGTCCTGAGGAAAGGCAAGAAGCTCCAAAAAAAATAATGACGACGGTGACGAACTCTTCTAGGAAAACAAACACATGCGAAGAAACCTCGAACAACCAATGAAGAAGAACACAGGGGCCGTTAATCTGGCACTCGGTCTCCAGCGCGTCTCATTAGAGCGCCCCCGTGTGTTGAGGAAGTTGAAGTGTCATATCTGGCTAGCTCCAGAACTGTTGTCCGTTTTATCCTGAGGATCTTTGTCTTGCTTATTTTCTCCCGTTTTTGTTTTTCTGATTTATTTTTTTACTTTGTACTTGAATGTGTGGCGAGGCATAGGGCTGCTCTACTTGGTTTGGTGTCGATTCATGTTTGTGGTACGTTAATTAACTGCTTATCAGTACGGGGATCGGGGCGAGAGGAGGTGGAGGGGGAAACGAGGGAAGACTAGGAACATTTGCACCAAAGACCCATCGACCTTGCTCCACGGCACATGTTGAACTCATTCCTGAGAGTGAGGAGCGAAAGCTGAGGACTTGTTCCTGACACGTGTACAGAGGACAGTATGCGGTATGGAGGAACGTCACCGTCTAGGCACAGTCCGTCTGTAATATTAACCTTTTTATCATCATCATCTCCTTCATGTCTGCCTGGCTCCCCAACCTTCTTTTTCAGCAAAATTCGTTAGAAAAAAATTGGCCTAATGTGTAAATATGTTATGTAAAGAAAATGTCTAAAAGGATGATAATATATTGGATTATTGTGGTGATTTTTAAATATGCGGTTTTTGTTATTCTCTGTTTCTTTTTGTGATTGTTTCCGGGTTTTTGGTTTTTTGTATGACCGCAAATAGAACAGTGAATGCAATAATTCTTGTACAGCGGGGCTTGAGATTTTGTTGAAAGAATGAATGTGAATTTTTACAATGTTCCCCCCGAATCTGCCGACCTTCGGCTCAATTTCCTCTTCTGAAACGAACATCGGAAAATAGAAACGCAGCTTTTTTAACAAACAGACATCAAAGTATTTTCTGACATAAAAATTCAGTTTTTTTCACTCTATCTTAGGCTAATATTGATCCTCGCTGGGGATTCCTTATCAAGAAAAACTGAACTAATGAATGAAAAACAGAATTTTGAGCCATTTAATGTCAGAAGATGCTTTGATTTCCTTTTTTTTTTTAAATTTCAGTGATGTTTTTAAAAAAACCTTGTCCTTTTTTTTCCGATTTTCTATCCAGAGTAGGAAGTCCATTGAGACGAAGGTCCACTGATTCCCCCGGGCCCCTCTTTTTCATAAATTGCATTAGATTGTAAATTTCTGCTGCTAGGGTTTTAAAGAAGGACGCAAGCAACAACTGTGTGTAAGAAGTAGTGATAATAAATTAGACCTCCCTTCCTGCAGGGGGAGCTCTCTAGTTCAGTGTGCAAAGCCTAGTGCCTCATCGCTGGTCATCATCGCCTCATTCATTTGTGACCGTCTCTACTTTGTTTTAGCTCGTCTGTATGTATCGATGCAGCAACCACACTGAGGCTTTGGATAATGGGCATTTTGAAGAGGTCTGGAAATAGACTGGTGAACTGTGAAAGGGGGGGTGGTTAAAACGCAGGCACTGAACCTGAACCGAGAAGAACTTCCATCATCATCATCAGTCTATGACTACGGTGGACTGACGACCATCTTTAGGGTTCTTTAGAGCTGTGTCCTGATTCCATACTGCACACCAGTCTGAGCCTGTTGTGGATTCACACAGCAGAATGAAGTCTCAGATGTCAGCGAGCATTCGGGCTGCAGCCAAGTGTTATTAATTAATGATCTTTGTCCATAAAATGTCAATGAAATCTTAAAATGAAGAAAAGCAGCAATTCCTCACAGTGAAGCAGCATTACTGCTTGAAAAATGGCTGATTCGATAAATCGATTGGTTGCCAATTAAAGGAGTATTCCACCTTTTTTTTTTTTTTTTTTTTTTTTCCCCCCCATAAAGTCAATGGACATAAGAGACACTGAGGCCGAGATGATCTCTGACCTTTAGTCCACATCACGAGTTAAGATCCAGAATGGCTGCATTCCATATTTCCCATGATGCAGCTCACTAGTGTCCATGTCTAGTAAAGCCCCACACCTGTGTGAAATTGGTGTAATGGCCCTTTAATTTTCCATCAATCGATTAATGACTAAAAACCTCATTCCGTACAATATCAACATACAGTACGGAGGCACTGAATGATTCATTTTGTTATTGATTAATCAAAATTGGAAGAGTGTGACAGGGATTTTCTGCCCAAGCTGATATTAGGTGAGACAAACCAAACATTTACATTTTTTGGAATTTCTTCAAAAAAATTCCCTCAATTAATAAGTAGTCGCTGATCAGTTTCCTGTTAGCTGATTGATGGATGAGGCGCCTCATCGTCTGGGCTGTGTATGCAGTGTAGAGTCGGGACACGGCTCTCAGGAGCTGTAACCTTTGACCTGTTAGCGGTCGGGCACTGCACTGTTCTTTGTGTCTGGGCTCTTCAGATACACTGAAGGAGTTTCTGTATGTGCACGCTTCAGTAACTTTTTTTATCAAGTCAGTGATCAAAGACTCACATCATACAGCCGCACTTGTTTTGTCACACCTCGCAGGAAGTGACTTTTTTTTTTTTTATTGGTATCACCTGTTAATTTTCTGCTTTTTAAGAAACTGTGTCTGAATCGCTTTGTTCTTCTTGCTTTGTTCTTCTCCGCAGCCGAGCGTCACCGTTTCAGGCTTCAGACCTTTGACACGATGCCGCATTGTTTTTCAGTCGCACGGCGGCCGAAACTGTGTCGAGCCCTTTGATTTCTCATTTGTCAAGTGAGGAGAGAGTGCAGACTAAGCCTTAATGTGATGTGCAGTTTGTTGCCCTCTTATGTTTTTCATTTTTCTTACGTTTTGTGTTACTTAGGAGCGGTGGAACAGTTCCTTCCTCTACTAAGTTGACTCATTTCTTAGTAGCTCAGTGCCGTCTGTCCCCAACACCGTTCATGTTTGATGAAATCCCTCCCTCACCTTCAAAGTTTACATTTTTACATTGTTCTTCTGTTCAGCCATCTTTAAATATACACTTTAATGAAAACATTGGTGCAAGTTGTTGTTTTTGTTGAGTCCAAAGCATTATTCAGAGTTCTTAATGGACAGATGACTTTATTCATATTTTTCAGTGTAGGTGAGCAGGAAGCCAACCACTTGATGGCAGCATTAGCCTTTGGATGAAGACGTTGGCTTCTGAGTCTGCAACAGCAGACGTAACAAATGAGTGAAGTCTCACAGCGGGAGGATAGTTGGTGGTGGGTTTGAGAAGCATGCTTGTGTTTGCGTGGTCACGAGGTGGAATATGTCATATGTGGGGAAATATTGGTTGAATAATATATAAAGTCAAGCCTCAGATAACTTCTGAATGTTGTTTACTTGGTGTGAATAAGGTGCTTTAAATCCAGTTTCTCCAGAGCGAAACCATGTGGTGACCCCTAGTCTGATATTTGGATGTGTGTGAAGCAGCTCATGAATACGAGAGGAATGTGTTAAAGCATTCATTATAATTATGATTTTAGGGCAAAAAAAAAAAAAGGCATTTTAAAGAATTTAACCACAGTTGGACCACATGGGGTTGTGACACTCATTTCACCCTAAAAACAAGTTTAGAACAGGCAGTTATTCTTAAATTTTTAAGAGGATGACACCAGAGGAAACGACATATTTTTCCAAAAATCACGAGTTTCATCCTTTTGTACTTATGTCTCAAACTCAGCTCTTCCTCTAAACTCTGCTCATGCTAATGTGCTAACCTACTAATGGCATATTAACATGCTCAGCCTGCACTGCTGTTGATTAGAAAATATGCTAATATTTAGCATGCTAAATGTGTTAACCACTGGATAGCCATACTATAGCATGTTGCCATGGTTGCATGCTAACGTAAAAATTTGCTGTGTAATGTTTCACTTCTGAGCACAATTATAGTTAGCATGTAAACAAGCCAATGTTTAGCATGCTAACATTTAGCTAATTTAGCATTCTAATGTTCAGCAGGTCATTGTGCTACCATTAGCATATTTGCTCTGTTAGCATTAATCTTCAGCTGAGGTTTCGGTCATTAGCTTTGAAGGTGTCCTCGAGAGCTGACTTCTTGAAAATTGGTGGCGGTGGTTCACAGTCTGCTGGTGGCGTTAAATGAAAGGTCAGCGGGACCACCAGAGTCATTACAGTTCATCCTTCAGGTAACTTACTGTGAATATTTGTGCTAATTTCATCATTAGGTTTAACATGCTGAAGCTACACCGCTAGCAAGGTTAAAGACCCCGTGAGTGCCATGGCACTTTTTTTTTTTTTTTTTTTTTTTTTTATTGAACAAAATGATCTTAAACAGGAAATAAGATGCTGCACAGACCTCGACCTGAGGAGTGGATGAGGAGCAGCAGCTTGAGAGGAATCACTTGAATGCAGGAAACAGATTCAGGACATGACGAGACGACGTTTAATTTAAAAAAAGATAGAAGGTCTTTATTAATGAACAATCCGTCCTTCATCCACAGTCACAACCTACTTCAGTGAGTCAGGATCCTCTTGGATATAAAACCAAAACTGCATGTTAGTTTCATGTAAGGCGAGTGTCATCAAACAGTAATGAACAGTGGTTTGCTGGAGACGGCGGTTTTCTCAGTGGCTGCAGGTTTGTTCTCTGTGCTGTCATGGCAAAAGCTACAAATAGGCATCTGGTTAAAGTCACCTGGCTCAAAATACAAGTACTGTTTGAAAATGAACGAGCTGAAAGTTTGTCCTTCTGTGACAAAAAATGATGATACAAGGCATTAAGAAAATCAATTCTCAGTGGAAAAACAGCATGAAGTGGATAAACTGTTAATTACTCTTATTTAATTTCTGCTTTACTTTGTTTAGAAAACAGCCTGAAAAATCGGCCCAATGGACGGTGAAACTGTGAGTACCGCCGCAGAGTGACACGATGCATTTCCTCTTCTGTCCAACAGGCTGCTCATCCCACTGATTCCTTATTCTGCCAGATTATCCTCTTCACAGAGAGGCAACCTTCCAGCGACCCCAGATGTGAGAACACGGTTGTGTGTTTCTGCAAGCCTCCTCATCCATATTCATCACCACGGGCGACCTAAGGAGGAGCGGTAGCTTCAGCAGGCGCGGGCGAGCGGCGGCTGTCTAATTACACAAGTGGCGTCTTTGGGGCTCAGATGCACAAAAGATTCGAAGATCCAGGAGTGTTTTGTTTTGGAAGAGAAGGTGGCTAATGGCTGGAATAGCTGAGTAAGAGGTAGTAATGGAAATGTAAAAGGATGCGGAGGCATCTCGCTCGATGGGTGGAATACTGTAACCGGAGCGACGTGACACAATAAAAAGGCAGAACACGAAAAGAGTGTGCAGAAGCGAACGGTATAAGATGGAAAAGAAGCATACTATTAAAATGTGCCCAAATACATTCATAGTGCAGACAAAACAATCAGGGCCTTTACTTCCTAGTAGCTCACTCTAATGTACGGTATCATAATATATACTAACACATAATCTAATGTAGTACATTGGCTCATTTTACCTCTTGATCTACACTTGGTTTTAAATCTGGTTCGGTGTTCTTCTTTCCCGTAAAGCTCTTAGAGACCACCCTGATTGGTAAAAGCCATAGATATAAAATCTGAAATTTGTTTCTATGGTAAAAGTGCTTTTATAAACAACACATTTACAGCTACGGTAATGTGTGTCACAGGGAACTCGTATCGTTTCATTCTAACGCGGCTTTACAAACTAAAAGCATGGGACCAAACGACAATGTCCGAGAAAACACTGATCGTTTAAAAAAAAGGAAGAAAGACTAAAGCAAAACACCAGTGGCAAACGTCATTACTGTGCATGTGCAAAAAAGGCCTTGGCAAGGTGAAAAATAGAAATACTCTACTTTCAATAGTAATACTATTAACTGTATATAAAAATTTACTTTGTCCCAAGAGCTCCAGCCACCGTCCGGCTGGAGATCCCTTTGGCAGCTTGCTTCTTCACTGTTTGTGTGTCACTCTGGGATCTACAGCTCAGGTCTGAAGGTCTCTGGAGGTCACGGCTCCTCTGCCCTCGCCGCGGAGGGGCAGGAGCTCAGCTATTGTCCGTGAGAAGAGCGTGTTCGGGTGTCAGGTGGACTTCCACAGCGGGCTGTTGTAGATCCAACCGTCACCCTGCAAGAGACAATAATGACAAACTCAAACACATGAAGACGAATTAAGACGGGGGACGTACGGTCATTGAATCCACGTTGCTGGCTTCAGAAACGCAGACAGGAACAAAGAGACTTCATTTGTGAGGGCATGTCCCAGATCCAGACTGCAGCACTAAAGAGTACTTTGTGTTGTCGCTTTCAGTGAAAACCTGCTGTGGATTGGTTTGCAGTCTGGATTTGGGATTCGGCCGCGGTTCAGCTCCTGCGTTACTTCCTGGAACTTTCTGATTCACAGCCGTCAGTTTTCAGAGAAACCGCTTTCTGCTGAGGAAATATGAAACCGTTCACAGTGAAGTCTGAATTACCCAGAACAACGAGAGACTCAGTGTTTCCTGAGTGAGATGCTACTGCTGGATTTTTTTATGTGATTTTCAAATGATGAGAGCAGAACAAAAATCCCACTGACATCAGAAATCTCGAATCCGCGAAAATGAAACTAAGACTCTCCAGTTACCAAAAGAGGTAAGCTGAAAAGTGTCTTTACTCAGTGATCTCAAAAATCTGGACATTTTGCATCCTTCCTTCAGGTTTAGAGTCAGGTGAGTGTAATTTTCAGTCAGTCTGACACAAGGCAATTTCACACAGTCAATACATATACAGTAAACAGGAAGTGATCTGACACAGTACCTCTTTCGTGAAGTATTTGGGTGTCCAGGGTTTGTTATCAGCTGCTCTCTGCTTCTCCTCCCCTCGCTGTCGCTCCTCCAGCCTGTGTTTGTGCTCCGTGGCCTCGTCGATGTTCCCTTCCTTCAGCGACTTGGTGACGTGCTGCCACAACCGCCTGCAAGCAAAGGTACAACACGCCACAGCGACGTTTAGGAGCGATCCTCCACGGCCCTGCCTCTTCAAGAGATTACATGGAGTGAGTTTGTCACCTGGACTCCGTCCTCCCCTGTCTCTCCACGGGCCGCAGCCTCTTCCTGGTCACCGGCAGCTTGGCCGTGTCGATCACTTTGGTTTCGCCGCTGCTGTAGGTGAACTCCAGCGTGCCGTTCCACTCGCCCTGCGCTTTGCACACGATGGTGTTGGTGGGGTTGTGTTTGACCTCCGCCGTCACTCTGCGTTGGTCAGACAGACACGTTGT
The DNA here is from genome assembly GCF_039877785.1 of Chaetodon trifascialis. Taxonomy (NCBI): domain Eukaryota; kingdom Metazoa; phylum Chordata; class Actinopteri; order Chaetodontiformes; family Chaetodontidae; genus Chaetodon; species Chaetodon trifascialis. Next base: position 7,459,218 of record NC_092072.1, on the reverse strand, counting down.
TGTTGCATTGTTGTGCACATTTATACCTTCTTTACTATTTGACACTCAGATACGACCCCAGTGCTTTAAGTCCATAAACATTGCCATGAAAAGAGCTAATCGTGCTTAAGTTGCTGTTGGATCGCTTTACATCACAAAGGGTCAGGATGTGCACTGCTGTTCTCTCATCACACACTCGTGTTTTTATCGTTGCAGATGGACGAGTACGTTAGGAAAAGGGAAAATGAAATCACTGAAAATATGTTCTGTGTTTCATCCTTTATGGTAAAGCGAATGAAAAATCATGAGACACAGAGGGGCAGCAAGACCAGGAAGTGACTTTTTAACAGCAGCTTTGAAGACCTTGAAAAGGACTTTTAACTTGAAAAAACTGCTGAAAAGAAAAGACTTTCCAGACTGTTTTAATGCAGCTGGAGTCCAGGAGGAGGCTTTATCTCAAGAGTAATGAGCGACATAATCTGCCTCATATCCAATAAATAAATGGCCAACATTTGCCATCTGTCACCGTAATCATACTGTCACACCATCTTAGTTAATAAAGGAAAAGGCCGACCTGCCCTGAATGTCTGAGCGTATGAAGGCGGGCAGGGAGAACAACTCACCTGTGTACCTTCCCTCCGTAGAAGGGCTTGGTGTGAAAGGTGACGGTGGCAGAGTAGCCGCTCTTGACGCAGTTGATGGAGACTTTGCCCCCCAGCTCCACCCAGGGCACGGTGAGGATGGAGCGGGCGTAGGCGCAGGGCAACGTGAAGACGTACTCCTCGTCGTGCTCCAGGAGACAAAGCACCCCTGAGAGGAAAGAGACATTTTCTGAGTTGTCGAGGGAAAACTAACAGCTGAAACACTCGAATGAGCTGCAGCACGTCGAGCCGGCCGACTTCGCTGCACACTGCCTCCCTTTGTCTACATGCATAATCAAATGTTGCCGTTATAACACGATCGAGGGGCCTGATGGTGTTTTCTTCAGGACGCATTGGTAAAACAAAGCAGGCAGAAAAGAAATATATATATATATATATATTTATTTTTTTTTTTTTAAATGAAATGTCATGACGAGGCTGCACAGTTTATTCTGCTGTCCTATACATTTAATGTTATGTAAGGAATAAATTGTTTTCAACAATCTCTGAAGTGACATGATGAAAGTCTGCTGGTGTTTTCATGTCCTGTGTGTACAGACAATAAAAAAAAAAAGAAAACATTATTTAGCCTGACTGGAGGCAGCAATAATTGCTTCCTATTACACATAATGCGTAACACTCAGCACAGTGAACACCCACTGAGAAGAACATTATATAAACCATTTGATATCTCCTTCAGGCAGCTTGTGTTTGCATCTCTGGAGTGCAGAAGAACCCATAAGAGAGGCCATTATACTTAAAGCTCATGATCAACTCTCAGCGTATGTAACTAATCCTCATCACCGGCGTCGTTCAGTCAGCACCAGTGGGCTTGTTCTGTCGTAAACGACGGCACGTGGTCATAAATAGCTTTCTGTCCTCGCACCATGATCACATGTTTGCACGGGATCAGTGGTGCAGCTGTGCTTCACTGCCTGCGGTGAGTCGAGTCCATGTGGCATCCCTGTGGTCAGATGTGGTTTTAGACGTCAACTGTACTTTAAGTATCAAAAGGAAAAGAGATAAATTCATCCCCAGGAGCTCGGTGTCAAATACACGACTTAGCTGGATTGTTTTTATTACTGATGTGTTAAATGTAAGCAGCATTTTACTGTTATAAATACATAACTTAAAGGTATAAAGTCCCTGCATACACATGGCAGATATGTTCACCTGTTTCGCCTGATTGGACCGTGTGGACGTGCACAAAGTGGGTCAGACTCCCGTTAGCTTTGTTGTGGGACAAGTTACAGCTTTATCATTCTGACTAGTGCACAGAGGTTTAGATCCCAGCATGAGCAGCTCTGATCAGCCACAGGAGCTGAAATCACCTGAATGGCCTCAACAGAATGTGATAATATGTTAATCCTCTTTGACGTGAATTCAACTGAAAACAGCACAAAGACAATATATTTCATGTTTGACCTCATCAGCTTCACTGATTTTTTTAAATAGCTGCTGATTCAGAATTTGATGCAGCGACAGGTTTCAAACAAGTTTGGGACAGGAGCAACAAAAAACACCTGTTTGTTTTGGATGAAGGAGATTACTACGTGAGCTCAAGAACATGTAGTTGTCAGTAAACACAGTTTGTTTGCGAATGACTGCATTCTGTTGTTATTTACTTTATACAGCGTCCCAGCGTTATTGGATTCAGGGTTGTATGTTTTATATGAAAAATCAAAGTACCAACTACAGCTGTCACATAAATACACCTTTCTGTCACCTGTTTACAGCCAGATGTTCAAAGCAACATCTGCACACCTTACTATAGAATATGTCGTAACAACGGCCCAATTATCTTGCGCCTCTGACCTGTATTGATGTAACGATGAAATTCTGTTTTTAAGAGCCAGAAAAGTGTACAGTAAATCTATGAGAGTCATGACGTCCATCCTCGCAGTCCCAGAGGCGACCAGAGCAGCCACGCATCACAGGTCAAATCCACATCCTGCTGGTCATGAACACAGAAACTCTGAGGCTGCATCAGCTGCTGTACCTGCTGTTCCTTTTCCGGTGCTGCTGACTCACTGCCAATCAGTCGAGTCTGAGCCATTCATAACGAAATACAGTATGAAAAGCTCTCAGGAAAGCAGCCGCTGCAAGAAAAAATACCCAGCAATCAATATTTCCTGGGGTGAGGGTCACTATGTTCTCCGGCGGCAGCACATGATGATGAACCGCTGTGTCACAACCTGCAAACAGGTGGTACAGCAAGCCCGAGAGTGTGTGTGTGTGTGTGTGTGTGTGTGTGTGTGTGTGTGGGGGGGGGGGGGGGGGGGGGGGTCCTCACTGAATCAGTTCATGTGTCCAGAGTCAGCCGATTGGACTCAAGGACTTCCTGTCCAGGGTGACTCATCTCCAGCGTCTCCTGTACACGGTGTGACGCTGCTGACAGACAGGACTGGCTTATTGATTGCCATGGGAGAGCTCGCGTCCTCTTTCACACGGGACAGGACACTGAGACGCTTTCACACGGCTTAAAGTGAGACACGAAACGCCATTTTCAGAGTTTTTCACGCTTTGTTCCTCCTGTTTTTCAGCTGACGCAAAAATAACCTTCTTAAAAACAAATAAAAGTCGCTCGTGTTACAAAAGGTGAGCTGCGTTCAGGGCAGTGCTGTTTAATTCAGCGTTTGTCAGCGGTGTTGAGGTCGTTTCCTGTTTGAGGCTCTCGTCATTGTGACCTTTGTATCGACTACAACAGCAACTCAGGCCTGAACTGCCTTTACAGTGACTACAAGAGTCCATGTATTCATATCCTTCATCCAATCATGTGTTCACAAAGTGGTGAACTTTGCTCCAGATATTTACAAAAACCAGTGAAGCTGATGAGGTCAAACATTAAATATATTGTCTTTGTGCTGTTTTCAACTGAGTTTATGTCAAAAACACTACTTTAAATACATTTTGCCAACATTACTTTGTACTTGTTTTCTGAAGTGAAGAGCATCAGTGGGCTTCCACCACTGATTGTCTCACTCCGCTCGTGTTTCTATTTTTTAGCATTTTTAAGCTTTTTCTCTTGTGTCTGTCTCTTAATCTGAAGGAGAATTTCGGCTCGTCTAGTAAAGAAAAAGAAACAAACAGCTGAGACCAGAGTGAGTGAACATGGAGGAAAGTGTGACACCGCTCTGCATGTCCGTGCTGTGGGTTCGCTCACCTTCTCCCACCATGGACACTCCTATAGACATCCCCATGAACTTGCTCTTGGTCCACACGTGGGCGTTGACGCACATCCTCCTCTCCCGGCACTCGCAGTAAAACCCCGACACCGGCGGATGGTGGGACACCTGCTCGGCCACAAACCGGACTCTGTAGCAGCCTCCCGGTGAATCGTCGGCCTGCTGTGCGTTGTTGGGGCCCCTGCTCGGCTCCCAGGAGGACCCCTGGTTCGACCTGACCGAAGGTTTGACTTTTTCCCGAGGCACCTCCCAGGAGCAGTGGAAGGTCTCGCCCAACACGGGGTTGTAGGGCTTTTTGGCCACGGCGCCTTTCCGGCCCTCGTGGAAGGCGGTCAGGTAGTACTCGACAAAGCGGACTATCCGGTCCTCGGCCGTGGCTCCGGCCGTGATGGACAGGAACATGTCGGGGTGGGCCATGAAGTTGGCGTACATCTCCAGTAGTGATCGCTTCTCCAAAATGAAGGTCGGCAGCACCACCTGGGAAAACCACAATGAGCAAAAATGACGCGCTAGAAACATCCCACAAACTTTATCCTCACGAGTCGGCAGCTGTGATTGGACAGTCAGGCTCTGGAGGCGTACCCGTGTGAGGTCCATGCCCAGTTTGAGCTGGGAGAGCAGGTGGAGGATGATGCTCCGCTGGTCGTCCAGGACGCCCAGGTCCTCCTCTTCGTTGTCCTCCGTATCCGTCACCTCTTCAGTGGGGCTGATGTCTTCCAGCCCTGTGTGGTGCTGTGAAAGCGAGAAGAAAACAGAAAATGTAATGACCTTCATCGTTTGTTTTGTGTGGAGGGTGTGTGGAAGCACATTAACGCTCTGCAGCCAAAATCTGCTAAATGTGAATCTGCTGTTAAATTCTGGTATCACATCGGCAAGAAATGAGAGCACAACACAGTGACAACAAGGCTGCAGCATTTCAGCACTGTGACAGAAAAGACTCAACCAATTACACAGCTCCTTCATTGGAAAAATAACCCTAAAAAAGTTCTGCAAACTTAGAAATATCTGTTTAATGCATTCAATGATGTGTGCCCTTTACAGCCAGGTTTTCAGATCTCATTGTTGGGTTTTTATGTCTTTTAATGGTGATTTGTTGACAAGGAAATCTAAACTAGTGCTTATTCCTTCTCTGATCTGTTCTTGTTCTCCTCATCTTCAGCCTTCACCAAAGAAGTGAATTTCACTCTCAGACACGTGTAACCTGTAACAATGGCTCCTCAGTGAAAAGGCTGGAAAGCACAACTGTAAAAAACATTCAAGATTTTAGTCGACGCTCACGACTCCACGTGCTCGCGAATACTCAACCGTCAATACGGACGCTACGGTCTCAGTCAGGGCCTGCTACAGAAGCAGCCTATAAATACTGTTCACTTCCCACCGCGGCCCATTCACACTCCATTCAGCCACGTCCTCCCACCTTTCAAGCCACTTCCAGCGTTTCATAAGGCAACAGGAGCTGTGCGTTTCTCTGAGTGCCTCCCGCTTGTATCGAAGAGCCTTCAGCACAGACCTTCACAAAGCTTTCGCGGGCGTAAGATGCTCGGCGCTGGAGAGCACACAGAAGTCGTGTCCTTCATTTGTCTTCCAGCATTCGACTGGAAACTGATCTAGAGGAGGTTAAAGGAGAGCCGTGCCTTTGATATCTCCTGCAGTAACTTGGGGCAGGAAGGAAGAGGAAAAAAAAAAAAACAAGAAAGAGGCTGATGTATAATGCAGAAAGTGCTCTGGAGCCTGTGGGCAACAACAACTCCCCCCCCCCCACTGCTCTTTATCCTCCATTTATATCTGTATCTCTACGCAACAACATTCAATGCATGCGTGTCCCTTTTCCAGCTTGCATGTCTCACTTCAGTGAAGCCGCTGCTGGAAAATCAGCGGGAACGCGGAGGGAATCGGACCGGAAACTCCTGGCAGCATCACTGCACGCTCCTGCGGGGGGGGGGGAGAAGAGATTTCCAGGCTGCCTGTCACCTGAATATTTCATTGCATGCATGCATGCCAAAAGCTCCACACATTCGCTCACACTTTACTTCCACACTGAGCTGCACCAAAAAAATAACAAACACACACAGGCACGCGCACGCACACACACACGCACGCGAGGGAGCACAGGAGTCCCTGGAGCTGGTTGGTTCTCGCAGCAGAGTGATATATATAGAAGTGAAAGGGAAAAGAGAGGAGGTACTGTAGGGGGAGGAGGTCTGTTATGATTCCACTGGTTCTAACTAATTAAAGAGGCTCTTGAAAGCAGCAGAAAGTACAGCTGGAGAGGTCAGAGCATCTCCGCCGAAGCCCTGGAGTGGATATATTGGTGGGCTTAGTGGTTGTCGTTAGCTTAGACTCTTTCATGCAGTTCAGGTTGTCCAGAAGTCAGTAATAAAGTGTCCCCAATGATGAATCAGCTCAGAGAGTGTTTGGATTTATGACTGGACAGTGTGAGGACGAGAGGACGCTCACTAATGTTGGTCACTCTGACGCTTTTGTTGTACTACATCCCACCCTAAAACACTGGACGCCGGCACTGTGTGGAACTTTCACAGGCTGCGAGTATCATGAAAGGTTAAATAAACATGAGAGCTCTTGTTTTCATTGTGGACGTTTTCATAAAAGAATGTCCTGATGTTAAAATGAGAAGAAAAATAAAGGTGCTAAAGGGTTAGCTGAGAGCTAAATCAGTTCAATTATTACATTACTGTGGGCCTTTTAACGGGCCATCCTTTATAAGAGCTAACGGCTTTATTAACAGTTAAAAATCATTTTTAAAGGTTTACATATCAGTTCTAAACCACTTTTAAGAACTTTAAAGCTTTGTGAAAAATACCTTTGAGTGTTTGAACACTCAATTTGTTAACAACTCCTTAACACTTATAACTGCAGACTGCGTGGCTTATTAAGAACGTGAGAATGAGCTCTTTACATTCTTTTACAGCAGTAAAGAGCAGCTGTAGCACAATGTGAAATACTCTAGAGAAAAAACAGGATGCATTTGATTCATATTTTGTGATATTAATTACTGAATCTGTGAAGTAACAAGCCAGCGAAGCTATAAAGTACATGTACTGAAGTAAAAAGTAGAATATTAGAAGTAGGATTAGCACAGAACAGAAATACTCAAGTAGAAGTAACTCAGAATTGTACTTATGTGCAGTACTTGAGTAAATGTACTCACATTCCACATTCACTGAATAGAAAGGATAAACACTGTACACCAACACCACATTGGACAACCTGGCCATTCAAAAGGACTTTGTATTAAGTGTTTATAATTGATCTATGAAGCATTAGTGCATATTGAGGTTATTGGGTTTGGATTTTCACCTTTTGAAAAACTTTTAAGGACGCCGTCGGTGTTAAATGTTTACCCCTGGAATGAGCCCTGCTGGCTGGTTTGTTCTATAACTTATTTATGAAGTCAACAAAGGCTCGGAAACCTTCCCATTTCAGATAAATGATGTTTACTGCTTCAATGCAACCCAGTGCACGCTGGGTAACTCCTCAGGCTGCAACTTCGCTATTCACCCCCACATCCAAAAGCAGCTGCAAAGACACACACATCAGCACCATCACACACAGCTTGTACACACTCACGCTGCATTGCTGTGTAGCTAAAGGCTTGACCTGCATGAAGCTGGATCTCATCTCCGAAAAGGAAGTAAGTCAGATGGCCTCGGGTGAAGACAAGCGCCGGCGAAATCCGGCAAAAGGCAGAGAAGTTAAAGCTCCTTCCTCCACAAGCAGGACAGCCGCCGCAGGAGGCCTGAGTCACTGTAAAATCCAGTTAAATAGGTGCTCTCTCAGTGGAAAACCTGTCAGAAACTGTGTCTTCTGAAGGGTTTAAAGCTCTGATGGGCACCGCGGACCAAAACACTCGTGTCCTGCAGCTGAATCTGCTGACAGAGCGAGCAGCCTTCTCGAAGCGGTCCCGGGTCTCGTTAGAGGGACGCACAGCGTGGCTGAGGGAAGGTGGTGAGCTGCTGTGCTGTGCGTGACTTGCAGAGAGAGACTCTTTCCTCGCTGCCCACCACCCGCTCTGAAAAACAGGGGGGAGGAGGAGGGAGAAGAAAAAAAAAAAAAAGAGAGAGAGAGAGAGAGAGAGAGAGAGAGAGAGAGAGAGAGAGAGAGCTCAGGGAAAGTCCCAGTGACGTTTCCCTCTGCATCCTCCCATCATCCCTCTGGCGTGTTTCCCTTCGTCTCTTTCCATTTTTACATCCTCCTCTCTGCCGTCCTCCTCTGTCATGGCGTCCCTGCCTCCTTCCACACCTCCACCTTTCTGTTTATCAGCCTGGTTAATTAGTCTGGCAGTTCTGCAAAGCTACAGCAGGCTGCTCTCTGTTTTCACTGTTTCCACCTTTAACTGTGGACACACTCCCCTCGGATTCGGCTCTATTTTGCTGGTATCATTGTTTATGTTTTATTGTGTCATTATCAGATTTTTTCTTATTGTTTGTTTGTTTTGTTGCACATTGCTATTTTCACTCATAGCACTTATGGCTTCGCATACAAGCTGTTTTCTTGATAAAGTCATCAAGCTCTTCCTCTTTTCTTTGCCATCCATCTCTCTTCTGTCTCAGTGCAGTAACTGTCTTCTTCTCTTCACTCGTTCCAGCCTGACAGTCTTCCTTTTAATTGACTCCAATCTCATGTTTGATTCATTCTTCCTCTCTCTTCCTCCGCCCTCGCGCTGTCATCTGTCATTGTGCCTTCCATTCACCCCTCCCTTCCCTCGTCTTCCTCATTCATGCCATCCTCCATTCTGTTTCATCGCCGTCTTTCTCCTTAACCGTCTCCTCATGCATTCGCAGGGCTTTCCCACCTCCAGCCTGTTCTCTTTTGTTGCTCTCGCTGTGAATACTTCTCAGTTTCTTTCTCTTTGCTGCCTCTCTCTCTCTCTCTCTCTCTCTCTCTCTCTCTCTCTCTCTCTCTCTCTCTCTCTCTCTCTCTCTCTCTCTCTCTCTCTCTCTCTCTCTCTCTCTCTCTCTCTCTCATCTCTCTCTCTCTCTCTCTCTCTCTCTCTCTCTCTCTCTCTCTCTCTCTCTCTCTCTCTCTCTCTCTCTCTCGTCATCAGGGGAGAGTGTGGGCGTCTGCAGGAGGCTTAGATAGGGCGAGTGTGATCATGCTCCCACTTCAAAGACTTTTCCTTCTCGGTTCGAACAGGCTAAACTTGGAGGGCTTGTCCTCCTTCACCCGCCGTCCTCTCCATCTCCTATCATCATCACGTCCATCTTCTTTTTATTTCTTTTCTGTTGAAACACCATCTAAGAAGCAGTGTGGGGGGGGGGGAGTAGCGCAGAGTGTATGGAACTCAACTCCTGAACCTTTTTGCTGTGAAATCATTCCCCGACAGAAGTGTCCTCTTTCTAGCTCTACCTTTGAAGTGTCTGTGTTACAGTAAAGTGGATTTCCCCTCCTCCGCCTCCTCCTTTGGGCACCGTCAACAGAGAAAAAAGGTAAAATTGTAACCTGCACGATTAGTCATCGCCAACACAGAGAGGCCAGCTTTGTGGTGCAAATTAATTTTTTTTGTCTCCACCCAGCTTGGACCAGATTGTAATTAGTGGGATGTGTTTCCACCTGCTTTGCTGCTAAACTTGACCCTGAAGTCTTAAAGGGACAGTATCCCTTTTATGCTGTATGGAATTAGACTGTAGTATGAATTTGGGGCATGCTGTAAGAGCATAACTTCAAGAAATTCACCAAGAAATGTCTTTCGTCCTAATTATAGCAGTGCCTCTGTCACACAGTGCTGCTTCAAGGGTCAGCATGCTTCTTCAGAGACGTCTGTCGGACGGCTGATGTCCTTCTGTGACTTTCTAGAAACCCACAACTGGACATTCACACCCATTTCACACAGTGATTGTTCAACTGTGCAGAGGTGAGAATGGAGCAAAGGTTTCAACTTCTGTCTCTCAGCCAGCTGCCTTTTCAATACTGACCCAACTATTTCCTGTGTGCAACACTATGGATGTCTTCCAAGAGATCCCCTCATCTAAACGATCTCCACCCTCTGGTGTCGCCATTCAGACACTTTTAACTTCCAACGTGGTTGCAGAACATGTTGGAGGAACTAGCTGTGAACATGTATAGTGAAAGTGTCAATATGATCAGTGTGCTGAGGGTTGATATAAGAGAGAAAATGTGAGGAAGTCATGCAAACTGATGTACACCCCTCGACTGTGTCTTTAAATCAAGCTTAGTGAACGAGTTTAAAGTTACATACTGATGACAAGCTGTGAAACTGACAGCAAATACAGCATATGGAAGCGTGATGAAATGCATGCATCCACAGTATACATTCAATGTATTTTTTTAGTGACAAATTAATTATTTTGTTGGTAAAATAATAAGAATAATTTTGACTTTTCTGCACCAATGAAATGGGAGAGCAGCACACTTTAAGCGTGTGAGTCTCTCTTGTGATTGGACCCTGACACCCCGTCTGTCCAGCACTGTCACGCTGCTACTGAAGTATCAGTGTCCCGCCTGTTCGCCTCTGACCTCGCTCTGATCGTAAGTGGCATTTTCACTGGCAGGGCCACACGTGTTTTGTCACTCCCAGGAAACCCTCAGGCAGCCGCGTCTGCATGTGCAACACTAACAATCATGTCAAAAATCACTGAAAAACACCTCCTGTCCAATTTGACATTTAGTCGCTTCATAATCGCTGAACGTCCACACCCTGTCTGCGCGCTTTATGCTTATCCGGATCACTGTCTGCAGGAGCAAGATATTCCAATAAATTGACGGTTTCATAACTAAAGTATAACAACTGGGTGTGTTTGTCGAGCTCCACGTCCTCTGTTAAATGTCAGCTCTGTTTGAGTCAACATGCAGGGAGCTACTGAACAGCTTCTCAGGGCTTCCATTGTGGCTCCTGTTTGGCATTTATCCCAAAGCTACAGCTTATTTTTATTTTTTTTTTTGCACCCATCATTTTATATTATACATACAAGTGTTGACTTTACTAATAACGAGGTGACAGCGCTGAGAATAGGGCTGAACTTCACTTTGTGACGCACCGCTTTCAGTGTGTTGCTGCTGCTGGGCTGAACAAAGCTAAGGCCGCTTTAAAGCTCAAAGCTCGCTTAAGACACGTGACAAAGAGGAGGTCAAGCAGCCTTAAGTGAAATGTGTCAGCCCAGACCGAGAGCAGACAACCCCACCCAAACAAGAAACTCCTAAAATCCACACATGAATCACCTGGGTGTCACATTCGTCTTTCAAAACAGTGACTTTCACTGAAAGGCGACGGGTTTGCAGCTGTGTAACAAGACCTGTAGTCATTTTTTAAACGTTAATTAGAAGCTTTAAAGGCATTTAAATGGTAGCAGATGTCTGAGCAGACTGTGCTGCATTAACTGCTTGGTCTCAATTTAGGACATAAAAGTCTAAAAACATTTTGTGCAGAGAACGACAGCTCACACACAAGACTGGGCCGATGATTAGCATTAGGTTGTAAAGCTATTAGCATTAGACCTTCTCTCAGGTACCGAGAAGCAGATATACGACACAGCAACACACCACACAGAACTGCCACAAATAAAGCTCAGGATCAGACGTGCACCTGAATGAGAAAGAACATCAACGCTGTGCCAGAATGAGACTGGCAAAAAAAAGAGGCAAACAGGGCTGAGATGTTGAGTTTCAGTGCCTCATGTATAAATCATACTGAGCAGTTCCATCAGAAGAGCACCTAATGAGAGGATATACAGTACAGACACAGTGGTTAGGAGCTCACACACACACAAAGATGAAAGAAACCGTACGCCATCACACTTGGTGGTGAGTCATCCTGCGGCCAGCGTGTGTTAAACGCGGAGCAATCTATGAGTAAAACAACATTACTGCAGCTACATTTTGGGACACTAAAAGCAAACCAATAAGACGCCGCTGTTGTCGACTAATCCAACCACCAAGCTGCTTTAAAATGAGCTGTACCCTCAGTGTGTCTGGTCCCACCCAACACACTGATACATCAAAAAGCAAGTAAGGCTGTTCATCTGGTGAACAGCTGCATGGTTAAAACTACTGTGGGATAACGTTGGAATAAGAGGTTCGTCCCATTCTGCCCACATAATTAACATCTTGGTGGGATGCAAGACCGGCCTCACCCAAGGCCGCTACACCTGGCAGTTCTTGCAGCAGTGCTGGAAAGCCGACGGACAAGCGTGAACGCCCTTCCTCCCCCACCACCCTGTTGGCAATCAACACCATTTGTCTGGGAGGGTGATGGGCAAGCCAGCCTCACCACCATAAGACCAGACACTGGGCAGCTGGGCAGCGCACAGGACCGGAAGCTGATGGCAGACTTGGGCAAGAAACACTGCTTCCCAGCTGAGATCGCATCCACCAACTTGCGACCAGACCTTGTTCTGTGGTCAACCTCAAGCTCGTCTACATCATCGAGCTCACAGCGCCCTGGGAGAGTGCAGCAGAGGAGGCCTACGAACGGAAGAAGCATGAGGTAGGCGGAACTTGCAGCCGAGGCGCACCAACAAGGCTGGAAAGCGAAAGTGCGCCCAGTGGAAGTAGGCTGCAGAGGGTTCGTAGCCACCTCAACATCCAGGCTACTCAGGGAGATGGGAGTGCGAGGGAAGGCCCACCAGCAGGCAGTCAACGACCTCTCCAGGGCTGCTGAGAAGGGGAGCCAGTGGCTGTGGATGAGGAGAAAGGACTCTGCCTGGGCCTTCAAGTGAGTTGATGGCATCTAGGGAGTGAACCTGGGACAGTGGGATTCACTGCTGTGCCCTCTGGAGGTGTCGTGGGCCTATGAGCGAAACACCCAAAAAGGAGGGCGCCCACTTGACGACCCAAAGGACGCCATCACTCAATTGACCACCCCACAGAGTCTCACCGGTGCAGCGTGTATTTTTTTGGAGGAATAGCAACATCTCGTCCTACACAATAGATCTCATACACACGCCAGCACCACATACATCTACGGTCATGTTGTACCGTAGCTTTTGCAGAACAGTGATTTTCTGCAGCTCCTGCCTGAATAATGATCAAATGAGGCAGCAAGTGATGCCAACTCGCTCTAAAAGTTAGGCTTAACCTAATATGTGGTACACGCGGTAATCACACACCTTTCCATTCTGGCACTCCTGTTCTTCATCAGAGGGTGATGGAAGTCTCTGCAGAACTGTTCTTTCTCTGACATGAAGTGTAGAGAAAACCAAGAAGTGAGAAACTTTCCACGTCAGACGTCTTTGTCTCAGATCTTTGAGAGAGATTAAAGCAACAAAGACACCTTGCAGTTCAGAGCAATGAACTTCACGAAGCCTCACTTCTCACCAACAGCACGGCATCACAGGACAGAGTTCTGACGTTCTATAGGCAAAAAACTAATCATGGAATTCATTAACTCAATGCCCAGTTAATCGATAATTAAAGCAAGCCACACAAACATTACTAAATGTCTTTGTGTGTGCGTTTCATGCCAGTTGTTCTGCGAGAAGTTTTGATCTAAAACACTAAGTCTGTGACGTCTCCAGCAGAAGTGCAGAAGGAGACAAAGCAGAGAGAGTATTTTCCAGCAGGCAGATGTCATTTCCAATTTCCCAAAGTAAATCTCAAGTTCAATAAAGAGAGTGGATTACAGAGCAGAGAGTGAGTCATGGGTTGATATTTTCCACCCTGAGCTAAGACCTGAGAACACACAGCTCTTTATTTGATGTTTTCACTCCGGGACTGACAGGATCTTTACGCCTGTTAATAAGACTTGAAAAACTGAGGCACCATCATGTAAATGTTCTTCATTACTTTGGCAGTTTAGAGCAAAATCTTCTTCTGAATGAATCTAATATTCTTAATTTAACTCAAATAAGCATTTAAGTTCACTGTTTTGTTGAAAGCTGCAAGCTGACCCCATGCTGGTCTAAATCAGACACGATGTTATTGCCACTGTTAGTGTTACAGTTACTCTTGATTTCACATGTAAATCTCTCTGGCAGTGTAACACACTAATACTGCAAACTGAATCAAACAGAAAAGGAGCTGCACGCCACACTTTGCTGCCCTCTGCTGGAATAAAGAAGAAACAATAATTTAGATGTAGAAAGTTTTCTCTTTTACCAAAGGATTTCCACCTTTCTATGTTTTTATAGCACGAAAAAGAAAACTGTGAGTAAAAACGTGCAAATATGAAACAAAATCTACTTTTAATCGACACACATGGACATCAGAAAGAAAGGACTCCTAATCTGCCTTTTCTGTTAATACAGAACTGACGGAGGTCTGTCATTAACTTTCTGTTTTCCAGCAGCAGCTTCTATTCGCACTAATACTGTTGACGAGTCTAATATGTTGGAAGGAAGTGCACCGGTGCTGCAAATGCATTAAGCAGCTGATTTCTGCAAGCACCAGTAATTTTTCTTCCATTTTCCCACAGTCACACTCTGGCCCTGTGCTTCCTTCTTGTTGCCTGCATACTAGGAGTGAATATCAAACGCGGCCGCGGTGCTAAATAATTCAAATAGCAAACCTTTATTATTCTGGGTTAATGTATTTTCTGCCTCGCGTTCAAGACTAGTCACGACATTAATGGAAAAATGGTAAACTGGCAAACAACTAGGCTTAGAAACTGGAGATTAGATGCTTGAGCAGTACTGGAAGTGAACATTTTTGTCCATCATTTAAGGACATCTGACCAACAAATAGTGCAACTGGAACTAAACAAGAATATTTCATTTAAACCATTAATAATGCAAGAACCGTCTCTTGTTTCTAGTGCTGTCTGCTTTCTAAAGATATATAATACCAAACCTCCTGATTCAGTGACCCAAAGCATTGTGCAGTTAACTCTATGTGCATTGTGTTTCCCCACCACAAGATGGCAAAATAACCATCTCACCAGATCCGCTGTTACCCTGTCAAACAGCACACGAGATAAATGATTACACCCTCAATCTCTGCCCCCCTTTATCTAAATATCAGCTTTAGTGTGTCAAAGTTTCAGACAATCAACTCAAGAGGAATCTCTCAACCCTCCCATCTCCTTCACGCTTTCAATCGCTCTGACTGGACGGGGAGTAATCAGATGGATGACGGTGCGGCATCTCATTAAAAGATAAATAAACATCAGTGTCGAGCTGGACTAATGCGCCTTGGCAATCTGCATTGCATCTGCTCCATCTCTCTGGCCGCCGTCTTCAAACGCAGGCCACAGCATCTTTGAAGGCTCTAATGAAATCTGGTTCGAGCTGCAGGGCAGAGCCGAGAAACAGGCGGGAGGGAAGTGCAGAACATTACAGAGCGGCGATAGAGCGCAGTGAAAAGTCTACATGTTTCGACGCAAAATGAGATGTCGAACCTACAGAGAATTTCTGTGTTGTGCTGACAGTTGATTGGTTTACAGTACAGACACTGTTTAAACAACTCAGAGGCCTGACAACTTTTTGACAAATAACATCTAATTTACTGCACTTGATTAGCTAGAATACAATTTATTTTAACTCATGAGGTGTCAAGAAAGGCAAAGAAACAAGTCCTTTTGCATTCCTTTGCAAGATATTACCAAAGCTACACGGTGTCCACGATTGTTTGTATGCAAATGATGTGAAGAAAAGAAGTTTTCACATGATTTGCAGATGAACAGTCAGAGGAATTACACCGTGGTGCAGAAGCTTACGGTTGAGTTTGATGGCCTGTATTTTTTTCTGACAGAATAATAAGAAAAAGGAATAAATCATGAGGAGCATCATGATATATAATAAGTGCAATCTTTTTTGGTTAAACCTGTTTCATTTTATCTTCTTCTCCAGGCCCCTGATGGTCTTTTTTACAGTTCCCTCAATGTCTTCTTTATGGCAGGCATATTTTCGTATTACTCATTAGTGGAGTACAGTATCCTACTGTAACAGCACACTGTGGTGGGCAGAAACACACTGACAGTGGCAGGAATGTCAGTGCAGATGGTTGGCCGAGACCCCCTGAATCATGACTGCCATAATACTGTCTGAAATGTCTTTAAAGGTGCCAAATCACTATTATGGGCTGCCTTCCATTCTCTGCTCTTAATTGTGTGCTATGAAGTATGCTGAACAGCTTGACAATTAGCTGTAAATGGGTTGACAGAGCAACGCCTTAATACCCATTTCACACTCATATGTCAATAGAAAATGATCATTAACATGACATATTACATCTCTGTGCGTCGAGATTAGACCGCTGCCAGCACAGCTAAGTCCCTCGTGGCAGTTAGGCAGGGCGTCGATTCACTGCTCCCATCAAGGGTAAAAAGTCCCTCCCTGCCCTGCATACCTTGTTTTGTGGTTAAACCAGTGTCATCGCATTATAAGATGTGACATGAGTGTTTACCAGGCTGTTCCCTTCACAACAGAGACTTGTGACAAGCAGTGAAAGAAGTGTAACGTTTGACAAAAAGGCTATTACGAGCAGGCGTGGCAGCTAATGCTGCTGAGATGATACTTGCCCCATTAATCTTCATCTTGTTATTCACAGCTGAGGATTCCATTATTATGCTGTGTTCGAATAATAGGATGACAGTTTCAAAGATCAATGCGATTCATGTCACAGAGGTGTTACAGGAAATCGATCTCTGTTTACATGACGCTCACACTTCGCTGATGGTGAAGAGCGACAGCTGTCATGACGTGACCGTCCATATGAGCCACCTTCCTCTTCTCACATCCTCTCCACCTGGTTTGCATACTTACTACAGATTATGATTCCATACATTTACAGTTTGCTGTCTTTTCACTGTGGGCTGCACGGAAAATAAAAACATTATACCAAAATGACTTAGTGTAGGAGGGGTGACTCTGGAACCACGTCCCTGCTGTTTGATTTCATGCTGATGTTTTACAGAGCTGAAAAATCCACTGTAGCATCTCATTTATGTTCCCAAGGTGTCCATGGGAACAAGGAAAATACACCACCAAAAATCAAAAAGCAAAACACAAGACACGGAAAATTAGCTGCTTCTGAACAAACATATCTTTTATAACAATAACGCAATATGTTTAATTTATGTAGCAGTTTACAAAGAGCTTCATATGGATTGTCCTTTGAAGGTAATAATCAGTGGTTTAACTCTGTTATTAAAGCTGCAGTTGGCAACAACTTTTGCTATCAATTTAACAACTAACCATACACAGAGTGAAACCTTCCGCCTCGGATCACTCCACTAAGCCCTGCCACCAAATCCACAAGTTCAAACCACAGCAGGAGTCGGTTTCCCTGCAAAACCTCAAGCCTCATAGGGTCCACTCTGCACAACGCGAACCTCGCCAAGACCCCGGTCCCTCACGCTGCGACTCATCTTCTCAAAGACGCCCCTCCACCACTTCCCCACTGTTTGTCATCATGCCTCTTCGCCACTTGTTGATACAAGCACCACGGTATCGAACATAATGAGCCTGAAGCTCCGTGTGGAGCTGCACCACAGCTCTGGCATGTCTGCTTACCATTTGAGGCAGAAAGCAATTAAAGCACCAACTTCTCACCCTCTAAGCTTCACACTTTCATCCACCCCTCTTTCTCTCCATCCAACTGAAACACATTTGCGTCAGGGTCACCTGGCCTGTTTCTCCTGTCACTGATGCAGGGTGGTCCGGACAGTTAGACGGCCCCTCTCTGCAGCAGGCAGGCAGGAATTCATAGAGCCCCCTTCTGGGATCAGCTCAGTTCTAGCTCTGTACTGTGTGACCCACTTATTTGACAGCAGCTCTGTTAAAACTTTCTGAAAACCAGTGCTTCCCCTGCTGGGCAACAAGGGCTAACGTCACGAAAGTGAAGCAGAAACTGCATCATCATCACGGACACTTTTGTTTCAGTCCACTGGCACACAGAGGAAGTTTGTGAATTAGGAATGAATGAATGGTTTATTTCATTCACATTTTTCATACCATTTTACATCTTGTAAGTAGCTTTTTACTTTTAATTAACTTCACTGAAGCAGGAAAATCACCTTACAGAGGTTTGAAAAGACAGGTAATCCATCACAGTAAATATGTAGTCAGCTTCATTGTTTTAAGAGCAACACTGAGGGAAAATGTCTTTGTTGGTGCCTTCAAGGGCTTTTGGAGAGCCTGACATCAAATACTTGAGACTTCGCTGCTGATCAGCAACCTATTTAATGCAAGAAAATGGCCAATGCACGTAAGCCTTTTTAAAATTGTGTTTGTGCTTGGTTATTGTTCATTCTCTGAGTTGAATATTTTAAATACAAAGCTGACAATTTTAATGCTTTTTTTTTTTTTTTTTTGCGGTCTAGCGAAAACCAAGTATCTCCAAAGGCAGCGTCGTGTGACACTTAAGTAACTTTGAGTCCAAAAAAAGTGGTGAAAGGTTAAATGTGATGGATGACCTACTTTAAGGTCCAACTGCCCTCTTGCAGTAACAATTAATGGTAACAATTCAGTGTTGTTTATTTCCGTCTATTGACAGAACCGTTTACGTTTATGCTACACTATATAAACGATACGGCGCTAGAGAGCTAAAATTCTCGTTAATCGATCGTTGAAAACTTTTTGAAGATAGAATCGCAGCAGGAGGCACAGTAAACGCCAACAGCAGCCAAACAACTGTTCTTAAAACTGAGGTAACATTGAGGCAACTCACCGAATCCGTCTCTCTGTGATCCACAGATCGATAAAACTCCAAAAAAAAAGGGGGTCTGGTAACATCAGCAAAGTCCAGACGATCGACTGCAGTAAAAATATGTAGTCCAAAACACGATAATAATCCACAGAAAGATGTTTTGTTTTCTGCTTTCAAATTAGTAGCTCACTCACTCTTCTTCAGCTTGCCCTCTGCGATTTTGCCGTTACAACTTCCGGAAACGTTAACAGATTTCAACTGACACCTCACTTGACCAATCACAGTCCTCGTGAAGCCTAGCAACCAGAAAAGCCAATAACAGTGAGTAGAGCAGACACGCCCCTTTTCTTCTGGCGTGAGATCGAGCCAATCGCAGCCGACTTTGCAGATGAATTGAATGGCCAATGAAATTCTGAACATGCTGATACATTCACGGGTTTTCTACTGCTCCAGTCACCTTAAATCAAGGTATTCAGTGCTAACAGGGATATTCACACAAATTTGAAGTGCTAAATATATAAAATGGCCTCAAAATAAACATATATAGCCAAAATATAGATTTAATAGATTAAATACAAATGTGGATGGCCAAAATTAGAGAAAACATAAAAATATTCAGTTTCTGTGGTAGTGTTATCTGTTTTATATTTAGCTTGGACTAGGATAAGGCTTCATGCTGTGTTCCCATTGTGTTTTCCAGCTAATATGTTCCAGATATGTACATTGCACATCCCAGTTTAAACACTAGATGTCGCTGTCATTTTGAACAACTAGGAAGCCCTGTCATTGCACTTGCACAGTTTGAACATGAAAGTTTTGGCTCCATTTCCACAACTGCTTGACCTACAATGACTGATGAAAACATTTACTTACCATTTATTTGATTAAACACGGCCAAACCAAAAATACAGAAGATACTGTCTTTGCTTAATTTGCAAGGAAGTCATTGCAGTGATGAATGTTGATATTGAGTATGTTAGAAGACACCATAGAGATAAAAATTAGTCCCATGCTTTGAATATTCGCACAAATCACGAGCAGAAAACCAAACAACTGACACCTACCCTGTTAGCTCAACAACAGCAACCAACAAAATACAAGAAAATACTGCAATAACCATCTATGAGGTAACCCTGCTTATCATCCAGCCCAGAAAAACCCTGGCAACTTTATGAGTGCCTCATTAGTGGCTGAAATAAAGTGCCCAGAGGAAATGCAAGAATTAAACCACAAAGAACAAAAAATCCTGATGTCCTACTTCCTTACACTTTGCTGCATGGATCTGCAACCTTGGACTTGGAAGCATGAGCAAAATGAGCAAATGTAAAATTATTTTCTTTATAATCCAACCAACCCCATCAGAAACACCCTCCCAGTTAGAAATCAAAGTATACAATATTTCCGTTTCAATATTTCCTAGCTTAATCGTGCAGTCCTATGGTGGTCTCAGTCCCACATGTGAGACACCATGAACTCAGATTTCTTACAGACATAGACCAGACAGCAGAGGTGATATCTGACAATATGATGTAATGTTTCTCACCTCAGCACCATGGGACAGACTCCTTTTCCTGAGGGCCGGGGAGGGCTCGGCTGATCGTAGAGGAGTCAGACCTCCGTTCTTCATCAACTCCCCTGAGGGCGACTTTGGTACAGTCCACACAGGAACACCATCTGAAAAAGGACAAGGCAGCGTCAGAGCCGACTGTGGCTTTTACTGAACAGTGAGGAAGAGATATTGGGGATTTATAATATGATTTGTACTGTGGATCCAATTCTATTAATGCTTGATATTGGGGTGGATAAAACTGATAAGAGGAATCAAAGCGGGACTAGAGAGAACTCATCACACTCTATATCCTATATATTTCTGGCAGTCAACATAGAGATTCTCATGAATAGTACTGAACTGAGGGTGTGGGATTGACAGAGACTAGACAGGAAATTGTGTGTGTTCTTGTGTGTCTGAATTTAATATTTGTTCACTGTTATATGCTGGCCTGTTGTGTTCACTCAACTCAGGTAAGACGCACAGAAATGATTAGAAACACTATTCATTTTGACACCGACCAACAAACACAATGTTCTGCAGATATATTATAAATCTACATCGTGTACAGTCTGTCTCATACTGTTTCTGAGCCTTGAAACAATTTCATGCCAGTCATTGCACGCATTTAAAAATTAATATATAATCTGGAAGTACTGCTCTATCTTCACCTACAGAGGATAGAGTGGCAGAGGTGATGATTCAACTTGACGGACTTTTTTAAGGCTATAGTTTGCAGTGCTGTTCAGCAAAATCCCTTAAAAATCAGTCAACTCTTTGTTTTTGCTTGTGCCATTTTTCTGTCTTTTGGAAAACACTGTCAGACTTTTGAGGCTTTCCCTCAGACGATGTTAACATGCTATATTAGGCAGGTATGACATTTACCATCTACCATTTGCTAATTAGCATTAAACACAAAATAGGGCTGAGACTGATGGGAATAAGTAACTAATTAATCTTGAATATGTGTACCTTAATACAACCAACCAAGGTTTTGGACGAACTGAACTTTTGACCTTATGATGGTACTCGAGGAAAAGGAGATCAAAGTTATTCAGACTCATCCTCTGGGGACTGGGGAATGTCCGTGCCAAATATTGTGCCAATCTATCAAGTAGATGCTGAGATACTCCTCAGGGTGACTGAAAACTTTAACCTGCTTGTGGCACCAGAGGGAAAGTCAGGGATCACCAGGTCAGGCTCATCCTCTGGGGATCATGAACATCTGTACAAAAGTCATAAATGATGAGATATTTCAACTGGACAGAAGTTTTGGACCGACCAACTGACATCGTCATCTCTAAAGATATGTTGTTAGCACGGATAAAATTTCAGACAGCTACACCAGTTCAGATTTATACAATATTACAATGTAAAAAGAAGGAAAAATGGGTATTATATAGTGAATATGTTGTATTATCATTTCATAAAATTCTGCCGTCCAATTTTTCTTAACATCAATTTGATTATATTAGGAGTGACTCTGTATATTTGTCTTACTTTTTCAATATTGTCATATTCATTTTAATCTTCTCACTCAGCCCTACCTCAGGGAATCACTTATATTAAAGCAGCTTCAGTCTAAATTACAGTTACAACCTTGTGTAATGTGGTAAGGTTAAAAGTCTCATGACTCACACTTAACTTAAAATACTGACTAAAAGGCTCCTCACTGGAAATCTGCTTAACAACACAATGAACTACAGCTTCAAAAACAGACATCAAATTCAGTCACCACCTCTCACAACCCTCTAACATTGTGCTTCACCAAATCTGTATTTAATGCAGGACTATTGCACTGATCGAATTTTGTGTCTCCTGTATGTATGAACAGACCCATCGGAAAAACAAGCTACGATTTTTCTCTTTTAAAAGCTCCTTACACACACCACAGTGGTAGATCCCATTTCAAAGTACAGCTAATGGAGCAGGACCACAGGCCCTTCTCATCTCAAGTCCCAACACTCAAATTGGGTTAAAAGTCTAATGCACCAAGAGGCCGTTCTTTGATATCCATTAGTGAGAAGCAAGCTGTGCTGACACAAGTCGACATGCCGGTGAGGCTGAGGCGAGCCCGTCTCGACAAAATCTGCTGAAATAGCCCTCAGGCCAGGCCAAACTGACAGTTTGACTGACAGGAACCTGAAAAGTGTTAGTGAACCTCCTCCTACGATACTCGACTCCCATACAGCGCAGACATGAGCAGGGGTGGCTCTGCCTGAAGGCGAGTGAGATGTGAGAAAGTTGTAAATACAGTGAAAATTGAATTTTTTGAAAAGGCTATTCTCGAGACATTTGGAGGTTAATAGATTCCTGAGAGTTCATTTCAAGATAGAGTTGTTTTCTGGAAATAGTTCATGTGTTTATGCTGGTAGTAAGTTAGTGGCTTACTAACACAATTTATGACAGATCTACTTTCGTACTTTCTCTGAGATGTCACAAGGAAGCACCAGAAGTAGAAACACCCAGGGGATGTCTGGGCCATTGGATAGAGGCATGCAGGTGAATCAAAAGGCTGTTGCAAATCAAACAGTGGAGAGACAAACATTCATGCAGTAGAAGTAGTTTCCAATGGCTTTACCTTCCATTTCTGGGCTGTGACATCGACTCAGATTTTGTGATGCTTTCACATCCAACTCTTACCCTTCATGTTCCTCTTGTCTTTTATTTTGTGTGTAAAATAGTCGATTTTCTGTCTTTATGTTAAGCTGCAAGGGGGCGCATTTGCAAAGGAAATTTCCTTTATGGATTTTCATTTCCTTAAAGGAAAATGTTCTGTGTGACAGAGACGGAGGGTTGGGCTACAAGCTCTTTATGGCAGTGACAGAGAGGAGGGGTGGGGGATCCAAAAAGAGCTAGAACGAGCAGCAAAGATCCTCCGTGACATCAGCTGATAATATTCTGTCTGGTTTGTGACTGGCAGGTTCTTGGTGGGAGTTTACAAAAATCCTTCAAGTTCCTTGATTGTCACTGCAATTACTGGAGCTGACTCAAACAAGCTGCTCTGGTTTTGTAGTAATAGGAGCCTGGAGGGACTAACGTGCCGGCCAAACTCAGTCCAACCTCATGCTTGGCTCTCTACCAAACAGTTATCTTGCCCATGCAGTGGCAAAGCTTCCCTGTGAGGGCATAACAGGACCACTCAACCAACCGACCAGCCAGACACTCCCTTTATCAGCTGCATCAAATCTGGATGCTGCCCATGCTGGTGAGCCACACTACCCATCACTCGGCAAAACCGAGGATTCTAACAAAAAACTCCTCACTGAGGTGTGGGGGGTACATGCCGGAAGCGGGGGGCAGCTGAACCTCCACAGGACTTATCAGCCAGGCAGCGGAAGGAAAGAGGTTTGTACTTGCGGCCCGGTGGTCCCACTCCACACCACCCCCTGTCTGATGAACAGGTACAGGGTAGAGTGACTGTTGGCGTAAAGAGAAGACCAACAAACTGTGAGGACCGGCAGATTGGCTGGGATCCAGCACCCACCCAAACCCAGAACCCAAAAGACCTTTCTCTAAGTTGGAGATGGAGGTTGACAACAACTTCTTGGCTTATGTATTCCACCAAACACATGCACCTGTAGGGCCTAAAAGATGGCAGCGGTCATCAGTTTGGATTCACAGCAGTTATAATGGGTACCAATGGGGACCAAGAAGTCATGAGAAAAACACGCATCACAACCATCTGTCCATTTTCCCCTGCTTATCTGCGTTTGAGGTGTTGTGACAGCAGGTTAAACAAGGTAGCCCATGCATCCTACTTCCTAGCCCTGTCCTCCAGCTTAATGGGTTCCCAAGCTTGATGGGACATTTCATCCCATAAGTATCTCGTGGATGCGTTCCAGGCTCTTCTCCCAGCTGAATGTGTTTGGAATACTTTCACAGAGAGGGGTCTCGGAGGCATTCAAATCAGTTTCCCAAACCACCTCAAGGAGCTGTTCCTACACTGAGGTCCATGCAGATGTTTGAACTCATCACCATATCTCTGAAGATGTGTTCAGACAGTAAGTAAGGTGAGTTTTAGAGGTTGCATGAACGCATACAAAGTCAGAGGAAAGACCAGAGTGGGCGAGAATAGAAGCAATTAGCATGGGGCAGCGTGAACCGAGGCAAACATGATCCATTATTATCCCAGAGATTTGCAAGTCTGCTTAATAAACCACCAAAGACAAGAAGAAAAAGGAGACTGGAGGGAAAACCAGAAAGAACTGGAGTTCCTGGTGAGTCCTGTTATCAGTCAGAGGCTGAGCGGCCACACACACACACACACACACACACACACACACACACACACACACTCACACACACACACAGTGAGTTTGTTTCTAACTAGTTTACAGCTAACATCTATACAGTTGATTCACTGGCTTTTTGAGGTGAGCAGCAGTCCAATTCACCTCACTATCTGTCTAAACACAACTTTAGGGTGAGCCAAGCACCTTGCAAAGAAAACTCATTTCTGCCGCTTGTATTGGTAATTCAATTAGTTCAATCTAATCTCCACAGAAACTTTCCAAACAACTTCTACAGCATAATCGACTTCTTCAGTTTACGTCAACCAAACTATGGAACTATGAGGAGGCAATAGTGTAACACAGAAGTAAGCCATTTAATGCTTTATTAGCCATTTTCAAGTTCACTTTAAACATCGTTTCCATGACAGGTCCAGAACAGCAAGTAAATGGACCTTGAGTTGAAATTACTTTGTCAACAAGGAAATTTTGCTGCAGGTGTTTGAGAAATTTCTCTGGGAAAAATGACACATTTTTTGCCTTAACTTGTGTGTGATTGGCATCAGTTGTTAACTGCTGTGAATCCAAACTGGCTACATCTGCCATCTTCCTCACCTTTAAGCCCACAGGCAGTGAATGTACTCAGTAGCTTTTCAATGTCAGCGTACTCCTTCAGAGCACTTTAAATCAACTCCCTTTTCTGGAGAGATTTATGCTGCTGTTGTTCTATAGCAAGTCGACTGTAAATGGATTACAGGTATAGCTCTGTTCTGGGGAAAATAGGGATTAGTCCATAACGTTTGGATGGATTTCACATTATCTTAACAGTCTATTCTTGTCCTGTATTTGGAGTCTACCTTCCACCTTTAGGAACTGTTCCCTAATCCTGATCCTTGGTGTTAGGCCAATAGAACCACCCTCAGGCTGCAAATGGTTTAAATCGAAACAACTTTATTGGATCCATAGTGATCTGGCACAGAGAGGGTTAAACATGGCAGAGGTCTGACATTTTAGGCACCAGTGTGGATTCCTTTGGCAAAGACTTAATCCTTTGGGAAGATTTAGAAGTGCATAGTATTAGTCATTATATTTAGGTTTACTCATTCACACATAAACCCTGATTTTTCTGACATGCATGTTGGGAGACAGTCTGCAATGCTTTCAAGGATTCTGTAAACAAGATTGACAGTCAATTCATGTTCATACACACAAGTTTGTACTTGGCACTACCATTTTGAGGAAATATTGGCATTTCAATGCAATTGGCGACACTGAAGAGACACAATAATGAATGGAAAACAACACAGAACAACATTTACAACCACAAACTATGACAAAAAACATAAATGGAACAAAATAAAACAATTCAACACAAATGCAACATTCAACAACATTTACTGCAAACATTGAAGTTCATGGTAGCCATTAGGCAGGGACAAGAGCCACAGTCCAGCTGCCCCAGCTGGACCTTGCCGCTGGTGCTGGGCTCTAGAGGAGGGGACTGGAAAGACAAGAGGGATGGGGGAGATGGAGGGGTCGGGGGCTCCAGTAGCAGCACTGGAATGGGGCCCAGGGCAGACTCACCGGAGGGGGCTCCATGGGCAGCGTGACTGCGGTCAGAGGCCTGTGACTGAGGTGGTGCCTGGCTGTGGCTCTGGGTCTGTTGGAGGATGTTCAGGCACTCTCCCAGGCAGCTGAGTGTGGCGGCCGATGTGGCTTTGAGCAGCAGCAGGTCCTGGTCCAGACAGGAGAGAGGGCCTCTGGTGGGTAGAGAGTCGATGGACTGGACCAGGTTTTTCTGTTGGCCCTCTGCTTGGGACATCACCTGGGGGTCAAAGGTGATGTACAGCATTAAGTCATCATTTAAAACCATAATCAACAGCCACTGAGTTACTTAGCAGTTGGTGGCATGGATGCACATGTTTGCTGGATGAGGCAATGAATTGTGTAACTGCATTTCTCGCTTGCCTCACAAGACAATATTTAACCCACAATGCAACATTAAAAACATTCCTGGTCATTGGATGGCGAGAAAATTACTATCACTACTGGTGAGTAACTTAAAGTATATAATTTAATGTAAAACAAACTGTACATTAGCAGGTCAAACCCTCAAGTATGTACTCTAAGGAACAAGAACTTCAGTGGTAAGTTACATGTCTTTGCGCTTAAAGGATGAAGCTGGTGGCGTTTTTATTTTTCTCATTTATTCAATGAAAAGACCAAGAAGCACAAAAAACATATCAGTGAGCTACACAGCTGCACTTACTGATGTTCCTTCATTATGAGAAACATGCGCACTGTAGTTCGTTTTGAGGCAATCCCACATCATAAATACTCTGTCGTGCACCAAAAGTGTATTTATCTGCAGCTGAAAATAGTCCCCCACAAATGCACTTCTCTTTGGATAAAGTTTGGTAAAAACTACTGCGCCCAGCTGTTTTTGTGAATTATTTGGCCTTTTTAGGTGATGAGACTACAGATCTGGGGCAGTTTTTGAATTTTTTATGTAGAAACATGTGTTCAGTAGGAGCCAGTGTGCTTGGGGCAGGAGGGGTGGGGGAGTCAGAAAGTACTGAGATACACAAGCACAGCTGATTTTGGTCTTCTTGTGGGATTTGTTGAAAAAAAAAAAAAAAAAACAACACAATAGCTCCAACTTAATCAATAAATGTCCATTTCACTGTTGACACATGAATTTCAGACCTAATTAGCAGGAAGCTGCTGTTTCACTGTGATAAGATGGGTCTTCAAATTCGCAAAAATAAGATTAGTCTGCCTACTTGTTAAGACAATGAGAAGCAAACTAGTTACGATTTACATTTTAAAGCTGGTTGATAATTTAATGCTGGGCTGATAATTACGGACATCGCAATATAAATGCAAATTTAGTTCTTTAAAATGTTTTCCAGTGTTAGCAAATCAGAAACAAATGCGACATCCTCCGCCATCTTGTACATCTTTTTTACAAGTGCGTAGGAAGTGATACAACACTCTGTCACCTCAGTCTTGACTGCAGGCAGCAACTGATCCACACAACCATCTGCTCATAGACGGCAGTGCCAAAAAAGAACCTGCTAAAACTCTTCAAACAACAAAAGTTCTCCCCTATGCTCCTACAGACTCACAGAACACTTCTTACTGAGATTTCTTTCTGTATGACTCACCTATCAAAGTCTAAATGTATCACAAAAAGGAAGAAGTCAGTTTTCGCTGGCGGGTGATAAGCTTCTCTCGGGGCTAATGAATCTGGGTTGTTTATCAGCCTGGAAATGTTGTATTCATTAATATTGTATGGCTTCACAAACACTCGTCCTCTGCACGCACTTCAATAGCACATCTGTCTCCCTGCATCAGTACACAGAGCTATTTTGGAGTCACTGAGAAGTGCTGCGGTGGGGTTATATGTGGCGTAGATGTTCATGCAGAGGAGGTTTATTTATTTAATTTTTTTCCTTAAACAGAGCTTGTCCAATTATTCAGCTATTTACTTGTGTCGGAACTTGAATTCCTCAGGCAGATGGAGCTCAAATTTTTGTCTCCGCTGCTTGTTATAAATAGATTTTTAGTGTTCAGCATGATGATAACCGTATCATTTCACAGTGCCCTTCAAATAATAAGGACTTGCTGTTTCCTTTCACACAGACGTTTCATTTTTTACAGCTGAAACCCTCGAGACAGATGTGTCCATTTCATGGCTGACATCATTTTTACTGCCCTTTATAAAGCCATAAAGGGCAGGATGTAAGCGGTTATTGTCTTTCTGTATTATAAGTTCCCAAATCCTTCATTACATCACGATATCATGGTTAACATTTCATGTCTAATTTTCATGTCTTACTAAAACGAATGAGCAGAAAGTGTGCTCATGTACAAACCAATGCACACTACCATAAGACTAAGGGAGATTTCAACGACAACTGAGACATTGAGCCTGACCAATACTAGACTTTTGAGACGATGAAAGGAGGTTTGATAGATTAAAAAAAAATCCAATAATGATAAGATTTGTGACAGAGATGCAGACTGACCAGGTCACTTAACATGAACATGTCAGTGTTCTCTAGTCTAATGGCATCATTATTCAGGATAGCAGGCCAGCTGAGCTGAGCCAAGCCAAGCAGTTACCAGGCTCCAGTGCTGTATCTGCTGTGAATCCAAGCTGACCTCTGTTTTGTCAGGAGCCAAAGTACAGCACTTTTTACAACCACCAACCAAACCAATGTCCACAGGGTGACAGCATCATGATTGGGTATGAAAGGGGCATCCTGGAAAGGCTCAGTCGTTCACAAGCGAGGATGGAGCGAGGTTCACCACTTTGGATAAAGGATATTACTACATGGACTCAAGAACACTTCATGTAACTGCGTCCCAACTTTTTTGGAATTGGGGTTGTAAGCAAAAAGGGACATTTTTACACAAACATGGAAGAACGGCCATAGTGGAGAGGAATATTACACTTGTGCCAAATGTAAGATAAAGTCACAGCATGTGAGGTTAGGAAGAGTAAAAGCCAACTATAACAGAAGGAATCCTCTCTCAGAATACCAGGACACACACACACACACACACACACACACACACACACACACACACACACACACACACACACACACACACACACACACACACACACACACACACACACACACACACACACACACACAGCATGCATCCAAATAAGGGTCCTTATCGTAAAACTCTCAGCAACCTAAACATCATAAATACAACTTGGCCACTTCACCACTGAAGAACCTGAGTCGCCTTTAAGTCCTCATTCAAATAGACACGCAGACGCTGAGTACGAATGTTGGTACATATCGTCCTTATATTCCAACACAAACCAGCTCATAAAGGTATTTATATACTGTACATGTAAGCTCTAGCTTTTAAATAATGTTGTGCCCTCTGTGTGACTATAGCTCATATTTGCTTGCTTGGTTTCCAAGTCGATTACACCGTTGGACATGAACATAAAAGGAACATAAAATTGCAGCAGACCTCAGTCAGTGGGCTTACAGTAATGGCAGCTCCCCCCACCACACACACACACACACCCACACACACACACACACACACACACACACACACACACACACACACACACACACACACACACAGCTCTCTGGAGCCAACAGGACCAGTGATGCTTCCAGAAATAGCCTAACCCCGGTGATCCAGCTCTGCAGCAGCGGTTTAAGAGCCCAGTGGTGCTGCTGCACTGCGAGTCGAGGCGTTTGATGAGTTCACATCAGCCGTGACAAGCAGGCTGAGGAGAGACGGTAATGTGGTCTGACTCCCAGCGCCACACATTCAGAGGAAAGACAGATGCATGCATGGATGGACAGATGGATGGGAGGTGACAGCATGACAATAGCCTGAACATCCAGTCCAAGACCTCGGCAACATATTAGCACTTAAGTGCTATCTTTTGGAGATACCAGAGTCAGATGCTGAATATTTATTTTGGAAAAATGTTACAACCTGATATTTATCAATTATTACTATCAAGGTTTCTCATACCTACAAAATCTGAGTCACACTTTAAAATGCATAAAAATACAAAATCATAAAACGCTTGTTTTGCCACCTCCATGTCATACTGGAGTGACTGTAATAACCAGGTTCCATGTAACCAGCATTCATGGTGAGATGTTTCTGAAAATTCAGATGTATCTGACTTTGTGCTTAGTATGTGAAAAGTACCTGAAAGTAAAACAAACATGGATCAAAGTCTGTCATTCAAGGTAATCAAACCCAAATTTAATATTCACAGCGTTTTCATCCTAATACACAAACATGTTCAGTTGTCAGATGACAACAATGGAGTCGTAAATATGGGAATCTTTCTGATCTCTGCTATCCATCCAGTTTAAGATTAATAAAACATTACTTCAATAATAAGGCAGTAGACTGTGAGAAATAAAACACAGCCCCTTCATTCATGTCAGTGAGGCACAGCGAGGATGCTGAAGCACAGGGAAGCTACTGTCTTACCCCACAACCAGTCGAGATGGAGGATTAAATTGCTGCCATGATCATTTTCCAGTGCTGTTAGGTGTCAAGAGTCTGATTAAGCCTTCAAACACATGGATGTGTTACTCAAACTGGATTTTACACATCACATCCAGCTTACTTGTCACAAAGAGCACCATTCAGGCTGAGAAAGCAGCTGTGTGACATCGTCTGTGGCTCTGGAGGGGGTTTCTTTCCACCGTTTGAAAAAATAACCCTGGTGATCTCATTAGGGTTGGGAACTACTTTTGTTGCAGAAAGCCTGTGTAACAAACTGGGGGCATGGAGTTTTGAAAGACATGGAAATGTATCGGACGAACAGCCTTTGAGCCAGGTGAGTGGTGGACACTTTAATCCTGTTACACAACATTGGTAGAACCCTAACAGCCGAGTCTCCCGCCTGGTGTGAGGATGGTTCACTGAGCGCTGGTGGGACGGGGATCAACGGGCAGAGCTGAGGAGGCAGATCATGTGGAGACTCACTGAGGTGCAAAGACCTCGTTCCCTCCATGACTTTGGGAAAAAAAGGCAGTGAATGCATCTGTAGCTGGGTGGGGTGTGTGTTCCAGGAAGTCCCAGAGTGGTGCTTATGATTATTATCAGGGATAGTGACCAGAGAGCATATGAGATGTACAACACAACATTCCCGATGCCGCTGTTCGACCATAAATCCACTGATAATCAGCACGCAGCAGCTTTCCGGTCTCTACTGAGTACAGTGGTGCATTAATCACAGAGCAAGCAGACTCCTTTACTGTCGACTCCGGCATCCTCCAGCCCTGTGCCAAACCTGTCGGACAAGTTTATGGGCCTGTGATGAATAAAGGAACGGGAACAACAAATGACATGAGGAAGGAGGCAAGGCGGTTGGAGGCTGAGAAGGAATGGCGAAAGTAAAGAGTGATGATGACGAGGCTAAACGACGGCAGATATGAATCAGGTCACAGGAAGCAGCAACCCAATTCTCCTGGACCAAAAGAATGTGAAGCCGAAGGGAAAGTGACTCACACATCACAGAGGGCCTTGTTTTCTCAATCTGTACAGAAAACACAAGCAGCAAAGGAGTGTTTGTTTTGCTTAATGATCGCGCCATCTGCTTGGTATTTACTCCAACTGTCCCAGGTTCACTCGAGGAGACAGACTCTGCTCCTGAGAGGTGAGAAATTATTCTCCACTCACACTGATCGTTCGGTGCTCTCTTTCTGTCACAGAGTGAATCACTTAGACGAGATATTCTTAGCGAGACGAGGAAGACACACAGCGTGGCGCATCTGAATGGGGAATTTAACAACTTGAAGACAGCCAGGTCTTCAATGAGCATGAAGGCATGAAAGAGAGATCCTTGCATGAAATATTGATGCTCCTCCAAAAGCGTCATCAGAATGACAAGCAGAGGAACCGGACGAGCTGTTGACACTGTTTAGCTAATAGTTCTGTAGTCTGTTCCCTACTGTTTGTTTAAGGACACAGTGATACAGGTGCTCAGATCCTACTGTGAGGTTATAGGACAGGTTATCCATCCATCCATTTTCTATGCCGCTTATCCCTTTTGGGGTCGCGGGGGGGCTGGAGCCTATCCCAGCTGTCAACGGGCGGGAGGCGGGGTGCACCCTAGATCGGTCGCCAGCCGATCACAGGGCAACATATATACACAAACAAACATTCACGCTCACACTCACACCTAGGGGCAATTTAGAGTCACCAATTAACCTAATGAGCATGTTTTTGGTCTGTGGGAGGAAGCCGGAGTACCCGGAGAGAACCCACGCATGCACGGGAAGAACATGCAAACTTCACACAGAAAGGCCCGACCCGGGAATCGAACCGGCAAGTTAGACAGGTTTTTGTTCCTGTGGTGTATTCGAATGCCCAATTTAGCGGACACCATGCAAAGCAGCTTTGTCCCACTTTAAGACAGCCGGTAAATGAGAGACGTCTTTGTGATTCTGGAGGGAGGATTGGACAGCCACAGGTGAAAGATTGTCTTCTTATCCCTGCAACCTTCAAAAGGCGGCAAAGTCAGAGCAGACAGAAAATTAGTAATTTATCCAGCATATATCACTCTAACCTGGATATCTATCAATGTTCAGGCTGTTTTTGACTGTTCGCCAGACAAATGAGTCATTTTTTACCTCTAGTAGTGTGATGGAGATATTTATTCAAGGGCAGGTCCCTGCTTTGTTTGCTTCATGCACACAAAAATGGGTGATGCGTTACACATTCCTGTCAGTGAGTTCATGCTATTCTACTGATCTACAGATGGTGGTGATGTGCCAAGAAAAACACGGCAAAGGGAAGAGAAGAAGACTGCGAGCCAGCTAACACAAAAATGTGGAAAAAAAACCCAAAACACACTGGTAACACTTTATGAGAAAGGAAATACGCTTCACACGTCTGTGAGAAATCAAGGGTTCACACAATGTGTTTTGGGGAGTAACACTGAATGTACACATCGCTTTATGAGAAAAAATCACAGTGTAACTTTGAATCGTCACCCTGGCTTGTTTTCACTTTTTCATAGACTGAAAAATCAGCTGATTAACACAGACAACGGATGAACAGACAATGAAAACAACGATTTGTTGCAGTTATTAAATGAATGTTTCTGGTAGAGATCTGTCATCCAGATGCATGTGTGTATTTTGTCAATGCTTGACACAAACTACTTTCTAACCTTTGAACTTTTAAGTTGATATGGCAAACAGCTGTCTATTGACACATCAAGCAGACCCAGAGCAACATTAGCATCCATTTGGACTCTTCTTATGCCCCTTGTGATGTAATGAAAGTGCAATATTCACTCTCCTTTAGCTCTGTTTTTGGTCTCCGCCAACTCCTGAGAGAAATATCTGGCTCTTTAGCTGCTAAATGTTCCACTATGTTCCAAACAGCTGTTGTTTGGTGCTGAGCAGGTAGTGAGTTTCACAGCTTTTTTACTGGACGCAGTTGCCTGCTGCTGCTGGAAACGTCATGAGGTGATTCTCATTTAAAACAGCTTTAACTTATCATGCAGCACTTCATTCTTTTGTGAAAATGTGTCACATTTTGCAACGTGTGGCTAGAACTTAATCTGTTCTGGGTGAGTTACTAAAGGCACTGATAGTCTGCATAATAAAGGGAATCCAATTTATCAAGTCAAGTCTATGTGTTTGCAGGTAAGTAACGTACACTTGAACAGCTCAAGGACAGAAACAGCTCAGAAAGTGTTTTGTGCTGACCCAAAACATTTTCCATGATGGCCGAATAACCGCTTCCCTGCCAGTTTCTATTTTTCTCTTCTGTACCAACAATTGACATGGGCAGAAGTGTTTTACATTTAGAAAGCTTCTTGACACTCCTTGCCCATGTTTCTTCCTCCATCCAAACTTTAAAGTCATCTTATCTCCATAATTCAGTGGCCAGATGTGCAGCTGCCTGGCAATAGTCCGAAAAGCGCATTTCATCTCTAAGCAAAAGGGTGAATGCAGAAATGCTGCCCCTAATGGCTCTGTAGTTTGCCAGCCAGGCATGCAATCATGTCTTCATCATGTCTTTAGAATTTTCGCTTCGCAAACCCAACTTCAGGGCTAATCTCTTGCAATTAATCACTAAAATCCAACTGCAGACAGGCTATTAAGAAGAGAAAGGAAAAAAAAAAAACAATGGTCTCTTGAGAGATAAGCAGTGAAAGTGAATGACTGTGCTGCCTGTATGGAGATGTAGCAGATGAGGACAAAGTGGTAACTAGAAGTGACAGGCCTGGTGACTGAAGCGGACAGAATTAATGAGGATTTGAACTTCAAACTAAATCAAAGCCTGATTGGAAATTTGAAGTGGAGGGATTTGTAATTAACTCAGGATGTGCTTCCAGGTCTGTGTGTTTGAACTATGATGGAAATAGTAGTAAAAAAATGTAAAGATGTATACATTCAGGCATCAGCAGGGCAAGGTCATTAATATCAAATGTTCCATATGGACGAGCTCACTTTTTTCCAGTCATCACCTCCACTATTTATCTTCTTTGCACACACGGACACTTTTACATCTAATATGTTGATTACTGCACACGCTAACCACTCTGACCCTGATCCACCAACATATGCTCCACCAGCTCTTCCCTCTGTCACCAGCAGTGTTAATCAGTATTGATATATACCAGAAAAAAATGCCAACAAAGCTGAACTTTCAAGAAAGACAGAGCACACTGCAGTCGCTGTCAAGCCTGCCAGGAAGCCAGAAATATCTGCTGAACTCACTGCACCAGTGTCCCACCTGAGACCAGTGTAGAGGCTCTAAAGACAGAGGCCACATAAATTGTATGCCGCTTCTGGAGTTTGATCCAGATGATCAAAAAGAACAAAGTTTCCAATAGTTGAGGGATTATTTTTTAGCTAACTGCTCTGTATCTGGACAATGCAGCAACATACAGCAGATGTATGATTATGCAGGTTTTAAACAAAGTCCGGGTTAGCAGAACATATTTACAAAAGTTGAAGACAAGAAGTAAATTTGGGAGAATCAAGGAACCACTACGACCTGCACGGCCAAAGGTGTCAGCAAGCTAGTTTTTGGTAGCCTTGCTAGCTTGTCTACTTGTACCATAAGAAATTCTTCAGAGAGGAAGCGCATAACAGTGTCTTTGAGAAATTAGATGGTAGTGAAATTAGTAAAATTCTACAGCACTAGAAAGACCTCTTACAGCAGTGAGGACTCATTCACTCAAACTGCATCAACCAAAAGAAGAGGACAAAGACGAATAATAACAATAATGATAAAAATAATGTTGAACATGAGAGGGATGGAGTGCCTGCCAAAATGGCTAAAAGTTTGTGCAAGTACCTCACCAAATGGAAGCAACATCAAATGCTTTTTGTAAAAACATTCCCCCTGCAGCGAAAAACAACAAATCTGCCAAGCATAAGCTCGCCAAAGAGGTGCAGGAACAGGCTTCACCAATGACTGCATTTATACTATCTCTCCCATCCATTTTCATAATCACCCTCTCCTACCAACTGTCTCTGTTGCCAGTAGCCTCTCTTGAAATCACAAGTGAAGCACAATGTGTAAATGATGTGTACACATCTTCCAAGTAATACACATTCCGACGTGCTGAAGTGCTGAATTTATTTGCCCTTTGGTGTTTTAATACATTTAATGCAGGAATGTTGAGAGCATTTCACTTCCAACTGGGTATCTGATTCTGACCACCTAATTGTAGTCACTTACTTAATGTAGGAATTCGTTAACCCAGTCCTTGTTGCTCTAATATCAAGTGGTTATCTACTGGAGATTTCAGATTTCAAATTTACCTTATTTTTAAATCCCAATGTTAGAGAGTATTTTGTACCCCCCCCCCCCCACCACCACCACCACCACCACCTTACTTGTATGCAGTTCTGCACAATTATGGATTTTTAGCAAAACATTTCAAGTAGCTAAACTGTTAGCTTGTTTACAACCTGTGTGATCGTCTGCACTGTACATGTTTTAGCCCAGTTGGACAACATTGCCGTATTCACAAATCTAGACAATGAATTTGAGCACAATATTAACTGATAGGAATGATGACCCAAACTATAAAATAGGAGGCAAGTTGTAATAAAACAGAACTATACTTCATGTTGTCTTGGCAAATCCAACTCCACTTGCTTACTGTGCAACCTCTTGAAAAGGCAAAAACATAAAAACTACACCCAATCATCTGCTTTGAATTTCAAGCCTGGAGGCCAAGCACTGAAATGTTGCTAAGCCTGTGACACCCACCTCTTTCACCTCCAGCAGCCGTCCTGGGTACTGACTCTTGGCCCGCCGTGCTGCAGCCGGAGATTTGTGGTGGGTGATGGTGACGATGTTGCTGGGTGAGGCTGTGTGGCTCAGGTGCCTCTGAGAACCCGGGGATGAAGATGGAGTTAGGTGGGGGAGGAGGGAGAAACTACGGGTCCGACCAGAGGATGAGGAGCCCTGGGGGAAGCAGGGGGTGACACAGGGAGAGAGAGAGTTGTGTGGGAATTTAAATGTGAAAGGAGCATGATAATGTAAAGGAAGAGCATGCTCTTCAAAATAATCTCATTTAAAAAAAAGTTTCAATAAGGAATGCCGGTTCTGTTCCCCAAATCAAATAAACTTCAGCCACAAAAAGCTTCAGTATTAGATTTGCATTTAAAAAGAGCCTTTTATGTTCATGAGGTCGACTGATTTGCCTGCTAACAGAGAGGAGAACAGTGCTGAGCCTATGCAATCTGCGCTAACTCAGTTAAGGCTAACTGTTAGCTAGAAATAAGTTAACCTCAAACTAAATCTTAATCTTAAAGATCCTTGTAACGTTTAAGTAGTTTACATACACCAAGTAGATCAACATGTAGCATATGGTAGATATAGGAATGTATATTCAGTAGACATTAGTTTGGCTAACATTAATACTAGCTAGCATTAGCTGTATGTAAGACAAGAAAAGTTAAATGCTGTTTGTTTTTTCTTCATGTTACTAACTTTACAATTTACTCAAAGTTATTAAAATGAGATTTTTTCAGATGACACGGCTTAAAAGAATAGCAATTATAGCCTACAAATTTTGTGCAAACAAAGAACAAGCTGTTAGCTATTAGCGTTAGATGTTAAGCAGAGGTTGAAAAATCTGTAACTTTTTACTTATCAAAATGTGGCTTAGTTTCATCATTCTTTTTATCGGTGTCCTTGTTTCTTAGATTACAAAAGGAAAATTATCACACAGACCAGACAAAGTTGCTGTAATGTGTAAATGAGGCCTATTTTCACCCTTGCCTTCTAAACCAGCATCTCAAACATTTCACAGAAACACCCTGCAACTACAAAATGCTACTTCTGTTCTTTGTGTCTGCTGAGGCTCATCAAACCAACGCCAACGCTCATTTTTACCAGCAGAAACCAACGGGAAAACAATCTCAAAAACAAATGAATTATCAAAATTGCTTAATTTAATGTTTAATTTATGTTTATATATTTGTATTTAATGCATTAATATAAAGTTACTTTCTGTATCTGTGTGCGTAGGGTGTGTCACTAGTTTTCTCTGTTGCTCTTTTGTGATTAAGATTGTACATTATTACTTTACATTATTATGATTATTATTATTATCATTATTAAAAGGTTCACTATAGAACCACTTGTTTTAAGAGTGCAGGAGAGGTAAACTTATTTTTTTACTCTTGACAAATCCCAAAAAATTGCCTCCCAATTAACCTGCAAGACAATTATATACATTAGGTGCAACCACCCAGTGTGTGTAAGCTGAATTCGAGCTTTATTAAAAAAAAACAAACAAAAAAAAAACATTAGACATCCCTTTTGTCATTTCTTAGTTCTTGGCACCAAAGCTAAAGTCACATCACATTCTTCATTTTGATGCCTCCTTCGCCTCCCCTCTGCGACTCTTGTCTCTTCAGTTCGCTGACCTCTGCGCTCACGCAGGCAGCAATGTCAGAACAGTATCTCTCTCTTCTGTCTTTACTCTCCATTACTTTACAGCAGCACAGGGAGACAAGGCACCAGAGATTTATCCCTCAGAAGAGCACAGAGGTCCGGCCACTGCGGCGGTGAAAATAAGATAGATCAACTTCACTCCTGGGACACCAGCCTTTGCTACATGTTAAACCAGGTAATCACACCTACGAATACCACGGCGTTTTAACATAATGTCACATACATGATTAGGAGTTAATTGTTTGTTATTCTTCCTCCGTGAGTAGGTTTTAAGAGGATAAAACAGCATGCAAAAATGCATTTTTACAAGAAGAAAATCATATCAATACGCCTGTAAGAACATCTCCTTGTGATTAGATGCATCCAAACACTAAACAGAGGGAGTTGCAGTATAGTGGGCAGGTTCTTGTGTAATCATTTTAACTGAAAATAATCAGCTTACAGGAGAGAACACTGTTGTGTTGTGCAAGGCTAAACCACGAGTCGTGAGTAAGCAGAAAAGGAACAGCATTTCACGAGTGCGAATGGATAGACAGACTGGGGTTCTGTGCTCCAAAACTGGCACAGAGCCCTGAGCATTTCAATAAAAGTGGAACAGAAAGAAGATGTTAGACCGAGAGGAAAGTGGGAAGAAATGCAGGAAAATATTGAGTATCACAGGTGTGAGGAGCATACTAAGTACAGGGTTTGTAATGCCAATGAAAGCAAATGCATATCAATAAACTATCAGAAATAAGGTTAAGTTGGGTCACATGGGAAAGTGTTGGCGGATATTTTTGGCTTGTGACCAATCAAAATGACCCGGAGATGTGGAAGCATCCAGTATTTCATTAAGAAGAAATTCCTGCAGTAATCTTGTGACATTCAGCTTTATGTTGGGGCCACCATCACCCACCACACTGACACACAACAGAGTACCATTAAATACACCAAGGAGTATATGAACATTTCCCCAATCTTACCACCATGATAAAGTAAGAATAGACACTACACCTGTGATGAAAACATAAATCTAAGGCCATATAATCGCACCCTTGGTAAATTTACAGCCATGACAGGGACTCCAGGCTTCTGATCTTACATAAAAGGCAGCGTGTGCCTAACAGACTTAGCTCTGGGGTAAATAAAATCTACTGCTTGCTGCTTCGCAGGTGCTCCGCTGTCACTCGACCGTGGGCGGACTTGGCCCTGTGAGAGGCCGGCATGGGTAGATGGTACAACGGTCAGCTGCTGACCTGCCATTTTCTTCACTGCAGGGAACAACATTAATTACACACAAGCTATTGAGTAATAACCTTGGTTAGAGCGAAGAAAAACAGTTTTTAAAAACCTATACACAGATACCTTTAGTATGAAATTACCAACTGAGTTTAAAGCCCAGGACAGACACTCACATGTGCATGTCCACAGTCTGACTCTTTGTGCCCTTCCTGTCAGGAGTTCACTGTTTGTGGTTTCAGCCTCACACACAAACAGTGAGCACACACAC
Source organism: Chaetodon trifascialis (assembly GCF_039877785.1). NCBI lineage: Eukaryota > Metazoa > Chordata > Actinopteri > Chaetodontiformes > Chaetodontidae > Chaetodon > Chaetodon trifascialis. Next base: position 7,420,132 of record NC_092072.1, on the reverse strand, counting down.
ACGGTAACTGGCCTATTTGTGTGGCGGCTAATCATCTTGATAACCAGCAGCTGTGCTCACTGAATCTCCACCTGCAGCATCCTCTAAAACCACACCTGCATGTGTTGGTATACGTAGAAGTCTCTACAAGTTTTTCAAAAAAGTGTCAGTGCTGACCGATCAGCTGTTTGCGCTACAAAACCTAAAAGAAGAAGCCGTTTCTGCTGTCGTCGTCTTCCTGGATATTCCTGTAACGCTCTTCGTCTGCGGACAGCATAAAACATGGCCAATACAAGCTGACGAAAGAAGAATTTCAACTTGCCCAAACAAAATAAATTCCTGCAGACCTCTCTCCATTTTTCTCTCAGGTGGCCATTTTTCTTCTTCTTCTTCTCTGTTTATTATAGCCATGTGCAATGTAGCTCACACCGCCGACTTCTGACAAAATTGAAAACTGATTTCCATTTTGCTTAAAATTCACTTGACTATAGATGGAAAGACGGCTACGGTAGAGAAGCCTTTTAAAGAAGCAGGTAGATGAGATTCACAGAAAATTGTATTCTGTCCATGTCACAAAAATATACCTACATTCAATCTGCATTTGGATTTATCCCAGAGGTTGTTAGAAATGATAAGAAATAGCCTCTGTGGCTTAATTTTTTGTGTTCAGTTGTTCTCCACTGCCACTTATGCTCCTCGTGTAAATATATCCTAATTTTGCTGCCAACAAAATACATAAAAAGAATCATTTATTTTCGAACAACACCATCTCATGTCTTTCTCTTAAATGGATAAAAGTGAAACTCTGAAACTAGGACACCTAGTTAGTTAGACTTGAAAGCAGTGAACAAAGCAATAACCACCGTAAGCAGCTACCTGTGGCTAGACAAAGGAAACCGGCTCTCACTGCAATGAACAAGGTCAAACTCTGCAACTAGACCTGATGGGAATCTACGAGAAGCTCCAGGCAGAGAGATAAGAGCATCTCCTCATCCCTTTAAGAGTTATTGCTTTATTGAACGTGAGCTTTCTTACATTGACAATGTGGCTGCAGAAAGTGTGTGGCAGGAAAGAAAGACATACAAGGTACATTTGATGAAATACAGCAGCCCTAGATTACCTCGAGGTCCATCATGTAGCTGCTCTGGAGTTTTCAATCACAGCACATGGAAATGAGATTCTGCAAAAAGCTGAATAATAATGATATAACTTCAGACGCTCGTCACCTTAGCAGTGTTGCAGTCAACACATTTATCCAACATTTCCTGTCAAGCAGATCATCAGTGCACAGGCGGCCATGAAATCTGTGTGAGAAGAGTCCTACCATGGATGCCTATGGTGCAGTTATGTCGTAGCCTTCAGTGACGGATTTCACCTGCTGATATCATTAACGCGTGTATCATATGATATTGGAGGATATCATGCTTTAAACAATAAATACAGTGTATTTCAGCCTGGTGTATTCCCCATAAACGTGGCCATTGTGGCTCTATGGGTTGTGCTAACTTGGCGCTCACCACATCTGTTGAAGAGTTTCGGGGAAATGAGGAGTCATGCAAAGCGATATCAGGGCAAGCTGCAGGAGCTTTGAACAGTTTTCCAAATAAACATCATATTTACATGAATCATTTCAAACCCTCATTTCTGCGCTCAACAACTTCTGCCTATTTGATGTTTCCTCGAGGGAGAAGGACCGAGTCAAAAGATAACTGTTGGCGAGACTTCATAAGGCCGGCGAGTAGCTGCTGTGCTGTCATAACATTATCCTCGGTCCTAACTGTGGGAATACGTTTATCATTACTAATTCCAGATCAAACGTTAAAGTAGCCTGCTCCTTGTAGAGTAAATAACTCTGGAAATGCAATGACTGTATGTGAAACTTGTTGTACCTTTCCTAATTGTTATCCAGATGCTGCCCAGTAGATGTATAAATAATGACCGAACAGGCCGAAGTTTAATCCGCCTCTTGCATTTGCTTTTAATGTTACACATCCACATCCGTTTTCTCCTTCTTTTCTTCTTTCGGTACACAAGACTGCAGCATCACACACACAACGCCGCTGTCAGTTTGATTGACAGCTGCTTCACCTGCTTCCCGACGACATCTGAATCCATGCGTGATCGTGAGATAAGACGTGCTGTGCGCGGTCATGCGTGCAAACAAGACACAGTGTGATCATTAAATCAGCATCAAAATCAAAGCCTCCCAAAGCCAAGTTTGAAAAATGTAGTCTGTACATCTGTATCTAGCCCCACTATAAAATGTGTCACACTCTTTCATCCCATTTCTTATGAAGACAGACCCCCCTGTCCTTTCTTTGTAATGAATAAATCCTGCTTCACTGTTTCTGCTAAAGAGGCTCATTGTCAGAGATGCAGCCGAACCTCCACCGCTGGCTACCTCATCGCCAGAGTGGCTGCGATAACGATCTGAGAGGCAGACAGCGCAGCTCGGGAAAGGATTAGACCACAGTAGTGGGTACAGTAATAACAGCTGCTGCTGTGGCGATGCCCCGCAGTCAACGAATGGGAACAAAACACCCGCAGGACAGAAGGAAAAGGAGAGACAGACCACCGTCCCCCTTCCACTTTTCCTCGCTTATCCAATCTTCCCTCGTCTTCTGATTGCTTTTCTCATCACGGCTGAGCAGAGTAATTGGACTTTCCCCTCGCTCCAGCTGTGCAGCAGTTTGAAGTGGTGAGGAGCTACATGTTGAATAAGTGAGCTGGCGATGAGGCAGGATAATGAGGCTGCAGTATTTTAATTGTTAAAAAGACACATGAAAGAGCGTCAGCACGGAAAGAAAGTGAGTGTTCATTGTCCTTTCTAAAGTTTGAAGGTGAAAATATGTTTGAGAGGAGCGTCTTATGCACTCAGGGATGAGCGACTCACCAGCACATCCTGGCCTCCTGCTCTTTCCACACTCAGGTGTTCATCAGAGCCCTTCAGCTTCCTCACCTGAAACCAAACACACATGCAGACAAATTAATGGAACATAACCTGAAAAATTAGTGAGGAAACATGACAAAAGCATAAGCTTCTGTGCAAGGGGAAGACACTTCATGGCTTGATGGCTGTGAAACTGACGTGAATCAAACGCCGTGATGCCTTCACACGACATGTGGGACATTTTGGACTAACTGGTTTGACAGCACTAATATACAGTCAAGAATTTATCACATGCCGTACATTATAACAGAATCTAGTGCAAACATCATTTATTCTGAGTCAGAATGTTTCAGCTCGTTCAGTCATGGTCCACAGACTGGGAGTTTCCTCCAACTAGTCAACAAATACAGCCTCTAGTCATGGACACTATGCTTTTAGTCAGAATCAGCCATTTTAAAGAAGTTGTCTTGGCTTTCAAACATTCAGAATTTGAAAATGAGGTGCACAAATGAATAGAAACATCTTTCACCTCAATGCAAACCAATACAGCAAAACCAGCAAGTAGAAACTTAAAATTTGCCTCTATGATGGTGTCAGTAAAAATAAAGCTTTATAAGCTTCACAGATCTCGGATTTACACTTGGTCAGTTGTATTGAATTGCATCAGATTGAGCGGATGTTTCCAATAAAGTGGTAACTCTGCTGCTTAAGTATACACCAGTCACACAATGGACTTCAGAAGTTAGAAACTCAGCTTAAAACATAATACCAGCATCCCAACATCAGCTCGTTCATTCAGAGCTGCAGCGACGACCAACAACAAATATGCCTTCATGGCTTCCGTGCACAAAATCAACTTTAATACCAAAAGTTTGCCGAAGAGATAATAAAGTTTGGATTATTTTTCTACTTCGTGCACTACTGAATTGCACACTGTCACAACCTGCAGTGGCACACCGGACGGAGCTCTATAACAAGCCTCATTTTCTACTGGATCAGGCGGATGGGGATGTACCCCACCGAGATACAGACAGCACACACAAATACACCGAATAATCCCTCGAAGGTCTCACTAAACCTCCCAAAATGCATATGCCAAAATATTAATCCATGAAGCCCATATTAAAAAAGACTGGTTGTGGATAAAGTTAGTTACTTCTACAGCCAATGAAGTAATCTTTCAGAATTAGCCCAGAAGGATATGAAGAGGACGGTGAAAGCAGGGACATTTAGTGACACTCTCATCCTCAAATAAAGCAGCAGGAGCGTGTTACCACATTTCCCTAAGTCGCTTCTGTCAATGGAAGAGCTAAAAATACTCTTGAATTAGACAAGCAAGAGAAGTTACACATGACACGAGGAAGCTGAGCTCTGCAAACGGTGTCCATCCCGGATTTTCACATCCTTTACACTTTCCAAACGTAGTATCTCTCTATGTTAAACGCATCTGTGCTCGCTGTTGTTGCATCTTTTTTGTATCTCTCACTTTTTGACTATATTTACTTTAGAACTGTTTTCAATTGTTGCTTTTCATCATTTCCTATTCATCCTTTGTCATATTGAAAATGTCCTTACATTTTACATTTACACACACGGACAGATTTAATTAGGAAGCGTTACTTGCCTGCAGAGACACGGCATTTAAGGTCTGCAACTGTGGATTTGTTCACTCCATTTGTGGCGAGACAGCGAAGGGATTCAGAAAATGAAAGAAACCTCTTACATGAAAGAAAATGATGATGCGTATGGTGTATTGAGACCATAACTCCCCAACTGAATTGACTCAGAACTGTTCAAGTTAAAATATTTAAAGTCTTTGACCATCTGTTTCAATCTGTTTCACCCTAGTAAAAGTTCATTCATGTACCCCAGAATACCAGTGGTCCTTTGCACCAGCTGTACAAGTTCTCTCTTAAGTTAGGACGTTCACATTAAATGAAATGTTGAAATTAGTCAGTCATCAGTTTGATACTGATGTTTGGTTGCAGCACAGAGACCTAAGATTCATCTCAACAACTGTCAACAAACCAAAATATTGTTTTCTATTTTGATATATTTGCTTGCTGGCACTATAACAGTAGTTTCTAATGTCAGATTTAGAGACGTTACCAGCTTTGCTAGTCCTATAACACAGTGTTAGAAGTTACATTCAACCACAGGTTACATTTGAATTTACACACAACTGGTACAACCCAGTGCTCGTCACTGGTAAATGCAGCGCCCAACATTAGCTTTCTGACACTTGATGTTCAAGACACAGCTTCTGTTTTTATTACATTACTGCTGTTTGGTTAATGTCCACAATTAAGCTACAAAGTTTGATCCATAATTTTTAGCTGAATAAAAAAATATCTTGGAGCAGCTTTAAAACTCTGGAGGGGATGTTAAGTGGGACTCAGGGGAGATGATGCCATTTAAAATGAAAAATGGCACACACAAAAATTCTGTCACTCTCTAAAAAAGACAGCAGACTATAAGCAGAACAGGAAGTAAGACAGGGCCAGGACTTGTCCAGACTGTACAGAGGGTCTTCACCTGGTGAAGGATCTGCTCCTGTGGCACACACTGGCAAACTGTTGAACTCATGACCCTGACCTGAGTTTACTCAAATGGGAAACTGTCGCATTTATAAACACACACACACACACACACACACACACACACACACACACACAACAGGACTCTCCAAGGAAATGTCAAGGCTTTCCGCTCACTTCTCTTCCTGCGGGAACATACGCCAAGAGCTTGGGCCAGGGTCATGTTTACAACTCACTTACTGTGTGTGTGTGTGTGTGTGTGTGTGTGTGTGTGTGTGTGTGTGTGTGTGTGTGTGTGTGTGTGTGTGTGTGTGTTACCTTGGCACTGCTGTCAGAGTGACGTCTGGCACACGCTTGGAGCTGACTCATCCAGAACTGCTGCTCCTTGGCGTCGGAAGCTACAAAGACACACAGAACAGAAACACATTGATAAAATTATCGGCCTTAACTTCCTTTACACACAAGATGTTGAGAATCACAGATAAATCCTTACATGAGTTCACAGTCTGGTCAATATGCAGTTAGAAGAAAGCCATCTGCCTTAAAGTGTCTCCACATCCAGCGATGGTTAACATTCAGTTCTTGTACTGTGGCTTCTATTTCCACAGACCAACTTTTAAATTATTAAGGCACTAAACATCATCAGAGGAACGAGATGCCTGTACTCATTAGAGTTCACAATTTGAACCTCTTTTCTTAAGAAGAGCATTCAATAAATAAAACAATACAAGGAATAAAGTTAAGAGTAAGCGCTGAAGTCACTGAGGTCATGTCCTTGATTTGATTACCAGAATTTCAACAGACTGTGAGGAGTTACATGGGTAATATATGAACATAGGTATTTAATTGACTGATTTCAGGACGAGTCTTAGACTTTAAATATTAAAATTGTGACTATTTTTAGCCAACAAAATAAAGAAATTAATATTAAATTCAATGCTCCAGCACCAGAAGTCTGTTCTTGGCAGAAAAGATAATTAAGACCTTAATGTTCGCTAACGTAACAGCTAAAAACAGGGGGGTGGGATGACTTAGGCAGACCTGGACTCATGCAGGGTTGCAACCGATGCTTTATTTTCATTGCTTATACTTCTATCCTTTTTTTAAAATTAATCAATTAGTTGTTTACTTGCTTGGTACTTGTTTTTAGGCTACAAAATGTCACAAAAATGTAATAAAATAAAATCAAATCCAGAGGCGATGTCTTCAAAAGTTTAGATTTGTCTGATCAGCCTAAAGATATTCAGTTCATATTTGTTGAACCCTCCTGCAAATATTCTTAGGTCCAACAGCTTAAGATCAGGTTCAACCAGTCTGAACCAACACAGCAAACACGGTTTACTGCGAGGAAAAGTGGCGTGATAGGAGGCAAAGCATTTAAAAGCAAAAACAGTCACACTGAAGCGTCAAGATAAGGAGAATGCACGATAAAGAATAAAATAGTATGTATGTACACAATACATTATGTACAGATTATAAAAATACTAATTCCTAGTATTCTTGCCATATGTTGAATTGCACTTGAGAAATGCTGTTGCATATGTAAGTCTATGTATTTGTAAAATATGTACAGTTTCTAAAAATACTGTTGCCAATATGAATAATAAATACAGTGTTTGTACTATTTCACAGCTGAAAAAGAAAATACAACAAATTAAAAATTGCTCAAGATGTAATGGTGTTGCACCAGATGCAGTGGATAATGTGAGCACAGAACGCAAGAAAGAGAAAAAGCAAATTTCCCAAAATGTTTAACCGTCACACGAGAAGATCAGAGAACCAGCACAACCGTGACAGAGCCTGTTTTAAGGTGGAATGAATGAGTGTTTTTGATTTAACTCGTGACTGCTGCCTTAAGCCTAGAAGTAAAGGAAACTGCGAACATTTGGATGAAGGGTGATGAAGGCTGCATATGACTGAGGCATCAGTGAGGACGACCTGCTCGGTGATCTCATCTGAAGCCAAATGATTATTCAACTTGCCGACGGTTCACCCGACCATTTGATCCTGTTACCTTCTGAATGAAGTCCTCGGGGCTGATTTCACATCTGAACCTCTTCATTTTCTTCTAAATGGAACATTCAGTATTCGAGAAACAACAGCAGTTCATTTGGCTGGTTTGGAGCAGCACAGGAAGCAGCTTGATACTCTCTGCATGCTTGTGGTTTTCCCTTTGGCACAGAGACAATACGCCCTGTTATCGAAACACAAATAGCCAGTTGAAGCCCAGACTTGCTGACTAACACATCGAGCTGCAGCCCTTCCAGTTGAAGGAGACACTGACTGTCTGCTTGTGCTGACCCACTCCAGGTCAAACTGGAAAAGAATATCCTTCTGATCCCATTTCACTGACTAATTATTACAGAACAATGTCTTTGATAGGTCTGATGATGCTGAGTTTAGTCTGTAGGTCAATCCTAAATGAAGCACCAGCAGCAGAAAAGACTCAGAGACTGCACCTGCTCATTCTGTGCAATAAACTAAGTAATTAAAAAAAAAAAAAAAAAATCATTCGAATCATAAAATCTCACCTAAAACAAAGATCCCTCTCAGTAACAAAAGGCAAAGTGTGTGTCAGCACACCTGCACACGGCCTCATTTTAAGATGCGCTTGATTTTGTGTTATCAATGGTAAATCGACTGCCAAGGTCTTGTATGTACACCACTGCAAATATACAAAAAAATACCGTAATACACCCATCCACTAAAATAAGTCACCGAAAATAGTTTAGGGCAATATATCATTGTGAAGTCTGGGCAGATGCAAGCTTCACCAGAGGGTCCATCAGGGGCTCATGGCAGCACTTCAGAGCAGCCTTGCAGAACAAAAAAAAACAGGACTGGGACTTCCTGCGTCTTTACGGACCCTCGCATGAACGTACACACTAGACCCAGAAGACTGAGGCTGGAAAATAGGAAAACATCACTTATTTCCAGACCATGACTTCAAAATGCTTCAGGTCTGCCAAACATCAGGCTTCATTCAGATCTAAACAAGGGTGTAATTAGCACTTATCACAGCAATTAAGCTTTAGAGTAGTCGTGAGTGATTTTCAGGATTTAGTTTGGCCTGCTTCTCAGGCAACATACAGGTTGTCGTATCCTCTTGGTGGAGGTTATTATGGCTGTATGCAGCCTGTGAAGCCGCCTGCAGACACTGCTCAGGGCTGAGTGAAGTCCTGCCAAGCCCCCTTCGCATAAAAAGACAGATATAGAGATAGTGTCCTTTTCTAGCTGCATCTTTCAGTAGTCTGATTTGACTGATAATTATTACTTTTATTTTATATAGTATATATGTATATATATTAGTGCTGTCAAAAATACGCAAATCAATTTTAACGGCGTCATTTTCTTAGCGCAAGATTAATGTTCTTTGTGACCTAGTGAACTTGTAGTTTTTTATAAGCTGTGGCCACTGCTAGTAACGTAAAAAAAACTACAGCATCTAGTTGTAAACAAAACAATAGGCACGCCCCACGCACGTGTTTGGTCTTGTCCGCTCGCTAGCTGTAAAAGAGTAGGCTACCGGTTTGTGTGGATGTCAAGCACGAAACGCGGAAATGGATGCGAACAAGATTCTGAATGGAAAGCTTAGTTTCAAAAAGTTGCCAGATGGGTCGACTGACAAGACCAAAGTTATCTGTGTGTATTGTCGGTGTGAACAGAATTATCACCGTAGCACATCCAGTCTGAAATACCACTTGATGGCCAAACACACGGCGAATGTGCATTCTCCGCCGCCTCCTTGTCAAAACCAGGCAATGATGGATGGCTTTCGACAGAGGCATATGGATACCGCAACTAAGAACAAGCTTACTGCAGCCATAGCCAAGTAATGTTCATTCTTTCTGAAGAGAAATAAGAGGCTGGGTTCATAACCCTCTGGTGAATAAATACTGTAGAAGAGCATTATAGTCTGACTGCTTGTATGTTCAAAGGAAACTTAAGAAAGGAAAGTTTAAGCCATGGTTTAACTGCACAATAGCCTGAGTCCTAGTTTACAATGATGTGCACTTTGTAACTTTATTTTGTATCACCCTGTTTAGAGGATTGTTGAAGGGGCTTTTTTCTAACAAAGTATTTATTTTTTTGTCATCTGTTTATTGACAGTGTTAAATTGCGTGAGATTTTGCTTTAAATGTGAATGACTGCTCAAAGTGAGAATGTTAGTGTGAAATAAAACACTACACGTTGTTGTTTTCAATAAAAAACATTTGCACAAAGCAAGCCTATCCACGTTTCCATGCTGATTAGAGTATTAAAATGATAATTCATCTTCCATTTAGAATAAATAAAAATGTGTGATTAATTTGCGATTAATCACGAGTTAACTATGACATTCATGAGATTAATCGCGATTAAATATTTTAATTGATTGACTTCAACTATTATGGAAAACATGATGACCAACTTGATCATTATTTGTGAGATTTGGGAGTGCTGAGCAAACTTCTGCATTGCAGTGTTTTAAATGTCAGCTTTGAAACCAATTCAAAAAGCATATTTTCACAAGCTGCTCACCTCTGAATCATGCAGCATAGCTGAAATAAAAAACCCTCTCATATACTGTTTGTGTTCGCCTGCACGCTGGACTGTCGTTGGATGGTGGGCGTATAAGTGCAGGTCTGTGACACCAGAGTCCAGGCTTCACCTCCAGACTGTGGTTAGATTTAGGCAACAAAAAGCACTTAGGTCAAGTTTGGGAAATATCCTGATTACTTTAGTGCCTAAACAGAGCCATAAAGAACTTGAATAATGCTGCAGTCACGACGAGTAGGTGAAATACACTGTCAGTAAACCTAAATTCAGCAACAACGTTTTGCGGCTTGCAGGTGCTTTAATTAACAACACTTGCCCATTATGTTAATAGAAAATGTAATTTGGTTTATTGCATTTCCTTCTAAATGTATTTGCGGCTGCAAATTAGTTCTACATAAATGTAATTACTGGGTCACTTTTTGCATGAGTACAAGTCCATTAACGCTTTTGAGGTGAGACTGTCTGAAAGCGCGTGACTTCATCCCCACAATTTTTAGTCTCATGTCGTATGAAGTGGCTCGTTTGAATCCTGCTGAACCTTTTAATCCACTACTGTTTGAAAGACGCCTGAATTAAACTCCACTCTGCGTGTCATCAAAGTATTTTCAGTATCTCTTCTCCCGATTCTCATCCGGAGAAAAGCTTTAAACGCGTAAACGAATGCAGCAATCTCCCCATTAGCGACTGGATAATGAGGAGGGATAGCTTCATTAGATTTGTGTTGCAGGAGTCGCATCACCACCAGAATGAGACTTTTAAATCATCTGTTCGGTGTTAACTGGTTTTTTTGACATGCTGATGGAAGACATTTCAAAGCATGGAGCATTCAATTTGCACTTGTCACTCACTGCCGACATCCTCCGCAGTCATGAGAACACCTTGAATGAGGAGGGAACTCTGAGAAAATGAGACGTTTGGAGAAACTCTTGACGAGCGCAGCATTTGAGTCGTGCTGGGGGGGTGGCTGCTAACCTCTCCGGGGAGAAGAGGGTATTCATATAGAAACACCTGTGCAAAGCTGCCTCTCTCCAAAAATACCAAGTATCAACCTTCCCACTTGTTTCTTGTTGTCATTGTCCACAGAAATCACTCACTCTAAAGGGGCCACTTACCCGAAGAGTGAGCAGGCGCCTAAATCAGATATTTTTCTCTGATGCGCACAAGCCTCGCTGTGATTAAAAATAATTAGTTGTCTGTGCTGAGCAGAGTGTCCTCCGTATGCGGCTATGCTAATATGCACCTGCTTGTATGGTGACGCGAGAGAATAACCACACTACTTAGCTGAGAGCAGGACGTGCTGCTCTCATTCAGGGAGAATACTATAATACTGATGAAAATTTCAACGCTGGTTTTGTGTCACAAGGGCTGCAGACTTGGAGGTGACATGTTGACAGCTATATTCATTTGATGAATGCGCGAGGTTTGCGCTGGAAACCGGGGGGACCAACAACGAAATGAGAAGCTGGTCCGTCTGCCCATTTAAAATGAGCAATAATAGACACGCGTCCCGGCCTGTGTATCCTATTTAAATGTCAATATCCATCCCAGAGAGACGGTGAGCAATATCCGAACACTACTGAGCCAGAGAGCTCCTTTCCAGTCAATCATAGCATGGCCATCATCGTCTAATTACACCCATTTTAATTACAGCATTGAGAAAGATGTTATTGGTTAAGATAATGGTACGTCTGAGGATTAATGCTTGGACCAGCAGTTTGATTTGATTAAAGTGCTGAGAGATATTATGAGCGAGGCACTTTAAACATATAATTCAAGAAAATGGACAGGCTGACGTGGACTAGAGAGGCTGAAGAGTGGCCCAGCAATTACAGCAAGCAGCCTTTCCTCATTAAAACGACACAATGGCCCCCCTAATTATTCATACTGAATCAGCAACATGAAATTATATACCAGGAGAACATGTGTTGTAATTTCAGCTTTAACTTCATGTTTAATTGGCTTTTAATAGCTTTTATTCACTCACGGTGCAGACTGCTGCACCTCACATTTGTTGTGCGGAGCAGTTCATTTGAATCTTTTATGCAATCTGGCAAAGGGGACTTGAATGTCATGTTTAAGCAGAGTGAGTGTTTACTTGAGTGGTGTTGTACGTCATGAAAAGAAAACTACACAAAAGTCTCAAAAGACCATGTGTGGAAGTGAACTGTGGCCACTGACTTGATAAATGTCAAAATGCGAGAAATACCTGTATATAAGGCAAAAAGTAGACTCTGTTTCTCCTATTATTTTTCCTTAGAAATAAGAGTGCCGAAGTAAAAATCTACTCCAGGAAAGGTATGAAGTTGATCATTGAAAATGTATTCAGAGAAAAGTCACTTTTAGAGGGCGTGATTCTTTGTTCCAGTTCACAATTTGTTCCAGTTTAAATGGAGCAAGGCACAGCATTAAACAGCTTTTTTGCCAAATATGATCAAAAAGTGTGCTTTTACATTAAAAAGGGAAATGGAAATGTCACGTTTTGGGAAATAAGCTTTTTAGCTTTCCTTCTGAGAGTTAGATGAGAAGATTGATACCACTCTCAGGTCCATAAGCTAAGGGTTAATTTATCACCAGCTGACGGTTAGCTTAGCTTAGAATAAATATTAACAACGGCAACTTCGTTTCTGATTTTGTATAGATTAAACAAAAGAGACTTAACATGCTAACTTGCTGGTACTGCTAGACACCATTAGTTTTACTTTGCTAGCTATGCTAGCTGTTCCTACGCTAACCTTCTATTGGCTGTTGCTCTATATTTAGTCTAGCCAAACCAAAATGTAAATTTATTCTTTTAATTACAGTAAAAGGATGCTTTGATGTAAATGTAGATTGCTGAAAAAACAAGAACTAGTACCCTCTTCTGGGTAAACTACAACCCAGCTTTAACACCTCTACACCAGCTCTACACCGAACAATAATAATGATAATAATGATTTGAATCTGCAGACAGACGTGCAAGACAATAAACGCCCCGCTGTTCACTCACTGAAAGTCACTCTGGATAATCACATCAACTGAAAATGTCAAGTTAGTGAAAAGCTAACAGGGGATCATCACGGGAAACAATATAAATAGTCTGCTGTTGCAAATGGTAGACATGTTTTGGCAGATTTGTAGTGAGGTATGATCTTGGCAGGCTTATAAAAATCAATCGCAATGACAGGCATCAAACGACTGCAAAAATATTGTAATTATTATGATGCACAAAAAAGATTGTGTCAGGAATCCGAATCAGCCAGTTTGAAACACAACGTGACATTTCATTGGCTGACTGTCTCATTGTGACATCGTTTGATAAATTGCTTAATTTGCCATCGGAGCATTCAGACATGATTAAATTCCCGCTGTTCTTCACCTTTGCTCAGCAGCAAAACACAAGGCACAACAGTCTCCCTCGGTGCAATAATGAAATACTCCCTTTACATCGCTCTGCTTTAGCTAATAATACCGTGATTCTCAGACTGATTTCAGGCTCTGTTAGATGTCACATGTTAAGTCCCAAAATGGATCAAATGAGACATTCTTGCATTTATAGTGAAACATTATGAAGAGTTGTGATCAATTGTTGCACAGAAGAAACCTCAAACCAAGAAAAGTAAGTTTGGCTTCAGAGGTTTGAGCATATATGTCGACTGTGGAGTCAAGAGGTGCATGTTTCAATGGCCTTTGGTTTCCCTTTGTGGATTTACTATTCCATGATTTTACCATTTTACTCATTTTACTACTCATTTTTTGCTTTGATGTGCTGCTCACTTTAATTCGCACAGCACTTTGGTAGACTAGATACATAAAGTTGACTTGTGCCATATAAGTATTTTTGTCTTCATTTATATCAATTTATATCTAGCAAATAATACATTATACTTAAATTGGTTATTATGCTTCCATAATGATGCTAGTAAGCACTAAAGCCACATAAATTGCTGTATTATAATGCACAAACCCAACAAGAGCCTCGAAGTTGCTTGTGAGACCTTATACTTTTTGATAAATATTGTTATAACTACCATTTCCAATATCAACGATGAACATTTAGAGCCCAATAAATAATGTTTCATATCTACCCTGACTACAAAGAGCACTGTCTTTTTCTGCATCTTTCATTAATCATTAGTTCAAGTGTCTTTCCAGGAGAATTACCTGTAATTAAAAGCAGCTAAATTATTTTTTTCTCCCAGAAAATGCAGTAGTGTTGGGGACGTTTTAAGCCTGGAGTCTTTCCTAAAAGCTGCACACAGAACCAACAACCTCCACCATTCATGCAGGGCAACTTTTAATGCTGTCTGAGAGGCAAAATCCAGGACAAAAAAAAAGTCAGAAAATCACTGGTATCTGCTTTGTGATTGCACGGTATGACTGACTCTGATGGGCTTTTCAACATTTTGATCGACTCAGAGATTTTCCCATCTGGATTTTGGCAGTTGGACAGTAAGAGGACATGATAGAGTGTCTTCTCACTCTAGTAAGCAGCAAAGAAATATGTTCAAAACCCTCTTGGGAAAAAGGTATCGACCTGAGAACAAAGGTGGCATTTAAAGCTTTATACACACCATCGCTGATATGATACGCAATTTATATAAGACTCCCAATTGAACCTTCAAGTTTAATCTTTTTCATGCCCAGGTTTGGACTTTCAGGGATTCCCATGGTAACCAATACCAGATCTGAAGGGTACGGCCTAATCTTAATCACAGACTGTTGAGGGACTTTGAACCCTGTTGTTTGAGTAAATTGAAGTTTTGGAGTACAAATGCTGCTATTCAACTGCAATTAATTTCAGGGCAAGAATATCTAAAGAGCTGTTTTGTGCCCCAGTCAAACCTAAAAACAGGCGTTGGGTTTGTCTGGCTGAGCTGCATCAAAAGATTACTTTTCTCTCTCAATGACTTTCTTGATTATTCTTGACTCACTGAGGCGCTGGAAATGGAAATACCTCTGCCTGTGAGCTACTCAGCCCAACTTCTTCGTCTCTGTGTGATCATTGTTTCCTTTTAGCTCAACACACATGGATCACCGAGTTATTCGGGGAATATAGGCCAAGTTATTCTGATATCCTCCCCCTCGAGAGCGTAAGGGGACATTCCAGCGGCTCAAGTGGAGCAACAGTGAAAAGGAGTTTCTCTTGCTTCAGTGGATACAGGTCACTGAAAGCAAAGGCCTTCAACACAGTGACCGGCTACAGGCTCTCTGTCTAGCACTGGGTCTTAAAGTGATATTTCACTTGTTTTTACAGAACTGTGCATTGATGTGGGAGACATTTTCAACTTAATGCAGGAAAATCAAGCAAATAACTTTCACTCCTACATTAGATACTTACTAAGTCTTGACAAGACTAGATCACAGGTTATTTGAACAACAGTTTTAACTCCTGTTTATAGTCCCTATGTGCAGTGTTTGCAGCATAAATTTGTTAATTTAGTTTGTCTCTGCTGTTCTGTTTTTGTATAAACAGCACGTGTACAGTGTAAACAAGCCTGCACTATCTAAAAATGACAAGACCATGTTCCCTTGATCCCAATTGAAATGACAATAGAACTGAACATAATTGAAGCAATGAATCAAATGTTTTCTCTGTAAAATGCCCACAGCCTAAAGTCCTCGAGAAGCATATTTTGTTTCAGACAAAACAGACAAAAACACTAAATCTGACTGAAACTACTACATCTGCATGATAAATTACCTAAATGATTAGTCATGATTACAACTGTTGATTACCTGATGAGCTGTTCTTTTTGGCATGAACTGAAATAAAAAACACTTAAACGAGTTACAAATTTGTGAGAATTCAATATCAAATATGGAAAGTGACCTCAAATTACTCGACACACAAAAGGACAAGCTTGATTTTAAAGATAACAGATCTTTTCTGGTCAATAACAGAACAGAACAGCATCTTGTGCAGTTAAATGTGTGCAATTTATAAAGCTTCCCTACAGGTTTACACCTACATTAACGGACTTTTTGGCCACTTAAGGGCAGTGAAAAAAGCAGTAAACACAAAACTGACACATTATCACTTTATAAAGTTGATGCAGCACACTTTTTGGCAAACAGTTGCATTTTTACACAGCCAGCAGTCACGCAGCAACATTACCACTGATTTAGAGTCATTATTCTGCCCTTTTGATGAATGTAAGTCCAATATTCACTCTATCTCTGTTTCTGGTCTCCACCAACTCCAGAGGGAAATATCTGGCTCTTTAGCTGCTAAATGCTCCACTATGTTCACCAGCTCGTCACTAACTGTGTCCGTCTATATTTAAGTGCTGGGCAAGTAGCATGCAGTGGGTTTATCAGAGCTTTTTCACTGAAAACAGCTGCCTGCTGCAACGGAAAGAAGCATAAAGTTGCTGGCCGTAAAACCCAACCAATGAGCTTAAAGATGCTAAAATGCTTCGTAGATCTGAGGGGAGCTGCAGAGCCTGTAATAATCACTGGCAAACAGCTGCATTTTTACACATTTAACAGTCCCGCAGCAACATTATCGTTAATTTGGAGTCATATTTCTGGCCACCTGACGAATATTAACTCTCTTTTTATCTCTGTTTTTGGTCTCCTACAACTCCTGAGGGAAACATCTGGCTCTTTAGCTGCTAAAAGCTTCACTATGCTCACCAGCTCATCACTGTGTGACTGTGTCTGTCTGCCATTTAGTAATAATTCCTTGCTGGATTATCACAACGAGTGACGTCTTTCACATGGCACAAAGTCATCTGATCCACTGTCCGTCTAAAAATATTGATTAGAGCAGCTTAAAGAGCAAAACGCTGCAGCTTTAATTCTCTCAAGAGCTTTCCATTACCAGCTGTCCAGTGCATTCACAAATACTGTGCAAAAAGTTCATTCATAACACCCCCAGAATGTACACTGCACACCAAGTGACTCCAACATAAAACACACACTCAACTCTGTGTTTGTACTTCGCCATATACAGACAGGCTGAGGCCGGCGAGGGTCATACCTCTGAGTTTGTACAGCTCTCCATTGACAGAGTTTACAATGAACATGTGCGGAGCCTCCTCGCTCGGGGTTACCGAGGCACCGATCAGGGGCAGGGACCCACGGGGCTTCTGGCTCTTCCCCTGCTCGTTGACAAAGTAGTGCAGCTGTCCCAACTCTGGATCTAAGACAAAGTACCTGCATGGGAGGAAAACATAGACAGAAAGAGGGAAGTTAGGAAAGTAATGGGCCAGAGAGAAAGAAAGGGAGCGGGACATAAAGGAAGCATTCTCATCATTTTGCTTTATGTTCTCATTACTGCAGCTTGTTTACTGATAAAGCTTTTTTTATATTCCTGTTGCACAAACTTTTCAGGCTTTGGGAAATAGGAAGAAAAGTGAGTAGGAGGGTTATGAATGAGTGTGAGATGAGAGCTGCCGTAAAAAACACGCAGCACTCTTAAATTTCTCACCTCCCATGCAACGACGCCTGCAGGATGTTATTTACCACAGCTCTCCTCATGCAAGATTCGTTAAAAATACCCCTCTGCTCACATTAAGGCCTGTTTTCGCCAGCATCGAGCCGGCAGCTCAATTCCAAATTACTCAAGGTGGCAATTAGAACGGTCATCTTGAGCAGAACCCACAGCTCGAGGCGTGGAAATTAAACCCCACATTTTCCCCTTTGTGATTAATGAATCACATTCAATCACTGGATAATTAAATCTCTGCCTCGCTCATCGCTGGCTGGAAGACTCAAACCCAGCCAGACACATAACCTAAGACTCTGAGAGGCAGACACATTTCATTTCCTGTAGCCAGAGAGGATTGTGTATGACATTCAAGAAACCGGCCCCGCTTAACGCTTTGTTCTGGTTCTGCAGTTCAATACAGGCCAGAGTGGCACTGGGTGGCTTCGGCTGACCTTTCCATGTTTGTGTGCAGTGGCCAAACAGCAGCTGTCTTTGTCCTGTCTTCTGGTTCAGCACGGCCCCGCATCGCCCTCTTTTCCCAGAGATTCCCCGTGTTCGCGATCAATGTTCTCTTTCCACCCGCGATTACAGAAGCTGCAGTATTGATCAGGCCTTTGTCGAGCAGCATCGCTCTCAGCTCACACACAGCATCTGCTTCTTCCTGCGGCCACATCATGGCTGATTGTGACGGCTGAGCGCCATACTGGAGCGGTCACCTGTCGGCTGCAGCATTTCACAGATGTGCTGTTTTTTAATAGGTGTCTCAAAGATTTCAAACAGCAACAGTTCGCCTCAGTCTGCCCTCATGCTGTCGCTGCACACAGTATCAATGTCTGCCACTTACTTCTTTTATCTGTAACACCATCAACACACTAAAGCCAAATGTGACGTCTTCAAATGGCTGGTTTTGTCCGACCAGCAGTTTAAACCCAAAGATTATAACATTATAACAAGATAAGCAACAAATCTGCACAATTGAATGTCTGGATTTTAAACAATTATCAAATATTTGCAGATGGATATTCCACCCACTGGCTAATTAATTAATTGGCTAATCATGTATGTGTCTGTAGACATATCTTATTTTTGTGTCTAATTCATTCATGGTTAGAAATATCTAGGACAGCAACTAAGAAATATTTTCATCACCAATTGATCTGCTGATTTCCACAGTGCTTTCAGGATACATCTCAGTGACTTTGATGATCCCCAGACTTTTCCTCTAGCGCCACCATCAGGCCAACTTTTGCAAATTCTTCTGCAAAATGTATAACAAAACACCAAATCCTTACATTTAAGGAGCAGGAAGAAGCAAATGTTTGACATCTTTACTTGAAAAATGAGTGATTATCAAAAAAATTGCAGCTCTACTAATGTTAGCATTTAACTCAAAATACCACGACATCAAAGAACTGAAAAATCCCATTCAGATGTTCCCAGAAGCCCCAGGTAAAGCCTGCAATTTGCTTGTTTTGTCCAAAGATACTGCAAAATACAAGTATACTAAGTTTGCAGTGAAGTGAAATGCAAATGTTTGGCATTTTTGGTTGATAAAAGACCAGATTATTCAAAAATCTAAATTGTTGTTTGATATACTGATCAATTAATAAGCTACTTTAAGAAAAGGAAATCTCAAACATTTATTAATTCTGATTACGAAAAAAATGCCACTGGGAGCCTTAGCTTTAGTCTTTAAATATGCAAACAATAAGAGGGCAAAGAACACATGCAGCATCCCTCACATCAGGTATTTTCCCATGAACCCCTAGGGTTCCCCAGAGAGGATGCAGTGAATATTGCTCTCTGAAAATTGATCTCCACTCACAGTCTTGCCCCCTTCCATCAGGAGAGCTGGTGATTTATGTCGACCACAGCCAACCAGGGAACAATCTGCCTGCGTCAGTTTCTATCCAGCCGTCTCTTTTTCTCTCTCTCTCACACACACACACACACACACACACACACACACACACACACACACACACACACACACACACACACACACACACACACACACACACACACACACACACACACACACACACACACACACACACTCTGTACTGTATATGAAGTCTTATCCCCTGTTCAGTCAGCAGATTGGAGGCTTTTACTGTTGACCTCTTCAGGCAGTCTTGCCTTTGCAGCTAAACCACAATACAGACCTTTAACATGATGGATGGTGCTGGATAACAAAACCTTGGGCTTTACATTCAGCCCCCCCTGTCGTAGCAGTGCTGATATCACGCGACCTGCAAGGCTGCAGACTCTGCACTCACAGTGAACTTTTCACCTTTGGAAGCACGAGGCTGCAGCAAACTGGGCCAAATCAAACATAATGACATAACAACACTGAAAGAGCACCAGAGTTTTGCAGCAATGTTGCTGCACTTGTTACACTGCTTAAAAACAACCCATCTAAAGCCACCATATAAAAAAAAGAAATGGGAGACAAAGTCAGGTCTACAGATGACTGAGGAAGGCTGGAATAATATTTGGGAAAGCTAGGCAGCACAAGGTCCTGGCAGGAGCTTTGTTGGCAGATTATAGAAGAGTATTTTGTAGCTCCAAAATGCAACTCTATACTAAAGGATATCACCAAGGAGATCATCAAAATATTTGGAATAGAAGTTGAATCCTTTGTTTTTAACATTTTACCTGGGCAAAATCACAGATTAACCTATGTCACCGGACAGATACTTAAAATACTTTTGGTTGCTTGCAACAAAGCTGTCACGTGGAAATGGCTGCAGGAAGACGACAGGATGGCTGGACCGTAGTTGTCAAAGAAATGGAGAAACTTAAGATGACAGCTCCTGCAAACTGGATACTCACATTTGGCCATATTATCTGAAAATATGATTAAAAATAAATGTCTTGTTAAGTATATGATGATTTTAAACACTTTACTGGTTTAATCAAGATTAAAATAGCTTGAGAAGCATTTTCGGACGTATCTGTATAGATTTGCCTTTTCAGGCATTGAAAATATTACATATAACTTCAGTGGCTGTTCTGATTTTTCATCAAAAACCATTCTTGGCTTTCAGCTCTGAATTGTAATCACTCATCCACTCAATAACAGACATCTGTAGCAACAAAGAGCTTTCCGATACCGACTTTTTTGCTGATATCATTCAAATAAATCACCACCAAAACAATAACAACACTGTAAAAAGAGCTTAGTCAAGCACATTTATCCACATCAACAGAAACACTGCCATTTCCTAATGGCTTCAACATTGATGCTGCAGGAAATGGCTTGTCAGCAGAATTTGCATCTCCTCCCTGCACTTTTGGCAGTTAATTCTCAAAAATGCCCAGAGGAACATCAGACCAGCAGGAAGGCAGTAAATCACGCCGGTTATTGGCAGGAAATGTGGGTTTATACTTGTTAAGTGATAAAATGTGTAGTGTTGCAGTGTCAAAGGGCCAACATCTTATTATCACAGAGCATCAAGGGAGCATCTTAAAGCTGCGTTGTATCTTTTTTAACCATTAAGGGTCAGAAAAACTCCAAAACAAGCTCAAAGAAACACAGGCCTAAGATATCCACTTGTTAAGTGAGTGTAGCTAACCGGTTAGCTGTGGCAGTTTCCTTCTCACACATCCAGCAGACACATAGCAGCATTAGCATCCTGTTTCTGTCCACGTGACAAATCCATTATCGGCTGGTTTTAACTCAAGCTTGGTCTCCACCAACTCTAGTTCTTTCGCTTGCTCGGCTTTCTTCACCAGCCACTCATTCCATCCTAACCCTAACCCCCTTTAAGACATGCACGCCTTTAAGTTAATCTAATGGCAATTTAACATGTCTCTCTTAAGTCTGAAGAAGCACCTTAGTCACTCTTACATTAAAGACACAAAGACAGTCTCTCTAGGTTGGATCTAGTAACAATTACTTATCACTTTCAATATGGCACATGTCTGAACTGAACGCCGTCAGAGGAATGTAAAAAGGTTGCAGCAGCAAAAGGTAAAGATAAAATGCTTGTATAATCACTTTCTATGACCACTGTAATAAATGTAATATATCATTCTTTATTACTTACCCACACAACATGAAATCAGTTGAATGAACAACCACCTGCGTGGAGGAATACATGAACACCCAGCAAACAGGAAATAAACAAGAAGCGTCCTGTCATTCAATGCTTGTGTTGGAAAATTTGAAACAGGGATATGGACTCGCTGTAAGAAGACGGGGGGACGTCGCCTTTACACCAGTCATGAAAGAGTACCTTAACAGCCAGGGTAATATGAAAGAAGTGCAAGAAGATTGCAACAACAAAGGGAGGCAATGCAACAAACTTATGTCGCCACCTCAAGCAGCAGCTCGCAGTTGAATACGAGCAGAGCCAAAACTCCAGTGAGGAGAGCGCAACGGCTACTGTGAGGTCAAAACCGAGCAGGCAAACTGCATTGGCTCAGCACAGTATCACCAAATATTTGGCAAGTTGTTCTCTGTATTTTGTCACTTAGTCAAGAATATCACTTTCACAGAAATACCCTGAAATAATGATATAATTTCAGGGCCAAATCACCCACCCCTAACCTCCAGCAGTTTTAACTTTGCAGCAGAGATGTATGAGGAACATTAAGCAAAAGACTGAATGACATAAAGCCACCACTTCAACAGATAAATGAAGAAATTTCATGTCTGGAGCAGGTTTTTTCTCTATAGGGGGACTGAGGAGAGCATTGAGAGTCAACCAGAAAACTAAACATCAGGCTAAGAGTTGGTGAAAAGAATTTCCCAAATTGGGATTAATAAAGTTCAGTCTAAGTCTAAGTCTGAGTAAAAGCTTAAGAGCTGACTTCTCAGTGGGTGTACTGCAAAAACAAAGCAATCTTAACTCAAGGTGCTATGGAGCTTTCAACTGTATCGAATGGGCTGTGCCATAGCTGCTTAAACCTTCCATCATCCATGTTGAAAGTTTCAACATCTACCTACATCTTTATCTCACACGGCCTATAAGCAAACTCTGATGATGAGGATGATGCCGAGTCTGTTAACTCCTCTTGCAACCTTTATTTTGCAGCTACCAGGAAATCAACCAACAGCCGTTAAGAGAGTGTGATGACAGCAAATGCAAATTCGCTTAAAGCAGCAGAAGACTAACCAGGTGTTTTTTTCAATCACGCAGAAGTCAAACACCTTAAGTTTTCTCTCTCTTCTGTGCCATAGAGACACCCACCAGAGCCGCATTAGCTCGACTCACAGCTTTGATCAAAGCAGCACAGCACTGCTCCTTTCCTGTGAGCACATCTGCAAAGAAATGATTCATCCCTTACAATGTACTCCCCACCCTGCTGACCGCTTAGGAAGATATAAATTTAGAATCTACACATGTAGAAACCCTCGCAGATCCAGCCTCATATTGTACAACTAGACATGTGAAAAGGGGAATGAGAGAGCTTTGATTGCTCAGGATTCTGTGGTCTGCATGCAAATGTTGGGATACCTACTGTATATACGGTGCACACAAACACTCATCACGCTGTGCAGATGAAAAGGAGGCTATGACCCAACGACAGAGCAATATCTCCCGCATGAAAAGCTGAATGCTGGACCTCATTTGCTGTTTGAAAATAATCATTAATAAGTCCATCTCCTGCACCATCACCCTGGAAACCAGCTCTGAAACGGCATCTACAACCAAAAGCCTGCAATCGTCTGCTTCAGCAGCAAAGTCAACTTTAAAATATGAATTATCACACACTAAACATGACCAGCTGATGGCATTCTCTCTCTCTCTCTCTCACACACACACACACACACACACACACACACACACACACACACACACACACACTCCTGTATTGCATGCTGCATTACATTACAGTCAAAAGAGCTCCAACACCTTACACCAATCTTGTCTGACACATGAACGTCTTTGTATCTCTAATAAAAGGCCAAGGCTCAGCAGGGATATCATCCAATCACTGCATGCACGTTAAATATCTTTTGAGTGTGTGTGTACATGAGTGTGAGTCAGTGTGTGTTTGTGTTTGTGTAAAATGCTCAACAGCAACCCGATTGTCTGGTCTGGGGTCTAATGTAGAGTCAACCTATTCATCCTGAAACAACTGTTTTCGACTGTTGTGGGGGCTCATTTGAGTTCAGTGTGAGAGCATTTTGGCATCTTCACAGGACTGTTTGAAGGTTAAGACCTGGGTTAAGATAAGATTACATTTAGAGTAAGTTTAAGGTTTGAGTTAAAGTGTATAACCCCGACTCCAAAAGAGTTGGGACGCTGTGTGAAATGTAAATAAATTTGCATGGATCCTTTCTTTGAGTAGCTGTAGAGGAAAAAATCTATGAAAGTTGAAATTTAAAAAAGTATTGTTGGTGTCAGTTCTAGGGGTTAAGGAGTGCATTATGTTAATGAGGGTCCTCACAAGTGTAGTATGTGTATGTGTGTACAGAAAAAATTGCTACCTAGCACATTTTCTTCAACACACACACACAGCACCCACACAACATAACAGCACTTCACACTGACACATGGCCACCCACACAGTGGCAGAATTAGCTCCACTCAGGTCTGTTGCCCACCATGACACCGCCTGCCAAACACAGACAATGTGTTTCTCCACGTGATGAAGATGGAACGTGACTGCTGACTGTAATTACTCCAGCACCATCTTCCACCGGTATGAAGCCTTATGGACCTTATTATTCTCTGCTGTCTATAATTCTTGTCTTTTACTTTAGTTGACTTTTAAACTTAACCTTTACACAAACTCCGATGTACACGGCACATGGCGAATAAAGTGATTCTGATTCAGATTAAGGCTTCCCTAATTTATAATTTTGATTATTAATGTTTTCTGTTGTTGTTAAAGGTTTGTTTACATCAATTTTGTTGGTAAACACAGGCCTTTCTTTTCATTTTGTTTAGCTGAGAAACACAAAAACACTTATTTTACACAATTCAATAAATATACACTCAATATAAATCAATAATTTTTTATATTTATGTGCACAGTTAAAATTAGTGTTTGTGCCTTTCATTTTCACACATTTGTGTCAAAAACAAAGGAGATAATATCTAACTGTGCTTTGCAAATGTCAAAAAGCCTAAAACGGCAATGAAAAGAAACAAAAACACAAACCCTACTGCAGTGATTGCTGACCTAAACTGCAGCCCTAAAGCAGTTCCATTTGCAGTATATTTGTAGCTCTTATGCAAAACATGACTCCAGGAATCATCTTAATCCACTGTTATAGCGTTAACTCGTTTTAATTTCAGGTACAGATAAACATCACGGTTCCATTAGTCACATTCAACCTACGTTCTATATTTGGAACCACCGGCATGAAACGCAATATGATTAGTAAATCTGGCTTCCTTCAGAAGAACTGAGATCTCAAAACGGTTTCCTGATGAGTTAAGAATCTTGATTATAACAGGAGACCAGGGCAGGAAAATAGTTTAAACCAGTAGCCATGGCAGAAGGTTGGTACTACAATAAATCATTAACATGTACTCTGATCTCACTGCATACTCAAAGAGGCTTTTCACTCTTGGGCTACATTTCAAAGACGCTTTAGTGGACACATTAACCTGAGCTGCAGGCCGCGGCGCTCACTCAGGGTCAAAGAACCAAAAGGAATCTCTCCTTGAAAGCAGGCCCTTCGCCTTCAGGCACTTTGAAATTGAAACGGGACAGCTATCATCCCCCCCAAAGAACAAACGGATCCATCGAATCCCTTCCTGCTGACAACTCAACTTACAAATCAGCACAATCATGCTCATAACGACCCAGGCTTTATGTTCTGTGATTTCTGTTTGCATTTATGTGTGTTCAAGTGTTTGTGTGAGCAGAGGTGGCAAGACTACAAATCCCACATGGACGTCAAACACAGTTACATTTCATTTGATCAACCACTTCATTTCTCCCTCTTTCAAATGAGCATGTGTGTTTTCTTTTTCATCCAGGATGCGTCTTACACTCAGGTATTCCCGTGGGTGCATATCAAGACGCAGTTCAGTGCATCATCTGCCTGTCAGTTTAATGGGAGAGCAGGGAGCAGCCATTCTTTCTCTCCACCTCCGCCTCACTACCCCACCCGTCTCACATACACTGGCTTCCAGCCCAGATCACACACTATAGCCTCAGCTTCTCTGCAGCACCGCCACAGCGACAATGGGAAGTTATAAGTCGGTAATTTTTGTGTGCATATTGGTAAAAAGAATTCAGATTCAGATCCCAAATCACACGACAGCTGCAGAACAGAGATCCTGCATAATTCACGCTAACTGTGCAGGAGTTTGGCAGCGAACAGGAAATTCACAAGAAAAGGCTTTCTATTCTCCTAAAAAACAAAAACCAATCCACAACCAGATGTTTCACAACAACAAGTGTAGGCTTGAGTAATATTTCAAACTCAAAAACTCATAGCTTCCCATGACAAACTCTCCCAGTATCCAGCAGTGTCTGAGTTGAGTAAATCGGACAGGGCAGGGAGTGAACCCATGAATGCTGCATGAAGTACAGCCGCACAATAATGCACTGCTGTGATCTCGACATTTGTCGCTGAGACATTCTTCATTATGAGAGCGGCTGCAGAGCCTCATGAGCAGCGGAATATTCGACAACCGCAGGATATGAGCAGCGTGTCTGTTCAAAGCAATAAAAAACGCAATAAGTTAACATATCGTTAACCACGGCGACCCGGAACAGGCAAGCGTAAACACATAGGCTACAGTGAAATGGCACTCTCAAACATTTCAGGGTAAATGTCCCACACGCCAAGCTACCATTTTATTACATACACCCACACAATTCAATCCAACAGCCCCATAATATATCCTAGCCTCACGAATCTTAGAGCTAGAGCTGCAATGATTAGTTGATTAATCAACTGAGAGAAAAAATGTTCCGATGATGATTTTTGTGCAAAAATGCGACCAGTTCCAGCTTCTCACTTGTGAGGATCTGCCGCTCGATACTTGACTGAATATCTTAATGATCTGAACTGTTGGTCGGACGAAACTAATCAGCTGTCTTCTACTTTCAGCTCCACTGATACTGGATTTTTGAGGCCTCAATCAATATTTGAGAATTTCAAAAATACAATACAAATGTATCCAACAGTTACTTTTTAACATAAACAAATACTTTCATAAGGATCCCTTAGATTTGGTTGTTAAGCAGTATTCACAGCTGCAATGACTGAGTGGGTATTGTTCAGAATTTTCTTTTGACAAAATGTTTAATTGATTAATCAAGACTATAATCTGCAGATTATTCAATGACAAAAATCACTATTTGTTGTACTGAGTGGAACATTTTATGCATACATTACTGTATGCAATGGAAACACTGTTTCTGAGGTACTCCAAACATATCACTGGCATGTCTGCATTGCAGTTTCCTCACATTCATGCTCCACATATTGGCCAATATATCTGCCCAGGTGATTCAGAGTTGACCTCAAACAATTAGTTGAATAACCGATTAGTCAACCATTTTTCAAGCAAAAACGTTAAATATATCAAACATGAAGGTTCCTGCCTTCACTGGTCTTACATTACAGTAAATCAAAAATCTCTGGAGGTTTTCTTCTTTCTTTTTCCTATTTTTTTTTTTGTGAGAAGCCAAAACCAGTTCGTTTTTGGCCATTCTGCTTAAGAACGAGTTGAACAACTCACCCACTATCAAAATAGCGGCGGTTTCCTCAACAACAACACTAGATCTTGCCTTAACAATGACTGTGGAATTGGGTCAACACATGCCTGATACAATGTCCACCAACATGACAAAATATGAAAGATATTGAACGCAGGACTGCTGTCACATAAATTCTCTTAGCTGACATTAGAGTTATAAGGGTCCGTTTGCTTTATAATAGTCAGTGAAATAGTTCGTGACCAGGCCTACAAGCATGTGTGCAGGGTTTGGATTTAAACCCCCTCGCCTCCTCACCCCTCCTCCTCCCCCTCGCGGTGACGTGGTGGCAAAAGTGCAACGTGGACGGGGCAAATAACAACACGAAGCCATCTGACACCTGAACCCAAAGTGACTGCGTCTACCGCCCCCTCTCCTCTGTCCACCTAACTCCATCCATGTGCTTACCTGTTCTGCCAGCCTTGGATCAGGTTGGTGTATTTGCTCAGCACTCCTTCCAGCTGCCTCTTGCGCGCCTGCTGCTGCTGCAAATTCATGCTGTTCCCAAGCACAGCTCCCCGGCTGCCTGCTGCTCCAGCCGGGCCGCCCAGGGAGCCGGAGCCGGGGCTGTGCGACCCGGTCCTCCCGGGCTTCCTCGACGATGGTTTCCCACGGTCCGACGAGGAAGAGTTGGTTTTGTTGGTCCCGGGATGCGGACTATAGAGCGTCTTGTCCATCCTGGCGACGGGACGGCAGAGAGCAGCAGGAGGAGGAGGAGGAGGAAGAAGAGAGGGGAGGAGGGGACGGGGATGGACCAGAAGCAGCAGCAGCAGCAGGGACGTTTTCACCAGCGCATAAGTGGTAAAGAGGGCGATGTGTGTCTGCTGAACTAAAGCAGAGGCAGTGCATGTGGATTGACTGCGCTGCGCCGGTGGTTTGAGCGTCCCTCGGTGCGTGAGAAAGCTGACATATTCCTCGGCGGTGTTTGCGTCCTGCTCCCCCCTCTGCAGTGCGCGTCTGAGTGGCACTGTGTGTCTCCTCCAGCGTTTTCCTGGTGGGAAGGGAGAGCAGCGCGCAGGCACGCCCACTCCACTCTGGACCTGCCCCCGGATATTACAATGCAATCCTATTACACACATGATCATACCAAAAAATCTAAAAACACTGCAGACATCAGCTGGAAAAGCTTTAGATCACTCACTCACGAGGCCGATGCACATGAAGATTTTCTTTATGATATTTTCAACGGTGCAGGTTTGGTTTCACAAGTGGGACAGACAGACAGACAGACAGACACACACACACACACACACACACACACATACACACACACACTCTGCTGGTCAGAGGTTCTTGATAAGTGTACTGACGTTGCGTAACAGAAACATGTTTTCTTATTACTATCTCTGTAATTGTCTTGTGACCCCTCAGATTTATCTCGTGACTCTTACAGTGGACCATGACCTCTGTGTTGGGTTTACTGTAGTATAAATACCCACTTGAATATTATGGAAACATTATAGCCAATACTGCCACATAAGGGGACTATACAACTATTAGCATTATGATTACAATTTGATATGATATGCATACATACATACATACATACATACATACATACATACATACATACATACATACATACATACATACATACATTAAGACTTTATTTGCTAACATTTTAACCTGACTTCTGACTTCAGATTACATCTGTCTGTTTTAAGTAAACTCCACCACAACCCTGTAATTCAAAGACAAAAGAGACAGATGCTGGAGACACACTGATGGTATACTACATTTCCTTGGGAAAGCTATATCATATATTTACAAGAACAAAACAGTGACGATGTGCATTAGCAGTGCATTAGTTGATGTATTAATATATTAGCGGATACTTCTCAGCCACTTTAGCAGCGTGGCTTAAGGGACCACAATGTCAGTCCGCCACTTGTTCCAGACTGAAATAACTCATCAGCTATTTGATGGATTGCCATAAAATCTGTTGCAGACTTTCATGTCCCCCTCAGGATGAATAACTTTGGCTTATAATGAAATACCTGCAAAACGTATGACATTGCCATCAGTCTCCACTTCGATTTGTGTTCTATGCTAATTAGCAAATGTTAGCATGCTAACATGCTAAACCAAGATTGTGAATGTGGTAAACACATCAACACTTTAGCATTTAGCTCCATGCACTGTTGTGCTTCAGTACTGTAATGCTAGCAGGGCCTTAGTCTTGTTTCTTTTTGTTTGGTCTGGTTATTGACAACAAATTTCCAATTTCTGAATAGAATGTCTAAAATATTCATACAAGACATTGCCAGGGATCGCTTCCTGGACTTATTTCCCTCATGATTTTACAGTCCATCAGCTTTCATAAAAAGATGAATAGGAAATATTAGAAAATACTTTGGGACCAAAAAACGAATCTATCTTAATAATATGAATTTGGCCAATTAAGGAGGTAGGTAGGTTACATCATTGTTTGATGAATTCTTATATTGAATCTTTTCTAGTCTATTTGTGAAGTTTAATAAATTTGGGAGGGCTTTCAGATTGTTACATGTCCTTGAGATTTTTTTCCTCAAAGTATTATATAACCTATTCACACATACACTGACACACACGTACACACACACACACACGTCCATGACAACCAGGATAAAAAGAACACGTTAATGAAGACCAGACTGAGGAGCGCTGCAGGCTATTAAGAGGAGGCCAAGACTGCGCTGAGCAATTGAAGGCATGCCTCGGTGAATCTCCATAGGACACTCAACAGAGCACGGCTAGAGTCATGTTGCTTGTCAGCTGAGGCAGCCACAAAGCAGAGATCAATAAAAGAGGGTAAAAAAAAAGATCCCCTGCGTGACGGACAGTCAGTGGTTTGTTAAAAGCTTGTGCTAAGAGTCAGGCTCAAGTCAGCTGCATTTCATTACGAGAGGTCATACCAGCTTGACTCTGAGTTTTTTTGTTGTTAATTTTGAATTTATAATGTATTTAAATCATAGAAAGAAGATTTTATCATCTACATTTTGCTGTTAAAAGAACTGACTGTTTGATAAACCCCACCCCCGATCTTAGTAGCTACAGTAGTAACCTGAGATTAATTCATCTCAAAGGTAAGGGGCATGTTGCTAGACCACTATTTTAGATTATTTTGTGGTGTAACAAGTTAGAAAATACCCCTACAGGACCAAAACATTCATTGCGCAGGTGTCAAGATGGTAGTAGGCTATATAAGATTAACGTTAACAGCTCTGTCCTGCTATTTTATTTAATTTGGGGATGTTTACACTCCAGCAAGTCCAGCCAAACTGTCTTAT
Source organism: Chaetodon trifascialis (assembly GCF_039877785.1). NCBI lineage: Eukaryota > Metazoa > Chordata > Actinopteri > Chaetodontiformes > Chaetodontidae > Chaetodon > Chaetodon trifascialis. The sequence goes on along the minus strand of NC_092072.1, from coordinate 7,389,829 downwards.
CCTCAAAACCATTTGTAAAAGTCAGGCTTCCTGTTTCAAAATATAAACACTAAAACCACTGTTACCTGTCCAAGAATTTTTTTTTCTATAGTAAGATTTCAAACCATCCCAGGGATATGTTAGAATTAATAGCATTTAAATGACATTATAACATGGGTGCATTCACTGTATATATGTGCATAGAAATGTAATATCTTACAAATGGAACATGTAAGCCTCAATCTTTTAGCATTACATCCATATTTAAGACCCTTTTACATCGTTCTCGTTTTAAAACGAATCAGCTAAAACACTGAAAAGTCAGTTTACAAACGTTTTACCCTAGCATTAGCATTAGCTTCTACTTTAACTACAAATGATCTAATCTGCTAGCAACTGTCTTTGCCTAAAAATGAGGGGGCAGCATTTGTTTACCTTAGTGTGAAGTTGAACACAGTGTGAAGTTGTATAAATAGTTGCTGTGAATTTTAGTGGTAAATGTGTCACGTGTTAAACTGCTTATGCGCTATGAGAAAACGCACAGCTTGACAGGCATAGCAACGGTAACTGCGGGGGGCGGGGCTTAGCCGAGCCATTAACCAAGGTGTAACCGCAATTTCCGCGTTCTACTCAAGAATTAAGAAATTTTCCTTTAAAAGCCTGCTGAGATTTGCATCTACATTACTAACTAAAAATACAAATATATCATCAAAATGGGAAAATTACTCAGCTGTTGCACTCTGTAGCTTTTAATGGGAGCTATAGTTTATTTTGTGTTCATCAACAGGCTGCAGTGTGTGCTGTTTTGTCTCAGAATACGAAAAAAAAAAGGAACTCAGGAATGTCTTTACTTATTTCAGAAAGACCAGTGAGAGAAATGCTGAACAGACTGCATAAAGTTCCAGAAGATAATGGAACAGCAGCTCTCTATTTTCTTCTGACAAACAAATTTCTTCCTCTTCATCCTCCTCCATTCTCTCCTCCACCTTATCATCTTCATCACCATTATCCATGTCATAAGCACTTTGAAACGGCTTGCATCACCACCATCACTCTGCCGAGACGGCGCGAGCTGCTGCAAGAGCCGCCTCTGTTTCCTCACCTCAACACTGTAAAATATGAAAGAACTCATTCCTCACAGCTGTGATTCGCTATGTTTCTTCTCCCCAGCTACACACTGACTTCGCAAAAATCTCCTCCATTACAGTCCTGCGTCAGCCCAGTCAGATTTATGGCAGCTGTGACCGCCAGAGGCAAGGCCTCATCATCTTCCACTACCAGTCCGCTGTCAGCACCAGAGCCATTACAGCCCAGAAAGAGATACTTTAAAACCTACTAGCTCCAAAATGTCAGCTTTTTAGGAACTAAGAACAGCAGCCTTGTTTCTAGCATCATAGTAACACATTTCTTAGTTTATGTAGTGACTTTTAAGATAAACTCAAATGACAGTCCAATGAAGAACTTCCTCAACTTTTCTAAAAATTAACCCCTTAACATCCGCTTTTTAAGCCTTTAACACCTGAAATTTTACACACATTTCCCCTCATAAACTGCCTGACACAGTTTATGTTTTTGCAACGTTTGGCAGCTCTACTAGATTTGAAAATTAACTTTGTGGGTAGTTTGGCTGCCACAGCATGAGCTTGTAGTGCTTATGCTGGTCCGCTCACAGATAATGGAGATTTAAGGTGAATGAACAAATTAAGGAGGTATCCACTTGACAGTGACCATGCACAGATACCCTGTTATGTAGTGTATCTTTGACATGGATCACACCTAAATATACACCTGCATGGGAAACAGCCTCAGTCAGCCAGCATCAGTGCACAAGCAGGAAATAAGGTCACCCATGTCACACTGACCTTCCACAAAAATGTAACCACCGCAGTGCTGAAGGCGCTAAGCTGCCATGCCTTTATGCTTTCCTGCCAGACTGTTCCTGATAGATTTAACTGTTGAGCAATGTTATATTTTTACATATACGAACAATAAAGGAGTCTGATGAAATCATTTTGGCCCCAATGTAGTGTGCCATCGTCATCGTTCTGCAGCCGTCCAACGATGCTTGTTATGTCATTAGAAAAAGACATGCTGGGTAGATGCAGAGTGTCTTTATACTGTAGAGGTAAAGCTTGTGAGCACATGAGCTGTTACCAGTGAACTCCACATTTACATTTTTTCTCAAAGAAGGAAAATGTCTTTGATAACTGAATGCAACCTAAATGAGATGCTTAATACAAATAAAACCTTTGTGCTTTGTAGAGAAACCTACTACATGAAGCAATTGTTTAATAATATTTTAACTGTTAAATGGCAGCCTAACAAGGTATGATATGAGTTTTTGCATGGATTAACTAAACTAACTAAACTAAGTGGTGAGCTTTGTAGATGCTGATAGGCAGATCTTTTTTACCTTTGGACAGAGCCAGGCTTGCTGTTCCCACCTGCTTCCAGTTTTTCTGCTCCACTAAGCAAACCAGCTGCAGACTGCAGCTTCATATTGACTGAACAAACATGATACTGGTTAAAACTTCTCATCTAATTCTCTGTTAGAAAGTGAGTAAGTGTGTTTCCTAAAATGTAGAACTACTGTTTTGGAACAACAGCACACAACAGTGTGATTCGATCTTTTTCAGAGAAAAATGAAAGGAAATCTGTGCAGCCTGGAGGCCAAATCTTGTTGAAAACTGGTGGTTTTGGAGTGAGAGGGTGCTGTGTTCAAGTGTATTTCACTATATTGCAGCAGCAAACTTTGTGCAAGCAAAACCTTGCCTGATCAAAGTGTGCTGCTGTCCAGCACATTTGACATTTAGATGTCTGACAGCCTTTCAGAAAATAATTGATGATTGATCGCGAGGCTCAGCACAGAAAAAGCCCAGCAATCAGCTTTAAAGATAAAGTAGTGTGAAGAAACCCTCCGTCAGGACTCTTTCTCATCTCTTAGTTCTAATGCTTCAGTTTCCAGAATGTAATATTTCATAGCTTTTAATGGATCCTGGCATCTTAAAGGCAACTGTATGAGTGTCAGGGCAGAGGGTTTTGTTCGCTGACACAGTATGTTAAACGATCATTGCTTACTAAGTGCACAGTTTGAAAGGTTATGGGAAAAACTACGGAGTGACAGGGTTCATTTTAGAGTAGGCAGTCAGACTTTCAATAAGGATGGGTGTATTGCACCATTGATCTTATCGATGTTGGCTGTGTGAGTTTGTCTGCCCTTGTCCCTGACAGATATCTGCGCAGTGCTGCACTGCCCAGCACTTTGTGTGCAAATACACAAACACAAACACACACAAACAAACATAATCCACATATGTCTCCTCCTCCCTGAGACTCCAGACCAACCCAACGGTAATGTACAGTGAGACATGACTGACCTTGGTCTGTTTCGCTGACGCTGCATTTACAAAGAACAGCTGGATCAGATTAGCATTTCACCTGGTCTAATTGTTCCTGGCAACCACAGGAACTGAGATTATCTGGTGTCTGTTTGTTTTGGGAACATTTTATCTGCTTGTTGCAAACTGCTGCCTGCCAACATGGCTCAATAAAATGTCTCTCTCCCTTTGCTCCCTGGAAAGAAGCTTAGTTGGCGTGTGAAACAAGCTTAATTCCCTCTGTCGGCTCTTACTTTGGTTTAACTGTAATGTAAAACTATAATATTCAGTCATATTGGGTATAAGTGTATTTCACTTTATTGCATTTCTCAGGCTGTGACATTATAAATGACATGTGGTGATACTTGGCTTGCCAAAAGCTGGCGTATGTTTGTACAACAGCCTGCATTATTCACAAAGACCAGCCAGTTCGTCATAACTACTTAATGGACTGGAAGGAGGCTATTGACCCCATACACTGACAAGGTCAACAGACTGTGCGCCTGTGTAGTTATGTGTATGACTGTAAACTGAGCGCAGGAGAGAGGGAATTTATAGTTCAAGGGTGTGTGTGCGCCTGTGAGTGAATATCTGACTCTGTGTGCTGCCTCTTTCCATGCTGGGCTGAAAGATGAAGGCATGCATATTCATCAAGGCAGCTAAAGAATGAGGCTCTATGGTGGCTAGAAATGAATATGGAGGCCAGACTATTCATACTTTTTTTTAGTTTTTGTAGTGCCAGCCAATCAGCCACTACTTTCAAGGTCAAAACATCTCTACAAGAAAGAGGATGGGTAATTAAGACCAGAAAATCAACACAAAAGAACTTAGCATGTGAGTTTCCACAAGACCATAAACCCAGCTGCTTATGTGAAATAAAATATATTTATTTATTCTATATTTTCATAGCAAGGCATTGGGGTAAAAGACAGCCAGTATATGAATGCATCACCTTTCAAGGGCAAGTCAGTACGAACAACAGTATGTAAATGTATCGCCATTCAAAGGTAGCTCAGTGTGTAGAACAGTAAGCAACCACATGTAAATTAGTAAGCGAACACATCACCATTCAAAGGGGTTTAAGAATCTAAAACAGTAAGCGAATGCATCACTTGCAAAGGCACCTCAGTACTTACAACAACAATCGAATGCACCACCATTCAAAGGAGCATCAGTTCGTAGAACATTAAGCAACTATGTGTGCATCAGTAAGTGAACGCATCACCATTCATATGAACTACAGCTGGTAGAATAGTAATTGTATGCATAACCATTCAAAGGCACTTCACATAAACAAGCGAATGCATCACTGGCACTTCAGGCCGTACAATAATAATTGAACGCATCACCATTCAAAGGCACTTCAGGGCCTAAATGAGAAAGCGAATGCATCACCACTCAAATTCATTTCAGTCAAAAACACTCCTATTTTTTTCCCAGTTGTTCTTTTATTTGTTGTACCCTCGTAGAGTAAGAACTGGAAGAGAAATGGAGAGAAATGAGATCAAGATAACAGTGTGCAGGTATTTTAGCATCTTTTGATCTCCATTATAGTGTAGTGCAGTTACTGAGTGTGTGCTACCAAAATGGTCAAATGTTAAATGCTACCACTAGCCAGTAGCTGCAACATACTCTCCAGCAAAAAAACTGATGCCAAGAAATGTTAAATTAGTTAAATATTGTGTTAAAGAAAATGTTGTTTACTGTGTTTTACTGCATCTCCAGATGAAATGAACACATCTAATATTTAGGTGTGACTATGGAAATATAGATAAAGGCAAAAGGAAATGTGCAACAATATGAGCAGAAGATCCATTTTGCTTCAGTTCTTACAGCTGAATTTTCCTTTCATTAAAATCTGTCTGCAAGTACCTGACAGCTGAGTTAAAGGTCACAGTTAAAGTTGTTACACTAATGAACCCCACACTTTGAAGACAGTATTTTCTTCCGTATTAAATCGCCTTACTGGACCAAAAGTGCAAAAGGTGGACAAAGATACAAGAAGGTGGTGACAGACCTTCAGTAAAAGTGGCATTGAAGCTCTCTGTGGGCTCAATTATCGCTCAGTTGGACAAGAGTAGAAGGACCTCCAATTCACGCTCTAACTTGGCACTTTTTGTGTTTGTCAGAAGAGCAAGGAGATAACAGCTAATGGTTCCACTTGATTTCAGACTTTTTCTGCTAAGCAGACACTGCAGAGAGACACCGGTGTCAGAATGTGACAGTTCGAGGACGGTCATTTCCCTGAAGCTTGTTTCAGTGGGATGAGATACTGAGACAGAACAACACCTTGCTTCTTTTCTTCTGCACTGTCATTGCTCGCCACTCTAATATCCTTTTCCAGTGACAGCAGGAAAACACACACATTGTTCACAGACACACACAACACACATACACTGTGGCCCTGCAGTTATGTGCTTGTTTTGAGACCAGGTTTTATTGCCTTGCTTGTTTTTCTGCCTCTAATTTGCTTTAGGGACTCTGTGATCACCGTCTCAGTTAAAATCACAAAGCAGCAATAATGCCATAATGGCATCTTTACAGGGTAATTTTACTACTTGCAAATGTCGAGATGGAAAGGTAATATGGAGTTCTGGTAGTAAATCATCAAAATATCAGCAAGCAAAACAGGTTGTGTTTCAAACGAGTTATTGCCTCATCCCATGACACTGCTTCAGAAATAAACATACACAAGGAGCAAGTCAGTGATTTTCACCCACAGCAGGTTGTGGTGGATGTTTTTCTCTGAGGCTCATTAGAGACATCTACTGGCCTGAACGCTTACTGTGAGTTTACACTCGGCCTGGTTGAGAAAAAGATGAGATCACCTTTAAGATGTGATGTCATTTGCTTCAGAGGATTCGGTAATTCAGGCCAAAAAAGCCAAACATTTGGTTTAAGACTGAGTTCAGACCAGAGAGAAGTTTTTGACATGTGTCAGAAAGATGATTCTGGTAGCGATACAGAAGGGAGGAGAAAGAAAAAAAAATCAAGCCAAAGTGGAAGTGCAATTGCTGCCCTGCAGTCACTGCAATCATCATGGCTTATGGCTCAGTAAGCAGCCACTCCAATCACTGCACTTCCACAGAGAGCTAGACAGCTAAAGTAAAGGCCTTTTTCAGAGCAGACATTTCCACACGCCAAAACATGAAGTGCACAGGTGCAAATGAAAAAAATAATGATGGCTGAATTCACTTACGCTGCTTCACTGTCAGGGTCCTGGTCCACATGCACGTGTGCAGGTTAAGGCCAAAGCTAAACTGGCTGACTCTTCGTATTTGTTTCCTGTAGGTAAGTAAAAAATATTAATTTTAATAAACTTGGTAACTTAATAACATAAACTATACCCTTGCTTCTGCTAGCCTAGCTTAGTGGAGTAGCTGCCATCTCTGCCTCTGAGTGAATTATCTGCATTTTTCAGATATTATTTATGGTCTAATCAACAAATAAAATAAGTAAATAATCATCTTTTCTATATTTTTGTAACTGTTGGGCAGTTTAAGTTCATCATACGCCTAACTTAGACTATTTTCCCTCTTTTTCGACGATGGCCTGACCTCCTGTCTTTAAAATAGACATAACTATAAGTTTGTAGGAGCAGAAATAACACAGTGACACATTATTTCTTATTGTCCCTCCATTGCTGGCCAAATGTTCAGCCGAGTCTGATGAATAGATGGACCACTGTCCCCGATGACTTGTCTTTATTACAAACGCTCAGATTAATACAGTCATTACAGGCTCATACATGCATGACAATGACTCCACTTTCTATTCCTAATTAGGAGAATAATTTATTGTCGTACTGGTACCACCTCTCTGACAGGCCCATCTCTCTGTAAAGGGCACAGAGGAGAGGGAATGAGGATCATGAGACTGTGTGTGTGTGTACAGAAGGCACACATGTGTGGCTGCCAACACACACGCTCTCCCCGTCCATTCCTCATAGGACTGGTGTGCTTTAATGTAATGAGCTTTTACAATGCAGCTCATCAGTATGCTGAAGGGAGGAGAGGTCCGTCCTAAGCAGTCTGGATGAACTGGAGTCATACTTTATTCTACGCCCACACTCAAGGACATTACATTAGCATTGATTGTCCTCTACTCCACCCAGTGTTAATAACACAGAAGAATAGGAGGAGACTTGCATTCACTGTCTATTAATGATAAGAATCTGCTTAATCACTATTTTTTAAATCTAAATATCTGATCAAAACACTATAATATCGATTATTATGGCTCCAGCATGGTCGCAGGCACCTCACTGCTGTTTCAAAGTCGTCATTTATTCAGTTAAGGTTATGAAAAGATGGAACTACAAGTCCCAGAATACCACAGTGCGCTTTTTAGTCCAACCACAGCGCTGCACCGGCTTGACAATGCGTTGTGTGACTGCCACCGGACGGCTGTCGGCAGAAAGTGCAGAAAAACGTGCCATGCATTCACAGACACACACACACACACACACACACACACACACGCTACCATGCAGGCAGCTCAGCCCGGACCATCAGCAGCGGCAGCAGCAGCAGCAGCAGACATGTAAAGACGGATTAGAAAATTATGTGCCTCGGCTGTCATCATCATGTTCCCGGGAGTTTTCTATGCACTGCTGGCGGGTTTCCTCGGGGCCGTGGCGTCGTCGTCGGCCAAACTGTCCCTCGGAGCCGACTACCTGAAGGGAGTCTGTGAAACCGGACTCCGGACGTGGGGAGAGCAGCGGAAATTTAGACAAGCGGACGAAACTACCGCCTGTGACCGGGTGAGGCATGGAGGGGCCGTTAAAGTTGCGTTAATTATTAACACAGTGTGGACGCCTGTGAATAATGCAGCATGCACGCGTGTGATTTCTCACGGAGGAAGTCGGGGGTTATCCCCGCCCGCCTCCCCTCTCCGCCCCGACTCCCCTCTCCGCTCCGACTGCCTCAGCATCAGCACCGTCAGCAGCATCACTCGGGGGAGCCCGTGCAGCTGCTGCGCCCTCGTGCCGCGTCCGCGTGCTGAGTGACATTGCAGCTCGTGCGGGCGTGTGCGTGTGCTATCGCGTTGTTTTGCTCGCTCGTATCGGCGCGGTGGTGTTGATGGAGGGGAGGAAGGCTGGGTTTCTACATGAAAGGGGGTCAGGTTTCCTGCATGGCTGTATTATGGGTTTCTTGCGTGACCTTCACGCTCTCCGCACACGTCAAACAGTGATGTCAGACGCATCTGCCGTCTGTAGCTTTAGAAACGCCAAACTGACCATTAATCTGAGAGATGTCTCAATCAGCACATAAGGTGCGCAGGTGGATGTAAGACAGATGCTCTCAATATTCACCACGAGCTGTGAATGCGTCATGATATTTCAGACATGCAGGAAATAGAGACCCTTCATTATATAATGCTCTGATTAAATTATTAAAAACTGTGTTGAATGTAATATTTGTTGTGATTTATAACCGTAAAGTACATTTACTCACTGAACTTAAGGACAGTTTTTACACGTTAGCATTTTCATTTTATGCTACTTAATTGTATTTTTTACTTACATTTTTTACTTTGCAGATTTCGATTTTATGCATAAAATGTGATCTGTTTACAAAATAAGATGCATTGCTAAACTACCCCAAAAATATATAGTAGGTAATAGTAGCTTCACCTCCTGCACCTGCAACATTAAAGTGCTTTGCACACATTAATACATCTGTTATATGCATCCTTCCACCACTGGACTGTTAAAACTGCAGCTTTTGGTGATAGTGCACTGAATTGCTTCACTCTGGCATTTCTGTGGTTACTTGTCAAGAATTATAGGATAAACAAAGCACACAGCTTTTAATTTGTATGCTACTGCTTTTGTTTTTCAGCTCCATATCCCTCTGAGGCTGTTGTGTGGCGGGCTGCTTTTCACCTGCAATGCTGTGATGTGGACCTTCCTTGCCAAAGCACTCAGGTACTCCTCTTCCTCCACCCGAACCACTGTGACCACCACCGCCTCCAACTTCATATCTTCCGTAAGTAACAGTCTCTCTTACAAGACCTCCGACTCACCTTTCCTGTCTGTTCTCTATAATCTTACCACTAAATACTTCACATCAGTCTGCAGTGGAGTGTAAGTTAATTTCAGAGTGACCTTACATTGTGTTGTCCTTATAGAAGCTGCTTTATTTTAGGAAATAGGCTGGACTATATTCAGAAATAACTCGTCGCAGTGATTTAGGCTTCTTGTAAGAATTTCTTGTCAAGGTTCATCTCCTTGTCCGACATATTCCATCCAGACTTCCTTATTGGCTGTTATTTAAATGGAATTACAGAGGCTGAATTCCTTTGACAAAGTAGAAACCTTTTTTCCTCCTGCAGGCTTTTCTGGGGCAGCTGATCTTTGGTGAAGCCCAGATAACGCTGTGGTGGGTTGGGATCTCCCTGACCTTCTCTGGTCTGCTGGTACTGCAGAGGGTTTCACCGCAGGATGGACATCAGAACACAGTCGCCAAGGACGAATAATAAGTCTCGTCTCCACTAGCTCAGGTCAGCTTGGCTCCAGCTGGCTGTGGTATGTGGTGTGTTTTGGTCAGCATCTCCTCTGATTTTCAACATTTATCCAAAGAATACTGAAGTGCATCTGGTCGATTTTGCTCTTTTACAAAAGTACATATGTTGAATTAAGGACTCTCTTCCTGCACTGCAGTGAAACAACAAGAGGAATATCCAGATAAGTAACTCTGTGGTCATGTAGGCTGAGTAACAGTGCTCGCTCAGCTGTGGTGCAGCCTTGTTTAGGCCCGTTCTAAAATCACAGGAGATGTTGGCCCTCAGCCAGTCTGACCAAGGCACAGCTACAGTGTGGCTGGTGGAGACAAGCTGATGGATGCCTGTGCCAGGCTTCCCAGAAGCTCTAAAATCATCTTCGCCCACAGGCTTACAATGAAGCAAAAATTATATTAGCTTTAGTCAACAACAGCACAACAAGTCATGAGCTAACAGAACAGATGTGAAGGAAGGGACGAGACCAAAAGGAATAATTTGACATTTTGGGAAATGCACTTATTTGCTTTCCTGCTGTGAATTAGACGAGAAGACTGATACCACTCTCATGTCTGTGTTAGTGTAGCTTAGCATAACAGTGGAAGAGGGAAGCAGCTAGCGTGGCTCAGCCTGAAGGTAACAACATCAGCATTTTTGTGTGGATTAAAAAAAGGCAGACTTTGTTATCATTAGACAGAGCCAGGCTAGCTGTCCCCCCCATTTCCAGTCATTATGCTAAGCTAAGCTAACCGGCTCTCAGCTGCAGCTTCGTATCTAATGGACACACGTGAGGGTGGTGTCAATCCTCTCATCTAACACTCAGCAAAAGAAAGGACATAAGTGCATTTCTCCAAATGTTGAACTATTGTTTCAAAGGAAGAGACAGAAAATACAAGATACATGTAAATATTTTGAGAACCTGTGTGCATATTGACAGACTGATCTGAAGTCAATCTTTTGGGTTTTGTTCACAAGAAGTGAACAAATAGCATCATTGGCTATGCGCATGATGTGACCGTCAATCAGCCTGCGCACTATGTATTGCAGCCGTCAGATCACCAAAGCTTTCTTAATTCTCACATTTCCTTAAGTTGCTACGACACTCACTGTAAACATCCTACACCGACATTGCATTTTATGCATGCTCAAGGCGATGTTATAAATGGCGCACTTCGCTAACGACATACTCGTACTTTCACAAGTAATAATACTAATGTAGCGCTGAAAGGCTCATCCCTGGTAAGAATTTGCTCTCTGCCTGGATCTTTCTTTTACTTTTTATTTGCCTTTCTTGACAGCTTGAACCTTAACCTCAAGATATGAGCCTGACACATGTTTTCAGAGGCAGCTGGTCTTCCATATCATGATAGATGTGTGCTTGTTCCTACAAAGGCCTGAGCTCAGATATCTCACACCAAAGCATCCTGGAGCGTCGGCCCACATCAGAGGGATGTCCCTGTGAGCTGCTTCATTTCATTAAAGTCAGAATCTTGTGACTTAAGTGGCCAAACTGTCTCTCCAGCGATAGAGACATCACATAGCCTCTTGATTGCCTGTTGAGCTTTACGTGCCCTGCGTTTGCAATCTCATATTATTTTGTTGCATGTCACACACATTGAAGTCCATCACGCATTATCTCTCTCAGTTTCATAGACATCAGCTTCATTTAAAGCTTCCTTCTACATCCCTGGAGTTGTCAGTGAGAGTGCAATAACATTAGACTTCCTTTAAATCTCATAACACTGTGATGTGTGTAACAACAAGGGAGCTTTGAGCATTAATTATTGAGTATAGAAAATGTCATTATATGCTACTAGAGGGACATTTCTATCAGCGTGAATCAGATAAGTAAGTATTGTAGTACACGGGGATTTGCCTGAACATCAAAGGTTGCTTTATTGAAAATGTTTTAAGATCACACTTTGCTGTTCGGATACATATCATAATATAAATGCATAATGGTAGCTATAATACCTGTCTGTAATATCCCACAGCAGCAATGCACAAATATAATGTCAGATGTCCGTCCAGCCGCTGCTGTGCAGGTTTTGTATCATGTGATTTACATGCATCCCTATTAATGTGACTGCAGTGACAATGTGATTATACGGCTCTTATGTTAAAATGCCAGCTGAGTGATGTTTCATGTCAGGGCTGTATTCACCATGCAGGATTTTCCAGCAGCGATCACTCACAGCCGTGCACAGGCAGCGTTCGTGCCTCCATGTTTGGGATCCTGGGAGATTGCTTTCAAGAATAGTTAAGCATTTTGGGAAATTATGCTCACTTGCTTTGTTGCCAAGAGTTAGATAAGAATACTGATCCCACTCTCATGCTTGTATGGTAAATATGCAGCTTCAGCTAGCAGCCGGTTAGCTTAGCTTAGCATAGAGGCTAGAAACGGGGAAACAGCTAGCTTGGCTTTGTCTAAATGTAACAACATTTGCTTACCAGCGTCTCTGAAAATCACTAATTACCTTGTTTACTTTAACAAATAATTTGACATTTCTCCTGCCGACTGTCAAGTAAAAAAAACTGAAGCTAGTCGCTTGTTATCTTACCTCAGCATAAAGACTGGAAACATGGGGTAACAGCTAGCCTGTCTCTGTCCAAAGGTAACAAACTCCACCAACTAGCATCTCTAAAGCTCACTAATGAAAATGTATATCGGTTATTTAAATTGTACAAAAACTGAGGTGTAAAAATAACGATTTGTGGTTATGTGTAGGAGTATTTGTCGGCCAGGAGTAGTGACTTCCTGGTTGTTGTCACCGTGACCCAGCAACCATCTGACAAAAAGTTTATTAGTGAGCTTTCGAGGTGCTGGTAGGTGAATTCTGTTGCCTTTGAACAGATCCAGGCTAGCAGTTTCCCCCTGTTTCTAGTCTTTATGCTAAGCTAAGCTAACTGCTTCATATTTAGTGGGCAGGTGTGAGTGAAACCTTAAGTTGTAGTTTTATTGGTGTTTATGTGCTGGATTATTTCTTGGCTTGGAGGAGTTGCAGCAACCAACAGAGACTTGCCAAGAAATAACCCAACACATAAACCCAGATAAAACCACAACTTGACATTTTTACACTTCATTTTTGGTGTGAATTGGACAAGCAGTATGATCGCAGCGTATAACTTGTTAATCAGTGACCTTTAGAGGCGCTGGTAGGTAGTTTTTATTACCCTTGGAGAGCGCCAGGCTAGCTGTTTCCCTGTTGTTCCAATCTTTATGCTAAGCTAAGCTAACTGGCTGCTGGTGGTAGCTTCATATTCACATACAGACTTGAGAGTGGTATTAATCTTCTTGTCTAACTCTCAGCAAGAAAGTGAGTTAGCGTTTTGCCCAAAATGTCGAACTATTCCTTTAACCTACCTTTAATACCTGTACTTTGTGCTTCTGTTTCTGAAGATTTTTTTGGTGCCTGGCTTTTCTCCAGTTAACGGCATGATATGAAGGTAAACCATCTACCTGTGAACCCACTCTCACTGTTATATAACCAGTCAGAGCTTTGCAGTAGCCACATTTATAGCTCTGTGACAGCGGCATGGCCCTGAGTGCGATCCGTTCATATACGTGTGCACATAAAATGCAGATGTACAGAGAGATTTAAAAAACACTGAAATACAATCATGGCCTGTCACAACGACGAGTTCATGTGCTGCAGTCCAAAAAAAAACCATTTAACTTATCAGGGCTTCTCGTGTTTGTTGGTACTCTCTAACCAGAAAGTCTGTGCATATTGGTCACTTTAATCTGAATCTGCAGCTGTACAGACAAATTTAAGATTAGGATTAACTTTTCAACACGAGTCAAGATTGGTGATTAGAGGGAGAAGCTCTGTTTGCTCTGATATAAGACGTTCATAATGTGTCTTACAGATTATGTGAAACAAACATTTGTAAAAGTGTAAATATATTCTGTTAATAGGAAACACTTAAAAGGATGTGTAAATTGCCACTGAGAGAAGAAACACTGTTGAATTATTAAATAAACATCTCATCTGACAAACAAGACTCTCGCGTGCGTCTCTCAGATATTGTTGGCTGTGGCAGGATGTTAAGTACGTCTTCATGACAGAAAAGCTTCTTTGTCCTTCATTGGAGTCCAGATGAATTGAATTAGACGTGAATAACAAGATGAATTATAATGCACGTGTTGAAGCGGATGTGAAGGTCTGTGTTTTCCTGCAGTAAACACAGACTGTGTTCATTTAGCTCAGTGTCCTCTAATGTCTAATGAAGATCACACTCACTGCGGTTAATGGTGCTGCTTGTAATATTGGCCTTGAGCTCATGAGCTTTGTGCTCACTGGACCAGTTCCTTTTAATACGTCTTGTAAAATTAATTAGTAAACTAATTTTGAGGCATTGCATTAGAGAACAGTTTAGTGTAAATTATAATTTTACTTTTTTTTTAATGGTAACTACTTCAAAACTTATGCTGCTGCACTTTTAAACATTTTTTTTCTACACTGGTGCTACAATAACAGTTAATTTTAAGTTATGTAAATTTAGTCAATGCCTGAATTAAAAGAATTTAGTTCCTAAATTTATCACAAAAGAGGACCAAACCATCAATGTAAAAGCAAATTAAGTCAATAAAAAATCCTTAAAATTAATGTAAATTTGAATAACTGTTTTACCTAAATAAATGGGCACTTAATTTAAAAAGAAAGCAACTTTTTAAATGACAAAAATGCAAAGGTGTTTATGCGTTTTACTTATTTTTGGAGGTGAAAGTTGATTTTTGCACATTTTAGAGATGTTTTCAAATGACGAGAAGCATAATTACAAATGCTAAATGTGGCAGATTTGGAGACTTTTGCTGTCAGATTTTGTTGGAGTTTGTTCATTTCAAGTCTTTGTTTTTGTTTCACACTTTAGTATCAAATATGTCCCTGAATTTAAAGAGGACAATCTATTTACCAAAACATTAACTTGATAAACTGAACCGAAAGCTGTGTCACATATATAGATTTATTTCATTCCCCTTGAAACAAACACATCCAAAAAAACAAAACAAAACCCTAATGTGGTCCACGGTATTACAAATGGTTTTCATACCTGACCACAAAGAACATATTGAACAATTCAAGAAAAACGAAGAAAGCTGGTGCTGTATGTGTAAACTGGATATCATCCCCATATGACGTTAACACTTTGTACAAAACTCAGTGATTTTTAAAGCCGAAGAAAATGTCACTCTTGACTTCCTCTGCTCTACTTGAAATGGTCACTTCAATGCCTCCTTTTATTACGCCGTCAATTTGGCACCATGATCAAATATGTCCTTTCATCGCCTTCAAAGCACATTTTAGAATTACAGTAAGGCTTTCCAACACGTTTGGGCAAAGGCATTTTTAGCGTTAAATGCTTTGATGCAGCCTTTTTCCGACCTGCATCAAAACCTCATCACCAGAGGTAAATTCAACACTCGTCTCTTCACACTGGGCGGTCCAGCACTGTCCACAGCTGCGACAATTAACATGTGCAACTCCACCAAAGTCTTTCAGGCCTCAGTGCACGTTTTCTCCTGTAAGGCTTTTTTCCACTTCAGTCAGGCTCACAACTACAATCTATGACAAACTGGCTTATCCACGGGCAAATTCCATCAATTGAGAGCGTGCGAATTACACTTGGGGTCAGTGGGTTCAGAGAGCAACGTGTATTGCTTTATTCCCTGACTGTCCATCTGAGCTGGTGACTGTGATGGAAATGGTTTTCATGCAAAGAGGTCGGCTCGATTTAATACATCAAACGATCAACAGGAGGACGCTGGTCAAACTTTAGGAGATACCTGAACTGAAGCGTCAACTTTCATTATTGTACAAGCTGAGAAACAAGTGTCAAGTGTCAGATGTGGGATTTTGAATTATAATCCTTAAGATTTTCATGAACTCAGACCACTTTTTTGATACGGTTTGTGGTTTCGAGCGATATCAGCTCAGAGTAAATGAATTATCACCCCCTCTTTGTAGTGGTTTTCTTTCTTAGTGGCCTCCATTATCAAGCTGTATTCAAAATGTATTGACAGGATGTAATCTAAGCATATAATACTGCATTTTTAATTCTACCTCATGGATATCAACCTCACACAGTGCGCTTCCATCCATGTGTTTTCGTGCACATTTTAAACAATGAAAATTCAAATTTACATAATTTGTTTAATTTCTATTTGCACCCTCTTCTTCTGCACTGGATTTATGGCACCTGATGGATGAATTAGTGCCGTTAACTGTTTATATTTCTGCATCCAACTGCTAATAATCACATCAGAAAGGTGCGTTAATGTCAAATATGACGGTACTGACATCGTCAACAGATTGTTTGAAGGTTGAGACTTGATTTAAGATTAGATTTAGAGTAAGTTTAGGGTTTGGGTTGGACGTGTGCAACCTTGATTCCAAAAGTTGGGTCGCTCTGTTAATCTGAAATAAAACCTGAATGCAGTCATTTGTAAACAAGCTGTGTTACGAGGTGTTCCTGAGCCCATGTAGTATGTGTTGACAAAGTGTTGAACCTCGCTCCATCCTCGCTTGTGAACGACTGAGCCTTTCCGGGATGGCCCTTTCATACCCAATCATGATCTATCACCTGTTACCAATGAGCCTGTTTACCTGTGGAATGATCCAAACAGGTGTATTTGGAGCGTTCCACATCTTTCCCAGTCTTTAGCTGCTCCTGACCCAACGTGTTTGAAACGTGTTGCTGCATCATATTCAGAATAAGCAGATATTTACAAAAATCAATGAAGCTGATGAGCTCAAACACTATGTCAAAAAAAGGATTAGCAAATTATAGCATTCTGTTTTATTCGTGTTCTACACGGCGTCCAAACTGCTTTGGAATCAGGGTTGTGACATTCAGATAACGGTGGATGAAACTGCACATCACTGGAAAAACGTGATGGAAAAAAAAAAAGCAAATTATGGACCCATTTACTAAAACAAGATTGTTTGGCTGCACTGTTAACAAACTCAGCAGTTGCTCTTCTGTTGTGTTTCTGATAAAGCAGCTGCTCCACGAGTGTTTGCTGTAGCATCAGAGTCCCACTTGCTTACAGTTACTGTCACACAGTAACCACGGCTGCCGCCAAATCAGGCAGGACTGAAATCTTAAGGATTATAAGTTTGACTGGCCACTGCGAGGCTACCTTTGTCCTTCACAGTGAGCTGGCACCAAATAAGGATCCAACAAACTAATTCGAACAACCAATGTGATCCTGCCTCACCCTGACTGTCACATTAAGGCAAAATAACAGAAAGGCAAGTCATCCGCGGCGCTCCGCAGAAGACGACTGCAACGACAGAAACGCAGCGGATGGAGAAGCGACAGGATCACAGCGGTGTTTACAGGAAGACAAACCCCGGGGTCCATCGTGGCACCCGGGCTGCGGACTTCAGTTTCAGATTCACATTGTTGAGTTTTGGAAGCAGGAAATGATCAGACATACTGCAGGAAATTTGACTCTGGAGAAGGCAGAACTTAGTCCCTTGGTGTCGTTTCGCCAGCTCTCATCAAGTGCTTCTTGTCAAGCTGTCACCTCATTAATCTCAGTCAGCACCAAGAGGGAAACGATGACATGAAAAGAAGGTGACAAGCGGTTAAAAGATAAACATACTTTGACAAATGTAATAGCTTACAGTAGAACACCCTGAAATATCAATAAATGAAATATTCCTAAACGGAAGAAGTGGTGAAGAGGAGTTCATGCTCGTTGAGGTCCGGCCAATAGGAGGCCAGACCAGGACTGATCAGTCTAAGTCCACAGCAGCAGAGCTCAGGGATCCAGCTCTCACACAATGTACTGGTACACGTCTGCCTTGCCGTGGTCAGGCGCTGCAAAGGGGCTCAGCCAGGCTATAGAGAACGGATGGCCGAACACCACCTTCATATTCATCCACTTTGACTTTTTGGCCCATCGTCGCTCCTCCTTCTTGAGCTGTTCGATACCCTGCAGGGACATGATGTAACAAACAGGAGGAGACGTGAGTCTGCGCTCCTGGTTCACGCTCAGAGCAGATATATGTGTGAACATGCAGCCGTGCATTTAAATTTTAATGTACCAGCAGAAAATAACCGACGCAAGGGATTAAAAATGAAACACGTTTTGCATTCTTTTGTGTGTCTCTCGGAGGTCTTAATCAGGGTTGGGTGACTCACTCTCAGCGTTTCATCATGTCTAAGAACAGCATGCACACATGAAGATGCAGTACTGTCGGCCATATTAGACTGAAAGTGACTGAAATAGATGATCTTTGTAGTGAAAATTACGACGCTGTGAGTCATCGTCGTGGGTGGTCTGAGCACACGTTATGAGAAACTGCACTAATCTCCACCTACCTGGAGGCTGAAAGTGAATTAACTGCTCCTACTTACATCTGATTTACTGAACAACAGACAGGATGAATTTCAGAAGTCAAGAGCTGCTCTGTGAACTATAGACCGACCCGACACGAGCGCCTCATTCACTTCACTGCATCACTGACCCTGCAGTGTGTCTGCTGTTCCTCATATTATGGTTCTAACTTTTTTTTGGAGTATTTTATGATTTTCTTGGGGAGTCAACAGGAAATTAAGGAGGAGAGATTTATGGTTGGTGCTTTAAATTTACAATCCTTAAGATTTTCCTATTTTTGATGCTATTTATTATCTGCCTTGTTCAGCAACAGCCATCAAATGTAATCATATTTAGCAATTATTACCTTTCTATGTTGTATTCTTTTACTTTCCCGTGCTGGACTTAAATGTCCTTCACACTCATAAAAGATTGACAGGAGACAATGCAGCATGTAATGCAGCGTCCCTGTTTGTGCCTTTATCTCACTGACATCACTATTTATCGCTGACGCTGCTTTATGTTACTGCTCGTGCAAAACCAGCATTTCCCACTGCTGCTGCCTCACATCAGCAACAAGCGTTCAACCGGACCTGGTCATTATGGCTGTTTCGGTGAGGAAATGTCTTTTGTAAGGTGGAGTGAACATCGCAGCAGCCTGCAGGGAAGGTCAGAGCCAGTGCAGCTGCTTTTCCACACAGCTGCTAGGATTTAGTGACTTGCTTAAAGGCACTTCAGCTGGGTGGAGGGCAGCTGACGGAGGCTCGGAGGCCGATTCTCCAAATTAAAAGACAGCTTCCACTCTTTACTCCCCTCCCGGCTGCCTAAACTCAACCATGGTGCAACTGAAAGCCCGTGTGGAGGAGGTGCACAGGTGTGACGATGCTGCTGCTGTCACTCACCGTCTCATCGGTACAGATGGAGTGGACCTGGGTCCCAAACATGACAGCAGTGAAGATCAGAAAGAGGAGACCCTCAAAGCAGAGGAGGATGAGGAGGATGACAGTCGCTGGTGGGGAGAAGTTACTGCACTCTGGGGAGGGAGGAAGAGCAGAGAGAGATTAACCTCGTTCAACCTTATAGCTGCAGAGTCGATGCTCTAACAGGAGATAAGCAAATAAACAATGAAGGTACAAAAACATGCAGCTTTCATTCTCTTTTTTCTCTTGGGGGGTATAATCAGCTCTATTTGCACACATATAGAGTCCCACTGCCTGGTCACTGCACCAGTAAGTTACTTACTTGTCCAGTCTTCTTCAATGCAGAAAACAAAATGGAAGGCCACCAAGACTAACGCATGGAAAGATATTAGTGCAATATACATCTGGAGGAAAAAGAAAGAGTAAAAGAAAGCATAGATTTAGTGTTAAGACAAAAACTATTTCATACTGAACATATTCAAATTCAGGCTGTCAGATTTATACAGTAAATATATATACAGAGTAAGAGTCAAATACTTCTTGCTGCTTCATCATGTTCATCAAACTGTCAACGTGTTCTGGCGTTTAAAGACTCACCGTGAAGAGCACAAAGTATTTCTGGTTGTTCTCTCCGACGCAGTTGTTCACCCAGGGACAGTGGTGGTCCATCTTTTTGATGCAGCGTTTACACACACTGTGGACACACGTGCACATAACAGGGATGAAAAATCTAACGGGCAAACTGAGATCTTTAAAGGCTACTTTGAGGTATATTCAGCCATTTCCAGAGTAAATCAAAACACAAACTGACACAGACAAACTCTCAGTCCTCCTTCAGCAGCTTAATCCCCGGCCATGTTGACACTGACTGATGTGAGAGACTGGAACAGACTGCTCTCAGTCAGGGGGGCTGGACCGTGTCTGTCAGTGTGTGTGCTGAGTGTGTGTGATGGGTGATTTATCTTGCAGAAGTGCAGCCGGTTGAAAACTCAAGTCGTGTGACAAAGCAGGAAGTCAAAGCCAGTCTGTCCGCGTCCTTTGTTGTCTGAGGGAAATCCACATTTAGAAGCTGCCTCCCTGTGTGTAAGATATTACTCTCATGGGCCATTGGAGACAAGCGGATCATCTGCACCACCCACAAGGATGACGAATAATAGTCAAAAAAAAAAAAAAAACCTGCTTCATTCAAACTCACTCCCATTCTTGCCTCTGAGACCGAATGACTCACTGGCTTTACAATTCAATTACTCTGCAGTGTTTTTGTGCTTTTCATGCCTCGAGATCCCGGGGAAACCACTGAGCAGCCACAGAGGGGACTCCTTATTATCAGGCTGCAGAGTCTGCAGGGAAATGCTTCACAGCTACTCTACAGCGACACGGGGGAGGCAGGAGAACCGGTGCGGGAGCAAACACAGACGAGCAGAGGAGCCCCCGGTGAGAGCCTCTTCAGGACTTCACTCTGTAAGGTGCAGGCTTCAGCAGAACTCTCCACCCGCCCAGACCCACATCTTTAAAAGCTGCAGAGTCTGCAGTGGGAACTGTAATCTGTCCTACACATTCACACAGTGCTGTACCTGCAGTGGTGAGCTCTGTCAGGCTTGATGCTGCAGCATTTGGGACACTTGTACACCACCTGTCCCGGCTTGAGCTGCAGGCTCTCGATGAATTCTTTGGTGGCGTTCCCTTTAGGCACGGCTCCCTGGGGGAGGGGGACAAAAAAGATGCAGCGATAAGGAATTCAGCTGTAGTTTCTCTTCCTGCAGAATCTTTTTACAGCGTTTCTGAGTCATTCATTTGGCTGCAAGAGAGTTCCTTAATGATGGAAATTTACCCTCACAGCAGCCTCCTTTACTTGTGCCTGTCTGTGCATATGTCTGTTTTTGCTTATGCCCAAAATCAATTTACCTTCAGTGGTTAATAAAGTTGTATGGAATTGAACTGCATTGTGCAGCCAAGATAAAGACTGGAAGAAAACTGAAAAACTGAAATATTAAAAGGTTTCAAAACTAGATTCTGACACATGCGAAAGCTACAAAAAGATGGTTTGTACATTTTTTAAGTTTATCTTGGGTGTCATGCGTCATTACAGCATCACACAGCTCATATGAACATGCATGAAAGCCTATAAATGATTCAGCTTTTTCCTTTGGTCCAGTAACCAATCTGCTATCCAGCGTCTGACTGACCGGGTCTGTGCACATCGCCTTGGCGTGAGAGGCGAGGGCGAGGAAAGCGAGGCCGTTGAAGATCACCCCGTTGAAAAGGCTGTAGAACACGCTCTTGGCAGGAAGCAGCATGACGAACACCACCACGAACTCGGCGTAGAAGACAAGGAACCAGGTGATGACGCCGCACACGATGCCGCAGCCGTCGCGGATGAACCACATGGTGTCGGAGCCGGTGCGGGGCGGGGGAGGGGCGCAGTGCTCAGGCCTCAGGTAGCCAGCTTGCCGCTCGATGTCCCTGGTGCGGTGCGCCGGGCTCTTCATCCTACAGTGTCCGTGACTCCAACCACATACTGCGAGGAACGATGAGAGGCAGATGGAGAGGAAGAGGGGGAGCGGAGCGATGGGCCGAAAATGAAAGAAGAAGGGAATTAGAGAATTAGGTGCCGGATGTGGAGCGAGCACATGTCGACGAGGGAAGGTATGAGCATAAGGCTGCAACTGACATTTATTCTCACTATCCATTAATCTGCTGACTGTTTTCTGGATCAATCATTTGGTTTATAAAATGTTTTCTGCAGTCTGAGGTGACTGCAAGCGCTGACTGGTCCAATCCCAGCAGGCCCAGCAGAAACAAGAGGCTGCTGCTGGATTTGAAAACTGTATTTTACCATTTGGTCAAAACAATGCTCCAACAAAACGGCCTACACATTTATCATGACCTGCGCTGAGTGTGTGTCCAGCTCTGTTTGGAGACGGGGCTCATGAATAAGCTATTGAGCAGGTCGGAGTGTGTGCAGGCTGAGATGATGTGACTTCAAAGGGACAAAATGTCAGAAAACCAAAAATAGGCCTCGCTGCTATATGCAGATAACACAGAGTGGAATATGGCAGCTTATACCCAGAGGACGGCTGGACCCCCTCACTCAAACCTAAGCTTATAATGAGTGAAATCAAATTGCTTGGTCATTCCTGAGGATTCGTTTGATCCATTAGGTTAAACTGAGCGATGGCCTAATCTCACTTTTATGTCCGTATTAATTAGTGCTTGGCCAATGATCCTGGCAGTTAAACATGCTTCCCTGAGGACAGAAAATTTAATCAGAACGATACGATACGGCGTTCTTTCTGCACGTTTGGGGTGAAAAATGAATCAATGTCATCTCTGGGTTGAGCTCAAACATCTCATGGTCCATTACGGCCCACGTTCAGATCAATCGTCTTTTCCGTCTTCCCTCAAGATCAACCTGCTGAAGACATCCACCCCTCGGTGTCGCCACCAATCCTAATGCTTTTCTTTCACCTCATCTCAGCCGGTGAGTTTCACTTTTTACAGCGGAATAAAATAAATTACGCCAACTACTCTGTGTTGGGCTTTGTTTCATTAAAACAGAAGACACTGACGGCTCCCAGAGGATGAATCCTTCTCACTTTGGTGATCCTATAAGTTTCCCTTTAGCACCACCTCGAGGGGACAATTGTGCCTCTGAGTGGACTGATGGATCGCCATAAAATTTGCTATATACTGGTGTCTGGAAATCACTGTTTTTTGGGGTAATTTCCTCCAGGACACATGGCACCTAACACTGCTACATACATCATTCTTCAGCGCCACCACCAGATCTAAAGTTTTAATTACTCGAATACTTTGGTTTATGACTAATTAGAGCCCTGTCAGCCTCAGCTGTACTTTGTGTTTAGTGTTAATTAGCAATAACCTACAATGGTGACATGTTAAACTTCATACCTGCTAAACATCAACATGTTAGCTTCCTGTTAGCATTTAGCTCAAAGCACCGTTGCGCCTAAACGCAGCCTCACAGAGCTGCGGCTGATACTCGCCTTCTCTTGAAAACTAACCTTTTTTTGCTTTACAATAGGAAAAACAAATATGGAAGTGATAAGGATGATAAAAACCCAGGCAGGAATTCCACAACGAGCGCAACACAACAGGTCTCGAAATGAAAACTCAGATAAGACTCCCAGCCTGAGGTCGTTCAGCAGAGGCAAACGGTTCACTGACGGCAGCTGTGAGTGTCGACGGGCGTCAGTTCCCAACAACCTGAATTAATCCACCTGTGTGACTGCAACCTCTCCAGCGATCCGACTCTGGAAACAGAGACGGGGGCATTGTCTTGTTAAAAATGCCCTTCCTGCTTGGAATGACCTTTCTAAAACACAGCCTAAACCCTGCTGCGCAGCCTCTAGGCCCTTTTCACCACGTTTGTCATCACACAGCGGGAGTCGGCCGCTGTGGGAGGTCACGCTGGAGGTCTGGCGTGTGCTCGGCTCTCACTTTCAGGAGAAGCTTGGGATTATTGTACCATCTGCCTCGGCACCAGTGGCAGTAAACAGTAAAAGTACGTATAATTGCACACATACTGCACATGAGTACAATTCTGAGGTGCTTGTACTGTAATATTTCCATTTTATGCTTCTTTTAACTTCAGCTCATTCCTAATGGAAAGTCACGCCAAACAAAGCTTAACACGTTACAGCAGCTCTCAGATCTCTGCACCAGCCGTGTCGGTGAATCAGTCAATCAACATTTACATGCTGCTCGGCAATAATAATCACATCATACAACACCTCGCCTTATGTTTTAATTCAGTTCTTGTAGCAAACTGGGTGCAATTATATCCTGAAGCACAATTTATGTGAGGTTACAACTCTGAGGTGAAAATGTCGACATCCTCTGATCAAACAAAATGCTTGTTAAACAGGCTTTGTTTTACCAATCCAGCTAACCATTAAACCATGTGCCTGTTTACCGCTATAGATCTGATTCAGCTGGTGGGAGCTGCCCAGTTCAAGAAAAACTTGTTCCTGTGTCTGTGTGTGTGTGTGTGTGTGTGTGTGTGTGTGTGTGTGTGTGTGTGTGTGTGTGTGTGTGTGTGTGTGTGTGTATCACTATGAGTTCACGTGATGATACGGGCACTTGATAACGGCTGGTAATTGTTATGTGGACTGCTTTAAGCATTTCAGTCCATCTGAAACAAAGACGCTCTGATGGCCCTAAAACCTGTGGAGTTACAGATCAGACGAACTCAATGATGAAAAGAAAGACCTGGAGCGAAACTAACTGCAAAGACAGAGCTCATTAACAACTGTCAAATAAATCTGGTTTTGTTTTTGTGCAGACTGAAGAACGATCCTAAAGTGAATAGCTGGTTTGTCAATGAACACAAGTGACTGACTTGACTGACTTGACTGTAGCAGAAGCGCTCACCAGACTGAAATGCCTCCTCCACCTCTGTCAGACGGGATACAGGACGTGAAAATGCCAGATTTATATTTAAGTTTCACTGAATCGATACTGACTCAGCCAGCAGGATCAGGTATCAGTGACAACGGGGCTGATCTATCAATTCAACTCTATGTTTACGTCCGTGTGCTGAACACATGAAAGGATGACCCCAGTCTCTTTGATCAGTACTCAGTATCAGCAGATCCAAATTCATGAATGAGAGCAGAACTGAAAAATGGGGATTGGTGCAGCCCTAATTTAGACAACGCCTCAGATACTCAATCAATGGTTTATGGGTATGTCGATATATCATATGATTTCACTTCATTGATAACCTCCATTGGCAACTTGGAAAGCAAAGAAGCTGTAGCCTGTGAATGTTTTCTGCTTAAAAATGACTGAAATGAGGTCACAGCTCTCGGACCACCAGAGCCACATGAGCATCCTGTGAAGACAATTTCAAGCCCAAACTTCATTGACTTTTAACTTAGATTTGGTCTCCACCGACCTCTGAGAAAAATATCCGAGGCTCTAATAAATCCAGCTCCAGTGAATACATGTCTGCCCTTTTGAGCTTGGTTTATTTCATTCAGAGGATGATGAAGGTAAGCTGAAATATGTTGGAAAACTTAAGGCAAGAAAGAAGATATTAAAATCTCTAAAATGCCTCTGAGCAGGGATCCAGGGATCCTGTTAACTGGCTAAAATGACCTCTGACCTCCCTGAAGACTGAAATGCAGAGGAAATGATGCTAAGGCCTAGATATTTATTATGGCACTGTATGACCGTAATAAACACACTTCCAGAAAGTTATAAGACAATAAAACCGACCAGGAAGTAACTCTGGAATCTGGAGCCATGAAACCTGGATTTCCTAGAGCTGACCGCTGACCAATCGCACAGCGTACCTTACATTCAACTTTCAGGAGTAACACTGACGCTGGCTTTCTAACCACATACCTCGCCGTCTCCCGTCTTCTTGGAGAAAGTTTCTTGCGTAGTTTCGAGGCGCTGGAAGTTAAAACACGCCTAAACGAGAGCGTCTCCTCCGCCGCCGCGTCTGTTAGCGCAATCCCGGCTAACCTCACTGTTCTGCGGGCAGCTTCCCTCCACAGCTCAGCGGCTCGGCTCCCGCTTTTACAGCCGCCTCGGTTTCGACGGGGTGTAAATTCGCCCGTTCGTATGCTAACTACCGCGGGACCAAGCCTTAAAGCAAGCGTTTGCCCAACTACTTCGGAGCTTCCTTCTCTTTTAGATCCAGAAAGCTTTGCTGGCAGCGGGACAGCACAACGTAGAGCAGAACCAGGAAGTCCGACACCCTCGCCCGTTACACATGGGCGTTCCGCCCTGAGCTGCGTCTATCAGGCGGCACGCTCTCTCAGGCTGCGCACCGCCCTCAATGAAAGCTGATTCAATCAAATACTGATGTGAGGAAAACTCCCACTTCCATTTGGGGATAAATTAAATAGTTGTCTCTGACATGGAGAAATGTGAAAATGGGATATTCTGTAAATATCCCAAGCTAAACTAATATAACAGTTTGATGCTCTTTAAAAAGCCTGTAGTAAGTGTTTAGCAACACTTACCAACGCTGATTAAGATGTTAGAAGGCTTCTTGGCAAACAAAAAAAAAATAAATCATAAGAATAATTGCTTGACCTCTCTTTGCAATCTATGCACAATTTCTATGTTAGTGTGTGGGGCCTGGTTTGCTTTGTGGCAAGTTGATTAAACACAAGTTGCTGAAGTGATCGATTGTTTTTATAGCAGATTTTGACACAGGTAGTTTCAGGTAATGAAGCAGACCCACCTTAAGGGCCTTATGGTGTCAGTTGATATGCCTGATTTTCTGTTTGATTGGTTAAAACAGTTGACACATCTGCAGGCTTTACATTTAGCACATTTTCAATCCTGTGAGAGTTTTTGATTATTCTGGAAATGCCTTCAAAACAGCACTAAACAAAAACAGTGTTCAGTGGTGACTATGGTGTTAAACAACAGATGGAGGACTGACAGAGGCTTTTTTTTTTTAAACTTCAATTTTCCTTTTTTATTCTCTCTGAACCAACTGTCTGCTCATCATGACAAAGGCTAGTTTCACCCACTTAAGGCCCCAGTATGCGGCCACAACTGCCTGAAAATAATGACTCAGGGCAGAAACATTATAATCAGATGTAGCATCAGGGGTTGTGGCTGCAGTGGATATTTGAGAACTATTAAATCTGAGCCGGGGTCTGTGCATTGTAAACACCAAACAGAGAAAAAGTTTACTATTTGTGTATTAATAGGCTGAACACGCTGAGAAAAGTTGTCTTAACAGTGTCCCGTTTTTCTCGGTATGCCTCACGTGTTGGTGAAATATTTTCAGCCTGGCTGCAGCGGCTGGGCGGAGTCTTCCATAGACATAATATACGTAGACGCCTCATTACGTGCTGGAGCGTAATCCAGCGTCGCCGCCATATTGGGTGGGTTCCTCGCTTCCTCGTTTCGACAGTTTGTTTAATACGCATGTCAACAGGTTATGCGAGATGTCTGGTTTTTGTGCGTGTGTTGTGTGCTTAACTTTACATTAAATAAACTCAGCGCACAAAAATAGAAATGAAGGAATTCTTGTGTTATTGGTGTGTACAGAAGGGTCATGATTTTGTGTGTGTGTGTGTGTGTGTGTGTGTGTGTGTGTGTGTGTGTGTGTGTGTGTGTGTGTGAGAGAGAGAGAGAGAGAGAGAGAGAGAGAGAGAGAGAGAGAGAGAGAGAGAGAGAAATCAAATTTACAATCAAACTGTTTCTTTATTCAAATCTAAAATTAATTCATTAATACATTTATTAATATGCCATACCATATGTCTGTATTATGCTCTTTAACAAAGACAAAGTATTTCAGCATGGAAGCATTTGTTTTTAATGTGTGACACCGTCCTGTATCATAACTGCATCTCTGACGTTTGTAACAAACCAAACCGTGTGAAAATCGGGTAAAAATTAGAGGAGTTGTGATGATTATAGTAGTTGGACATACATCTTCCTCCGTAGAAATAAATGCACTGGGGACGCATAGGAGACCTATCCAAGATGGCGGCCGCGCTGAACGTCAGCTCTGACAGGAAGCGTCAGTCAATGAGGCGTCTACGTATGGTCCCATTCATAGACACATGCGTGTATATGTCTATGGTCCCATTTACCGATGGTTGATGCGGCCCACGGAGGAGCCTCCGCGTCCTCCATGGGCCGGGTCCTCCGTGGGCCGCGTAGGAAGGGTCCTCCGAAGGATGCAGCCCCTGAATTGGGACACAGCCACAGACGCACACCGGGGTCCTGCGTGGATCCCCTCACGACAATTTTGCTGGCCTTAGTATTTTCTGTGTTTTAGTTTGTTTATTATTGTTAGATTTAGTGTTGTTGTTGTGTGTGTGACAAACATGTGTATTGGACATTTGTGAAAATACGGAACAAATCGCGTCCCGTATTAGTTCAATACGGGACGCAGCATTTAATTGTCAATTAAAGGACGATTCCGTATTTTACGGGACGGGTGGCAACCCTACCTATAATTGACCTTGAACAGCCAATTATGTGGAGAGATTGCTGCCCCATACAAAATAAGACAAATATAGAACAGAAATATGTCAGCTAAGACGCTACATTAATGATCCGTTAATGTCAGGAAGCACCCAACAAGCCATAGCTTCGATGAGCCATAGACGAACGGAGTTCAATTCGCCTGATCTAACAAGCAATTGATGAAGCACTGAAAAAACACTTTAAAAACCTTCTCATGGTCAATTCTTTAAGCCGAATTACTCAGCAGAGCCTACTGATTACTTTCCCAGATCGAAACGCGCGGACCGACGCAGATTTTGGAGAAAAAGCGAGATAACTTTAAATTTGTGGATTTTTGACTGGGGTTCGGCGAGCCCCGCACCGTGATCTTGCTGGGCAGGTGGGGGTCTGCTATTCTGCACGTTCACATACAACCAGATTGACTGTCCGTGTACATGTGTGAAGAAGATTCACCGACCGGTATCGAGGAACACTTTTAAGTCAAATTTCAGGTTTCTGCGTGAGCTCAGAGCGGGACACAGTGGAACTACACTGTTAAAAAGGATTTGGGCTTTTAGTCAGAAGGACTATTGCTGTCAATCTGAGAGAACTCTGCCCATTGCAACAAAGCAAGAAGAGTTCAAACAACTTCAACTTGAAAAAAGCGCGGAAACTCATTAAAAACCCATGATAATCCATTCAGTTAACTTCAGAAAAGGGTGGCCATTTCAACCAACACGCATGCGCCCGCAATGTGACGTCACGCGCCGACCGCCATCTTTTTACCTTGGAGCCGAGCCGTCCAGTAAGTACATTTAAAAATATTTTAGCTTAGTCAGTTCATCTGTTGGTAATGTGCATTGGTCGTCTAATGTCTCTCCATCTCAAATGATCCGTCAAGATATTAAACCTGTGATGAATATTTCATGTTCGTTCTTTTTCGGAAATACTTTAGCATGTAGCGCTAGCTAGCTAGCGCCGCCAGAGTGAAACAGTAAGCTAATGTAGGGTTGAGCCTCATATTCGACTGTAACAAGTATTCGGCACCGACAGTGTACTCTTATAGGAGTGAAACAGTGCGAGACTTGTCTTTATTATTACGGAAAAATGTGTCAACTGTGGGAATATTATACCTGGGTCAACCCGCTAATATACGTGACGTTGCGACTTTTACAAGAGGCTTTGCTCACTCAAACAACCTGGCACAGGATTGACAAGGCAGCGAAATAACAGAGCAACTTATGTTCCACCAGGAAGAGGAGTGGAAAAACACTGACCACCGCCGTAGTGTATGGATATTTTTTTATGTAGAGTTAGATGCTGTATAAACACGTACTTATAGGTGATTGTTTTCAGGTGTGCCGTTACACTCTGTATCCATGGCAACGCGCAGCAGTGGGGGTGAACTGCCCACCGGCTGCGTGTGGGTTTTTTGGCCAGTGGGAAAGGAGCCCTATGCCGTTTGAAAGCGGGTCGACCGTGTTTAAAGAAAAAAAAAAAAAAAAAAAAACGTGTCAGCCCGGTAACTATGAGCCGCTTCCCCAATGAAATAAGGGTTTTTTAATGCTAGTCGACCCGCTAACGATCGGCATATAGCTCCTTTCCTATTGACCAAAAAAACCCGGGTCTGATCTCCAGCTGGAAGCTGCCACCATAGACATAATATACGTAGACACCTCATTAACTGACGCTTCCTATTGGAACTGACGTTCAGCGCGGCCGCCATCTTGGATGGGTCTCCCATGCGCCCCCAGTGCATTTATTTCTACGGAGGAAGGTGTATGTCCAACTACTATAATCACAACTTTTTACCCGATTTTCACATGGTTTGGTTTGGTTTGTTACAAATGGCAGAGATGTAGTTATGACACAGGACGCTGTCACACATTAAAAACACATGCTTGATGCTGAAATACTTTGTTAAAGAGCATAATACAGACATATGGTATGGCATATGAATAAATGTATAAATTAATTAATTTTATATTTTAATAAAGAAACAGTTTGATTGTTCATTTGAATTTATTTCTCTCTCTCTCACTCACTCATACACACACAAAATCATGACCCTTCTGTCCACACCAATAACACAAGAATTTCTTCATTTCTGTTTTTGTGCGCTGAGTATATTTAATGTAAAGTTAGGCACATGCACTCGTGCACGCACACACAACACACACTCACACACACACACAAAAACCAGACATCTCACATAACCTGTTGACATGCGTATTAAACTTTGAGTAAGTGTTTTTTAGTTTAGTTCAGTTGTGTTGGAATAAAACTTCACCAAAACAAACTGTCAAAACGAGGAAGGTTTTTTTTCTTTTTAGCCAACACATCATGTGTCGGCCCACAGTCCACTGCTGCTTTCAAACACACACACGTACACAAACACACACCTTCTGGCCTGAGATGTCTAAATTTAAACAACTGTTCACAGCTTTAGGATGACAAAGATTCCACAATAGCCTGACCTGAAACTGCTGATTTTTGTGATATACACTGATTTTAACACATATACATACATACATACAAAGCTCCCATATATACCTGGTCAGTACATTTTTTTCCTCCTTTAATTTTTTTTTAAGGCCTGAAAAAGTAAGCTTTAAAATTCCAGGTCATTCCAGTGTCTTACACTACCCTGTTAAGCTTGCAAATGGGGCTGGGAAGCTAAATAAAATAAAATAAATAAATAAAATAGGGGCATAGTTGCTCTCTTTACGTTGACTTTGGTTGGCTCTGGTGCTAGCAGAGACCCACCCAATATGGCGGCGATGCTGGATTACGCTCCAGCACATAATGAGGCGTCTACGTATATTATGTCTATGGCTGCCACCACTGTGCGTTGCCATGGATACAAAATGTAACGGTACACACATCACTCATGAGAAGCTCTCTTTTCTCGCTGTCTTGTCAGTGCTGTGCCATGTGGCTTCTGTCTTTACAATGTAATCACTTACCATTCAGATGAGTGACATGGCCAAGTGTGTCCACTTTATAATAAAGTCGTGTTTATTTCATGTTAGGATACATTAAAATCTGGAAGTTTTAAATTATGAACTGTGCAATTTTTCAGAGATTTGTGGCGATGCACAGTATTTTGCACATCTAAAAATACACATAC
The DNA here is from genome assembly GCF_039877785.1 of Chaetodon trifascialis. Lineage (NCBI taxonomy): Eukaryota > Metazoa > Chordata > Actinopteri > Chaetodontiformes > Chaetodontidae > Chaetodon > Chaetodon trifascialis. The sequence goes on along the minus strand of NC_092072.1, from coordinate 7,358,644 downwards.
ACATTAAGGAAACTGAACTTAGTGTGTTTTGTGCTGATAATGGTTGTATTTCTTTCTTTCTTTCTTTCTTTCTTTTTTCTGTACAGGGTTACTTCACTTCAGTGTAGGCTGTGCTGTTTGGGGCAACTGCCCCTCAATAAGGTGGTCCTGCAAGTGTTTCTCCTCGCCGAACCAGCGCACACTAATTGCCCATTATATGTCCACCTTGTTTTCATTTTCTGACTTTTCTATTGCTCTGTTTGGAGGAACACTAATCCACATTTCAGTAATGTTTGAATGTTTTCATTTTCAACATTTTGAGCAAGTTTCTCAGATACATGTTTTTGTTTGTTTTTATGAATCTTTGCAATTTGGGGGGAGAGGAGGACAATGACTCCCACCCACTCCAACACACACTCACTGCACTGAGGAGCTCCATCAGTGATAGGATGCTACATCCAAAGTGTGTGAAGGAGCGGTATCGCAGGTCATTCCTTCCTGCAGCTGTCAGACTACACAACAAGAACTGCTGAAAGTAATTTTTTGATCATTTATCTGTAAATCATCTGTAAATTACCTGTGCAATAATCTGGGCAAAAACTGGTGCAATAATCTGTGCATTTATCTGTAAATCATTTGTAAATGATCTGTGCAATAATCTGGGCAATAACTGGTTCAATAATCTGTGCAATTCATCCTGTACCTAACAGTCCGCAAACACAATTTATAATTTAATAGTGCTTATTTTTATAGAATGCTTATTTTTATTACACTCTTTTGTATATACTTGCTGTTTTTTACCTAATTCTATCTTTTACTGGTGCTGCTGTACATTGGAATTTCCCCTTGCGGGACAAATAAAGGTATATTGAATTGAATTGAACTGAATTGAATTTACTGCAGCAACTCTGAACATTCACTCAGAAAGGATTCTGTTGAACTCGGAGAGTTATTGCTTTTCCCCAAAGGATGGGTGCTCTTCTTTTTATGTATTATATTATTATTATTATTATTTATGTGTGGAACAGTGTAATTTCAGTTTGGGAGCAAAAGTGTGTTCGAGGGTGTAAGGGCTATTTTTTTAATATGTCCTAAGGAAGGTCTTTTTTGATGTCTTGACATCCATTGACACTTATTTTGAAGCAAGGCTGCTTGAAGTTGGACTTGTTGGGGGTTAAATAAAGGTCCTTATTGAATTGTCTGTTCAGCTATTTTTTCTTGGGTTAATATTTAGTTTCTCTAATTCTCATGGAGATTCTTTGTAGATTTTATTTTGCTTAAAATTCTGAAATCTAGCAATTTCTGTAAACTCAAGTAACTTGGCAATAAAGCATGAGAAAAAATAATAATGTTGCCCTAACTTGATAAAATAAGTTCAACCAACATCTTTTTTAGTTCTCTTAAGTAATGTTTTCCAGTCCACATTACTTGATACAGAAAGTTGAGTCAACAAATCGCAAGTTGTATCAATTATGTATTCCATGTTGAGCCAACTTGATTCACAGTTGTAGGAACTTGATAAAATAAATTCAACCAACATCTCTTAAAGTTATCTCAAATAATATTTTTAAGTTCAACTTACTTGATACAGGAAGTTGAGTCAACAGACTGTATGTTGCATGAACTCATGTTTTGAAGTGTAAAAAACTTGACACTATAAGTTGACTCAAATTAACTCAGTCAAAGCAACAAGATGACTTGACATAGTTAAGTTGGGTCACCTAATCTTTTTTTTTTTTTTTACAGCGCATGCTTCCCGTGAGATTATTTTCTCCGCATTTATCCCATCCTCGGTCTGTCGATCCTCCGCGGCAGACCAGGAGCGGTGGGCTGCCAGCTGCCAGCCGCCAGCCGACGCCGGCGCCCGTGGACCAGTTCTCCTTCGGTGCTTCGGTTCTCCTTCCTTTGGTGATCTTCTTGCATGTTTTTAGTGGGAGTTATTTAAGGAGGAAACCTTAGGTTCATGCAAACTCCACACAGAAAGGCCCCCTTCTTTCCTCGAGCAGCAGGCACCGAAGGCGTGCTGGAGGACACGCCACCAGCGCCCACAGCGGGATTCCGGGGGCCTTCTAGCTGCGAGGCGACAAGTGTGACCACTTGTGCAACCTTGCTACCCTACAAATAAGTGTCTGACAGTATTATGGAAAGAATCCATACAGAGATACTTCTTTGTTGATGAGTAAGATCTGTTTTGCTTAAGCAGAAACAGCTGTTGTAGCGCTGTCGCCAAAGCCACCAGACTCCATTCAAAAAAACAGTCATTTTAGCATTTTTAAAAAAACTTCTTCAAATGCATCAAAAACAAAATAAAACTCGACAAAAACCTTCTTGGATCACCTTTTTAATGTTTCGGCAACAATTACTAACTCTGGATTGGTTGAAATAAACTTTCAATTCACGGAATGGGGAGAGGAGCGAGAGAGCTGGCTGACGTCAGAGAAGCAGCGGGGGAAACAGCACGTTGAGTCGGAATGTTTCATATTTTTACACTTAGACTGACACTACTACGTAGACATAAACATGTCGGACTTGGTTCTTGGTAAAAATAAATAAATAAATAAATAAATAAATAAATAAATAAATAAATAAATGGTATCGTTTATTAATGGGTAATGTATGAACATTAATATGGGTCAAAATAGCCGGTTAATGTGACCTCCCGACGGCGCTCTCAGCCGGAGATAAACGAGGCGCCGGTGTCGCAAAACCTCGGGTCCCATTGTCCAGGACCCCGGTCGTGTGTCTGTGCCTCGCTGCCTGTGTGTGTTGCTGTCACGGTTGCCTAGAGACAGACATCACACACCGGCGCTGCTCACAACACCCGCGCCTTTTAAAAATGTCCACTACACCCGATACTCCAGCACGTCCTCAACAGCGAAAACGCTCGCGAAAGTACAGACGTGAGTGGGAAGAGGCACATCCTTGGCTGCACAGCGTCAGTGGAGATGATTACTATTAGACTATTGTGGTTTGATTGATTGTTTAGGATGTTGAGTTTTTAAAGTCGGATGAAAGATCATTTATTTAATATACAGCAGTATCAGCCAATATAAATGGCCATTTAAAGAACAAATCACACTAATGGATTAACAGTTAATAGATAAATATTGTTAAGAGAAAACGTTTATTTTTAAAATATATATACATTTCCAAAGAGCTGGAGGGAAATCTGAGATATAAGAAGCAAATGCCAGTTCCCGAAAGACTCCGAGACTAATTGGCTCAGATGCTGAAAAGAAATGACATGACTAAACTTGAAAATGGAATGGATCTGCTAAAATATGCCGAGTCATGTTATGTAACGCTTTGGGATTATGAATGTCAAATGACACCTTTAGCTGACTCTGTAACGACGATTAAGTCATCCTGCTGAATAGTTTTGTGCTTTGACCTCTTCAGCTTCATCGATTTTAGTAAATATATGCTTGAATCCGAATTTGATGCGACAACACATTTCAACAAGTTGGGACAGGAGCAACTAAAGACTGGGAAAGTTGTGGAATGCTCCAAAAACACCTGTTTGGAACACCCCACAGGTAAACAGGTTCATTGGTAACAGGTGAGAGTGTCATGGCTGGGTATGAAAGGGGCGTCCTGGAAAGGCTCAGTCGTTCACAAGCAAGGATGGAGCAATGTTCAGCACTTTGTGAACACATGATTGTATGAAGGAGATTACTACATGGGATCTTTGTGCTACTGATGTCAGTAAACACAGATCATTTGTGAATGATTGCGTTCTGTTTTTCCTTTTTTTGGAATCGGGGTTGAACATGTGGGTAGAATGAAATCAGTGTTCGTCTCTTGTATTTGACTCTTCGGTGTGTCACGTACTATCACAGCTGTTTGTTTCTGCAGCCCATCTCCAGAAGCTGATGTCCGATAAGAAGTGCGCAGCAGAGAAGAAGGCTGAGATGGAGGAAGTCATCACTCAGGTCGGTGTGAGCAAAATAAGATTAAAATGCTTCTTTTTGAGTCACGATGAGCAAAAGCTGCTTTGGAGTTTTAAATAATTCACTGCTCTCATTTTCCCTCTGATACAACCTTCAGTTGGACAACTACACCCAGCAGCAGCAGGAGCTGACTGATCTCTTCGGGAAATACAAGGTCAAGTTGCCCACCACAGGAAATGACCTCACACCTCCCATCTCCTTCAGTCTGATGTTTCAGACGTCCATCGGACCCGGGCGGAATATGCCAGGGTAACATGAAGCCTAATGCCGTGGAGAATCTTTCACTTGATGTTTTCATAATGAGTATCAGCGTCGACTGAGTGGTTTAATCTAAATTTGCAGCTATCTGAGGCCTGAAACAGCTCAGGGAATCTTCCTCAACTTCAGGCGTCTGTTGGAGTTAAACCAGGGAAAACTGCCCTTTGCTGCTGCTCAGATCGTTTCCTAGACTAAAAATGTTTGTAGAGCTTTCTGTGTAATCTATGTAAAAATGTTTATATTTTTGAGGAATACAGTGTTCAGTGATCATTACATAAATTCTTTTATTAGTGTGGTTTAACTGTTTGGATGACATCTGATCTATGCTAATTGATTGTGCAATAACTAAATTGTGTGCATATGGCACTTTGTTATATATTTTCCTCATTGTATGTTAAATAGGAATGCATGTAATTGCGGCTTTATGCAGCCTAATTAACAGCACTTTATATGCAACAATGTTGCACAATAAAGAATGTGTTCACTGGTAATAAAGCATTTCAAGCTTTAAGTATGACTAATTGCTTTCTTGATCACCCCTTTACTACAAACAGTGGCACAGAATAAAACGTGGTGGTCATGGTCCCGAGGAGCTGTGGTGGGTGTCCCTTATTTTCATATCTGAAAGGTGGCAACCCTACCGGGCGCTGGCGCCGGCGTCGGTGTCGGCTGGCAGCTGGTGGCTGGCAGCCCACCGCTCCTGGTCTGCCGCGGAGGATCAACAGACCGAGGATGGGATAAATGACCTCAAAATACTGAAGTACTTAAGAATTTCATATCTATCAAATGACATTGCCACCCATTTCTTCTATTTTGTAACTTCTTCAGCTTTAATTCCTTTGAATTCAGGCGAATAACAGGAAAACCTGACTAAAAGTATAGAAAATATTTGAGAACAGTGCACAGCCACCCATAAATCTACATTTACCATTCCTCTTTTCATATCTCCATGCCTCATCCGACTTCCCCACACAGGTAAGCACTCCGCTGGAACATACTGTATTGATGTGTGCGGTACTTGAGTCAATAACAACACAAACTGGTGTGACTAGAAATGAGGAGGCTGGCAAAATGGCGCTGCAATGACAACCAGGTGGTGGTTTGGTTTTGATGAATTAATAAATTCATTAATCATACGTAAGATTTCAGCCTTGAAACAACATGGCATCCTAAAAAGAGCTATCTAACAATAAAAATAAATAACAGCAATAATTTAATGAGGCTAAGACTCAAAAAGGCCGTAAAACATTGGTAGCTGCATTGTTGTTGATAACTGAAGTACACATTATACAGTTTATATTCTAATATGAGCGTACAGCCCTTCTAACAATTTTTTGAGGCTGTACTTGGGCACAGTAGCACTAGCTAAATGCTAACGTGTGCATGCTAACATGTTCACAGTGTGATGTTAATAGTAAGCATAATGGTCAACATGTTAGTGTGCCAACACTTGCTACTTAGCATTTAACATAAGTCAAAGCTGATGGGGATATTTTTCTGAGATAAATGGACATGCACCATATATCAAGTTTTTGACCAGATAATGGCACTAAATAAAAAGGGCTAATAAAAGTTATTACAAATCATCTTATGGCGCCAGACGAAAAACTAGGGGATCATCAAAATGAGGAGTAGGGCTGTCAATTAATATCCTAAATTCTAATTTATATTCAAATTGTTGAAAAATAAATACATTCGAATATGTAAATGAATACTGGATTGTGGGGGAAAAAGCAGCATTGTTTTGGTGCCTGCTGAAAGAACTTCATGATGGACAGGAGCCACACAATCAGAGTTTCCATTGTGCTGTACGTTACTATTATTTATTTATTTATTTATTTTTACCAAGAACCAAGTCCGACATGTTTATGTCTACGTAGTAGTGTCAGTCTAAGTGTAAAAATATGAAACATTCCGACTCAATGTGCTGTTTCCCCCGCTGCTTCTCTGACGTCAGCCAGCTCTCTCGCTCCTCTCCCCATTCCGTGAATTGAAAGTTTATTTCAACCAATCCAGAGTTAGTAATTGTTGCCGAAACATTAAAAAGGTGATCCAAGAAGGTTTTTGTCGAGTTTTATTTTGTTTTTGATGCATTTGAAGAAGTTTTTTTAAAAATGCTAAAATGACTGTTTTTTTGAATGGAGTCTGGTGGCTTTGGCGACAGCGCTACAACAGCTGTTTCTGCTTAAGCAAAACAGATCTTACTCATCAACAAAGAAGTATCTCTGTATGGATTCTTTCCATAATAATGTCAGACACTTATTTGTAGGGTAGCAAGGTTGCACAAGTGGTCATACTTGTCGCCTCGCAGCTAGAAGGCCCCCGGAATCCCGCTGTGGGCGCTGGTGGCGTGTCCTCCAGCACGCCTTCGGTGCCTGCTGCTCGAGGAAAAAAGGGGGCCTTTCTGTGTGGAGTTTGCATGTTCTGTGTGGAGTTTGCATGAACCTAAGGTTTCCTCCTTAAATAACTCCCACTAAAAACATGCAAGAAGATCACCAAAGGAAGGAGAACCGAAGCACCGAAGGAGAACTGGTCCACGGGCGCCGGCGTCGGCTGGCGGCTGGCAGCTGGCAGCCCACCGCTCCTGGTCTGCCGCGGAGGATCGACAGACCGAGGATGGGATAAATGCGGAGAAAATAATCTCACGGGAAGCATGCGCTGTAAAAAAAAAAAAAAAAAAAAAAAAAAAAAGATTAGATGACCCAACTTAACTATGTCATCTTGTTGCTTTGACTGAGTTAATTTGAGTCAACTTATAGTGTCAAGTTTTTTACACTTCAAAACATGAGTTCATGCAACATACAGTCTGTTGACTCAACTTCCTGTATCAAGTAAGTTGAACTTAAAAATATTATTTGAGATAACTTTAAGAGATGTTGGTTGAATTTATTTTATCAAGTTCCTACAACTGTGAATCAAGTTGGCTCAACATGGAATACATAATTGATACAACTTGCGATTTGTTGACTCAACTTTCTGTATCAAGTAATGTGGACTGGAAAACATTACTTAAGAGAACTAAAAAAGATGTTGATTGAACTTATTTTATCAAGTTAGGGCAACATTATTATTACATTATTATTTTAATATCTACAAAGAATCTCCATGAGAATTAGAGAAACTAAATATTAACCCAAGAAAAAATAGCTGAACAGACAATTCAATAAGGACCTTTATTTAACCCCCAACAAGTCCAACTTCAAGCAGCCTTGCTTCAAAATAAGTGTCAATGGATGTCAAGACATCAAAAAAGACCTTCCTTGGGACATATTAAAAAAATAGCCCTTACACCCTCGAACACACTTTTGCTCCCAAACTGAAATTACACTGTTCCACACATAAATAATAATAATAATATAATACATAAAAAGAAGCGCACCCATCCTTTGGGGAAAAGCAATAACTCTCCGAGTTCAACAGAGTCCTTTCTGAGTGAATGTTCAGAGTTGCTGCAGTAAATTCAATTCAGTTCAATTCAATTCAATTCAATATACCTTTATTTGTCCCGCAAGGGGAAATTCCAATGTACAGCAGCACCAGTAAAAGATAGAATTAGGTAAAAAACAGCAAGTATATACAAAAGAGTGTAATAAAAATAAGCATTCTATAAAAATAAGCATTATTAAATTATAAATTGTATTTGCGGACTGTTAGGTACAGGATGAATTGCACAGATTATTGAACCAGTTATTGCCCAGATTATTGCACAGATCATTTACAAATGATTTACAGATAAATGCACAGATTACTGCACCAGTTTTTGCCCAGATTATTGCACAGGTAATTTACAGATGATTTACAGATAAATTATCAAAAAATTACTTTCAGCAGTTCTTGTTGTGTAGTCTGACAGCTGCAGGAAGGAATGACCTGCGATACCGCTCCTTCACACACTTTGGATGTAGCATCCTATCACTGATGGAGCTCCTCAGTGCAGTGAGTGTGTGTTGGAGTGGGTGGGAGTCATTGTCCTCCTCTCCCCCCCAAATTGCAAAGATTCATAAAAACAAACAAAAAAATGTATCTGAGAAACTTGCTCAAAATGTTGAAAATGAAAACATTCAAACATTACTGAAATGTCCACTCTCTTGACAATTTCTCTATAACATCACATGGATTAGTGTTCCTCCAAACAGAGCAATAGAAATAAGTCATAAAATGAAAACAAGGTGGACATATAATGGACAATTAGTGTGCGTTGGTTCGGCGAGGAGAAACACTTGCAGGACCAACTCATTGAGGGGCAGTTGCCCCAAACAGCACAGCCTACACTGAAGTGAAGTAACCCTGTACAGAAAAAGAAAGAAAGAAAGAAAGAAAGAAAGAAAGAAAGAAAGAAAGAAAGAAAGAAAGAAAGAAAGAAAGAAAGAAATACAACCATTATCAGCACAAAACACACTAAGTTCAGTTTCCTTAATGTGTATGTGTATTTTTAGATGTGCAAAATACTGTGCATCGCCACAGATCTCTGAAAAATTGCACAGTTCACAATTTAAAGCTTCCAGATTTTAATGTATCCGAACATGAAATAAACACGACTTTATTATAAAGTGGACACACTTGGCCATGTCACTCATCTGAATGGTAAGTGATTACATTGTAAAGACAGAAGCCACATGTCACAGCACTGACAAGACAGCGAGAAAAAAGAGCTTCTCATGAGTGATGTGTGTACCGTTACATTTTGTATCCATGGCAACGCACAGCGGTGGCAGCAATAGACATAATATACGTAGACGCCTCATTACGTGCTGGAGCGTAATCCAGCATCGCCGCCATATTGGGTGGGTCTCCGCTAGCACCAGAGCCAACCAAAGTCAACGTAAAGAGAGCAACTATGCCCCTATTTTATTTATTTATTTTATTTTATTTAGCTTCCCAGCCCCAGTTCCAAGCTTAACAGGGTAGTGTAAGACGCTGGAATGACCTGGAATTTTAAAGCTTACTTTTCCAGGCCAATGAAGTGCCGAGGTTCTCACCCTCTGAAATGCACATCGCCTCTCCTTAATCCTAAAAACACTCATTGTGAAAAACTTTCTCTCTGCTTATCTCTGGTTCTCGGTTGCTGTTGTCGCTTGCTGTCGGACGAGCACCGGAAGTATTGCCCGGAAGTACTGCCCCGCACACTCAAGTTCGAAGGTCAACGGTCGCCATATTGTGCATGGAGCGAATAGGAGGCGTCAGTCAATGAGGCGTCTACGTATATTATGGGTGCTTTTCATTCCATAAATTGCTTTGGGTGCTTTTCATTACATTTAATTGTGCCTCCTCGTCTCCTCTCTCCTTGGTCGACCCGGAAGTCGTTTCCCCTCCGCCATGATGAAGGATCTTCCAATTGCTTAAATGTACCTGAAGGAGACAAGGAGCAAGGAGAGAGGAGGCTTCTGAAGGAGATCAGAGTGAGGATACACCGGTGTAGCCTACGTGGAAGTCTTTTATTATTTAAGGGGCGTGTCGTATGTGGCACACGTTTGAATCATGGCGGGAGCAGGTCTTCACAAATGTAATCTTGTTTCAACTGTGTCCTTTTAACAATTGTATCTGTCACCAAGAAATTAATGAAAATTCTTGGTAAATTACGTTTTTTTAAAGCAAGGCTACAAGGCTGTTGGTTTAATCTACCACACACCCGTCCTCTGTTATGCCTCTAACGGCATATAATTGAAACCTCATCAATAGCAATCAGGAGTAGAACAGTCAGACTGCAGATCTGACCATAATATCACGTTTTACAGCTTTTACAGCTGTGCAAATGTCATCAGTAATTGACGTCGCTTCGGACTGACGCTGTGGAGCGAGGATTTTTCATTTTGAGTTTCATCTCCTCCGTCCTCACGTCCTTTCCTCGCATCCCTCTTTCATGTCCTCGCTGGGCGGAGCTAAGACGCGAGGAGAGGAAGCGAGTGGAGGAGACGAGGAGACCAATTTATGGAATGAAAAGCACCCGAGGAGGCACAATTCAACGTAATGAAAAGCACCATATGTCTATGGTGGCAGCTGCCAGATGGAGATCAGGCCCGGTTTTTTTTTTGGTCAATAGGAAAGGAGCTATATGCCGATCTCTAGCGGGTCGACTAGCATTAAAAAAAACGGAATCGACCCACTTATTTCATTGGGGAAGCGGCTCATAGTTACCGGGCTGACACGTTTTTTGTTTATGTTTTTTTTTTTAAATTTAAACTTGGTCAACCCGCTTTCAAACGGCATAGGGCTCCTTTCCCACTGGCCAAAAAACCCACACGCAGCCGGTGGGCCGTTCACCCCCCACTACTACGCGTTGCCATGGATACAGAGTATAACTGCACACCTGAAAACAATCACCTATAGCTACGTGTTTATACAGCATCTAACTCTACATAAAATATATCCATACACTACGGCAGTGGTCAGTGTTTTTCCACTCCTCTTCCTGGTGGAACATTAGTTGCTCTGTTATTTCGCTGCCTTGTCAATCCTGTGCCAGGTTGTTTGAGTGCGAGCAAAGCCTCTTGTACAAGTCGCAACGTCACGTATATTAGCGGGTTGATCCAGGTATAATATTCCCACAGTTGACACATTTTTCCGTAATAATAAAGACAAGTCTCGCACTGTTTCACTCCTATAAGAGTACACTGTCGGTGCCGAATACTTGTTACAGTCGAATATGAGGCTCAACCACTACATTAACTTGCTGTTTCACTCTGGCGGCGCTAGCTAGCTAGCGCTACATGCTAAAGTATTTCCGAAAAAGAACGAACATGAAATATTCATCACAGGTTTAATATCTTGACGGATCATTTGAGATGGAGAGACATTAGACGACCAATGCACATTACCAACAGATGAACTAACTAAGCTAAAATATTTTTAAATGTACTTACTGGACGGCTCGGCTTCGAGGTAAAAAGATGGCGGTCGGCTCGATTCAAAGTTCAACACTGCGCGTGACGTCACATTGCGGGCGCATGCGTGTTGGTTGAAATGCCCACCACCTATTTACTGAAGTTAACTGAATGGATTATCATGGGTTTTTAATGAGTTTCTGCGCTTTTTTCAAGTTGAAGTCGTTTGAACTCTTCTTACTTTGTTGTAATGGGCAGAGTTCTCTCAGATTGACAGCAATAGTCCTTCTGACTAAAAGCCCAAATCCCTTTTAACAGTGTAGTTCCACTGTGTCCCGCTCTGAGCTCACGCAGAAACCTGCAATTTGACTTAAAAGTGTTTCTCGATACCGGTCGGTGAATCTTCTTTCACACATGTACACGGACAGTCAGTCTGGTTGTATGTGAACGTGCAGGATAGCAGACCTCCGCCTGCCCAGCAAGATCACGGGACTCTGCCGTTCACCTCAGGCGCACGAGGACATCGTTTGCATGAAACTGTGGCCAGGTAAGATTCATTATGGAAAAAGTACACATTTGAATAACATGCCTAAAACTCAGTGATAGTTTATGATCTATTTGTAAAATCTACGGAGAAATATAACTGTTTTTGACAGTGTGGCAGTCGCTTTCGTCCCGAAGTGAGGACTCAAATGGGACGCTGCGGGGCTCGCCGAACCCCAGTCAAAAATCCACAAATTTAAAGTTATCTCGCTTTTTCTCCAAAATCTGCGTCGGTCCGCGCGTTTCGATCTGGGAAAGTAATCAGTAGGCTCTGCTGAGTAATTCGGCTTAAAGAATTGACCATGAGAAGGTTTTTAAAGTGTTTTTTCAGTGCTTCATCAATTGCTTGTTAGATCAGGCGAATTGAACTGCGTTCGTCTATGGCTCATCGAAGCTATGGCTTGTTGGGTGCTTCCTGACATTAACGGATCATTAATGTAGCGTCTTAGCTGACATATTTCTGTTCTATATTTGTTTTATTTTGTATGGGGCAGCAATCTCTCCACATGATTGGCTGTTAAAGGTCAATTATAGGTAGAGTTGCCACCCGTCCCGTAAAATACGGAATCGTCCTTTAATTGACAATTAAATGTTGGGACGCGATTTGTTCCGTATTTTCACAAATGTCCAATACACATGTCTGTCACACACACACACACACACACACACACACACACACACACACACACACACACACACACACACACACACACACACACACACACACACACACACTAAATCTAACAATAATGAACAAAATAAAACACAGGAAATACTAAGGCCAGCAAAATTGTCGTGAGGGGACCTACGCAGGACCCCGGTCGCTGCCTGTGTGTGTTGCTGTCACGGTTGCCTAGAGACAGACATCACACACCGGCGCTGCTCACAACACCCGCGCCTTTTAAAAATGTCCACTACACCCGATACTCCAGCACGTCCTCAACAGCGAAAACGCTCGCGAAAGTACAGACGTGAGTGGGAAGAGGCACATCCTTGGCTGCACAGCGTCAGTGGAGATGATTACTATTAGACTATTGTGGTTTGATTGATTGTTTAGGATGTTGAGTTTTTAAAGTCGGATGAAAGATCATTTATTTAATATACAGCAGTATCAGCCAATATAAATGGCCATTTAAAGAACAAATCACACTAATGGATTAACAGTTAATAAATAAATATTGTTAAGAGAAAACGTTTATTTTTAAAATATATATACATTTCCAAAGAGCTGGAGGGAAATCTGAGATATAAGAAGCAAATGCCAGTTCCCGAAAGACTCAGAGGCTAATTGGCTCAGATGCTAAAAAGAAATGACATGACTAAACTTGAAAATGGAATGGATCTGCTAAAATATGTAGTGTAAGACGCTGGAATGACCTGGAATTTTAAAGCTTACTTTTCCAGGCGTTAAAAAAAAATAAAAAACAACTGAGCAGGTATACATGGAAGCTTTGTATGTATGTATGTATGTATGTATGTATGTATGTATGTATGTATGTATGTATGTATGTATGTATGTATGTATGTATGTATGTATGTATATGTGTTAAAATCAGTGTATATCACAAACATCAGCAGTTTCAGGTCAGGCTATTGTGGAATCTTTGTCATCCTAAACCTGTGAACAGTTGTTTACATTTAGACTTGTCAGGCCAGAAGGTGTGTGTGTTTGTGTACGTGTGTGTGTTTGAAAGCAGCAGTGTGGGCCGACACACATGATGAGTTGGCCAAAAAGAAAAAAACCTTCCTCGTTTCGACAGTTTGTTTTGGTGAAGTTTTATTCCAACACAACTGAGTAAAAAAACTTACTCAAAGTTTAATACGCATGTCAACAGGTTATGTGAGATGTCTGGTATTTGTGTGTGTTGTGTGTGCGCGCACGTGTGCATGTGCCTGTGCCTAACTTTACATTAAAAATACTCAGCGTGCAAAAACAAAAATGAAGAAATTCTTGTGTTATTGGTGTGGACTGAAGGGTCATGATTTTGTGTGTGTGTGTGTGTGTGTGCGTGTGCGTGTGCGTGTGTGTGTGTGTGTGTGTGTGTGTGTGTGAGAGAGAGAGAGAGAGAGAGAGATAAATTCAAATGAACAATCAAACTGTTTCTTTATTAAAATATAAAATTAATTAATTTATACATTTATTCATATGCCATACCATATGTCTGTATTCTGCTCTTTAACAAAGTATTTCCGCATCAAGCATGTGTTTTAATGTGTGACAGCGTCCTGTGTCATAACTACACCTCTGCCATTTGTAACAAACCAAACCGTGTGAAAATCGGGTAAAAAGTTATGATTATTGCAGTTGGACATACGCCTTCCTCCGTAGAAATAAATGCACTGGGGGCGCATGGGAGACCCATCCAAGATGGCGGCCGCGCTGAACGTCAGTTCCAATAGGAAGCGTCAGTCAATGAGGTGTCTACGTACATTATGTCTATGGGAGTCTTCCAGCTTTCCGAGGACGCTCAACCTAACGGGACGCCCGGGTGAGCAAAGCGGGCACACCTGCGATTGTTTTATCTTTAGTCGTCTTCTGATGACGTAGAGGAAACGCGACACACATGCTAGTAGAGTTTTTACATTATGGCAACTGTACAAGTTAGCGAGGCTGAAAAGGTGTACATTCTACACGGTATACGGGTAAGTTTTTAACACGTACTCTTCAGCCTTTGACCGCTGTGCTTAATAAATCATTAAATGTCACAACGGTTATTTGTGCTCCACAACGACAAAAAAAAACTAGCTAACCGTGTTAGCATTTGCTAGCTGTGAGACTGCTGTTGATATGCTGATTCTCATCACCAGGATGACTTACGGGTGGATGGGAGAGGCTGTGAGGACTACAGACACATGGAGGTAGAGACCGATGTGGTGTCCAACACAGACGGCTCGGCCAAAGTCACACTGGTAAGTTGTACATTTTGGCAAATTTTCTGTGGAAACAAGAAGAAGATGCTCTAAAACTGTGCACCCTCTGCCATCCCTTTAACACTTCCAACAGCACAAACGCCTACTTATTAGTTATCTCTGAGCCTTATGTGTACTTTCTTCTTTATTGTTTATAATTTAGCAGGAAGAGTGATGGATGGATGGATGGATGGATGGATGGATGGATGGATGGATGGATGGATGGATGGATGGATTGATTGATTACCTATTATTTTCTGATATGTTCTGTTTTGTGTCTCTTTCAGGGGCACACAGTGGTTCTAGTTGGGATTAAGACTGAAATTGGAAAACCCAAACCTTTGGTGCCGGATGAAGGCTACTTGGAGTTCTTTGTTGATTGGTAGGTATGCTGCATATTGACCTTTATAAACTCAATTGTTTATTATTTATTGTCCTATTCTATGCCATAATAGACACATGGGGATGTGGGGACTCTGCTCAGATTAGACTGAACAGTCTGTACCAGCATTGATGTAATCAATTAGCCCAATTATGAGAAACACCCATTTAGAAGTGAAACCTCTTTTATAATTTACCCATTGTACTGAAAGATTTCATACTGCATACAAAGCTGAGGTATGTGTGGTCAGTCAAAGTTGTGAGCTGTGAGGTATGCTTATATTGTACATTTAGGTTTTATTTGTAAATATTCATTTAATTACTGTATCAAAACAACACGTGAAATCAAACATAAAAGTGGTTCAGACAAAAAGAAAATATCATAAACAACAGGAATGCTGTTTGAAAATCACAAAAATGGAGACACATTTTTCTTGGTGATCGTTGTCAACAGTCTTTGCAGTGTTTTGATGGGTCCTTTGCCACTAGGAGGTAGTGTTGTACCATCTGTTCCCTGTGAGACACATCCCCAACACATCTCAGTGATAGTGGACTTGCCAAAGAAAATATCACAACAAAAATAAAACATCTCAGGCTCAGATGTTCTATTACCTCACATATTTATTGTCTTGTTTTCACCTTCCATCGCTAGTTCAGCCAATGCTACCCCTGAGTTTGAAGGCAGAGGAGGCGAGGAGCTGGGGACGGAGCTGAGTAACACTCTCTACAAAGTCTTCAACAACAAGCACAGCGTGGACCTGAGGAGCCTCTGTATCAGTGCAGGAGAACACTGCTGGGTCCTCTATGTGGATGTGCTGGTGAGTGGCAGCGTCTGATGACATTTCTCACTTTCAAAAAGGGCAGTGCAGCACTCAAGCCCACACCTCGTGCAGCAATGGGGAAGGTGCGCCTCTGTCAGCTTCTCTTTTTTCATTCTTTACACTATTACTAAACGAGTGCAACTCTATGAAAGCCTTTGAGGACAGATTGTGGTAAAGTGTGCTCTGTTATCCACATGTGAATGATTCATTGTGACACACCCCTCTCTGTGACTACAGATTTTTCACCTGGACTTTGAGCTATAATCTCTTTGGCCTTCAGACGTGGATTGATGAATCTGTCTCTCTGCGTCATACGGACAGGCTTGTTTCAAGCACCAGCCTGCCTTTAGGATTTTTGTTCAAATTGACAAAAGTCAATAAAGGCTGTACCAAATGTCCATTTTTTTTTTTTACATTCAGAGCTTCTACTGAGGTTTTCATATGAGGTGTCAAATGTCTGTTTTTTTGATTGCTGTACATCAATTTCTATTCTTGCTTGTATGAGAAGACACGATAACTCATCTTTGTATGTAAAATACTGTTTGATAAAACATGTGGAGCTGTTTAGTTTCTCCTGGACAAAGTGTCCCCGTGTGTCAGTGGAGGAATAAACTAAAGCAGCACGTTTTTTTACATCAGAATCACCTTATTTGGGTTGTGTATATTCGGTTTTATGGTCCTCACTAAGGTAAGACACTGATATGTTTTCACAGCTGCTGCAGTGTGATGGAAACCTGTACGACGCCATCTCTATAGCTATAAAGGCCGCTCTCTTCAACACAAAGTAAGTGACGTGTTATACAGGTATTTGTTCGGGTCTGGAAAATTCATATTGGTTGGAATGAAAGCTCACTGACCGTCTTCTGATTACCTTACTGGCAGAATTCCCAGAGTGCACATATCAGCTGACGAAGAAGGAGGGAAGGAAATCGAGCTGTCGGATGACCCGTATGATTGTATGAGACTCAATGTAGAAAACGTTCCTTGTATAGTGACGTTGTGCAAGGTAAGCTCACCGTCTACAGCCCAGTATAACTCAAACAGTGACGCACATACACCACTTGGCACCCCTGACGCTGCCTGCTTTCCTGCAGGTGGGCCACCGGCACGTAGTGGACGCGACCCTGCAGGAGAAGGCCTGCTCTGTGGCGAGCCTGCTCATCTCTGTCACACACAAGGGCACCGTCACCTGCACGAGGAAGGTGGGTGGAGGCAGCCTGGATCCAGAGAGCATCTTCGAAATGACAGAGGTGAGTCCAGCCACCCTCCCCAACCATCTGGCCTCCTCTCGCCTCAGCTGAAGCTCTAGCATTATGGGATTTTATTTAAATATGCCTTGGTTACAAAAAAGAGAAAGAATATGAATATGATAATAGAAAGGCACTAAAGTATTTTGTTGTTTCCAGGCAGGTAAACGGGTGGGGAAGGCCCTTCATGCTCCGCTCATGAAGCTGCTGCAGCAGGAGGAGAGTTTGGGAAAGAAGCGACAGAAAGTTGGCTTCCTTGGTTAAGATACTGTATCTACAGTATTTATGTACATGTAAACAGCATTTTCTAATAAAACTTTCAATTTCTACAGCCTTCTTGTCTTTGTACAGATACACTGTTATGTGGTCTTGGTGTTTTGACAACAAAGTAACATGAAGATGTCAGATCTGACTGAGATAATCCTTTCAGTGACAGAGGGATGGGACTGAGAGAAAAAGGTGTTTATTACAAATTCGTCTGCTACTTCAGCACCACGGACAGCACCATGGACTTATCAATACGCAGCGCAGTTAGGCTACTGATACATCAGAGCCATGGCCGGGGTCATAGATACTAACTTAAACAAACAGTCTGATGAAGGATCAATGAGACAGACTGAACTGACACATTCAGCTGAACAACTCCTCTGCCCCTGAAGAAGTCTATTCTCCATAAATAACTTGCTGTATTGTAAAATTTTCAAACGTCCTGGTGCTTTTGCCCCACACTCACCAGGCCCGAATTCATTATTTTTTGGTAAAGAAACTAAGGTGATACTCGGTATCGTGGTGAGTTTGCAGATCTGAAATCAGCGCAGTACGGTGAGGACAGAAATACACAGGAAAAGCCCAGACTCTCTGCAACCTTTTGGTTTTGCCACGTGGAAGTCGAGGATTGTGTAAAATGGAAGTCTTACAGAAAGTCCAGATGTGACTCTGGATCACTTCCACTCTTCCCTCAGACTGTTGTTGGGTGTGCGCACTGGCTGAGAGGAGGCAGGTCCAAAACAAACTCCTATTTATGGCTGGAGCTCTCGCTGCAGACTTTAAATGGAAAAAAAATGTATGCAGAGAATTGCTCTTAAATGATACAGAATTTAAAATAATGGATGAAATCACATGAACCTAAACACATCCTTCAAAGCTGCAAAAGAGACTTTTGATTTCAGTGACACACGACTGCCAAAAACACCTGGAAATATTCAAATCTTTCCAAATGAGGCCATGCTAAGACGTCCAAACACCTTTTGGCAAACTTATTGGAAAGAAAGGCTCTTTTTTCAGATTAAACTTGTCTTTTATGCCAAGAAATATACTGTAACCAACTTATTTAGGCATTTATGCAAAAGATGACTCAGTGCTTGTTTATTTCTTTTTAATATACTCAGATGAACGCTCATGACTGTTTCACACTGTCTCGCCAGTCTCCACCTGGGTCCCTGGCCTGGTCAGCACTGGCTGTCCACATGAAATGTCTGGAGCCAGATGAGACACACGCACACACACACACACACACACACACACACATACACACTCCTGAGGTTGGATTGTTATTCCTGCAAATGGCTTTGGACGTCAGTATTTTTCCCTACTTGGAGAGATGAGAGGCGGTGTGTGAGAAACACAAAGAAAGAGAGAGGGAGAGGGAGGGAGAGGGAGGGAGAGAGAGAGGGAGGGAGGGAGGGAGGGGGACAGATAAATTGCAAGCATCCACGTTGGAGCAGCCTTATTCAACAGGTCCAAGCATGGAGTTCAAAGGAGTGTGTGTGCTGCTGGGAGTCCTCCTACTGGTGAACTGCTCATTTCAGCAGACGCCACCAAAGAGGAAGCCAGTGAAGAAAGGTAGAAAACATCTGGCACATCACCATCTGTAGGAATTCAGCGAATATTGTGTTTCTGCTCTGTCTACTTTCAGCATGTTGTCTTTATGATGGTGCGCTAAAATCTCCTTGATCTCCGCCTGATCTGAATTTCCTCGTTTCTCTGGTGTTGTTGAAATCAGATACAACAAGTGATGCTGCCATCGTGCAGCTGCAGAAACAGATCGACGACATTGTCCAGGAGCTCAACCTGCTGAAGGAACAGCAAGCCCTGCAGACAGGTAAGCTCGGCTTCTGCACAGCTAGATTGTAACATTGCTAGTTTTTACTTTAATAAAGGAATAGAAGAAGAAGGGCTCTATTACACCGAAGTCCTCAGACCAGGCCTTACAGTGCTTTTAACCTGATGGATGTCAGTTCAGACCAATGCTTTATAACCACCTGGGAAATAAAGCCTCGGCCAAAAGCCCCAGGGTTAGTGTGTGCCAAAGTGCTTTACAGTCAGACAAGGAATAAAAAGTAAATAAAATCGAAAAGAAAAGAAAGAAACAAGCTAAAAATATTGCCACAAGCAGAGATTCTGCATTCAAACCTTTTTGTGATCAACAGAAGGAATTAGTCAGAATAATCCAAAATTAAAGCTGCAAGCAGCAATGAGTACATTTCAGGCTTCACAAAGCTCAGCAAAGTCACTTCAACCATGTAACTGTATTTAAAGGAGTGAGACCAAGCACACGCTTTCATCATCACAATGTTTGTAGCATTTCAGCTGCACACTCAGAGTGGCTGTTTGCCTCAACACTATGTGGATGTGAATGAAACTCGCCGTGTGTTTCCAGGAGGTGGTGCTGGACCTCTCCACCGAGTTTAATCAGGACTGATAACAACTTAAGTTATGAGCCGTTAAGTGATAGACTACGCCCAACCCAGTACGGAACATCAGATTTTGGTTAATACTTGGCCCCAGACCATGTGCACCAAAGTTGGTTAAATTCTGTCCAGCAGGTTAAGTTTTTTGGCGTTTGTTGTGCCCCCTATTGGTCAGGCTCAAAATGTTTTAACAGACCTTTTCCCAAACAAGAAACAAAGATACCCACCAAGACTTATGATGATTTGATTTACGATCAATTGTACTCGAGGGGTCCGGCCTTTCAAAATTTTTGCTTCCGGCAGTTTGGGGTCATATTTCTTAGGAAATACTTGCACATCTTTTGTGGTGATGGAGGGAAGTTTCAGGTGTCTTACTTGTTCCAGTTCATGGCAAATTGAGCTTGAACTTAATTGGGGTTTGAACCTCAATTATTAAAAACAATTATGACAAATTCCATCAGTTAAGAGAAAGCCACAGGGTGAAAATACGTTTTCAGAAGAGATTTAATCAGGCGGGGATTTCCACAACTGAGGCCCCAGAAAGCAAAGGCCTGGTTTATATTGTGCTCTTGTGGTGCACATTTCTAAATAAAGCACCTGTCACCTGGGGCCAGGTGACAGGTGGAGGACCAGCAGGGGTCGGAAACTATTTTTTTTGCCCTAAGGCCTCGTAACAGGTTAATCTGGCCATTGTTCACATGAACTTAAAGTGATAGCGTGACATGAGCGACAGTGTTCAGGGTTTCCAAATGTATTAGAGTTGGAGTCAACAGTCTGAAGTATGCGTCTCTTGAATACAAAGACAGCTGGGACACACGTGTAGCCTTAGTGCGAGTATTAATCTGGACAACACATGGCACACCGCTCTCTGACCTCTTGTTCAGAACACAAAATGATATCCAGTTGTTCCTGCAAATCCAAAAGATCTTCAGTACAGAAAAAAAGCATCATGTTCCTCAGGATCCAAAATACTGCAGGATGGACAGTTCTGAGAGGTAACAGGGCAATGACAGATGACACTGAAGCACAGTTTGTCTCACCATCTGCTCCCCTCTCATTTTCCTCCTCAGTCTGTTTGAAAGGTAAAAAGATTCATGGCAAGTGCTACTTGGCTGACCCTGTGAGAAAACGCTATCACACCGCCAGCGAAGACTGCAACAACCTGGGCGGAGTCCTCGGTACGCCCACCTCCAGCGATGAGAATGACCAGCTCAGAGACTACATCCGCCAAAGCATCGGCCCAACTGGGCAGGCCTGGCTGGGCATCAACGACATGATGACCGAGGGCACCTGGGTGGACCAGACCGGCTCCAGCATTACATTCAAAAACTGGGACACGTCCAACAGCCGGTCTCCTCAGCCGGACGGCGGCCAGTCCCAGAACTGCGCCGCCCTGTCCGGGGCCTCCCGCGGGAAGTGGACAGACGAGAACTGTCGTGAGGAGAAGCCCTCCGTCTGCCAGTTCAACATCGTTTGATCGCATTTATCTCATCATAGACTGCGCTTGGTTATAGCTGCTTTCACTCTCGCTGCAATGCCACTTTGTCTGCTATTCTAAAGGAGTTTTAAGCCCGTGGTTCTCAGCTGGTCTTGCATCTGGACCAAATTCTGATCTAGAGGTCACAGTCATAAAGCTGTTATTTTTGACTAAAGTGATCTGGTGATGTGTCATTTGCAGCATTCCTTGTGGTCACAATAAAACCAGGAAGAACACAGCTCTGTGTAGAATAAGCTAGATATTATGGGACATCACCTCCTCCAGAGGAATCCATGATTTCTGCTTTTGTTTTCAAGATTTTTGGACATCTTAAAAAAGAAACAAAACAAATATTTTGGATGTTCATAAATTTCGGTCATCCTGCAACAAAAGGTGTGTGTAGGTGCTGGCACCTTGCACCAATAAAAACTGGGTGTAACTTTCCATCATTTCCACACCTCTGGTGCAGCAGTTGCATGACTCACTGGTCGAGAACCACTTGTTTAAACTCAGGCATCCCTTCACAACTACTGTATTTGAACGACAAGACTCGCATGGAGCCAGAATTATAAGTGATACTGCATTAACATAAACATGTCAATCTTCACCCACGTTCTTTTCACGGATTGTTTCAGTTTGCAAGTCTTGTGGTCTCCTATAATGTCTAGTCTTATGTAACCTGAAAAATTACCATGAATAAACTATGAAAACCCATCCCTCTGCTGTCATTTCTTGAAGGAAAGGTTTTGGGAAACACTACACGCATCAGTGTACGAGTGGTATCGATCATCTCGTGTCACTCTGAGCTTTCTGAAAATGTCAAACACCGCTCCTGAATGTCAAACGGCTCAAAACTGAAAGGCAGAAACATTCATGCAGACTTTTTTTTTTTTAATTGAATGCCTGCGTCTGCAAGAAATTTGGTACAACTACAAATGGCTTCCACATTTGTTGTTTCCAGTAAAAACTTCTCCACGGTAAACATTGGCTCCTGCCCTGCAGTCTGAAGTCTCCCACACCCTCCTCCAGTTTTTCATGGCTTGAGTTCCTGTGGTTGAAATTGTTTTCACCATCCAGAATGAAAAAGATGGATGTCTCAGCATGAGAGGGAACATTAAGTGTGATGGTGGTCGTTACCTCAAGAAGCAAACTGTTTCCACGCCGCAGCATTTTCTGAGAATTTATTGCAAAAACAAACTAAACTGTATTTACAGGTAGAGAAAAACCAAATCTCTTAAAAACAGACTAGTAAACAACACACGGTAAAAACACTTTAAAAAACAAGGACCAAAGGTACTTGCACATTTTTTCATAATCCCTCCCCGAGTCCATACCGCATGGGCGGAGAGATTTCATAAAACTAAACAAATCAAATCAATTACGTTGCTTTCTTCTTGAGAGTTGAACAAGACTGATATCACTCTCATGTTTGCAGGGTAAGCTGCAGCCAGAAGGTGATTAGCTTAGCTTAGCACAAATGCTGGAGAAGACGAAACAGCTAGCATGGATCAGCCCAAAGCTAACGCTAAAGCTCACTAATTAATATCTAATTATTTAATCAACAAAGTATAAAAAAGGTTTTCAGGGACTATTTCTTGGTAGGATGCAGTGACTTTGAGTGACAGCAAGACTCCAGGAGGTCACTGCACAGATCAAACAGATATGATGCATTAATTAGTGAGCTTTAGAAGTGCTGGTAGGTGGATTCTGTTACCTTTGGACAGAGCAGGCTAGCAGTTTCCCTTTGTTTCAAGTCTTTATGCAATGCTAAGCTAACCAGCTGCAAGCTGTAGCACCATTTTACTGGACAGACAAGAGAATGGAATCGATCTTCTCATCAAACTGTTGTCAAGAAAGCGACAAAGCATCTCCCAAACTTCCTTTAAAGGAGAGGATCACAGCATCCAGTCTTGAAGCTTTAGAATTGACTGAGTTCTGACAAACATTCACATCACATTCAGATGCTCATCGAACTCAGATTCCCTGAGTGTGATCAAAGTTCATATCAGTGCAGTCTCGAGATACTCCAAAACGTAACGACAATTTAGTAACAGCAGTCCATCATGCAGTTACAGTCCTGACTACACTACAAGGACTCCTCTGTTATCGGTGGCTCCGGCTCCAAGTCAATAGCTGAGAGCCGGATTGTGTTCATACCGCCGGTGCTCTTGAACGTGTACAGTTCATTGTCCACCATCCTGCGGTCCTGGAAGCCGAGGCTGTCCTGTCGGTCAATCGGAGTGCGCGGACGGGGAGGCATGAAACTCATAGATGGGTCCAGGAACGTCTTGTCCCGGTCCATCTCAGGCCCGTGGTCCGGCTCTTTGATTACAGGCAGCTCTCCATCAGTGGGGCCTGTGAATGTTTGATAAGAGTCCACCTGCATCCCTTTGTAGTGGTCCTGAATGCTGTCGGCGTAGGTGGAGTCACCCAGCAGGTGGCCGTACACCATCGTCTCATCTATGGAGTCGTAGACGTGGGATTCGTTGTCAGACCGAGCTTTGCTGAAGTGTCTGTCACCTGGCAGGAACATATTCCCTTTGCCGATGTAGATGGACGACTCCTTGTTCCTTTCCTTTTTCTTTTTCCTGTTTGAAAAGATGAACGCAGACCACAAACAATAAGAAAGAGTCGGCAAAAGCTGCCAGCTACACACCAGTCTTAAAGAAGATGAATAAAATATTTTCTTATGTGCCCAAATATAACTAAATAGCACATAAATAAATATTACTCTGAGTAAAAAATGACATTAAGTGTAAGAAGAGCATATATTTTAAGTGTATATTTTCCAGGTCTACTCACTTTGTGACGATGCATACGACAGCCAGCACTATGAGCAGAAGCAAAAGAGCTCCTGCTATCCCGAGGACGATGGCCAAGAGATCTGTAGAGGCAAGAAGAAGACATGGTAGAATAAAGTCCTGTCACTTTGCTATTTATCATTTGTTTCTTTGTGTGTGTGGCCTAAATTAGTCCAGCTTGCTTACTGGTCTTCTTCTGCAGAACGATTTTGGTCATGGCACCAAACTTTCCGTCCTCTGGCACACAGTTGGACATGTTGAGATAGAAACTCTGTGGCACTGTCAGCTTGTCCTCCGCCTGCTCGTCCTCCCTGCGGCTCATGATCTCCTCCTCGTGGCCCAGCATCTTCACCTTGATGCCGGTGTGCCTGTCCTTACATTTGGGCTGGCTGAGGTTGACAAACTGCATGTCTGCCTGGTACTGGCTCGGCAGAGTGACGATCCAGGACACGGTGGAGGAAGGCCTCATGCCCTGAGGCCAGTTGGGGGTGGCAAGCAGAGCCGGGGACGACACCTTTGGACTGACTCTGTAAATAATGGTCTCTAAAAAGGGATGGAAACAGTGCTGAGTGTCAGTTCTGACTGATCTCTGCTGGTCTACAAATGTAAGAGGCGTCTGCAGCATTCATGGTACAACAGCGCCCCAGTGTGGAATTTAAAAGTAAAGTGAAAGTATCTGTTTGACTGTAGTAACAGTGGAAAATCACAGCAGACAGAAACATGGCAGTTTAGTAGTTTGCAGATACAGATTTTACAGAACTTACAAATTTAGAATTTACAAACATTGATTTCTTCATCAATAAACTCACTAATTATTTCCCCGATTCATCAAACTTATTTGGTCTATAAATGGAAGAAATAGTGAAAATTACGAATTCCTGGTGACGTTTCAAAATGTCTTCTTTATGCCACCAACGGGGTCAATGGGTGTAATTATAGAAGACTAAAATGAACCACCAAATATCCACATTTAAGGAGCTGAAACTGATCATTTTTGCTTTAAAATGGCTTAACCAGTTACTCAACATCCATAAAAATTGTTGCTGGTTAATTTTATGCTGATCAACCACCTGACCAATCATTTCACCTCTGGCTCTTATGTCAAACATCACTATTCTGGATGTTTAGTGGGTTTTTCTGTTTTGGTGCAGCAGACTATCCATTTCTCCTGATGTGCCTTATCTAGGGTGCTTCTTAGTCCTCTGCAACTGGTTTCCTGCATTACCCAGAATGCCTTTCAACAAAACACTCAGCAAACATTAGTTGCTAAATGCTCTTCTATGTTCACCAACTACTCGCTAACTGTGTCTGGTCTAAGTTTTGTGCTGGACAGGTAGGGTACAGTGTTTTTATCAGAGCTGCTAGAGACGACACTGATGAAGAGGCAGACTAACCCCAAACAATGAAAGCTGCAGGCTGTAAAACCAAAACAAACTGAACATACTGAAAGATACTAAAACCTGTTTTCAAAAAAGGCAAAAAACACCTGAAGTGGTGCAAGTTTTTGGTTTTTTTTTTGTTTCCATCAACCTTTTCTTATACGATACTTGAACACGTGCATGAAGACACAATGAAGGACACAAAGCTACTGTTGCATGCTGGAAATAAAGGTTAATTTGGAAAGAAAACCATATCCATGTCTTACCTGGAATCTCCTGACTGAAGTTGACATTGAGGAAAGGCCCCCTGGTCTTGGTGAAGTTCTGGACTGTGGCTGTGACAGAGATGTTGGCGTGCACCTGAACTTTCTGGATGACTCCATTAAAGCAGAAATCTCCAACAGAAACCCCATTGTCCTCCGCAAAATGCAGGAAGACAGACTGATTACACTCCTGGCCGGGCAGGGACTGTCGGAGAC
The DNA here is from genome assembly GCF_039877785.1 of Chaetodon trifascialis. Lineage (NCBI taxonomy): Eukaryota > Metazoa > Chordata > Actinopteri > Chaetodontiformes > Chaetodontidae > Chaetodon > Chaetodon trifascialis. Next base: position 7,332,908 of record NC_092072.1, on the reverse strand, counting down.
TCCCTGTGGGTGACGTCAGATCCACTGTGCTGTCCTGGGGGATGATGAGGTGCCAGGTGAAGCTGTGGAGGGGCATCCGTAGACAGGAATCCAGCTGGGGCACGGTGAGGGGAGCCGCAGAGCATGACGACACGTTTTGGCATCCTGTTTTCAAGAGGCACAAAATGAGATGGAGCATATCAAGTTTCCAACAAGTTATACTTCCAAAAGACATGCTGTCTAACAAAAAGTTTGTTTGGACTTGCCTTTAAAGCTCACTAATTAATCTTGTTTGCTTAATCCTTACAAAAACCAAAGTGCAGAAATGACACATTGCGGTTTTAAAGGGGGTTAGGATACTTCCTGGAGTCTTAAATCACAGTGACAACAAGACTCCAGGTAGGTGCTATTAGGCACCTCTTGTTAGCTTTGGACAGAGCCAGGCTAGCTGTTGCCCCCTGTTTCCAGTTTTTATGCTAAGCTAACTGGCTCTAGCTTCATATTTCCCATGCAGACATGAGAACGGTAACTCTCTGCAGGAAAGCTAATAGTTTTTTTCCCAAAATATCGAACTACACCTTTAAGACTCAAATAGACTTTAAGCTTTAACTCTGAAAACAACAAAGTGTGCTTTTCATGAACATGCAAAAATACCATCTTACCAATAACTTTACTGGCAGTCAGGCGCACATCTTCATTTGGACAGTCGAGGAAGGAGAGGCTGGCCTTAGTTCCTGCAGCCACGATTATCTTCTCTTGAACCTTCGAGTCGATGCTCATCTCACAATAGGGATCAGAACCCACTTTCTCTATCTGCAGGGACACTCCTTTGTGTTTGGTTAGATCCACGTTACACAGCACTATGAGGGAAACATAGAAAGACAATGTTTTTGTGATCAGAGAGGAAGTCTTCATCTTAGCTGTTATTGTGATATATACAGTATAAGACCATTATCATGTGTTTTTGAATATCACAGTCTGATGGACAAGCAAAACACTGATGGAGGCAAATTTTGATATAAAATGCCAAAATTATGGCTTTTTGTTGGTAACGTCACGTGTTTGGACTCGCACTGTCCCATGTTTGTGCTTCTTGTATATTACAAGTCACAGAGCTACACAATGGATTATATAGCTGAAAATCTTTGAGCCAGAAAATAATAATAATAAAAAAAAACTTCCTTAAATCCTCAAAGACTTTTCCAATCATCTGCATGGAAAAATATTTAATATAATATTTTATATAAAATGTCCTGTCTCTTTTTGTAAAACACAAACAAATCATGAATGCATTATTTTGGATGGAAATATACTGAAACAATAAAATAAGGTTCAAGCTGTAAATACTAAGCAAGGACGCATATAAATATTTTTCATCAGGCAACAGACAGAATTATTTTTAATCCAGATGGTCAGAAGAGTCTTGAGCCTTGTTCTAAGATCAGACACTAGACACAACGGTAAGTGAAAAGACGCCTTTAGGACAAGAATCAAATCTGAAGTTTGAACCCACTCGCAGCTCTCCATGTTTTAAAACCATACCTGGATGACCACTCCTCATTACAGAGACTTTGTACTTCAAGGCGAGTCCTTCTAGCGTCCTGTTGGTTTCACAATTCTTCAGCAACATGTTGAAGCTGCCCTGCTGATGCTCCGGCTGAGGATCCGTCAGAGTCAGTTTGGTGACCTTATTGCCCTCTTTCTGGTACTCCACCTCCACTTCATTTTTGAGGCATTCTGGAGCTGTGTGATCCAGGAAATGCACGGTGTAGTTGTGCATGCCGGGCACCTTGAAGTCCCACTGCATCTGCTGGTTATCAGGAAAGTCACCAGGATAGTTGGCTGTGATGAAGTTTGTGTCTGACACACCTCGTGGTAGGCTGACTTTCACTATGGCAATCACTGAAGAGAAACAAGGAGAGAACCTGGTTTGAAACATGCAAAGGAAGTCACCCATATGCCTTTAAATACGCTTTTTTTAAGGCTGCAAAGGAAAACCTAAAGACAAACTTGTTATTTTTATTTTAGATGATGGAAACTTACTACAGCTATGGCTTTGGTGACATATTTTAATAGATTTAATAACGAAAAGATCAATATTGGATAAGAGAAACTGTTCGCTGAGAGTTAAGTACAGACATTTGATATGTAGCAGTGTCTTTTAAACCCTTGTGGGGTAGACCAAACTTTTGGCATGACACTGAAATAAAAACTAATTTACTAACTTACTGCTGGTCTCAGGCCCAACAGTCAGTTTGAGGTCAACAGGATCCAGCTTTCTGTCCCCAGGCACCTGTAGAGACATACGGCCTTTGTAGCGAGCCTGAATGGTGGTCACAGTTCCTCCTTTGCAAAAGGTACCAATGGTCGCTGGTCCTGTGCGCAGATACGTAACAAAAGAGTATGTGTGCCCATCTGGACAGGTCTCCTCTTTGGGAATCTGTCGCATTCCAGGCTCTGGAAAATCCAGTTGGAAGGCCCGAGTGGAGACCACTTTCAGGTCCCAGGTGAAAGTCCGATTAAAGTCTGGGAACAGTGAGGACTCGGCCTGAACAATGTTACCCGAACAGGAGGTCTCCGTGCAGTCTGCAAATTTGTAGAGAAGTGCACACAAGTGATTGTGGTTTATTTTTTACTAAGAGTTTTGAATTCACAAGGATTCAATCAACTGTATGTGTGATAAGAGATTTTGCATGATGTAGCTTCACAGTCAAACCTGAGGAACACCTGAAGAAAAACACTAAACAATGTCAGTATCAAATCCTTATTTTTTGACATTCATACCAATTTCTCTGTTGATCTCCACATTGAAGACATCCTGAGGCTGCGGACAGGTAAACTCTACTGAGGTGTTGGTAGGATCTCTCAGGGTAAGACCCTGAGTGTTGCATATCGGTTTGGGCGCCTTGTTCTCACACACGCTGCAGTCTGGCTCACTAGTCACCCTACTGATGATGATGATGGTGTTGGGATCAGGGGTCACGGACATCATTCTTCCACCTGAAGAGAAAGTTAGTACAAGAGGACACTGATCAGACCAAAGACTTACAAATACGATGGCTTCTCAAATGAAATGTATGAAAGTGAGACTGTTGCATGTAAGTTCACATTAATAATTATTTAAAATATTTAAAACATTATATATTCTTTTAATGGCACAAGGTAAATGGTATACATCTCAGTAACAGAATAATTTTGTCCAATCAAGTGGCCTATTAAAATCTTGTAATGTACACACTTTTAAGGCACGCTAGCTGTGAATTTGTTGGTCCACCACTTAATGACCGAATACCTGCAAAACTACTGACATTCCCATTGGCTCCAGCTTTTGTAAATCAGCAAATGTTAGCATGCTAACATTTTAAAATATAGACTATGGGCTAACCTAAGATGGTGAACATTATATATTTTACATACATTTTTATACACTTTTCATATATAATGTACATACATATTTGATTTTGTTTTGTATCCTTTTTATTGTCTATTTCTTCTTTTTCTACATCTCCTTTTTTATTCTTGTTGTTAAAATTATATTTTATCTGCCAGCTAAACATTAGCTTGCTACCACTGTCATTATGAGCATGCTACCTGTAGCATGCTGACGTTAGCCTTTAACTGCTAGCTCAAAACTAAGTACAGTCACGTAGCTACTAGTTACTAGTAATCGATTATGTTATGGCTGTCTGTGTATATATGTTGCCCTGCGATCGACTGGCGACCGGTCCAGGGTGTACCCCGCGGTCCCCGCCTCTCGCCCGTTGACAGCTGGGATAGGCTCCAGCCCCCCGGTGACCCCGAAAGGGATAAGCGGCATAGAAAATGGATGGATGGATTATGTTTTGTTCTTGAAACTGCTGTAATTATACTTCCTGAAATTCCCTGAAATGTACTTTTTTCTGCATAATCATTATCTCATAAAATTCTATAAGATACAACATTTTATCTAACTTTTAGGGTGCCTTTTTCAACATTTTGCTAGGGACAACAGATGACAGTTAGCTTTCTATGCTAACTTTAGCTCATTTACAGTTCTTTACAATTGTTGATAAATGGACATTTTCCCTGTCAAATTAAACTAAAAACAGGTTTTAAAATTGAGACTTTATTCATCCAACTGAGCCCATAGAAAGAGGTTAACTATATTATTAAAACAAATTTCATGTTATTTTATATTTAATAAAGCATATTTCTAACACGTTTGACATATTGTTTAGTTACTAAACGGCTACTTGTTTTTCGTAGACATATGAACAAACTGAGGGAGCACTTGCCTCTCGGCGCTGCTTTGACACTGAATGCCGTGGAGTCAATTTCTCCTCCTTTGGGAACTTCTGCAGTTACAGTCGTTGCTCCGAGCAGATCCAGATGAGAAACTGTCCCACCCTTGCAGTAACTGTTAGTTTTGATCTTTCCGTCACTTTTAGTTGTACTCACTGAGTACTGGTGACCATCTTGGCACTTTTCTGCTCCGGACAACTCCTTTAATCCACCAGGGAAGTCCAAAGTCAGCACAGTCCTCTCTGGTAGGCTCATGTCCCATGTTAGGGATCTCTTAAAGTCCTTGAAGAGGTCAGGATCAACCTCTCCTGCAGCTGGAGTGCAGGAGGTCTGGGTGCATTCTGGGTAATGAAAAACGATTGAATTTTATACACTTAAAGGAATCTTTTGAATATTACAGAAAAAAGAAAAAAACTACTTCAGTATCATGGCTATGGAGGCCAAAACATGACTTATTCATCTACACATAACAAATAAATTAATACATAAGCACATTCTTAAACCACCATAAAAATTAATAGATAAATGTTTCTTAAATAAATTTAAGCATAAATTTATTCCCATTTTTTATTGATGAAAGTCAATTTTTTTTCTTGCATTCATGAAAGTTTTATACACAGTTAATGTCAAATTTTGCTGGTAGATGAACTCAACACAGGCCTCACCTATTTTCTTATTGATCTTCACACTGTACACATCCTCAGGTTTCGGGCAGCTGAACTCCAGCTGGAGCTTTTCAGCGTTCGTCAGTGTCTTTTCTGTGGGGCTACAGCTGGGAGTGGCGCCATCAACAGAGCACACTTCACATTCTGGTTCCTCTGGATTGCGGCTCACGACCACAGTTGTGCTGGAATCTACAGTTATAACCATCGTTCGGCCCTCTAAAAGGAGTAAGAAGGAGAGAGTGAGACAGATGTCAGGGCTGGGATGCACCAGCTATTTGTAAGCCATCCTCAGGTACTAGCTTTCAAACTAGTGACACAGTGCTCCACCATTACAACTTAAAGAAAAAGTTTAACATTTAGGGTAATAAGCATATTCTCCTTCTTGCAGAGAATTGCATGAGAACATGGAAAGAAGTCACTGTAGTGTCATAAGCTATTAGCCATTTATCAGTGTAATAGTTTGTAGTTTGAGGTTATTTATGTGTCATGTATCACGTATCAGACCAAATATGTCAACAGTTAGCAATTAACGGCAATCATCAAAATGAGTAATACATTAGCAAGCTAACATTAGCCATGACAGGTGGTTCAGTCAGCTGTAATGGTTACACCTTGCAGTTGCTGGGTGTAAATATTGAGAAACAACTAATCTCTAATTAAGCAGCAGTTCCTGTGGTGTGTGGAGTAACCACTTATAACTAAGCTATGTTCGAACTTGAATTCAATGGTGTCTCTAAAGGCTTTTTAAAAGATTTTGCATTCAATAATTTCTTACTTAATGGTCCAGCGGAGGCCTGGAACAACACAGATTCGACCTGAGCCTTTGGCTTAACTTGCAGAGACACAACGGCTTGGTCGGGCAGGTCTAAACGAGTCACAGAACCACCTCGACAATACTGAGTCCGGCCCTTGCCGCTTGTTTTGGATGTAGCCACCGAATACTGAAATCCATTAGGACACGGTTGTGATGTCTCTATCAGTCCCTCTCCAAGGATGTCCAGACCCACAACTATCTTCTCAGGTGCCTTGAGCTCCCAGGTGAAGGTTCTGGTGAACTCTGTGAGGATGGAGGATTGAGTTTCTGCTGTTGTGGGGGTGCAGGAGTCCTTAGTGCACTCTGGATTAACATTAAAGGCAAGAGGAGACGCACAGATTGGTTTACGAAGTTGAGCTCTAGTGAAAGGTGCATACACATGTTTATTAAATATGTTCTGATGTGAAGTAAAGCAGATGGGAGCTGCAGATTTGGGTCTAATTCTCTTTTTGTTGGTATTTTCAAAGCCCATACTTGGTCCTGCTTGGTTTCCGGAACAAAACAATTACTGAAAAACTAATTGAAGCCAGACTCACCAATGGTGCGAGTAATCATCACAGTGTAAGCCTGCTCAATCGGCTGGGAGCAGTTGAACAGCAGTTTGACCTCCTCTTCAGGTACCAGGGACAGAGACGAGTGGCAGGATGTCTGTGTGCCATTCACCCCCCTGACTGTACACACAGCACATTGATCCAAAGGCAGCTCGGTGGACACCGTCACTGTCGAGCCTTTGTCTGGTCGGACCACCGTCTGTAGGCATTCTGAGGGAACACATTAGGTTGGGAGAATATTAAAGCAAGGAAACAATGTAAAATGAGAACAAGCATCATTACTGCCACTACTGTCCTGTTTTATCTGCTCTTTCAGCTGTTTCAGAGCATGCTGAGACACATTCCCATATTTGGACTTTGCTATACTAGCGGCAAGGGGGTTCGTCGGTCGCTCTGGTCCAGACTGAAAAATCACAACAACTATTTGATAGATTGCCATGAAATTTAGTACAAGCATTCATGGGTCCTAGATGACATGTCCTGATGACTTTGGTGATCTCCAGACTTTATCTCTAGCACCACCATCAGGTCAAAATCTACAAAACTAATGACATTCTCATTAGCCTCTGCTGTACATTACGCTTAGCGATAATTATTTATGATTATAATTATTATAATTATAATATAAACATCATACCTAGCATGAGCATGTTGGCATTGTCTTTGTTAGCATGCTGATGTAAGCATTTATCTCAAAGCACTGCAGTGCCAATTGTTGTTAGGCAACAATGTTGTTGTTGAAAAAGATTAATCAAAAATGAAAACTGTTGAATTAGATGAGTGGACATCAGTTTGTTCACACTGAGCAGAACAGTGTCCAGCTCTACTGCATAACAATTTAAGGTATCAATTCAACACGTCTGGCAACAGGAACAAAGCACACACAGCAACGGTCAGACAGTTTGCTGTTGATGCTTGAGCAAACAGAGTGGTTCCAGGCACTCCTATCCCTGTGTAGTGATAAACCAAAGCAAATTCAATGACTTTTCATTATCATGATTCACCTGAGCTGTGAGAAAATACAGGAATTCAAGGTGAACCAGTTTTAAAAAGCATGAGTAACTGCTGACTCTTGTTTGGCAATCTTATCTTTTTTAGGCAATTGTACATATTGCTGCTTTATCCCTTCACAAACTGAGCTATTGTTTCATCTGTAATCTTATACATCAGCAGCTATAAAGCTACATAGATCAGGCCGTTTGTAAGTCAGCTTTGGTTTCACAAATGTGAAATCAAATGTGAAACCAAAGCTATTTGAGTATCAGCTAGGCCAATAGATCAGCTGATAATAGCTTATTGCAGATATAATGGTATCTGTGTTAATGTCAGCTGATGAGTAACAAGAAATTGCAGTACAGAAATGGTAGCATAGGTAGAAACAGTGTCTAATTTTCCAATCAAAATGTGCTGCTTAGTTTGTGTCTCAGTATGTATTTTGGTCATAATTGAAAAATAAAACAAATCTAATGGATGCATGTTATGTGCTTATGTTAAGAAAACTTACTATTAACTCATATATATTTATCACATTTTCTTCAACAGTTTATATTGGTATCGGCCTCAAAAATCCAATATCAGTCCAGCTTTATTCCATATTTACATGCTATTTCTATTGGAAAGCTATGAGAAATAAACATCTAAACGTATTTTAGAGAAATAAAATACTAAATTATGGTATCATTTTTTAGGATTTATATTCAATTGATTTTAATAAAAATTCTTAAGTAAATTACACACACACACACACACACACACACACACACACACACACACACACACACACACACACACACACACACACACACACACACACACACACACACACACACACACAAAGAAACAGACAGAAAGAAAAACATACCCACACTGGCCTGTGTGGTACACACACATCTGCATGTACATATGCATACATGTACATATATGCCCTTATGTAGACACACACTACTACAAACAATGATATACACACTCTGCATGCACTCACTGCATGCACAAATATTTACTGCCCTGCTTTCCACAGATTCCTGTCTTCCAATGAATACTGAATAATTTTGAATGAGATTTTATTTCAAATGAGGTGGTCCTGGAGCTGTGCTCACATCCGAAGCTCTGCAGTCCTGCTGGCTACAGTCTAGTATTGTACTAAAAAAGAAAACCTTCCTCCAATACATCTGGAGTAAAGGGCACTCCCAAATCACCTGCATAAATCATCAGGTCATTCTATCTCTGGTGACTGTTTTTACGCTGCAGTGATGCAACGATTTGAATGAAAACACTATCATGTCTTTAAAAGAATGTGTGTAAAACAACTAAGCAGGAATTCACAGGCTGAACTTGCAGGGACTTGAAAGCAGCACGGCACAGATGAGTTCTGCTTTCAGGTACAATACTGGCTAAAGGGCCTCTTGTGACAGTAAACACTGGGTGTGTCACAGATGTCAAAGGTTTCAAACTGACATGAAGCAACATAGAAGTTTATATGATCACTTCCACAAACGCTACAGAGTATAAATTCACCATGCTGCAAATGGTTTTTCCTTTAAAATGAATTACAATTAATGACTTTAAATGTAACGAGGAAAAAAAAAAGAAGATAAAACACCCGCCAGATTCATAGTTCATCAGCAGATTGCTGGTCAATCATTAATGAAGTCATGATGAATTCAAGCCTGCAGGAAGCTCCATAAACGCCTCATAAACCCTTTGAAAATGGAGGTTTAGAAGTCAGAGCTGAACGTTATTCCACTCAGACTGAATTTGAGCTTCAGCCTCTCATCCCCACCGTCAAGTCAATCATTCACATGTAATGTTGACTTACTGTCTCCTATCATCGCTTAATTAATTGACAGGAGCTTTAAACGCAGCTCACTTTGTACTGAGTGCTTCACAGGGCTGCAGCTTTCATGAGGTTTCGCCTGAGCACGTTTCATCACGGCAGTTTCTCATCTTAGTTTTCAGTTTGACCCAGTTGGCGCAAACTTGACGTTGTGTTGTTTGAGCCCATTTTCAAAAGCGTCGCCCACGGAAAACAATTCAGGTGGAGGGGAAGTAGCCACCGGAGGCTTCACCAAACAACAAATGAACATATGATGCCTCTCGCTAAAACAGATTATTATCCCACCTGATGAACCGAAGAGCGTCAACAGCAAAAGTCCCAGCAGCGCGCAGGTCGCACGGAGCCGCATGTTCGCTGAGACGAGGATCCTGCTGTTTGAAAAAAACTGCAGAAAGATTAAAAAAATAAAATATAAAAGCTGTCGTTTCTTCCTCAAAGACTCTGCACTATTGCCATTCACATTACAACAACAGCGACGGCGGTGACAGCCACTTCCTGCTCTGCATTACCTGCGCGCGGAGGGCGTGGACCTCAGGTACGTTCACCTGCCCAAACTTGACGGTTGAGAGGAGGATCGGGCCCTGCCGTTGGACCCTTGAGCCGGAGCACTGCAGAGCTGATGCACACAGAATAGACTTATGATAAGACGCTTTCCCTCGCTGTGCGGCACAATGGCTGCCCTATTTATAAACATGCCAAGGATTGTTGGCATCGAGCTGTGTATCCCCAAAATGAGGCAGAGGAAGGGTGTGGGGACAGCTCCAAGTAGAGGCTACTTTATGCTGGAATAGGCAGAATTAATAATGTGACGTGCCACCAAAGATATAACTGCAAAGGGAATAAAATAATAGAGCTGGAGTATTTCTTGTGAGCGTAAATGAGCAGGAGGTACATTCAGGTTGCGCCTGCTCAGCTGCATGTTTTCCTGCAGTGAAGCGATGCTGAAAATGAAGCTTGTTTGGAGTCTGATGTGGAGTAAACTGTGAATAACACTCGCATGTTGCCGAAGCTCCCTCCTGCCTCCACACGCCTCATGACGCAGACATTCCTGCACAGAAACATACCCGAGGGCAGGACCACTCACACACTCACACACCCCTGAGTAACGTTTCTGAACACCTCACCTGCACATCACCTCACTGGTATACCCTCATTTTAACGCCAAATGGCTCAAATCAACCCTGAATCAAACGCCGGACTCACTTTGGACCCCTTCAGCCTCATTTCACCTCTTTTTTTTTTTTTTTTTGCACACACACACACACACACACACACACACACACACACACACACACACACACACACACACACACACACACACACACACACACACACACTCAAAGAAGAGTGACACTGAGTGCGGTTTTGCTGAACCAGTCTGACAGCTTGCAGAGTGGGCGGTGTGGTGAATTTAAACGGCTTCACAGAGTTTCAACAAGGGACCTCAGTGAAGAATCAGCAGCTGTCAGACTTCCCCTCCCTTCAGATCCAAACATGTGCTGTGGGGAGTTTCATGACCAGGGTTTCTTTTCTGGTGCCTTTATATTGGAGTTAAGTTTTTGACCGATAAGCAGCTTTAACTCATAGTTATTGGTGAATTATATGTGAGCATGGAGACATTATAGGTTGTGTAATATACCAAAAGGTGTGACGACAACTTGTTTATTGTTTATGGTCGACTAATAATGAGTCTGACTGAATTGGAAAGGTCGAATATTGTGAAATGTTTGCTAAATTCTTTCTATGTTTGTCATCTTTTGCCTGTCCTCCATTATTCGAGAGCAGATACTGTGTAAATACAAAAGAAAAGGAGGAACCGTGATTAAAAAGAAAACAGAATACAGAGGACCTTTTAATTGAGACTACACTGAAATGTTCAGTTAAAAGCTCCCTCTGAGCTCCGAGCAGTTTAACACAAATACCAGTTTATTTCCAGCTGTTACTTGGTCTGATTCAAGGCCAGGAGTTACAAAATAAAGGGCATGAAGAGTCCACAGGGGGGCAGTAACACAAATACATGATCAGTATGAAACTATGATGCACTTTCAGGCCTTTTCTTCAATGTGTTGCTCATGCATTGCTGTTTGAAGACCAGGCCTGTTTGTTTTTAATGTCTTTCTTTATTTACATTTATTTAAGGAAATGTATTTCAGGATGGTTTCTTTGTTTTGCCTATAAATAATTAAAAAAAGACAATTTAAGGGGGATTTTAAACTATAAACTTTAAATCAGGTTGCATGGGGGAAATTAGATTTGTAAGATTTATATTCTACATTTTATTTTTTATATACATAAATCAGATGATTTATGATATGCTGTATGATGTGGAGTATTCCTTCGCTGCAGTGTTGCTACTTCAGTACATGCAGAAACTCCACAAACCCTCCACTGGCATCTGAATGTAGGTCAGCGTGTTGAATGGACCATTGCTCTCGTTGTGCTTCAGTCTTTGTTTCATTCATCATTACAGGATCGCAGTGGTGGGAAGTAATTAAGTACATTTACTTCAGTATTGTACATACCTAAGTCAAATTTTAAAGTATTTGTAGTTTACTTGAGTATTTCCTTTCCCTGCTGTTCTTTATACTTGTGCTCTGCTACATTTCAGGGGGAAATATTTTACAATCTGTACTGTAATACTGAAACATTTCTCCTCTATGCTTCTTGTATGACTTCAATTTAAATAACCGTTTGAGGACTAAAGCAGTGAAAGATTGGAGAATAATAACCAAAATATGAATAGAAATTTGTTTGCCTCGAAATGTTAAGGCTTCAGAAATAATGAATTACTGTAACGTGTGATAATATAGCACCCACAGGGTCTCCAGAGCACATTTTGCTGATAATACTTTTTCTTAATATGTAAGCTTTTAAATGCAGTATTTTTACATTGTCATGTTATTCAAAATGCTTCCTCCACCACTGCAGAATCGCTGTTGTTGACAACGTGAGCCAATCTTAGCACCGACGTGACTTCGCCTTCATCCAGTTTAGGGACATTTTTCACACCCAGGCCTGTTGATGACAACCATCTGCATTCAGTGAGAAACTGTTGATCATTTGGACACAGATCCAGGACCAGAATCTAAATACCCCCTTTGTGGTGCTCTAACTTGTGCTAAGAGATACCAGTTGGCCTCATCTGTTGCCACCCACTCACTCAGACACCCTGGAGGAGTCAGGAGGTCTGAAGAGAGACCAAAAGCACCGAATGCAACACCCATAAACCCAGACGGCAGCTCCCCTTACAGCTGTACATAAAATTAGACCCCCAGACAGTCGTACTGTAGGCTCCAGCAGGCAGGGACCACAGGGGAAAATACTGCAGGAGATGGACTCAAGTTATAGTTCCAGTCTTTACTTTGGTAAGGATGGAATAATCTGACTATTCATCTTTCTAACATAGCATTAATTAATGGTCATCTATTCCACCTCTCTGCAGGCTAAAGGCAGATGATTTTTCATTCTTATTAGTCTGTACAGTCAGTGAATCAGGCTCCACAGTAACCAGTACTGTGTGTTTCTTCTTTACTGTGTGTGGTCTGTATTCAGGAAGGTGTACAGCATGCAGTAAAGTGGTGTACAGCGATGGGAGAGCCTGTCGGGCGATGGGACATTTATTCCACCACACCTGTTTCACCTGCAGCCTTTGCGGTGAGTTTTCTTTGGTGGAGTGTCGCACTGATGGAAGAAGTACTCAGATCCTTTACTGAAGTAGCAATACCACAGCGTAGAGGTACTTTGTTGGTAGTAAAAGACCTGCTTTCAAAATCTTACTCAAGTAGAAGTATCTAGTGACACCAAAATATTCTTCAAAATATTAAGTAAAAGTACTCATTACACAGAATGGCCAATTTCAGAATAATATAATCACTAATTTCTAGTTTTTGATGCATTAATGAGTGACTTAATAAACATAACATAACATAACATAACATAACATAATAACACATCTGCATGTTCATGTATCACATTGTGGAAAATACTCACCCTCCTCCTTGTCCTGTGTTTCATGTTAAGGTAAAATTCTCAGCGGCAAACCATTTTATACAGTTTCAGGAAGAATCTATTGTGAGGAAGATTTTTTGGTGAGAATATCCTCTTTTAGTTTGGCTGCACACAGACTTAAATAATGCAAAAACATATGATTCTATCCAGTATTAAACAGCAATCAGCCAGACATTTAATCTGTGAATTCTTGTGTTTTTTAATGTAGTACTCAGGAGTTCATCCTTCAACAGAAGTGTGCAACAGCTGTGGGTACTTAATCATGGACGTGGTGAGTATGCATTCATTTACTGTATGTGCATGTTTGCAAGTTTGCAACTTTGTCAGACTGACAAAGTCCATTTGCGAATGATTAAATGCCCTGAAGCTTACAATGACCTGGATGAATGAGAATATTCACAGGTATGTGCATGTAGCACTTCTTCTACTGAAGTAAAAGTAGCATTACAGTGTAGAAATACTCTGCTACAGATGTTTTGTAAAAGTACAAAAGTATTTAATCAAAATATACTCAAAGTACCAAAAGTAAAAATACTAACTATGCAGAATAATGTATAGTATGTTACTGCATTGTGATTACTAATATGTTAATATGTAGCCAACATCACTTTAATGTTGCATTTGGTGACGGTGTATTGATATAGTAATGTCATAATTCATTGGTTTGTTTTATTTGTAGCATCAGCTTGAATCTGGAAAGTAACTTATAACTATATTAAATAAATGTAGCAGAGTAAAAGAGTGCAATATTTTTTTCTGAATTGCAGCAGAGTACAAAGTAGCAGAAGATGAGAACACTCAAATGAAGTACCTCAAATTGTACTTATGTACAGTACTTGAGTAGATGTGCTGAATTACTTTCTACCCCCGCCTGTGACAATGTGTAAAGAAGAGCTCATTTTGCACCATCAGGTCTTGCAGGCTCGTGGGAAGTCTTACCACCCGTCCTGCTTTCGCTGTGTCGTCTGCAGACAGAGCCTGGAGGGTCAGCCCTTCTCTGTGGACACAGACAACAGGGTTTACTGTGTCAGCGACTACCACAAGTGAGTATCATGTACACGACCTGTACCAGTACAACAACTGTGGGCCAAGCCCTTTAATTCACTCTCCATTGAAAGAAACCAAACCCCGCCAGACAGGCAAAATGCGAGACAGGTCACACCCAGAGTGTCTTCACTGTGTAGTTTCTGTGACCTTTTGTTGAGTCTTCCTCATGGTTTCAGGGTCCAGGCTCCTCGGTGTGCTGCCTGCAGAGCGCAGATACTGCCAACCGAGGTGAGGTGAATTCATTGTTTAATTAAAGGCAAATAGCAGTGACGCTTAAGTTTCTGTCCAGTTTCAATCTCCCTTCATTTGCTGATTGTTTCAGGGGTCTGCAGAGTCTATTCGAGTGGTATCATTGAACAGGAATTACCATGTAGAGTGCTACAGTGGTGACGTTAATCTCATTTGAGGACAGGAGCAGGCTGGCATACATCTTTCTGCATCTTGATTTTGTTTTGTGTTGCATCTGTAGCATTTTGCACTATTTTCTGTCTGCAATAAAGGTGCTTCAAATGTACGCTGTCCTGAGTATTGTTTTGTGCTCTCCTCTGGTCTTTCTTTGGCAATTGTGTCTTCAGACTTGGTTCAAAAGTAGGAAATTGGAGATTAATGTAATGTATAATACAAATAATTATGTTATACATACTAGTTTGCTGTATTTTATAAGTCAGTGCTGTTTAGTTACTGTATTTATTTGATATGTACATTTTATTCTGTTACATTTTACTCTCAATAAAGTTGTATGTATCCCAAGCTGCTCTATTCTGTCAGCTCTTTGATCATATATCATCAGTATCATCATAACGTTGTCCTGGCTTGTAATGGATGAAGAGTAAGTGCATTTTAAGCCCATCAAATCCTCTGAAAAATCCCACTTTCTCAGACTCTCTGCACTTTCTCCCACTGATTTCGCCGCGCAGCAGCGACACCGTGTGTCAATAATCGGTACTGTCACAAATTCCCCTTCCGGAAGAACTACAGTGGAAGTGTTGCCAAATGAAGATAAACGCTGATTGAAATGGCGTCAGTCATCGTACGTGGCTGGGCTCTCTGCACCGTGTCCCTGCTTAACTTTGCGTTTGTCTTCATATCCGGTGCAGACTTCATTCGTTTTTTATCATTTCGAGCCATTTACCACAACATCACCGGGGAGACGACACTCTGTCAAGGTAAGCTTGCATAAGTTTTACTGATAGTTGGCTAACTTTGGTGGAGTTATTAGGGAAACACAGCTAATATGTGGTGACCTTCATGTTGCTGTTAACTTAGCTGCTGTGTCATAGAGGGTGTTTTCTAACATAAATGAAATGATGGTTAATAGCAAGCAAAAGGCCACATAATTCAACTGTCTTAGGTAAGTCAGACACTGTACTGCATCACAAGCGCGCCACTCTCTGTAACCAGCGGTAACAGATACGAGTGTTGTATTACACTGCTAAATCCGCCCAGCCACCGCTAGAGGTCAGTGCCCGGCTAGCTCAGTCGGTAGAGCATGAGACTCTTAATCTCAGGGTCGTGGGTTCGAGCCCCACGTTGGGCGAAGATCTTTTTCGCTTAACCTTCTCCGTTGTTTTTCTTTCAATGTCGCATAGCTCCAATTGATCTGTGTGAAAGTTAACGCAGGTGTTTTCAAACACGGCTAAACAAAGTGTGTCCGTCGTCGAACTTTTCTCTAAACTTGCAAACCGATGATGCTACAAAACCGCTTCATCAGTGGCACAACAGCGACAGTGTCGTTCCGCGGGTTCGAGCCCCATGATGTGACTTTCCCAAATGAAAATAAATATTTACTCGATACAACAAAACATATGAATTGATTTGGTTTACCTTTTACTGCATTTCTTAAAATTCAGCACAATGAAAATGAGGAGGAACAGCAAATGTTCACCTCGGAGGTGTGATGGAGCTCTATGTAGAGGACTCTGGGTTGGGTCATGTATATGTGGCATGTTTAATGCTTGAGTGCTTGCAAACAGTACTTGTGTGTTCTTAACGCCTTCATGGATAACTGCATTTTATTAGGCCATTACTGGTTAGATGCAGTGTGCAGAAGGACCACACATTGTAATCATCTTCAGTCAGTAAATCCTGAAGCCTGCTGCAAATCACACTTAATGAATGCTTAGATGTTTTTTTTTTTTATTACAGAATAAAGCTGAATCTCTCAGTTTTGACTTTATTTTAATGCTCATATAATTATAATTCATGACAGTTAGCAAACTCCTCTCTTCTCCTCTTGGTCACATCATTTGCCCACTGAAGACTCCATACCGTGGTCCGTGGCCCTGCGGGACAGCTCTGTCCTCAGGTCTCTTTTTGTGGACGTGGGCCTGCTGGCTCTCTTCACCACACAGCACAGTCTGCTCGCCTGGTCACCTGTCAAACAGGCCATCCAGTCGGTCCTGGGGTCCCTGAACAGGACGGCATACTGCTTCACCACTGCGCTGGCACTGCAGGTACAGCAACGCACACTCTTACAGTATGTAAAATGCTGCTTTTATTGCCATAATGAACAGAGGTTTGTAATACACGTTGTTTCCCTGCACCACTCTGCAGATTTTGATGCGTTACTGGCAGCCCGTGACTGACGCCCCCTGTCTGTGGTCAGTGCGTCATGCACCCTGGAGCATCTGGTTCCCTCTGCTCTGCTTCTCACTGCACTTCCTCTGCTGGGCTATTATCTTCAGCATCCTCCTGATCTTTGATTACCCAGAACTGCTGGGCATCAAGCAGGTAACCAGATCTTCATTAGCGGGCAAAACTCAGCTCTTTAAAATGCTTTCAAGTCAAAAAACATGTGCAAGTTGCATGAAAATTGCCAATGAGCCTGAGTTATACTTGTCAAACTTCCGATGGTCAGTGGTGTGACACGACATTATTTTTGGGGGGTGCCTCTTTTAACGAAGGCTGCTGCTTTAGACGAATTGCCTGAAGCCACTAATGTGTGATTCATGTCAGTTTCCTTTAGATTCCTGAGTTGCTGACAATATGTGTCAAAGTTCAGGAAGCTGTGCTGTTCCATGTAATTCTTACATTTACACAATGTGATGTGAAATGTATGGAAAGACATTTGTGGCGACATCTTCAGTTGTGAAGTCCACTACGTCTCGTCTGCGACAACAGGAACAAGCTGTCACAACTGAACTTCTAACCTCGGGTATTGTACACCAGACAAGCCTCGTCGGGCTGAGATTAAAACAGGAAGAGGATCCCAACAGCCAGTTAATTCATCAGCTAACTATGCAATCCGCGTCTTTGTCCATGATATATGTCCTCTTTCTGATTTGACGCCACAGCAGCAACATGACAATTAAAGTAACCATTACAATGAGCGTAACAGGGCTTGTGTAATCAGTGATTACGAAGACCTCTAAAATGTTCCGTAATGCGTCACCTCATGTGTCTCTCTGGTCTCTCAGGTGTATTACGAGTGTCTCGGGTTAGGGGACCCCCTGTCTCACAAGTCGCCTCGTGCCCAGCGCCTCCTGTCTCACCTCCGCCACCCGGTGTGCCTGGAGCTGGTCGTCGTGCTGTGGCTCCTGCCGGCCTTGTCCCTGGACAGGCTCCTGCTGGCTGGGACTCTGTCAGCCTACCTGGCCCTGGCACACTCCCTGGACAAACAGGATTTAGCCTACCTTCGCATCCAGCTTAAAAGCAAGATGCAGCTCTTGACTGAGCCACACCGGGGCAGCGGCGACTGCAATGTCCGGGACAACAGCAACCACAAGGAGAAGTGAAGTCTTCTTTCTGCTGTGACCTGAAGCCGACTGCTGCGTCTCTTTTTGTTTATAGATGTGTAATAACACCCTGAAACTGACTTCTCCGTGAGCCTGCTTGTAAGAACAAAGCAAACCTGCTAATGGCAAATGAGCACACTCAATCTGAATTCTTTGCAGTTTCACACTGTATTTTTTTTTTTAATTTCTTTTCACTGCATTTGCGGTTTGGGAAAGGGAGAGTTTCATGGTGTTAAACTAAACTTGCAGTATTGTGTGAACTGTTAATATTCTCAATCAACACTAAGTAAAAGTTATATTTGTGAGGCTAATATATTTTTATAGGCTGTAGGTTCACTGAATTTCTCTGTACGCTACTTTCAAATGTAATTTTTTTACACTGGCAGAAGCACAAAATGCAGCTTTGTTTCTCACAGTTTGCAGCTATAATGAAAAACTCTCTGAGATTGTGAATGTATTTTCTTTTTGTTTTGTGTTTGGGACTCATTCAGTAATGTCAGACCAATTACATTCCACTGGATTCAGAACAAAGTTGGTAACAGCTTATTAGCAGAGCGACGCGTACGTTCCTAAATACTGTCAGTCATTCTCAAACCTCAAACTACTGTAATATTTGATTTAACACGTACACTCGTATTACTCTTCCTGTGTCTGTATTGTGGTCTCACTGCAATCACAATAATAACTTTCAGTATTTTCAAGACCATGTTGAATAAAGGTAATAAGCTGTTTACTGCAGGTATGACGTTCTGCTCGTGTTTTCTCATCAGGTCTGTTGTTATATTTAAGGGCCAAATCACACCAGTTTGAAAAGTTTGGTTTATTTGAACTCCTATATTAACTTTTCATTTGTTAGTGGGTTTTGTTTTTATGTGAGGCAGCAGAGTCTAGCAAACAGCCACTTCATGCTCATATAATAAAATGCAATATGGTCATTAAAGAGGACAACTGGATGAACATGCACTGTTGCCTGTTTATTAGGTACTTTTGGCCAAAACTAATGCAGTTTAATGCAACAGTCATGAGATAAATCCAGCAGTTTAACAGTATGAGCACTCTGGAGGCTGTGGGTTGTGGTGATGCTCAAGTAATTAGGCTGCCCTTGATACAAAATGTACAGGTAATAACATGGAAAGAATTTTTGTTTGGAAAATTAAGATGCATTAAAGTAAATAGTTGGAGAATCATAGTCGTTTTATATTTAATTTATCATGGTAAGATGATCACTATGCATATTTTGGTGTTTTCTGACCATTTTCAGGTGGATGCGGTTCTGTTATTTCTTCGCTTGTCCTGCTGAAATAAGGCCCTAGTGTCATTCCTTTGCAGGGTGGAGCAAACAGATGAAGTTGTATTTTATGTTCTGGCATGAAAAAATTTTTTAAAAAAAATCAAATAATCAGGGCTGAAAATATGATGAAGGAGGTTGATCATGTCTGGTGTGCCTCAGGTGAACTCCTCTGACACCACAGCCCGCTTCATATCCGCACCCACCTCCACCTCCACCGCCACCGCCACCTCTTCTCCAATTAGCCCTGCGGGAAAAAGACGAGGGAGGGGAGTGGCGCTGGTGCCCGGGCAGACGGCTATGTTCTTTAAACGCCTTTTCTTAGGTCCGACAATATGGTGTGTGCCACTAAACTCTCCTGACGGAATTTAATGTAATTATCGGATTACAGCGCTGCCGCTCTGAGGCTGGAAACATTTACTACTATACAGACGACGGACGTGTGTTTTTATGCTCTGATGCACAGTCGGGACGTAGGGTGATTAGACCGGGTCGCACAGCATTTTTAAAACCTCCATTTTTTCACAGCATAGATTAATCTGTTAGTTTTGAGAGAAGAAGATTTTCCGACGAGCAGCGGAGCGCATTACGCACAGCCGAGACGCACGAGTAGAGATGACAACTCTAAAGACTAAGCGGTCCTTGTGATATCTTTTGCAAAAACTGGGGCTTTGGTGAGTTTAAGTCGACACTTTGATCCTAGATTTTACACTGAAGCAGACAGTGATTTTCTTTTTCATGTACATACTGTGCTGCGAGTTGATTTGGTAAAGTCCTTGATATTATTTATGTAAAAGATTAAAGTTAGACTCAGTGAACAACAAGTCAACAAGGGCTGCAGGCTAGTGTTGAAAGATGTCCTCCCACTCTGTGATATTTTGTTTTCTTTATGCTATTAAACTTTGAAAACACCCATCTATTAGATTCAAATGTTAAAAGCATTTTACTGTATTATGATCCAAAGTTAAATTTGGGCGATGTCCTCCTCTACTTTACATGATTGTGAAAGAGCGGATTTTACTTCATTGTTTCCTTATCTGCAGAGCATTCCCAAAGACCAACACCAGCCATCTTGTCCAAAACCCGGCACCTTTTCTGTTATGTCTGTCTCCTCTCTGCCGGAATGGAAGCAACTCCTGTTGGAGAGAAAGAGGAGAGAGGAGGAGGAGCGAGAGAGGAGAGAGAAAGAGGAGGAGGAGAAGTTTGCCAGCATGCCCGCCTGGAAGCGAGGGATCATCCAGCGGAGGAAGGCAAAGCAGGACAGTTTGGGTGACAGAGAAAAGGAGAAAGACATCTGTCTGCTGCAGGTGGATGTCAGGTCTCCTTCCGACGGTCTGAGTGACACAGACAGCTTTGTAACGGTCAATCTGGGAAGCGAACTGTCACTTAGTCCTGATCCGGGGCAATGGCTGGATGCAGACCTCAAACCAGTGAGTCAGGTGTCTGTAGAAACTATAGTTCCAGTCCATGAAAACCCATTTATTCGCACGCAGAGTTCATGGAGGAAGGGAAGGGATGCAGAAGTAGGAAACGAGACAGAAGTTAGGGAGAAGGAGAGAGACAAATTGAGCCCCAGGGGTCAAGATGGGGAGCCAGGAAGAGGAAGAGATATAGAGCTGAAAATAGAGAGATTCAGAGATTTAAGTGAGGTACGGGAAAAAGAGAGGGGCAGGGACAGAAGAGACAGAGAAAATAGCAGGGAGGGATGGGAAAAAGAAAAAAGCCAATGGAAAGAGTCAGTAAAAGATGCCGTCAGGGAACGGGAATTCCTCAAAGCAAAAAAAGACGAGGAGGAAAAAGAAACAGATCCACCATCTAGTTCGTTTTCTCCCCTCGTGCCTTGTCTGCGGACCATCCGAGCTGACAACATCATCATCATCGAGCAGGACAGGAAAGGCAGCGATGAGAGAAGGGGTAGATGGAGGGAGACGGAGAGGGAGAGGCCGGAGGAGGACCACCAGGGGAAGAGAGGGATGAAGATGGACCTGAGGGAGATCCTGGCTGGAGGAGGGAGCGTCACCGAGATCCGAGCCTCTGAGGTTCTGATCATAAAGCCTTCAGCAAGCCCTGAAGAGAGGAATCCAACAGGAGTAGAAGGAGGAGGAGGGAAAGGTGCAAGTAGAGAGGATGGAGAGATGAAGGGCAGCACGGATGGAAGGCGGGAGAGTATTGGCAGGGAGCTCAGAGCAGACTTGTCCTGGTTGAGAGACAAAGAAAAAGAGAGACCATGGGGCCAGGCGACAGTTATTAAAGAAGACAGGAAGGACAGCTTGGATGATAATGTGTTTGTTGACAGAGGAGGGAGGGTGAGCCAGCTGCTGAGCAAATTCGGAGAACACCCCAAGCTTCCATCTCGATCCAAAAGCTCTGACAATTTCCTCCGGCCTGGGAGGAGAAAATATTCTGGAGATGAAGATGACCAACAATCTGAGGCAGAAGCAAGGAATATGCTGTCAAAAGGGGTGCCAAAACGCTCCTCTAGCTTTTCTGAGCGTGTCATCTGTGCGAAGGAGAATGGTTTAGATGATGACGGGCACTGTGAGAGGAAAGTGCGTGAGAGAATACATTCAGAGAAGAGTGTAGTGCCATGGGTGGACGTAGCATGCTTGGGGATGGAAAGCACAGCAAAGATCAAACTGGGGTGCACACGACATTTAGATAGAGACAGGTTTGGAAAGCACAGAGAGAGACAGTTCAGAAATGAGGATGAAAAGGGGGGGCCCACGCAGAGGACAAATGAGGGCGAAATCTCCATCCAACACAGGAATGAGGTTAAGAAAGTCGAGCCCGTTGACACAAGGGCTGCGGAAAAGGCAGACGATGCAGATGGAGACGAGGGGTTCACGGTCGCATCTGTCAAAAACACAGAGGGAATCTCATTCGCGAGAAGAGTACCGATCAGGCAGGATGGGAAAACGAGGGCTGAGAGAGAAGTGAAGCGGCTGATGGGTGAGAAAAGTTTAGAGAGGGAGCTGAGCGTAGAAAAAGATTCAGAGACTGGGGGACAGACTGAGGCGCAACTTTGCGACAAAAAGACGTCTGATTTTTGGAGAGAAGAGGGATTCGAAAGCACAATCTCACCTGAAGCGACGCAGAAGAGTTGTGTTGTTGCTGCATCAGCAGAGCTCCTCAGTCACTCTGCTGAGGGTCAGCACAGACATGAATCAGCTTTCCAAGAGCGCTCCAGCCTGCTCTGCCCTGTGACAGATAGGCCTCGAGACCCCCACAGAGGGCCAGAGTGGAGTGGTACAGGACCACAAGGACCTTACCTAACACACTCTGTTTTGTCCCAACACACAGAGGAGCTTATAAGTAAAATTGAAAAAATAGGAGACACAACTGTTTATAGCAACGAGAGAGGAGAAAGGGCTTACAAGGCTGCTTACGAAGCGACCAAAGAGAGCAAACAGGAGGCGCAAACGTACAGTGACACTGGATCGGAGAACCTCATTCATGATGTAACCCCCAGATCTCCGAAAAGGATTGCACCCATGGGGATCCCACAAGGTCCCCTCGAGATTCAAATCCCAAGAACTGTGTTTTATGTTGCCGAAGAAATGGTGGAGAAAAAAAAGGCTGTGGGTCAAAGTGATGAGGGGCAAGACTGGGAAGAAGGTAAAAGGGTTGAGAGGAGGGACAGCTGGAGGATTGGGAAACCCCTGAGTCGCATTGAGTCCTTGCGAGAGAAAATCAGGCAAAGAGAGCAGAAACAAAGAGAGGCAGAAGATGGAGGTGGGAGCGAAGGCACAGAGATAAATGTCACTCAGACAGTTGAGGACCGGCATGATGAGAGGGGAAATGAAATAGAGACAGAGAGGGAAGCTGCAGTTCATATGCGGAAGAGGCTGGTCGAAGCAGAGCTGGGACAGGAGGATGCAGCAGCGCAGACATCCATGACTGCATTTGACGTCACACAGGAAGTGAACGTGTTGAAAACCTGCCCTCAACTTCCTGTTCCTGTCCCACACTCGCAAGCTGTCAGAGAGGAAGTAACAAGCGGGTACGCCACTGTTGCCTCCGAAGTAATCTCTGATAGCGTCCAAATATCTGAGGATGAAGACGACCCTGTGAAACATGTGGAAGAACAGCTGAGGCGCCACAGGGGCCGACACGAGAACAGAGAAGTACGCGAGGAGGACCAGGAGCTGTCCGAGGAGGAGTTAGAGGAATCGACTCTTGATCCTGTGCAGTCTCTCTCCCCTTTGCCGTCTCATCCCAACTCTCTCGCAACCATGAGCCGGATCTATAACTTGGAAACAGTTGGCTCAAGGTCGGGCTTGGGTCTGAGGGAGAGGACTGTAGACATCCCATCAGTGCACCTTGTTAAAGTGAAGCCCCTCATGTCGAGCGTACAGCAGGGCGACAACAAAGCATTCCCAGGTGAGGACGTCTGTGCGGTTCAGACAATACAACGGCAGATAGAGCAGTTTCAGCTGAAAGAGCAGGAAGTGCTGAAGTCTTCTACATCACCAAACACTCCTCTTAAGGACAGAGAGACAAAGGGGCAGCAAAGCCCCAGAGGATTGTTAAAGCACCAGGTGAAGGACGATGCCAAGACCCAGGAAAAAGATCAAGAAACTTCAAACCCTAAAGTGACTCCTCAGCGGGTTTGTTCTCCGACATCTCAGCTCAAACAACCCAATCAAACTATCACTCTCACCCCTCCACATCTCAGGAGCCAATCTCCGGACAACACCCTGAAACCCTCCGATTGCGCCCCAACCCCAGCCCCCTCCCCGAGCTCCCCATCTCCTGCCCAGTCTCCTAGCGTCTCTCCATCTCCAAACCCATCGCCCACGCTCTTCTCCATCAGGAGTGCCTCTGGGGGTAAAGTGAAGAGAGGTGCCACCATCACAATTTCTCCAAGAAAGCCTGGGGGAGGAGGGGGAACGACAGGGTCTGCAGCAGGGTCCACAGCGGCAGGGGTGACACCCGCAAAGACCTCATCGCAGCAGGCCCAGGTGACCTCCTCTGTGGCAGAACCAGTGAAGAAGAAGTACCCCACAGTGGAGGAGATTGAGGTGATTGGCGGATATCAAAACCTGGAGAAGTCCTGTCTGATGAAGAACAGAGGGACCCTGAAAAGGGTGAGTAGAGACTGTGGTTTTTGTTCGCCTTCCACTCACGTAAATGTAATTTAAATAACAGATGTATTGGCTTCTTAACCGCACAAACAATAGCACCAAATAGCAGAGGGGACGTCTCCTGCACCTCCCAGTGATTCAGGTGTGTCATGTTAAGGCAGATTTCAAAGGCATGGTCGTCCCCCTGCGTCATCAGAGGTGGTCCAGAGGGCATCGCCTTGTGTCACCTGCCTGATGGTCCCTCGTCGTCACGCAGAATCCCCTTTCACTGTGAGAACATCCCTTTTGATTGAGAAGTGCAATCACCGACCTAAGCCAGTTAAAGCCTTATCAAGCACGACATCTTGATTCTTAGCCATAAAATCCTAGAGTGATCTGCTTTGCCAAATGCTTCTGCAGTCTAATTCTCTCCAGACTTTTGACTTTCACTCTATAATGATGATCTCAGCATACATATTTTAACCAAATGTGTGGGCAGCGGCAAAAAAATGACATTTTTGGACCTTTATTGTTCATTGTTGACACACAAAACGACGAGAGAGAGTGAATTGTTTGTTGCTTTGTTTGTTAATCTAGGGTAATTATAAGTGCAACAAAAAGTGTTTGATATAGTGCCCCTTAGAGCAAACAGTTAATGTTGCAGGCTTCGTGGAGACAGAGAGGTTGAGTAGGAAACCACAATGACGAGCAGCCAGCTCCTTCCTTCCATTTCTTTGCATTTTGCCTGCCCACCTAACATCACATGCTCGTCTGGGTGAATTCAGGCACAACAACACTGGCATTTACAGTAATTCAGTCTGAGCAGCTGGGAGTCAAACTACAAGTGAATCTCGCTGGAGTCAAAGTTCATATTAAGACTTTCTGTTTCCTCTTTTCACCTTCCCCTTGAATCCGGTCCTTGTTTGACAAAGAGTGGGAGATGAGCTCAGCAGAGTTGTTCAGCAGAGCAGAAATAAAATTTGTCCTGTATAACACCATGCTGATGATGAATCTGACTGTATTTATGTGTTTTGCTGCATCTGACTGCTTTTAGAAGAATCCTGTTGCTTATGATTTAATTTTTTTTCTATGTGATGGCTGTTGAACTGCAGTCTGCAGCCGAGTGTGTTGCAGGCTGCTTCCTTGTTCCCTCGCACCAATTCTGCCATTTTTGTTGAGTCAGCTCTCCGTTTCTCTCAGACAAATCTCCCTTTGTGTCTTCTTGGCTGTTTCCTAGCGGGGGTTTGGTCTGTTAGACTGCAGTCTTGGCACTCAGTTTTTCACCACGCTGACCCACTGCAGGGCTGAGGGTTACTGACAGCAGGCTGCCAGCTCTTAGTCCGACGTTGGTGAACAGGAAGACAGGCTGTTATAGAAAGACGTGAGGATTACTTGATTGTGGTCAAACGTGTCAAAATATCACAGTTTGACAGTCATACTCAGAGGCCTGTTGGTTGGTCCAACAGAAACTCCCTGTCACACTGCATGTTTTTGCTCACTTCCTCTTTCAAACTTCCTCCAAACAAGAGACACACATCGACACAAGGAAGTGACGTGGTATCCATTTATACAAATGGATAAAACTGTTTTAGCACAGGGCCATCTGTTTGGAAAGACAGGGCAACAGCAATCAGCATACGAATGATATCCCAGTGTTTGACGCTGTTATATGAACTTCTCCAGCTCTCTGCGGGCCCATTATTGTGCCTGATTTATCTATAAGCACAGTCCTCTTTAGCAGCACCGAGTGACCACTTTACGCCACTGATTCCCTGACCACCTGTCGCTCTCTCGTTGATGCCCTTCAGACTGTTCAGGCCTCCTTCCCTCCCCCATCTGAACCGCGGCATCATGTCACAGAGGGGGGTGATCTGCTTGCTCCTCGTCTCCCTCCTCCTCTTTCTCCTCTCCGGTTTTCTCTTCATATGCATAGTTTTTAACTTGGACTGCCTTTCCATCACCTTGCACTGGCTTGATCCAGACTCTTGAAACTTAAATGACAGCATTCATTCTTTTCTTTTTTTTTTTAAATTTGGGAATCTGGCGACGATTCAAAATTTATGCATTGATTAGAAATTATTGTCTGCATTTACTATATTCTAAGCACTCACATACACACTTTTGATTGTCTTCTTGAGCTATAAAAACATAAATTATGAGTCTGGGATGTGAAAACTTTGCAGCTTAAATTTAAAAATCTTTCTAAACACAGATAGAAACTTGAAATTTCAGCATTCCTAAACAAGCAGTACTGAACCTGTAAAGGTCTGATGTTAATAGAAATATTAAATTCCTGCTAATGAAAACCCTCTTTCGCTCTCTTGTTCTCCTACTCTTTCAGTTTCTGTCTCTCACCCGCTGCCTCTGCTGTCCTGCTGCGTTAGCTTGGGTTAATCGGGTTCAGGGAGGGAGGATTAGCCTCCTGTGCCTTAGCATGATTTGCCCAGCCTCTCTAATGCAGAGCTATTATCTGCACTCCACTGCAGACAGGCACTGACAGGGTGAAGCAGCGATAACATATAGCGTGTGTGGTGTGGTGTCTGGATGCTTCAAGCTCCATCCAGATCACGTCTGCTCCTCTTGATGTGTTTACTACAGTGCACGTCCAGGCCTCAGAGCTGACTCGCTGTTATTATAAGACACACTGCGGATGTGCTGCGCTGACCCATCCGTCTGTTTCCTGTCTGGTCTGTTTACACCCCGCAGACCTTTGAGTAAACATACTCCATGCCAATCGAGGCAAAGATGGGCTAAACACAGAGCAGCAGAGTCTCGTTCTGCTTTTCCACAATTATTGCAAACCAACTGCTTCCTGTTTATCTGTGTGGTGACAGTCCTGTCCTAATCAATATGTTGGTGCATGAAGTCTTCAGTCAGTAAGTACTCTGCAGAGGAGTATTTCTGCTGGGTTAAGCCTTGTGCTGTCAGTAAACATTACACTGACGAAGTACAAACATCTCACAGAGACGGACTGAGACTCTCCTTAGTGCCTCAAAGCTTGTTTACATTTGAACATGTAAGTACATGTCAGAGGAAAAGCCATCGAAAGTATAGAAAGGATACTGCCCTTTG
Organism: Chaetodon trifascialis; assembly: GCF_039877785.1. Classification (NCBI taxonomy): domain Eukaryota; kingdom Metazoa; phylum Chordata; class Actinopteri; order Chaetodontiformes; family Chaetodontidae; genus Chaetodon; species Chaetodon trifascialis. The sequence continues at coordinate 7,305,573 of NC_092072.1, read as the reverse complement.
CACTCACCTGGGCAAAATATGGATTAATTTTTTTTAAACAGCTAGTTTGCTTCACACAATTCAAGAGGGCCTACAATAATAAAAGCAATTGAAAAAAATGCATTTGACTAAAAGTAAAATAATCCTCTCACGTTTACAGGGAAAGGTGTGTTTCGATGAGGATCAGCTGGAGCAGGTGTGTGAGTACCCATCAGAGACCTCCATGCTGGCTCATAGCCCCTATCCTCATGACCTGTGGAGGCTGCAGGGAGAGGAAGCGCAGGAGGAGGAGGCTGAATTGGAGGGAGGAACGATTATTTCCAAAAGCACAAGGAACCCAGGGACTGCGACAAGGCGGGGTCTGAGAGTGGGTCAGTGTCACCCCCTTCTCAAAAAACACAGTGTGTAGTGAGTGAGATTATGAATTCGGATTGTTTTGCCATTTATGATGTCTTACAGACTCTACATATGTTTGGACTGTATTATGGCTAAGATGGCAAATTTCTGTTCCTTGTTTGTTTATTTTCACTGTGTTGTCGCCACAGAAGAGGCCTGGAGTGCCTGAATGTTCTTTAAATGATAGGCCTGGCTGTAAACTGTAGGCTATATTTTTCTTATTGCCAACAGACACTAAGAAAAGGCCAAAATCAGCAATGAATTTATCCTCCAACACAGGGGTGCCCAAGGTATTAATGATGGGCCACAGGCCAATAGCAAACAACTATTTTAGTGTGAAAAAGGTACACGATTCCAAATTCCCAGAGCAATTTTTATTATATCTATTTATTTGATAGGTAAAATCTGGTGGGCCAAATGAAACCTTATGGTGGGCCTATTTTTGGCCTGCGGCCCCCACTTTGGCCGACTCTGCTCTAACAAGTATTTCCTGTGAGGCCAGAGCCTGATATAGCTACTTTCTGTCATTGTTGTACTCTTTGTTTGAGAAATGTTAGCTAAAACCTACAGCACCCAGCTGTTTTACTAAATGAAGGAGCCCTTTTTTTAAAAAGCTAAGCCATGTATTTATGACCAATTGTTAAAGATTTGATAAAGAAGAAAGGAAGAAAACCTATCTGAGCTAGCAAGCTTGCTAAGTGACAGTTAGCAACTGTCAGTTAGCAAAGAGCAGGCCAGCTGACAGTAAGCAAGCTCTGACAGTTAGCAAGCTACATGTAGCTAGGCTAAATGTCTTTTAGCCAGATTGTTAGCTTGGTTGCTAACATAGCAATAAGTTCTCATACTGTAGCTGTCTGAATACCAACCCTGTTTTCTGGAGCATTTTTTTTATTGTGAGAGAGGAGTTTAGATAAAGATTGGTTGTAAAACACAGCTAATAAGCAACAATAGTTTCCTCCATTTTACACAATACTTAATACATGCTCTCCATTCCCTCAAAGACCAGTGTGAACTCTCTGTTAGTATAGCTTGCTAATGGCAAAAACCAAAGATCAGAGTTCATCAAATTTGATGCAAAAGATTAGCACAGAATTTAATTGAATTAAAATTACACAATGGTGTGACTGGGCCTGATAGCATTGTTGGTTTTGATCTTTTCATGTTATTTGATGAGAGTAAGAAAAATCTGGAACAACGCCAGCCTTATCAACAAACACACTGACCAATTTTCAGAGGTTTGTGACTGATAGCAGGTTAGCAGTGTGGGCAAGCTCAGTATAGTGAAGAAATAAAGACTTAAATTCCCATACATGATTTGTTTTAAATGCAGCAAAGGAAAATTTGGTAAAATGTATTTTCTTAGAGAGCAAATGGAATGGTATGGTTGCATTTATGGTCCTCACAAATCCATAAATGTCACTGTTGGTGAATGGGAAGTAGTTAGCTCCAAAAATGCTAAAAAAAAAAAAAAAATGGAACAGCGTGATTGACCTTATTCACCTTCCATCTCCGTCTCTCTATCTTCCAGATGAGTCTTGCCCTCGGTAGAAGCCAGTCACCTCGCCAAAATTGCCCATGTGATGAGATGACCAACATTTTGTTGAATATGATGTGATTTTTATTCTGCTTTGGTGAATTCGAATTCTTGAATTGAGCGTTGACTTGAGTGTTTGTAATCCTTGTGGTGTTTTTGTTTTATCTAGCATCAGCATGAATGAGTGTTGTGGAAGAAATGTACAGTCGAGGTTGTTCTATGCAGTTGAAAAAAGAAAATAATTGTGTTTACTGGGGAAGTTATTGCCCAGTTTTATTTTCAGGGAAACTGAGGGACAAATGTGAATGTATAAGTGTGGTACGTATCATAAAAGACCCTCGGATGTGCACTGAAGGATCACTTGTCTATGCAATATAATGAAACTGATATTTTATTTTTTTTGTCGATATATTTGATAGTTTCTAGATTCTAGATTTGAGTCAGCACTGCCTCAGCACAGAAGAGTGATGCTTATATCATCTGGTTTCATGTGCCTGCTGGATTTGCTCATACAGTACAGATGATATGAAGATCAGTTTATATAAAGACATTTTCAGAAAACAAAAAAACCCTCCTCTCAGCGGGTGTTGTGTTGAGCGTTGCAGGAACAGGGGTGGTGCAATGTGTGCAGGACAATTTTTTTTTTAGTGGTTTTTGTCTTTTGTGGGGTTTAATTGAGCCTTACTGTTCATAATGACAACCGTGATAGCAGTTCAGTTAATCTGTATGGATATAAATAAAGGAATTATTCTATTGTTTTTGTCATGTGGAAGCGGAGAGCACTATGTGAGTGAAAATCTCTGAGAGGAAGCAGAGGACAATTCAATTCACACAGTAACTTCATCATATTACAGCTGCTATCTGACTTTTGGCTGTATTACATTTATGACATAATATATACTTATATTTCTTGTTTGTACATGAATATTTTAATTGGTGAAAAAAGATGCTAATGTGTGAAAATTATTTTTTTTCTATGATGGTTGAAGAAGCTGGCTTCAAGAGAAAAAAAAAACTAATAAATATCTCTGGAAACATTTTTGTCTCTTCTTTTATTTGTTCATGGAATGATGAAAATGATGCTTCTCATAATTTATATTACCAAGACTGGGCAGTAAAGGAAGAAGTAGTTAATAATACATAAATATACTGAGATGGAAAGTTGGAAACCTTTTCAGTTATATCACATGATCTTCCTCAGCAGCAGATGGAATTTCCCAGAAACTGTAGGCATAAAAAGTTACCATTTTTAGAGTTAGCAGATTACACCAGGGAAATAAAAACTAATAATTACATATGTTTTGTTAGTTATCCATTATGCTAACTGTCATTTCCAATCAGCAAAGAATGTTTAAAAAACTATATTTGAGGGGCAATAATTAAATCTCTCTCTCTCTTTCTCTCTCATACAAACATACACAGAGTTCAAAGTTCATTCAGGAGTTCAGCTACATTCATCCTTTTGGACTGGGTCACTTCACAATTTATTGAGTACTACTCTTGGAAGAGTTAACACCTGATCCATCATTTCTCATCTCTATTCTTTTTTCTTCCTCCCTGAAACACATAGGTACACCCAATAGGATGAATTCTGCTTAAAGATCCATTGCTGTCATGGAGTGGTGGAGTATACTTTTTTGTAGTGTTAATAAATTAAACTTTTTGGAAGTAATTAATGTGTCCACTTTCACTGATTCCCGTTAACTCATTGCATGGCTTAAGGTTTTAAAGAGTTGCACAGTTGGTATACACATTCAAGAGACAGAAAAGACCGAAAAGGTGTGCGTTATCAAATGTGGTGGGCCGGTCTGGTCCAAAATGCCAGGGCCGATTTTTTGTCCCAGTCCGCCCCTGACCATCAGTGATGGTCATTGTTTAGAACTTGAAAAAAATTAATTGGTTTTTGAGCTCACATTGCTGGACCACCTGCCACTTTGCCCCTTGATGCCCAAAGTGCCCTTTTGGGTACATATGCATATACACATAATCATATCATGAAACACTTCCCCTCTTTTACGTCGGTAACGTAATGTGTTAGGATCTGCGAGAATGGAGAGAAAACGAATTTTTTTTAAATTAACAATTATTTCATTTCATTTTATTTTATCATCTTTCTCCCCCGGTATGTTTGAGCATTGAAGTTGTTGCTTACTTGTTTTAGCAAAGGTTTCTTACTCTCTGCGCCATCATGAGGCGTAACAGCGCCACTCTGTGGAGAGCTGCGGTATTACACGTTGAGTTTGGAGTCACGTAGCTGTTTACGGAAATAATTTTTACGTCAGCACGTGTGCAGACTTGTAGCGTTAATCCAACTCGGTTCAGTACGTGAACCGTCGCATGCTCGCAGTCTAATGGAACAAAACACCGTGATGTCTTTCCTCCATACGCGTGGGATGTTTTCAGAGTAGGATCTCTCGCGCCATGAGGACTCTCATCTACATCCACCATGGAGGAGTAGGAGGAAGGCTGCGCTTCTTTCTGACCGTCTGACTCGGTGGGGATTGTGCAGAAGTTGTCGGAATATAAAGGCGAAGCCGCGTTTTGCAACACAGATGCAACATAGAGTGGATTTCTGATTTAAGGAAGCATGATTTTGAGGAAAATTCAAGCAGGAACCCGCAGAGCATGGCTGTCTCGGGTGAGTCTTTCTCTGGTTTTAAAGTTAACTCTTACACTAAGAAGAGTCAGTCTGTTGACTTATCACAGTGTACTCTAACGTGCAGTGTACTTATTTGTTGTTGTTAAACGAGCTGCTGGCAGTGGATCATATTTCCACAATCATACCTTTCACACTTCCTATTTTGATACGCCCGCCTGTGCCCTGCCAGTGCTGGCATGGTCAGACTGATGACAGGCAGATTTACTCTGCTCTGTGATAACACTGAAAACGTTTTAATCTCCATGCTGCACTTGAGGGACTTTGTCCTTAAATGTCTCACTCTTCCTTCCAGGTTTCATTGAGGCAGGAGCCGTGTCTCTTCTCCTCCGTGCCCTCCCAACCTGTGCCCCCTCTGGCCCAGACCCTGCAGGGCTATCTGAGGGCCCTGGAGCCCCTGTTGCCCCCCGAGGAGCTCAACCACACCCGCAGGATGGTGCAGGAGTTCGGCAGGCCGGGCGGCCTCGGCGCGCTGCTGCAGGAGGGCCTGGAGAGGAGAGCCAGAAACGCAAGGAACTGGGTCTGTGTCTGCTGTATCACTGTGGGAAGCGTGACAGATGTCAGAGGAGGATATGGGTGAAAGAGCTGCTGTTATATATCAGTTTATCAGGCCAAAACAGTAGTGCAGAAACCCCCCAAAAACAAAACAATACCAGTGCTTTGGTTATCAACAAAAATGTTTAACATCAGAAAGCCAGGAAATGTGAGTAAATGAGTTACCAGATATTTTCTTTCGTACCAAAATATCAGCCCCTTGTTCAAACTTGACAAAGATGCAATAAAACCAAACTGCAGCCTCATTGGCTGAAAAATGGAGCCAATGAAGAAGTACTAAGAACTGCAGTTGTTCAAATGGCCACTTGAGTCTGGCTCCAGAATCAGAATCAGCGTTCCTTTTCCCTGAGGGGAAATTGTTTTTTGTAGCAGTGCTCCATACAAAATAGAATGATAGATTAGAATAAAATTAGGAAGAAAGAACGAGAAGGAATATATATATAAAGGCAATATAAAAAGAAACAGAATATTAATACTAAGGATATATGTAAATAAGAAATATACAAATATACAGAAATATACCACACAATAAGCAGTAAAACAAGTATTTTTACTATATACTGAGCAATTGGGTGTGCAAATTGAGATGGAAAATATATATTAGAATTACACTATATACTGAATATTGAGTGTGCAAAATTGAATTAGATGCGCAGAAACTGAAATTGTAAAATAAACAAATATCCATTGACCCCCATATTACAATGGTGACTTCATTCTCTGCTCAGGTCGCCTTTACTCCACTACAGCGAGTAGATGTGTGCTACTGTATTACATTAAAAATCTCATATAGAACTTTGAATGTCTCCCCTGCAGATCTCACCCTGGTGGGTGCAGTGGGCGTACTTGGAGGGCAGACAGCCGCTGCCTGTGCACTCGAACCCGGCCATCTCTCTGCCCAGGAGAGATTATAACGGCTGGAGGAGCCAGCTAGTGTGAGTCAGCACACACACACACACACACACACACACACACACACACACACACACACACACACATTAACACAGCGTACTAGCGTCTGTCTGACTGCATTCATCTGATGCTGGAGGTACAGATTTTCGTAATCAATACACTGATTTGTCAATAAGTTCCCATCACAGAGCAGACAGCTGGCCGAGTGGTCCAAACAAAACAACATTGTTGTGTTTATTTAGTGTCAGTAATCTTTGCGATGAAGACGCTCTGCCAGGATGTTGCCCTTCAACATGATCTGCAAACGCACACCTGTTTCTTTCCTCAGTCATTGTTGTAACTTGATTACCTGCCCCTCTATGAGCTGAGGAAACTCTGCAACCTTTGGACGAAATCATCGCATAAACTGAGATAATTCATTGTTGTCGAGCTTAAAATTTGTTTGTTTTTTCTGAGATTCTTGTAAGTTATCCTGCTCTTTTTGTTGTCGCCGTTTGTGTTGGGCAGTGATGAATTTCCTCCTGTGCATCTTTAAAGCAGAGCGAATAATCAGCCGTGAAACTTAACGAGACGTCTGACCACACATTTTCGTGTCCACGCAGGTTTGCATCCAAACTGATCGCAGCAGTTCTGGACTTCAAGGCCAAAATCAACACGTAAGTATGACCGAGCTGGACCCAATTAAAAATGACAATTACTGATCGTGTCATTGTGCTAAACGTAAATGAAGCAGTTGAATGGAGGGTTTGTTTTTTAAGTGGGGTTGTATGAGGTAGTCAGTGTATTGTGTACGGTGGATGGCAGTCGGGGCGGCACGGTGGCGCAGCAGGTAGTGTGCGTGCCTCACAGCAAGAGAGTCGCTGGTTCGATCCCCGGGGCCTTTCTGTGTGAAGTTTGCATGTTCTTCCCGTGCATGCGTGGGTTCTCTCCGGGCACTCCGGCTTCCTCCCACAGACCAAAAACATGCTCATTAAGTTAATTGGTGAGTCTAAAATTGCCCCTAGGTGTGAGTGTGAGCGTGAATGGTTGTTTGTCGTCTGTGTTGCCCTGCAACCGACTGGCACCCGGTCCAGGGTGTACCCCGTCTCTCGCCCGTTGACATCTGGGATAGGCTCCAGCCCCCCCGCAACCCTGAAAGGGATATGCAGTATAGAAAATGGATGGATGGATGGATGGGTGGCAGTCGGCACAATCCGGGGTTGGAGAAGCAGCAGGAGTGACGTGCAGCCACCTAATGGCCCGCCTAAAGAAATCAGTTTAAGTGTATGTTACGGCTTAATCTTGCTATCAGTCAGCCCTGTGCAATGGCAGTCTGAAACTGTTATATCACCATCTTCAAAGCCACCAGACTCCTTTGAGAAAAACATGAATTTTACCTTGCAGAACACGGGAGGTGCTGGTCGGCTGCTGCCATGATTGGTTATTTAGTTTTTTGCTATCGTGTGACATCGGTGCTTTAAAGTGTTAGTTTGGATTCACTGAAGTCACACAATAACACAAAGTAACAAATTTAGCAAGGTAGCAGTACACCAGAAACTCCCATAGTATGCAAGTGAAAATAGCTGTTTTTTGTGGCATTGGAGAGAGTGACATGACTGTGAAAGGACTGCGTGCAACAAAAAGACATTTCTGTATATAATTGTGTCCCAAAAGCCTTATTTTGCTGTGCAGTCACATTTAATGGAGTACAGATTTAATCACGCGTTACTGCTCTGTAGTGCAGAGAGAAGTCAGTATTAGCAGCACAGACAGTTCACGATATGAAGTAATCCCATTACAAATTGATCCTGCTGTTAATAATTATGTGTAGAGCCAGTTTTTAACAGTAAACTGTTGTCAACCTTTGTTCAGATGTTACAGTAATCCTCCTTCTTACTCTGCTGTGTTACAGTCACTTTCTCTGGTTTCTATTTAAGTGCTGTAACCTTAAACCGGCTGAGCCTGCGTTTCTCTGCTGTATGATGTTATCTGTGTCTAAATTTATATTCCCACACTGACTGTTACAGTATCTGTGCAAAGCCAGCAGCACGCTGCTCAAACGTCTGCCGTCTTCTACTCTGTTACCCGCTCGTCTCAGAGATCTTCGGCTTTGGTTCAGTCAGTTTAGAGCAGCAGTTTTATCACATCAGGATACGTCTGATAGGTCTGTTATCTGATAGCGTTACATATTACAGTCATTTCAACAAAAGTATTTAATAAAAAGCATATATCCAGAAAAATGAAACTGATCATTAACAAAGACTGTCTGGTTGTCTCTGCCCATCAGCGGCCAGCTGCTGACCGAGTACATGCGAGGGAAGCCTCTGTGCATGGACCTCTACCCGCTCCTCTTCTCCTCCTGCAGGATCCCGGGTCCCAAACACGACTACATCGCCCACCACGGCCGCTCCCGGCGCTCGCCAACGCACATCACAGTCGTCAGGAACTACCAGGTGAGATGAGCCAGATGTTTCCTCCTCTGTTCTCCCTCGTTGTTGACTCAGCTGTTACATGCAGTCATGTTCGGTCTTGTGCCGTCACACCTTTTTTTTTCCCCTTGCTTCCTGTTTATTAAGTTTCTTAAGGCTTAAACCAATTACAAATGCGCCGAGCCTTGAAAGGTGAAGTCACATGATCGCACAGGAAGCTCATTTGGCAGCAGGTCGTCTGGTGAGATCACAGATTTTGGCAGAGAGTGGAATCTGGCTCCAGTCCTTTTAAGTTAAGATGCGTGTGCTCTTCTTCTTTAGTCACCCCCTCGTCTTCATATCAGATGAAAACATGTTCTGTGGTTGCTGAATTTACGGTAAATTTCACTTGAAGCATGTCGAGAAATTCATTCAGTTGATTCTGTTGCTGCTATTTGGCATCGTTGTCAGTAATGTCATGAGTCCAGGTGACGTCGGTAGAATTGAAATGAATTGAAAAGTTAAGATATGTGCACAGCAGCAGCAGCACTGTGCGTGTTGGCGTGATTGTGGAAGAGAAAAGCTCCAGAGGTGAAATGAATCAGCACAAATATGTTTACCGTGAACACAACACACCCAAAGACAGCGCGCATCACATCAGCAGTAAACACAACGCTGTGTTTGAGTCAGGTGACACCTGTCGTTTGTCCAAACCGACACAGAAAGCTTCACCTCCCTAACATGACCACCCGCAGAGGTCAGACGTGACAAAGACAAAGAAACATCCTCTTCCTCTGTCTCTCTGCTAGTTCTTCCAGCTGGAGGTTTACAACAGCGACGGCTCCCGGATGACGGAGAGTCAGATCCACAGTCAGCTGCTGAGGATCAGGTCTCAGTCCTGGAAGACGGACAAAGAGCCGATGGGCATCCTGACCAGCGAGCACCGTCACACCTGGGGACAGGCCTACAACCGCCTGCTGAGAGGTAGATCACAGGACTGCAGATATGTGGTGGAAAATTTTTTACCAGAGTGCACCATGGCTTTTTTAGTTTATACCTTCCTGCTGTTGGTTTCCATTGAATTTGATTGTGTTACTACAGTCAAACTGCAAAAAAACAGAGAAAAGGACACCATAAAAATGTCAACCCTCCTCATTCGCCTGGATTTCACCCTTCTCTCCTCATGTCCTCCTTTTTAAATGTTTTCCCTTAAATCTCATGTATTTTTAGCCTTTTGAAAACAAAAACAAAGGTTGGCTGTCACGTTGACGGGGGGCATGCGGAGTCCTCCAGTACTGCAGGTGGCAGTAATGTAACATTAGCTGTAACATGTAGTGATGAGAAGTCAATCAGATGGCACCCACCAATAAAATAATAATAATAAGAAGAAGAACAGCAAGGAAAAGGACAAGAAGAAAAAGAGGGGAAGAGGGAGGAGAAGAGGAACAAGAAGGAGAAGAAGAAAAAGAAGGAGAAGGAGGTGAAGAAGAACTGTATAAGCTAAGCTATATTAAGCCAGCTAGCGAGGCTGTGGTGCCACATCATGTACAGTAGGCTTTGTTGTGGATCATTCAAAGTGTATTTGTCATCAGATAATGATAAGATAAAAAATAATAATGAGTTTGACTAAAATGACCAACAAGTATTGGTTTTGGTGAGACTGAATTGACTGAAAAGTTCAATACAGTCTGGTGACTCAGCAGTTTTCATTGTCTAAAACGAGAGACAGAGTTCTAGGTTTCTTTGACTAAGATAAGACTAAAATGTCCAGACTTTTAGTCTTAGACTAAAACCTGACTGAAAAAAACTGGATGACATGAGTCAGATCTGAGATGTCCAAGCTTCATTAAATGCACCACCAGAGAGGCGTTTTGCCAACACCTCCTGCTCTTCTCTGCATGAGGAAAAGCTCACTGTGATGGACTGATTATCTAACTTTTAAGTTTTAAGTGTCTGAAAATGCTTTTATTGCACCACATCAGCATGAAGTGAAGCCTGGAAATCGATCTGAAATCTGTGTTTGCTTTTTGGATTTGTGTAAGTCTGATATGTATATATGTTTAAATACTCAGCCTTTTTTTTCTGCTCTTTCTGTCTTTCTGTTGCTTTGTGTGTGTGTGTGTGTGTGTGTGTGTGTGTGTGTGTGTGTGTGTGTGTGTGTGTGTGTGTGTGTGTGTGTGTGTGTGTGTGTGTGTGTGTGTGTGACTCAGATAAACTAAACAAGGAGTCGGTGGGGCTGATAGAGTCGGGACTTTTCTCCCTGTGTTTGGATTCTCCAGTCATGAGGATATCAGATGAGAAGTATGCACACGCATGCACGCACGCACACACACACACACACACACACACACACACACACACACACACACACACACAACCTAACTCTTTCTCTCCATCCCCTGTCTCATAATCCACACTCAGGTATTTCTGTGTTTGCTAAATACGTTGAGTAATCCCGTGTGTGTGTGTGTGTGTGTGTGTGTGTGTGTGTGTGTGTGTGTGTGTGTGTGTGTGTGTGTGTGTGTGTGTGTGTGTGTGTGTGTGTGTGTGTGTGTGTGTTCAGATATCATTGTGCTGTCTGTTGACATTCGGTCTGAAGTAACAATGTACATCACTTCCTCAATTTGAAATGGCGTCTCGGCTTTGTGTTTAAATAATCATAAACACTTAGGTTTGAATGTCTTGAACAATTGACATTCTTTACTTAAGTAAAAGTAGAAATACCACAGTTTAGAAATACTCCATCACCAGTCCTGAGTTCAGATGAGTCATGTAGTACTGCAGTATATCATGTAAGCATATGTTCTTTGTACAGTGGAACCAGTAACTACAACTATCAAATAAATATAATGGAGTTCAAATATAAAGTAGTGTTGCTTTCATCAACGAAAATTAAGACTAAATATCGTCGTCAAGGAACCTTTATCACGTGACAAAAAGGAGATGAGACGCAACATAATTGCTGGTCATGTGGCGATAACCATAATTAAATATATAATGCAATATCGTTGACGAATAAGAACGAGACTAAATGTGGTTTACAAAATAAAATGCTAAAATGTCTCTTCATTTTCGTTGACTAAAGGTTGACTAAGGTAACAATAATATAATAATAAGACAACCTTGTTTGAATTGTGAAATAGGTTTGACTAAAAGAAAATTTTGGTTTCGTCTATACTATGAGGTATTTATACTATATTGACTGGGTTAAATAGAATTGCATCACTAAAAAGAGACTAAAATACAATATTCATTGAAACTAGACTGAAATGTCATCACTTTTCGTCGACTAAAACTAAAGAAAACAGTCACGGATAATTCTGACTAAAACTAAAATGCTCAGACCTTTAGTCGACTGAAGCTTGACTAGACTAAAAAGAGTATGAACGTGACTAAAACTAATAAAAACTAAAATGACAGCTTGACACAAAGACTAGACTAAGACTAAAATTAAAACAGGCCGCCAAAAATAACACTAACTAGAAGTATCAAATAAATATAATGGAGTTCACATATAAAGTAGCATGAAAGGGAAGTCAAGTATTTTTTCTTATTGTGTTGATCTTATTTGTTCTGGCTTTGATTGACAGGTATGCCAGCCGTAAGGCAGCGCAGGTTCTGCACGGAGGCGGGACGTTCTCCAACAGTGGAAACCGCTGGTTTGACAAAACGCTGCAGGTGAGCAGCAGGAATCTTCATGTACAATAAGGAAAGGCTGGTTTCGACTAGCTGACGGAGCTGCAGCTAACTCGTCTGTGTGTTTGTTTGAGTAGTTTGTGGTGGGCGAGGACGGCTCGTGGGGTCTCCTGTATGAACAAGCCACGGCCGAGGGTCCGCCCATAGCAGTGCTGCTGGATCATATCCTGGAGTACTGGTGAGGGAAAGGCCTGATGAGGAGAGACATGATCATATCCTGATGGACTGTCTTCTTGCATACTCGTCTACAAGTAATCGTATGTTTTCTTGACTGCAGTGAGAAACCAGACCCAAAGAGAGCCCCGCTGGTCCCTCTACCGATGCCCAAGAAGCTTTACTTTCACATAGACCGAGAAATTAAGAGGGACATTGAACACGCCAAGCAGAACCTCGATATGTAAGCGTCTCACTTCGTCTCTTAAGCTGGGTGTTTCAGTGTGAATGTAGCGTCTCTCCAGGATGGTGAAAGAATGGCGTCGCTGCACATTGTAAGCTACGTGTTTGCTTTTGCCCTTCAAATCTAACAAAGCTGAAATGAACGTGGCGTGCAGCAGAACCACAGGAGCGTAAACACAGTTATCTCCTCTGGGTGAGTGTAACCTTGAGGAGAAGGAAAGCTGCCATTAGCTCCACTGCCTTCTCGAATCATTTAGCAGTCGTTATTGTGATCCAGGCCTTTCCCACAAGCCTTTATGCACCGCTGTGTCATTTTAGAGTCTCTTCAGTCATCCCAAAGCCAATATTTAAATGTGGAGTAGAACTTTTTCTCACATGTGGTGAAGGCTTGAGCTGGACTGTTGTTACACCTGCAAATTACGTGCATGGCAACACTATTTAGCATTCGTTAGCAGGATATAAACATTTGCATCTGATCCTCCCTGAATCACCACCTGTGATCAGGTGACCAGTGTCCATACCTGAGAAAGTCTGTTTGCTGTAAAAGGCCATGAGGCATGGCTGAAAGTTATTAAAAAAGAAAGCAAATCAACCTTCAACCTTCAATCACGACTACAAAATAACGTTAAAAATCTCCCGCAGACTCATTAACGACCTCGATGTGAACGTGTTCAACTTCAAGAAGTTCGGCAAGGAGCTTCCGAAGCAGCACAAGCTGAGTCCTCACTCCTTCATCCAGGTCGCCCTGCAGCTCGCCTACTACAGGTCAGTGACGCCGTCAACACGCTCAGCGCACAGGAAGTCTGGTTGATGACGTCATGAGAAGAAAAAAAAAAGCAAGAGGCCCAAAGAGAGTCTGATTGTGTAGCTTTCAGTCACAGTTCATGATACTAGAACCAAAATAAAATAAAACATATTGTGACACATAGAGCATGTGATGATGTGTATCTGTGGCTGGTTGGTTCAGTGTGAGGAGTTGAACCGGAGGTGCAGAGGGAGAGACATGAGGCAGAGATACTGCGGGAGGTGAATTGCACAATTTGAGCAATTTATGTGACTCCGCCTCGGTGTCACAACTCGGTCAAATCTGAACACACAGATCTCTGGTGTCTATGGGGAATAAATGTCCGTAAATCTGCTTAGAAATTACAGAACTGATACGCAACTTCAGAACTTGCCTGAGAATCGTGACGTTTTTAAGTTTTCTTCAGTATGAAAGTAATCCAGTGATAGTCGTCTGTACATCCATCGGTACGTTGCGAACAGGAAGTGCTGGTAGTTAATTCGGCATGACTTTTAAAAGCACCACTTTGCAGAAACATAAACAAACAGAGGCTCGGTTTTGTCTGAGCGGGGTCCCACAGTGTCAGACTCCTGATTTAGATCACTTGTTTCTGCATTCTTTGCGGTTTGTGCTTTGAGATTTCTCTCCCTTTTCTTTTAGAGTTCACAAGGAGGTCTGCGCTGCCTGCGATATCATCTCTCAGAGGATGTTTCGAGGAGGACGGACAGAATACATCCGCTCGCCCACAAATCAGACGCTCAAGTTCATCCTCGCCTTCGATGATCCATCTGTATCGGTGAGAGACGCCGGTGAATTGTTCGTTGGAGCTGGTTTGCTTGCTTTCAGCCGCAAGGAGAAATGTGGTTTCGCTTGCGATCACAGTGTGTTTCATTTTTTGTGTTGCAGCGGGAAGCAAAACTACAGCTGTTCAGAGAAGCTGTTGATGCTTATGCAGCTCTGACTAATCAGGTAAATAACAAGTGAACTCTCAGCTGCTTTTGTCTTCTGTTATTAACAGATGAACATTATCTTCCAGAGTTTCTGTTTTTTCCTGCTCTGTTCAGGCACTTAAAGGACACGGCATTGAACGCCACCTGCTGGGGCTCAAGCTGCAGGCCATCGAGGAAGGACTGAGCATTCCCAAAATCTTCATGGACACAGCTTACGGCCTGGCGACGCACTGGAAGCTGCGAACAGGACAGGTGTGTGTTTCTGTGTGTGAAAGTGTGTCTTTGTTGCTTAGAGGGCCATGGCAGTCCTGTGTCACAACACGAAGTGGAAATTTTGTTAATGTTACCATGAATATGTAAGAGGGAACTTTCTGTCTGTCAGCAGTTTTCCAGTTGTTGTGGAACATGTGACGTTCCCATAAAGTGATGCATTTACTGTCATTGCAGTCTGGGAGTTCCCTCAATCAAGTTGTTTTTTTTTTATGAAGACATTCAGCCTTGTAGGTTATTTGCTCCTCCGTGTCATACTGTAAACCTAAAGGCTGATTTTGCCCCTGACATCAGAAGCTCATGTGTTTTTTATGGCTTGCAGTAATTTTCCTGCTTTTCTAAGTCACATTTTGAGCTTTTATCCCTTTACAACAGCTACTGTGTGCAGTGTGCTTTGTTTTTTCTTAACCTGCTCATTCATCCTCTTTGTTTCAGCTGTATTATGTTTTGATTTGATGTCCGGATGAGTGATTTTAAGCAGAGCAGGTTTTATTTTGCACATTTAAACTCTTTGGTCTGATGTAACTCTTAACAGTGGGATGCAGTTTATTGCTCCGAACATAAATTTGATTATTTTAGATGTGATTTTGCATACGTATGCCAGTGACGTTTGTGTTGATACTGTTGGTCCTCTTCAGCCTTATCGCCCGGTGCAGGTCTGATGTTTTCTCTGTTCATGCATTACCTCATGTCTGTCCCTGTTGTCTCGCTCCGTCAGGTGCCTGCGAACACAGACAGCGTGATGTGTTTTGGGCCCCTCGTTCCTGATGGCTACGCCGTTTGCTACAACCCCCAGGCGGACCACGTCCACTTCTCCATCACGGCCTTCAACTGCTGCGAGGAGACACATGCAGAGACATTAGCTGTCACCCTGAAGGACACCTTGTGTCATCTACAGGAGCTTCTGCAGCCTACTGTGTAGAGCTGCTCCTGTCCACTCTTCTACACCTGGAAATAAGGCTTTATTTTCTTCAACAACATTTTGCAGAAGTCTTGATGAGTCTTGTTTTTGACGTGGATGTTTTCTGCCGCGTGCCACATTACGCTTCACTAGAGCGCTTAAATCTGAGACCATACTGAGGACTGAACTCGGCGTCTCTGTGGTGCTCTAGATTCTTTTTTTAAAGTTTTCGATGAAGCAATAAATCACTTTCCTTTTCTAGCAAGAGCTGAGCATGCAAGCTGCATTATAGTTGCTACAGTGGGAGCACTTGGACGCATCAGGTGCTACAATATCTCGGTGTGAAAGCAAAACAAAGATAAGCCAGCCTGACACTCCATTGTTGGTGAGAACAAGCCAAAGACACGTATGTAAAGTGACCGCACTCCTTTCACAAGTCATGATGAGACGACCAGCAGCTTTCCTTGTACCTTCTACTGAGAATACATAAATACGTTTGCACTGCCATCAAAGGTAAAATGTTTTTGGAAACTGCTGATTTTGTGTCTGAACAAGTCTGTTTGAAATGGACCAAAAGCCAGAGATCTGGTCATGAATGGCGACCATGCATGTTTGCATATTGAAATGACTGTAAAGAGGCGTTGACCCCCTCGCTGGGGCGTGTTGTTCTGCTCTCGACCTGCAGAACTTAATAAAGCCTGTCATCACGTGATTCTCATTTAAAGGCTTTGTATGTGTTGTGAGAGAAGGATGGTACACAGACACCTCAGAGATCTCTGTGCTTGTTTTGCGATGACTTGTGTGCCAGTGTTAAAGCATCCCTGCAGAAATCAGTGAGCTATTTCAGATATGCTGTAAACCACAAGACGTCGTGCTCATTTCTTAAGCAGCCATGAGACCCGGAGCAGGGCTGCCCACAAAGCATGACTACCATGCTGACACTTTGTAAAGCACTTTATAACACCTAGAGACAGACATGTTAATATAGTGCGAACTCTATTTGCACCTATCCCTCCATTGTAGGCCAACAGGGAAACACAAAGAGGGAATTTTGTACAAAAAACACATTAACGTCATGTATTTTTGCAGGGGATGAAGACTAGATTATGTCCCCCATCACTTGCATTGAAAGCTCATTAGGAAGGGCTCTTTTTGTATGAGCAGGAGGAACGATGGCAGCAAACAAGCCCTGCTTCAGTGCTCATGTGCTTTAAGAAAAATTGCGAATCAGTCCTTTAAGGAGTATGCTCTTATATTCTTTTCAGCCCTGCTTTGTTAATCATTCAATCTTATTTTATGTCTGTGTCATCGTAGGTTTTTGTAACCCAGCTATACTCTCTGTGCCTGAGACAGTCCTTTAACAGAGATTTTTAACCCCAGCGAGGAACTTTCCTGGTTAAATAAAATAACTTAAAAAATACTGTAAGAAGTCATTAATAAGAAGTGGCTTGATAAAAAGAGAAACATCTGGATAATACGATTGATTTTTACCGTATTATTGTACAAGGTCTGACCTATATAATGGCTGTTATAACTATGCAATAACAGAGGGGGGCCTTTCCGTGTCCGTGCCGTTGATTGGACGAGTTGACCGGACGTGACGTCAGTAGCGTCCGCATCACTTTTAATTTAAAACCGGAACAAACAAAAGAAACCAAAGCAAAGCGCAGCAGCTGGCCGGTGTTATTAAACAGAAAACACACGGTGTGTATGTGTGTATGTGGAAAAAGGCTCATTTATTTATTTATTTGAGGGACGAGCTCTGCTGAACCGCAGCTGGGGAAGAAATGGAGAGATGAAGATGATAGCACAACATTAGCCAAGCGTCAGGACTTTATGTTTGGATTTTATCTCACGCGTCTTTTATTTTGTAAAGCGTTACGGTTTCATTTGGTGTTTCTTTTTTAAACAAAATTTAATTTTTCTGAGTTATAATGAAGAGCTCACATGCTGCCATGTCAAGCCCGAGGAGGACGAGGGAGTGCGGGCCGGCCGGGCTGCTGTACCCGCTGCTCGGTGCGTGTCTCTGGGCTGCGGTTGTCGGATACAAGCCTGTGGTCATAGTGCACGGTTTGTTCGACAGCTCAGGGGATTTTATAAACTTAGAGCGGTTCATCAACGAGGTGAGTGGTCGGGCTGAAGAGACGCTGGTTCACTGTGGTTGTTATAAATATAATGTGGAGAGGAAGATATATGCATGTTGTCTTACAGGGCTCGACCCTGTACAGTTTGAGATGCAGGCCTTACAGCTTGTATAAGCACAGCTAAACCTGTATCTGCACACTGCAATATTATACCTTTGCTTTTATCACAATGGTAGAGCCAGAAGACTGTCTTGTAATGTAAATTGAATTAGTTTTCTGTGTTGTTCCTGCAGCAATACCACAGGAAAGTGAGTGGTTAGTTCTGTACTGTGGGCTCATATACTTACATGTATTATTATAGAGCTGTGCATGTGTTACCTTGGTTTATTATAATCTGTAGCATTCTGTAATATTCCATAATGTTATCCATAATTTGTGTATGTGATCTATCTTGAGCCAATCTGGGCTTTTTGTCACATTAAATCTATGAGAATTAGGAGGTGTGCAGGAGGTTTTTTTCAGTGAAGTTGCCACTGTTGGTAGTATCAGTGAAATGTGCCCTTTCCTGCTCTCCCTCTTGAATCCTCCAAACCCCTCACACACCCTGTTAAACAGACACACACTTCAATGCTGTGCTGGGAGTGACATGGTTGAGGGAGGTTTTTGTGGTGACTCCGGCAAGGTTGATGTGGTTAAACTCCGATTAAGTTCCTCTTTTTCACCTCTGTTGTATCAGAAAGTTTACAATGAAAACCAAACGGCGGATATTTTTGGCAAAAAACAAATTGAAAGCGGAAATGCAGACCGCGCTCTCTCTGCTTCAGTTCGCCTGTGATCCAGCCTTCTTACCAAACAGCCCGATGAATCATCAATATTTCACACACATCCTGATCAATTAGTAGCTTAACATCCCCATGGACCTTTGATAACACAGGAGGTTTGCTTTGCTTTGCTTTGCTTTTAATGCTGAGGTTAGCGTGTTGCTCCTTGTAGCTGTTTAACACTTCATCCAACAATATGAGGAGTTATTTACACACAGTTCCTCACTGCAAGCTCAGTACAGACTGTTTCTGAAGCAATAACACCCCCTTCTCTCTCCTGCAGTCTCATCCTGGGACAAACGTGACGGTCATCGACTTGTTCGACAGAAGTGCCAGCCTGCAGCCCATGTGGAAGCAGGTGGAGGGATTCAAGGCAGCTATTTACCCAATAATGCAAAACGCAGCAGACGGGGTCCACTTTATCTGCTACTCTCAAGGTCTGTGAGTGCATTTGTGCAAGTGCAGTAGAAACATAAATGTGGTATTTGCTGGAGATTATGAAGCGGTCTTGGTATGTGTCTTTAAATCCAATGTCATTCTTGCAGAAGGTGACCTCAGAGTGACACAGTATTCTCTACATTGGAAATATTTTCCATCTGTATGAAAAAGATGTGGCTTTACAAGCTTCTGTATCTGTTGTTTTATTGACTGGATCGATTTCTTTATGAGTCTTTGATTTCTGCTTCTGTCAGAAGTTGGAAATTCCCGGCCAGCAGCTTGTAATTCAAACTGCAAAATGCCCCAGTCGTTAGAACCAGGGGAATTGATAGGTATGCTGATTAGATTTTCTGTGTCCAACGTACACGTAAATTACTTGTGAGCAAGCTTTCCTAACCTGTTACCTATGCACATCAGTATTTCTGAAAAGAGAAAATTCTTTTCTCATCATTTTCACATGCTTTTAGATTAGATTAGATAGATTAGAGTTCACGCTGTACTGAAAGTCAAGATGAAATGTATTTTCAGGAACATAAATGTGAAAAATAATGGTGTAATCTTTACATTGTGTGCAATTAATACAATTTGATAAAGATCATTTTCAGCAATTTTGGTAACTGATTAATCATTTAAGCATTTCCTTGAAGCAAAGATGCCAAATGTTTCCTAATTCCAGCTTCTAATTTCTGATGAAAAAAGCAAGACATTTAAAGATGTCACCTTTGTCTTACAGAACTTATAAGGGGAACTTTTCACTACTGTATGACATTTATTCAGCTTAAAATAATGAAAATAAAGGAAAATAATCAGATGGCAGCCCTTAAGAAATGAGTTCTTCTCGTGTTTTCTACCTAAGTCATCATTAAGTTGCATTTTTCCTGGTAAAAAGCCAGTATTTTCCAGCATCCACACGAGTGATTATCTGTAAGTATTTGTCCACTGCCACACCTCCTACAGCGGGGAAATTACAATGTGTCTGCCCTCACTGCAAAGAGGAAGAAGCAGGTAAAAAGAGTGATGAAAAAATACTTCTTTGTTTATCACAGGTGGGCTGGTTTGCAGAGGAATCCTCTCCACTCTGTCTGACCACAACGTCCAGTCTTTCATCTCTCTGTCCTCGCCACAGGCCGGGCAGTACGGCGGTAGGTTCACCTTCGAAAGCTAAATGCTAGCTAAATGTTTGTTTTCAGCTGAAGCAGGCAGCTGTTTTCAGTGAAGGGTCTCAAAAAAACTAGTGGAGGGTGGCTCAAACTCAGCAGCACAGTGCAAACGTTATAAGTACGACTCTTGCTCAAGAGTGAATTAAACGTAGATGTTGTTGTGCGGTAAAGTAAAATAATGAATGAAACCATCTATGGTGAAAGCCCTCAGTACACTACCTGCTCAGCTCCAGACAGCAGGCAGACACACCAAGCGACCAGCTGGTGAACACAGTGGAGCATTTAGCAGCTAAAGAGCCAGATATTTCCCTCAGAAGTTGGTAGAGACCAAAAACAGAGCTAAAGGAGAAAACAATGGACACACATTCATCTGGTGGCCAGAGGCGTTTTTCCAAATGAATGATAATGTTGCCCTGTAACTGCTGGGTGTGTAAATAAGCAACTGGATGCTAACAAGTTTGCCATATCAGCTCAAAAGGATAAAAACATATCTCCACACGTTAGCCTTACGCTAGCTGTTACTGTCCCGTGCAGGCCTGAAGCCTTTGCTCTTTGCCTTGCACTGCTGCACTTCTTTTATAATGATGTTTTTTGCTTCTCTCGCGTTCCCTGTGGTCTATTTTTAACTTTATTTTATTTTCCATCTTTTGTTACGTATTCTCGTTATTCTCTTTTTTATTTTTACCATTATTCTCCATGCTGATGTTACGCTTCCCACTGTTTGTTTGGAGTGACCTTCAGCAGGTGGCCAGTTCTTACACATTGTACCTTTAACATGTTTTGGTCTAGGTTCATCTCTCTGACTCTCAGCACTGTTCTTCATCCTGCTCTGTGTCCCTTGTTTTCTCTCAGACACAGACTACCTGAAGTACCTCTTCCCACAGTTTGTGAAGTCCAACCTTTACCACCTCTGCTACACTGCAATAGGTCAGAGGATATCCATCTGCAACTACTGGAATGGTGAGACTTCAACAGCGTTATTAAAATGATATTTCTTAGATTATCAAACCTGAAAGTTAGATATCCAGTGTTTTCTTTAAAATAAGGACAGGTTAAGACACGAGGCCTGAGACATACTGGTTATTTGTCCTCTCTCCTCCTCCTCCTCCAGACCCCCACCACAGAGACCTGTACGTGAACAGCAGTGATTATTTGGCTCTGCTCAACAGTGAGAGAGCCAATCCAAATTCAACAGGTCAGCACATCCCTTGTGGGTAAAACTCATCCATAAGTTTAATGTATGTAACAATCACCGGGTGCATGTTCATCTTTATGATTTGACCACCTGAAAAGAAGTATTAATAAGTAGGAAAAGGTTGTTAACATCACAACGTCCTGAATGTGCTTCAACTTCAAATAATTTCATCTCTCAGAGTGCTGAATGTTTATGATGAAAAGTTATTAATTGTCATCATTTATTTGTGCTTAGTGGACCAAATGCAATGCAGTCCAGTACAACAGCACAACTGGATTGCAATATGTTGCACAGATGTACCTAATAAATTGGCCACTGGGTGTGTATTTACTGTTTTACGTTTCAGAGTGGAAGAAGAACTTCCTCAGAATCAAAAAGCTAGTGCTGGTCGGAGGACCAGACGATGGAGTCATCACTCCCTGGCAGTCGAGGTGAGTTCATCCACTGTCGTCTGTCTTTTCATGCTGACACATGATTTCATGGGATGATCTTCCTTACACCAAATGTTTTTATGGTAATCTTTGACACATCGCACATGCGATTTTCTTGGGAGTGGGGCAGCAAATGTGCGACCAGTACAGGAATACTTTTTGGTGCTAAAATACATCTAAAAGACCAGAGTTAATTAGTTTAATAGAATATTGATCATACTCTTCTGTGCCCCTGATGAAAGCTGAGGGGTTGTCTTTATTGAACTTTTTTTGGGGCTGTGGATGACTGTCACCCTTCTGTCTCTCTCCCGATTTTTAGTCAGTTTGGATTTTATGACGACAACGAAACCGTCATAGAGATGCAGCACCAAGATGTGAGTGAAAATCATGCTACAAACACACATATGCAACACTGTTTTTAGTTTATTTTAGATAGTAATGCTCATTATGATCATTACACATACTATTTTTGCATTATTTCCATCTATAGTTAGTTATTCATTATCATGCACAACATCACAAATACCTCTAAAAGCTTCAAACCCGCCAACAAACCACTCTTCAGTTACGTGCTGCTGTGGAAAAGATACCCAGTTTGAAAACAGGGAAACTTTAGATTAATTTAGAAGAATAATGTATCATATTCTTCTTCTTCCTGTTTCAGTTATATCTGAGAGATGTTTTCGGTCTGAAGACGCTGGCGGCTCGTGGAGATCTGATCATCTGCTCTGTTCCCGGAGTCGAACATGTATTTTGGCACTCGAATGAGACCGTGTTCCACCTGTGCATGGAGAAGTGGCTAGTGTAGACCAAAACTCTTTAAGAGCACACACACACACACACACACACACACACACACACACACACACACACACACACACAGATACACACCTGCAGTTTTACAAACTTCCACCAACTTCCAACTCTGCCTCTACAGTTACTCTTAAGTATCCTGTCTAACATTTGTGAGTGTACTCTGAAGCGTTGTGTTTTTCCTTGTACCTCCTGATGGTGTGGTTTGTGTTTCTGTTTTATTTTTAGTAGCTACTCTGTCACTTTAAAAGGAATATGTTGAGTTTTTTTGGGCTTATTTGCCTTCTTGCGGAGAGGTAGATAAGAAGATTGATACTGCTTTCATGCCTGTGAGGTGTGTTTAAAGCTGTAACCAGCAGCCGGTTAGCTTACTGTAGCATAAAGACTGAGAGACACAGCTAGCAAAAATGCTCCTACCAGCTCTGTAAACTTCACTTAGAAACACGTCTTACATTTATTTAAATTGCACAAAACTGAGTGTAAAAACCATCACTTGTGGGCCGGACTATTTCTTGGTCGAACGCATTTACTTCCTGTAGTCTAGTCATCACTGTGAGCTTGCCAGGCAACCAATGGAGACCTCAGAAAGCTTTTGCTCTCAAAAACACCGTAAAACCACAAAGTGTCCTCTTTACACTCCAGTTTTTGTACAGATTGAACAAAAGGATATATGCATGTTATTTAGTGAGCTTTAGACAGCTGGTAGGTTGATTTTTATTTTATTTTTTTAATCTTTGGACAGAGCCAGGCTAGCTGTTTGCCCCCTGTTTCCAGGCTTTGCTTAATGCTAAACTAAGCTAAGCTAACAGTTCATATTTATCTTATTATTCATGAGAACGGTATAAATCTTCTTATCCGACTCTTGGCAAAACTGTCAAACGATTCCTTTCATTTCTTTCTTTCAAACCGTGTTGCTGCTGTGGAACAAATCCAGCACATGACTGCGTGTGTGTGCTGAGGGCATTTTGTCAAACACCGTCAGAGGCAACAAATATAAAGGCTTCCATAAACGTAGAGAAGGTTTAACTCCTATTATGTTGTTGCAGTGTGCAACAATAAAGCAGATGTTGAAGGAGCACTCCAGCAATTTAGTGTTGCATTTCTATAAAGTATAGGGACAGATTACAAGGAGGAGGATCAAACATTTATGTAGCAGAGACTGAAATATCCAGACTTTTATTCCCAGGTTTAAGCCCCAAAATGCTGCAGTTTCCACAATGCAACTCAACGGTATCTTTCAGACCCTTCCTGCCTGGTAAAAGTCTGCCTCTTTCAAAATCCTCACCTCTGGCTTGTAACGACGAGTCCCGCGTGGCTGCTCTTCATGTGTAAAAATTGGTGGAGTGCCCCTTTAACTTATATTGCAAAGTCAGATTATTAGAAATTTCAAGCCCGCATACATACAGTATTTATCCGTGTGTGTGTCTGTGTGTGTTTGGTCACACGTACCTCAAAACACCACACAACACGACAGTGCCTGAGTGACGTTCTGTCATCTTGTCTACATGTACAGAATCACTGCCCTGCTCATTTTATGATGCAGTAGTTTATATCTTTTTATTCTCCCAATTTTAACCTGGGGAGGTCGTGTTTTCCGTTTTTTTTTTTTTTTTTTCTTAGTGTGCACATCTGACCGTGTTTATTCTCATTATCATGCAGTGCATTGGAGCTTTAGTAGATTAAGCCTTAAATTTTCCCCTCATGCCTCAGTGTTTCATGTCCCATACCGAAGTGCTATGGTACACTGCCTTTAGTGATGGTGCTAAAATGAGCGAGGGGAGAGATGTGGAGACTGATGTAGAATGACCAGGGAGTGGCAGTGCTATATTAGTGTTTACTTGTCCACCAGACTATTGTAAGTGGCAGTCACCTCCCATCGCATTTAGATATCTCAGGCGTCTCTGTTGCAGAAGGGATCGGTTTTGAACTTAGCATTTTGCTGCATGGTTCATGGCTGCCTGTTGTACTTATATTTGCTTCTCAAAAGAAGAAGAATGGAAATATCTATTATGTGATAAAACAAGAAGTGAATTACTATTTCAATGAGTAAGGTATGCATTGCACAACATTTAAGCGGAGAACTAGAAGGGAAATGATTTTAACTCTTTTTAAGTTGTTAAATTCGCAGTGTTGTTTTAATATTGTTGCATCTTTCATGTTTGCTCATACAAATTTATTAACTGCATATGGTAGGGATTGAAGGGATATCATCTGTGTTGAGTTTTCTTGTTTTAAAAAGAGTAGATGTCCAAATGGACAAATTTTTAAAACTCAAACAGAAACTGCTATTTTGACACTGTCTGACAATTTCTACAATATTTGGTCTGCCAATGAAAATGTGTCAAATGTTGTCAATTCCTCAATAAAAGACAGTTTTGAGCATCTCTTTTTGTCTTGATTTATGAATACAGATTTTCTATATATAATGTAATATTATTACAATAATATTATAGTTATTTGACTTTTGAAAACTCAAATATTGTACTAGATTCAGAAATGTATAAATCCTGGATATCTAATTTCAAAATCACTGTTTTAAAGACAGGAAAGGTGATGTGTAATCTTATGGCTTTGATAATTAATAAATTAAAAAATACTTTCTTTCTTCATCCGCTTTTTATTTCCATCACGTTGTCAGACTTCTGTTCCGCCAGTTCAGTTTAACTACACTTTATTTTAGTCAAAAAATTATGGCCAATTTGAGTCCCAAAACGTCAGTCGTCCGGAACGAAAAGACTACACTTCCACGCATGCCTTGCGCACCGGAAGTAACCCACCAGCTCACCGGATATCAGGACGCGGCACCCCGAAAAGGCCCTTTTCCGTCTCAGAGAAGTGTGGTACAGAACGGCAGACACAAGTGAGTGAAAAAATCACTTTTTCCTTGCTTCATATGTCGTTAAAAATATACTTCTCGGATAATTAGAATCCGCACTGACTCCTGTGTCCCGATAAATGAGAGCAAAATGAATCCGTTTTGCCGTTATGTTGTTTTATTTGCCCGAAGTGTTGCCTTGCGAGCACAACGGCGCCGAGCGTTAGCATGTGGCTAGTTTGTTAGCACATGTGGATGCGGCATGTTGATTAGCCAACTCCATCGTTGTCAGCCAGTACTCCATTTCACTGACTTTAAAGGTCGTTGATTTACGACTGCAGCGTTTTCCCACTAGTAAATACGACCACTGTTTTTTAATGTAAAACTTGTCCCTTTTCAGACCATCGCTAGCTTGTCGGTTGACATCGCTTAAGTTGGCTAACGCTACGTTAACTTTGAGGAAACAGGCTTCATGTAGGGCCCTGCTGTGAAAGCGTGGCTCAGTGTTTTACCTGTAATCTCAGTTTACATTTGATTGAAGTGATCTGTCGGGAATAAATGTTTAAAGTATTTATTCATGGTGTGTATGTAACGTCGGCCAGGGTCGGTTAGCCTGTAAACGTTTAGCGCTGGGTCATGCATGCTAGCTAAGATGTTGATCTCAATGAAGCGTTAGTTGATGGGGATTAATGTAGTTTATCATACTGGCCGATGTTGTTAAACGAACAACAGTAATGTTACGTTCAAGCTGATTGAATATGTTACAAAGACAGATCCGGTGTGATTTATAATATGGGCAGCATCATCCAGACAACTGACCAGTTTGTCTTTTATTAACACGGGGCTATCTAATGTGATGTTAAAAAGTAAAGTGCACATTGCCTTAAAAAAATGTGCGTATTTGGGGGGGAACGAAGGTACACACAAAGCTGTGAGTTGAGCTTTTTTTTTTGTGCTTAACCTTAATTTTATTTGACCACCTGCCCCCCCCCCCCCCCCCCATTAAATCCTCAGTGACTGAGTGGGAGACTGCCCCAGCTGTGGCTGAGACCCCAGAGATCAAGCTCTTTGGAAAGTGGAGCACCGATGATGTCCAGATCAATGACATCTCTCTGCAGGTAAGCAGCAGAAGACTCATGCTGCTCGTCTCAACTGCATTTAATAAAGTACTTTTTTTTTTATATCAATGTAAAGCGAGGCTAGAGTCACGCCTGGACACTGACCTGTTGACCTGGTGTGCTAGAGTGCTCGCAGAGGAAGCTGTCTCTGCTTATTCATTGGCTGTAGTCTGTTGTGACCCAGTCAATCACCAACTTAGACACACTACCACGTCGCACATGCTGTACCTCAACAATGCCGTCTTCAAATATGCATAAACCAGGATTCTTAAACCACCCCTTGTACACTACAGGATTACATTGCTGTGAAAGAGAAGTACGCCAAGTACCTGCCACACTCTGGAGGACGTTATGCCGCCAAGCGTTTCCGTAAGGCCCAGTGCCCCATTGTGGAGCGTCTGACCAACTCCATGATGATGCACGGCCGCAACAACGGCAAGAAGCTGATGACTGTTCGCATTGTCAAGCATGCCTTTGAGATCATCCACCTGCTGACTGGAGAGGTATGGACCACTGACTTTTACAACAGGTGTCCATTTGTTTGTGACCTAAAACACTGCAGAGTCAGTAAGATCAAGACTGATGAAAGGCAGCAATCAAACCATAAGCGACAGAAAAGGATGAACTGTGATGTTGAATTAACAGTCCTCACATGGAACAGGTTATTGCAGTAATAATACACGAGATATTCATAGTTTTTTGTTTTGTCTTTACGTGTTTAAACTGAGAAAACCCAGAATTTTTCAAAGGAGAAAATTGGCATTTTTTGATTTTCACCCAGTTTAAAGTCCCTGAAGATTTGATAGCGGTTTGTCCCGCTCTAAAAACACTCCCCAGCACTCAGATTTTAAATTTTGTTCCCAGAATCCCCTCCAGGTCTTGGTGAATGCCATCATCAACAGCGGACCCCGTGAGGACTCCACTCGTATTGGTCGTGCTGGTACCGTCAGGAGGCAGGCTGTGGACGTGTCGCCCCTCCGCAGAGTCAACCAGGTAACCAAACTCGTTTACTTTAAAATAGTTTTCCATTCTGCATCTCTCTTAAAGACAAATTGTTGCTGTGCTTTCATGTATCGGGCAGGTTAGCTGTGAATTGTGTCCTTCGTAAGCAAAAGTGGGAAGAAGAGCTCGTTAGCTTCATTTTAGTGCAGTGAGCGGATTACTTTTACTACCTTTCATTGACATAGAACTGATAAAGTGGGAGTCATACAGTGTTATTTGAATTCATATTTAGAGCCAGAAATATTATTTGAGAAATTAATATTTCACTATTAAATAATCTTTGTCCTTTTTATTGAAATGTCTGTATTTGATGCATGAAGCGAGGCTAGAGTCACGTCTGGATACTACCCATTGTCCCGGTGTGCTAGAGTGCTCGCAGAGGAAATATCTTTGCTTATTCATTGGCTGTAGTCTGTTGTGGCCCAGTCAATCACCAACTCAGATACACTACACTCCCAGCCAGCGTTTATCCCCCCGAAGCCAACTGGTCAGCGTGTCTCACTGGCTAACGTCTGTCTCGTCTTGTAGGCCATCTGGCTGCTGTGCACAGGAGCAAGAGAAGCTGCTTTCAGGAACATCAAGACCATCGCCGAGTGCCTGGCTGATGAGCTGATCAATGCAGCTAAGGTAAGAGTTCATCCACTTATTGCACGGCCATGATTCAGAGCGTCATGTAGAATAAGTAGCACCGTTACAGACGACTCAAAATGCAGTAGGAATCCTCCTGGTGTGCCATCCTGATGCTTTAATGCAGTCTGTCACTGTGGTCCTTCTTCATATTTTGTTGTGGAATGTATGCTGAGGTCTAAAACTGTATTTCTCCGCCTCCTCAGGGTTCATCTAACTCTTACGCCATCAAGAAAAAGGACGAGTTGGAGAGAGTTGCCAAGTCCAACCGTTAAACATGTTTGCTTTCTAACAAAACAAATAAATTTGAAGAAATTTCTCTCGCTGCCATGAGTGCTTTTTGTTTTACTAGCGTACAGTTATTGGGATTCTCGAACAGACACATGAATTACAGACAAAAGCCTTAAGTTGAGTTTTATTGGTGTTGCTACAGTTGCTACAAATTCATACACAAGAAAGCTAAAGTAATTATTCAAAAACTCTGCATTTTCTATTCTTAGCAGCTACATTTCCTGTAATTGAGACAGTAAAACGACAAACATTTGAAGAGTACTGAAATACTGTAGGTACCAAACTGTTGTACTATGGACATGAAAACTATTACATTGTCATGACTTTGAGTACCAGAGGTTATCTGCAAGTCTTTACACTGAATTCAATTTCCTTGACCTTATGTTTTCATATAAATATAAATTACTCTTGTCTGCTGTGAGCAGTAATGTTACTTATGAGAAAGTGTCAATTTCAGACTTAAATGATTGATTTCTTCCCAGTTAATCCATTCATTTCACCTGTCCAAGTCAATGAATTTAGTTATGCTAGAAACTGGAGGGAAATTCTGGAAAAACTGACTTAATTCTTGTTCAAATTACATTCAAAGTCTTTAACTCGGTGAAACTCCGGTACCAACATCCATCTGCTTTTTTTTAACATCGGCAAAATGATCTGTCAGCTCAGTGATAGTCTGCAGAAAATGGGAAAGTTGTGGAGTCAAACAGTGTGAAGCTACAGCTGAATTAGTGGTTTCTTGGAGTTGCTTTTGAGTTTTGTGTGCACTGCTGGTTCAGCGGGGGGGCAGCCGTGCCAGGAATCCGCCTGTTTGCTCAGAAAGTCAGTTAGCAGATGTTGGATCATACTCTCATACAAATGCTGTGTCAGTGTTTTTCCCCTTTAAATATACAGACAAGTAATAATCTGGAAATCCGATGTGTTCGCTTTCAGAGCCCCCCCCCGCCCCTTCACCCCACCTTGAACATGTGCAGGTAAATGCTGAGTAACGTACTGACGGCAAGAAGCGCGTTTTCAGAAATACGTGTGCTTTCTGTTGACGAGGAGGCAGAGCGAGGACAGGGAAGCTCCCAGTTTGGAGGCCTCGCTGCAGGCTGTAGGCAGGAGGGTGTAGTCCTGCAGCTTCTGGAAGGCCTGCAGAGAGGACGGAGCAAACGCCTTACTCATCCACACACTCATCATCGCGTGCACACACTGAACTGGATACACTCAAAGGAAGAAGTTACTGGCGAATACAACAAGGAACAGGAAAAACTGCTTCGCTGGCTCTAAGCGCCATGACTTCAGTCAGTTACAGGCGTCGCTGGTTTTTCTGAAAACACTTCACGTTGAGACTGAATATGCACGATTTTCTCTCACATCTAAAATTTTGAATATGGTCATGAAGTAAGAGTGCAGTGGAGCGAAACTAGCAATGCAAAGAGCGAAGAAGAGGAATCACTCAACTGGACATCCACGTCTGCCCTGTCAGTGAAACCTCAGCCAATACTGTGAAGTAGTGGGAAGTAACTTAAAATCAGTACTTTAAGTACAAAGCTGACTTGTTCTTTACTATCTGACAGCTTTATTTTCTTTATTAATTACATACAAAACATATGAGGAGACTGTTATAAATCAAAGTACTGTAAGATACACAGTGCAAGTTTGATTGATTAGTTGATTGACAGAAAACTTTGGGATTTGGACTACTGGTTGGACAAAACAAATGCTCTGAAAGTGTCACTGTTTTATCACATTTATTAAACGGAGCTGTGGCTAACACTTCAACAGTAAATGTAATAAATGTATTAAATTTTACACAGCAAACAATCAATTGAATCAACTACTGTAGGAAACAAACAGCAGATGAATAAATGCAATTAAATTAGTCACAGTCTTACGTAAAATGGTTAAAAGTCAGTTCCACTTCAAACAACTTCAACAGGAACATGCTGCTCGACATTAATGATCAGTAACAAGAATTTCATCAAGTATTTTTACATGTTGGTATTAGTACTTTGGCCTCAGTGAAGGATCTGAATGCTGCACTGGCCTGTAAAGATATTTGTAGGTATATTAACTGTTGGAGTGTAAACGCTTCCCAGCAGAAATCATGAAAGATTAATAAGTCTGATTCTCACTGCTCCATTGAACGCATCACAGAGGGCAACTACACGATTACTTCACCATCGAATATTATTACTGACTGACTTTCATCTGATTTTCAATGACTTCAGACAAATTGTTATTAGAAATGAACAAAATTTGACTTTATTGTAGGTCTTGTTTGACAGTTTCTTTATGAGTTCAACTCCCACTTTATGAGTAGGATTAATTTGCTAAACCGTGGTCAAGTAAACACACGCAAGAAAAAACTCCTGAGTGCTTAAAATTTTCAAGATATCTCAGCTTCTGCTGTCCCACCTACTCGCGTCTTTAACAAGGTCATAAACTGAAGAAAAGGCACTGCTCTGATTGGATAAAAACGAGACCATCGGCTGTACTCACAGAGACGCTTTCAGGACATTCCTCTGCGGGTCGGTGCAGCAGGAAGTCTCGGTTAGACAGACCTTTGATGTAGACGCAGTTCGCCGCTGATTCCTCTGGAACAGTGAGCACTTCATAGTGGTGATCAGTCAGCTGCTCCATCATCTGCAAACAAACACACACTTAGTATTACTGCGCCCCACCGTGACCGACACACACACACACAGATGTTAGGTTTTCATCACATTACATAGACTTACATTCATTTCCCGGAGACGAGTCCTAACTTTAAGCTAACCCTAACCTTAACCGTAAACCCAACCATAACCACCCCTTCCCTCACCCTAACTGTAATCTAAACCTAATTTTACCCACTGACCCACGAATCTACTGCTGGGGTCACGGCTTTTGTGAAAAATTCTGGGATACTGGTGGAACTCACTTTTTTTTTTTTTTTTTTTATAAACATGTAAATAGAACATGAGATCATCATGGGTGGTACAGTTAAAATCAAAGTATTCTATTACACATACATACTGTGCATACACATACATCATAGCCAAATGTCACACTTTTCAAGGCGCATATTCGATCCATTTTTCCCAGCGTTCCATACACTTCTCCAATTGGAGTCTTAAAATAAAAGTAAGTTTCTCCATAAAGTAAATTTCATGAATGATCCCGTGCCACTGAATCAATGTTGGAGGATCTACTTGCATCCACCTTCTGGTTATGGCTTTCCTACCACTAGCCAGAAGAATCTTCAACAAGTATCTGTGCTTATGCGAGACTGTTTTCGGAATTTTGCCGAGATATAAAACAACAAAAGAAAATTCCAAATCCACTCTTATAATTTTATTTATTTCGGTTAATACCTCCCTCCAAAATAAGTGGATTTTCGGACAGGACCAAAAAACATGAACATGGTTAGCCATAGGGGTTCCACATTGTCTCCAACAAAAGCCTCGGCTCTGTGTGCCTGTTCGTAGTGCTGTTAATTTAGGAGTTATAAAAAATCTCACTACATTCTTCCAGCCGAACTCTCGTAGAGATCTGGAGTTTGCAGTGGTTGCCTGTGTCTCACATATTTCTATCCAGGTCTCTTCTGATATTTGTGTTTCTGACTCCTTCTCCCACTTTTGTTTAATGGATAACGTGGAATGATTTTTAGAAGCTTGTATACGTCCATATATTCTTGAGACCAACTTTTTATTATCTTTCTTTTCATAAGCCTCATGAAATATAGAGATTAAATTGTATTCCTTCTCCTCCTTGATTTGTAATTTTTTATTATAATAGTCTCTGACTTGCAAGTATCTATGGAAGTCCTGCTTCTCCAGTCCAAATGTGGCTGAGATAGACTCATAACTCTGAAATTTACTGTTTGAGATGAGTGAACAAAAGGACGTGATCCTAACCCACTGTTTAAAGCCCCTGTCCAATCTAGCAGGTTCAAATTCTGGATCATATGCTATCCAATTCAAGACTCTTGCCTGTTTCTCTATTTGTAACTTCCTCAGAACCTTAAACCATAGTTTGAGAGTGAATACAGTCCATTGGTGGAACTCACTTTAAAGATATTGTATATTCATTAACCTCACATTCATACAGCAATCAAGCATTTACAGTAAGCACACACACTTACCCGGAGTGTCTTCTTGGCCCCGTCGCTGCTGCTGATGATGATCGTGTCCGGACCTCCCATGGAGCAGATGTTTTTCAGTCTGGCTCCACCACAAACAGGGACGGTGGACACGGCAAAGTCCTGAAC
The DNA here is from genome assembly GCF_039877785.1 of Chaetodon trifascialis. NCBI lineage: Eukaryota > Metazoa > Chordata > Actinopteri > Chaetodontiformes > Chaetodontidae > Chaetodon > Chaetodon trifascialis. Next base: position 7,273,128 of record NC_092072.1, on the reverse strand, counting down.
AGATGGAGGTTGAAAGGTTTAATTGCCACGCGGTCCCTCGTCTAGTCAGTTCGCCCTTTCTCACAGCAGACATTCTCTCGTTGTAGAAAAAGCTCAAGTGGCGCTAATAACATTAACGCCGGCTCTGTGCTCTTCGAGTGTCAATCGTTTACCACATGCAGCTTGACACAAAGCCGCCTGCTGGGTGATTCTGGGCTCTCTTGTGAAGGATCAGAGGCAGTCATGCAGCTGCAGTAACTCATAACTTTACATTTAGGACGTAGTTTTGAGAAAGAAAAGCGAGACATCATATAAAGTGTTTATCCACTGCTGGTCTGAGAGATGTTCCTCTCTGACCACAGCTGGCACCTATTTCTCTCTTTAGCTGTATAACAGGAGACATAATGAGTTAGTCCTTTGTGGTGCTGGTCTGCAAAACCTGCAGAGTAACTGCCACACCCCGACTTAACGAGCTGCCAGACCCACTCTATGGGAAACTGCTGCAGGTATTGTTAGCAGTGGCAGAAGAAATACTCAAAGTGCATTTTTATTTGAGTAAAAGTAGCAACAATCACAGTGTAGAAATACTCTGTTACACGATAAAGTCCTGCATTCAAAATTTTACTTTGGTATTAGCAATAAAATATACTTACAGTACAAAAAAGTAGAAGTACTCAGCAGAATGGCCCATTTCAGAATAATATGTATTAGTGAATTAGAATTATTGACACCTTAATGTGTACATTCATGTTGCAGCTGGTAAAGATAGGACTTATTAATCACTTTATGTACTACAGGGATCAATGAAGTCTGATCTTATCCATAATAATACATCATCATTTACCTCTGTTTATATTTGGGATTATTAATCTGAATCTGCTAAATAATTATTGACTAAAGGTATCAAATAAACATAGTGTGGTACAAGTACCTCCACGTTGTACTCACGGCGGTGCTTTTAGCTACATGCTAATGTCAGGATGCTAACACACTCACCCTGATAATGCTAACATGTATAATATGGGAAAGGTATAATGTTTACCATGTTCGCCATCTTGATTCAGGTTTTTTAGCATGCTAACATTAGTTAGCATTAAACTAAAGGTACAGCCAAGCCTGAACGTATTCGATCAGAAACCAAAGTATTGGACAAATTAAAATTTTGATCTGATGGAATTGAGGAGGAGACATGACTGCGTAGACCAAATTTCATAGCAACCTAGCCAACTGTTGATGAAACATTTCACTTAAATCCGCGAATGTCAACCTCATGGTGGCGCTAGAGGAACAGTCAGAGAATCACCATGTCAGTAGGATCGCTGTTGAGATACTTCAGCCTGTACCAAAGGGATGGACGAACTGACTGACGCTGCCACCCCTGGCTAAAATGCAAACATCTGACTCAAACTGAGTTTGCAATATAACAACATGGCTCTCTTCCAGCTGCAAAATACATCTGGAACACAAGCAATTTGGTCAATCTGTGTTATTATAACAACGACAAACACGTGAATGACAGTTGAAAAGCCTGCAAAATGCTGGTGTCACAATTTGGAAACACGATAGAGAGGATGTCAGCGCTGGCCTTCCTCTTTCCTTCCCTGTTCTGACCACATGAACCCTCCCACCCACACTAATTCACACCAGACACACACACACACACACACACACCCACACACACACATGCACATTCAACACAAGTAGATGCAAAATGTGTATGTGTGTGCAGAAAAGCAGGCGTGTGTAAAATGCACTTAAGACAAGTGAAGAAATCAATATTAAAGGGCGGGTCATGAAGGGCCTGAGGGGGCCCGCTGTGGTCTCCATTATTTGGCCAATGCAACGGCCTCATTCGTCAGTGTTTACAGACTATAATTCCCCAAATGCAATACAGCAAATGGCCACCTGCTCACTTTGGCAGCTGGCTTGGTTTTCTGACATGCATCTTGGCACCAACGCCGTCTTTGTTGCACTGGCTAACAGCTGAAACTCTGTTGGTTTTTTGTGGGTTTACCGCTGAGCCAATAAATGCAGCATATTAAACTGGCAGTGAGTTCAGTGTTACATACAGACAAATGCATTCATGACAAAAGCAGCAAACATTTCTGTGTGCTCCATTCATTCACCCTGAAAGTGTCTGCCAGCACTTCTGCCCCTCTGCGGTTGGTGTGAGAGGAGATGCCGACAAAGAACTCCCTGCCCGTGAAGAGGACGTCGCTGCCCTCCAGGGTGGCCCCTCCGGAGTCCCCCTCCTCAGCCCCCATCTCCACCACGGTCAGGTTCAGTTCTGATATCACCCTCCTCACTGCCTCCGCCTGCAGTGATGAAGAGTGAAGAGGAGGAAGCAGAGAAAGGGAGAAAGGAACAGGTTGAGTTGGACTAACAGGGTCAGTGAAAGCATACCATTCGTTTTGGTGCAGCTGTTTCATAGTTAACCACCAAGTTAAACCACTTACAGACATGAAAAAAAAAAAGCAGAAACAACTATTTATTGGACACGTACTGTTTAAATGCTATCACCATTTTCCCTACGATTAGTACCAAATTTCAAAGTTCTTTCCAGGAATTTTCTGGAAATCTTTTGGAAGTTACAGACCAATAAAGAAAAGTGTTAACTGAGCCTCTGACATTCAAGATCTGAGTCTGCTCAGGCTGCTAGAGAGCATTATACTTCTTCGTAAAATCAAACCTATCGGACAAACAATAAAAGAAAAATGGACATCACGATAAGGGTGACGAGTTCTGTGATCTCAGATGTTGCCATTTCCAAAAGGAATCCACCAAGAAGTAACCACAAGGATCTGTCTGATCATGTGACAATAGCGTAACCTGAAACTGCTCTCTTCAACAAGTTTCATACTGTGCTGATATGAGCTGAAAAACATGGCTGCTCCCAACTGCCCTTTATCTCACCGAGCGAGATTAAGAGCAGAGGATTAGGGCGCAGAAATGGCTAAACTAAAGCCATTTTCTCGTCCCCAGTGTTACCTCACTGCGTCTCTGCTGTTTGAAGGGTCTGGTGATGAGCGCTGTGTCTCCCTGGATGACTGCCACATCCTCTATCCTCCAGCTCTCTGGCAGCTCGGGGTCTGGGGGGATCTCGATCAGCTGCAGGCCCACCTTCTGCCTCAGGGCTCCTGTCAGGCAACCAAACTGCCGCTGAGCTTTGGCCAGGTCCACGGAGACCTCCCCGTTCTCACAGCCACCTCCTGCTGCCGCTTTCCCAAAGGTCTCTGGGATGCCCCGCACCACGGCGTGGGTGAATCTGCCATATGGGCACATGTTTGCCATGATTCCAATAAAGACTGTCTGTAAAAAGTGTTAGCACGTGTCGGTTTTTCTCCCAAAATGATGAACTTTGCTCTGCGGGACGACAAGCAAGAGGCAGTAAAAAGATGTGTATGTTTCGGTGTCGTAAACACACCAGCTGAACTCTAAATGAAGCTAACGGGATGGATCAAGAGGTCCAGGAGGAAAGTGGAGAGCATCTTTATCCCCGTCTCTTCTTTCATTCCAGTGCTCCACCGGCTACTCCTCCGTCCGATCCCAGCCTAAGACAGACATATTAACAAGGGCAGACGCAACGGAACAAACAAAACAAAGATCAATCCTCTGAGCTCCAGTGCACGCCCGTCCCTTTCTGTCCCACATTTCTCTGAAGCATGGCACTAAAGAATTCGACTCATGCCGATTCTTGATTGGTAGTTGGTAAGAGGAAGCAACTCATCGCCACATAAAACATTCAAGGGCAGCTGAAATAACACAGAGAGACAGCAGAGTGGACAAAGGAGCATTGTTCAAGGTTAGATTATAAAGAAACATTCTTCAATAGTGCTGCAATATGCTGCAAAGCCTTTCCATGCTTGGCCAGTGGGACAGATTTGGGACAATTGCCCTTTTATCGTCTTCCCTGCAACTCACAGCAGTCGCCCACTGTGAGGCTGCAGAGACGCTTGGTCCCCTTCCACACAGGATGTTTCCTAAATCTGCTTCAGAACTTATGCAACAAGTGCTGGGATTTGATATCTTATTAAAAGCAAGAATATGTAGCACATTAAGAAGACTTATTTTCCAGTTTAGGCTTCAAAACAGAGCTTGAATGCAGTATTTTTCTGTCTGTGGAGATGAAATCAATCATACCTTGTGTGGACCAGCGGTATTTCTCCCGATATAATTTTCAATATTCTGCACCCAATTTTGTGTTTTGAGTTTGACTATGGAACAAAAATCAATCTTTCTGAGAGAGCAGTCGTGAGTTATCCAGCTGCACACACAGAAGAAAACATCTTGAGTGTTTGGCTGCAGCAGTGCACCGCCCCGCACTTCGCTGCTCCTTCCCAAATACTTCTGGTGATGTTCCACAGCTTCCTAACGGGGAAAACTATGGCCAACCCTCCCAGAAGTTCCACAAATAACGATTACAGACGTAGACTTATATCTGCTTACCGTTTTTTTTTTCTTTCTGCGTCGCAGCTTCCACGCTCGGTCGCGTTTCCTCTGTTTGGTTTAATTTCCAAAGCGACCCAGTTCCCGTTACTCACTCGCTCCCTTTTTCCTCTCTGTTTCTCCGCCGACCTAACGACGAGTCAAGATGGCGACTGTGAATATGCACATTTCCGCTTAGCTTTCAAAGTAAGACGCCTGCTAAAACCCGTAATTTAAGATATGTCGTGTCCCTTAATGTTCCACGGGGTTGATAAACTACACCACATCTTACCTCACTGACTTGAATAGGTAGTGTTATAAAACTCAACCACGGTGGCGTTCAAGGTAAAAACAAAGCAGTTATAGAAACAAAAACAGTTTACATTTTGAGGACGATTATGCTCTTATTTGTTTTCAAGCCAAATATTGTACTTCCGGTCTTTTTCGCGTGTTCGTGGTGGTTTCGACGCAGCTTTCCCACCCTTTCATCCCAGCACCCCCCCATCCCCCACGACGTCCTGTCTGGATTCAGTCAACGTTGATAACCACAGCCACTGTTGTATTGACTTTCAATAATGATCGATGTAGCTACACCTTACAGTAATCAGTACCGACGAGTTCAAAATCACCAGCGTTTTGTTATTGAGGCATTTCCTGTTGATGTTTTGAGCATCAGCATGAAATCCATAAACAATGATAAATTTAGATATTAAAATATAATCCTCTTTCAGATAATCAGAAACGGTAATGTCCAGACTTAAATAGTGTGATGTTACATTAATTCAAATTATACCGTGGTTTTACAGCAACACAAAAGATTCAAGAATACATTTGATCACACAGTAGCTTGGCTGTGACCTCAGCACTGACACTGGGGTCACAAATGAGGCTGGTTACCATGGCAATTAACCGTTAAGCTAACGTTAACGCTAGTTTTTAGCGTGATTTGTAAGGTGACAATAACTGCCAAATTGGGGACCTGTCAGGAAAACTGTAATTAATTTATTGTGTTTATAACTTAATGATAAGGAAATGTAAAATTGGCAGGCCACTTGGAGTGATAAAGAGTGGTTTAGTTTAATTTAAGATAGCTAAATTAAAAGGAAATTCTAGCATAAGTTATTTGGACCCCAGTGATGAAATTCCTGGTTTTGCCTTAAGCCTACCCTGACACTTCTCTTTGTACTGAAACACTGAATTAATGATGGATTGGAGTTTTTCTATGAGGTTTACTAGGATTAAGGACTCCTATTTAATATTCTCCCCTTAATCCCGATGAATTGTTTATGAAAGGTCAGATACTGTGTCAGCAGCCCCGCCTCTGCTTGTATCTGCCATTTAAACATAAACCTGAACTGTGAGATATGGCAAAAAATAATCTGTCTTTTCCTGAAATGTGGGTCAATTGATGCTGGACACTGCCGAGACTGTTCGAGAAACAGATTGCACAATCAGACGCTAAAGAAACAGCAGTATTTTTTTTACCTAATTAATCGCTAATCAAAATATTTGCTGGCATTTGGCATCTGATATCTGGAGGTTTGCACAGCAGTGACATAAACATGCATGAATATGTCCAACATTAACAGATGGCTGACTGAGTATATAATGTGCATTTGAGTGCATGTGTGACTACTTCTTGACTCATAAAGGAGCACAATATTCCTTTTTGCTGACTACACTGAGTTACTGCAGCCAAGGTTGTTCAGCAGCAGAGAGTCCGAGACATGAAGGCAACTCTGTGGCGAAGAAGAAAGATAAAATATCGCGTGTATTTCAATGCGCAGAGGAAGAAAAAGAGGCAGGAAATGTGAGGTTGATGTAATAGTAGAGGGAAATGTGAAGGGATGGAGGATGGGAGGTAGAGGGCACAGACAGGATTAAAGAACACCATCTGTCCGCTGAGATCCTTCAGCCAGCAAACAAAACATCTCAGTCAAATACAGCATCAGCATGTTTACCATACTGACACTGTCTACATCTCCACTCCCCTACTATTAATATTTTGTAAAGCTTTTGCCCTCAGCATCCACCTATTCTGTTAAAGATAGGATGAATTAATTAATAGAGGCAACATCTAATAACTGTGTGCGCTGAGCTGAGACCAAGTCTGAGACCAGTTTTGCAGTTTTTTCCTCAAAAACAGCCCCAATGTGGAATATATGTGGAATTTAAAAACTGAACATTTTTTTTGCACATCTGCCAGTCTCAGATGTGCTAAGACTGGCGGATGTGCAAATCAGAAAAGTACGTAACATCCAAACAGCTTTAATGCACTCACTGTAAATTTCATTCCAGTTCTGATACTTTCTCTATTTCACACCAAAATCTATTCAAAAATCAGTTGTTTTATCAACAAACACTCACACACTTCAAAGACATTAATGCTTGGCGACATTTAGGACTTCTCAAAGCCCACTGACCCTTTCTGCACACACCATCCCGATTAAAAAACAAACCTATGTTGCAATTAAAAAAAGACAAATTGAGGAAAATGCTTTTTAAATACTGCTGGTCTGAACCTTGCAGGAGTTTTTCAGGCTTTTGGCTGTGCAATTAATCAACTGGTAAACAGCTTATTCAGTCTGAGCCCAGTTGGCTCACACCATCACAAGACTGCTGTCAGCAGACCGTCCTGCATGCTGCCCTCATGTCTCTTATTACGCCCTAAAGGATAATTCAGTTAAACTGGCTCGCTCTCCACGCTCACTGACTCTCTGTCTCTGACATGCTGACTTTCTCCCTTGGTTTCTTTCTCCATCTAAGATGCTGACTCTCTCTCCATTGTGCTGACTTTATTGTTGTCTGTCTTTTCTGACTTCTTGGCACCTTTCTAACTGCTGCCTCACACATACACACAGGACACAAACACGTCTTATTTGGACTCAAATAAAGGACAGCATAGCACCACTGAGAGCAAGACTGTAGCCACAATTGTAGAAATACAGATGTTATGGGTAGAAGCTTCCCCAGCACCAACCAAACTCTGGAGTCCAGGGTCATTTTGGTTCATTTTTACAGCCTTTCTGGCTATTTAATTTTGTCTAATATTATAGACCAGTTCAAGGTAGGTAGGTAGTTCACAAATATTGCAGATAAATGTAAGAAATGTAACTATATTGCAGTCTATTTACATTTTCTATGAGCTTGTTTTGCTCATGTTTTAATGGAAGTCTATGTATGCTTGTAAATCTCAGATTTATTAATATTTATGGGCTCAAGACATAAATGAGTGGCATGAAAGTCCCACATCAGAGTACTTTCAAGTTATTCTCTCTGCTTATCTCTACATGATACACAAATGTAAACTTCTGTGTCATTAAATTCCCAGAAATATCACTGAGGTCCTCACTGACTGAGACCTACACATCATCCTTTTGCTTGACCTCCTTGTCGGTGAGGTTGGAGGTCATCTGATCAGCAATATCACACATTAACACTTCCTGTTCCATCTGCTTTGTCTCGCACTTCCTCTAAAATGTGCCCCCGCTGTCCTTTTGATCAATTAATCAGCAAGTAAGGATGTTGTTGTGAAATCTCAGTTCATGTAACTTCATTAATCTCTTTCGCAGGCCGTGTCAGCTGCACATAATTACCTCTCCAAATTAAATTAGAGGTTTCAGGGAGGAGACACTGACTGCCAGAGTAATGTGGGTATCTTCAAATCGGGCCTGTGACAAAAGACGGAAGACAAGAGCGAGAGTGACATAAGGAGAAGAGCTCAGAGGTGACCCCAGGGTTGTCTTTGTACAAAACAGTGAAAGTAAAGGAGAGGGAAAAAGCAACAAACTGAGGGTGTGGACTCTGACTTCAAAGACGAAGAGAAACTGAATTTAGGAATGAGTTGGATCGGCTCTAATCAGCAGCAGCAGCAGTTAGTTTGATGACAGAGCTGTAACGTCCGAGAGGGGATTTCTAGACGTGTTTGAATAGTTTCAGGACGTCACTGGAAGCACCATGTCTTGTTCACAGCTTCTGATTGTACTCCTGTGTTGTCTACCTTTGGCAGGTACGTGGCACACGCACACACAGGAAGCTTTTCAGTTAACCTACCGAGCAAAAATATTACAAGAAGACACTTAAACGCTGTTTATTGGACAATGTGTTTTCAGCGACACGCTAATAAAGCTATCATTTCTGCTCTAGTTGAGGTAAAACAGCAATGTTCAAACATGCTAAGACTTCAATAAAACTACCCTTGTGCACAAAAAAAACAAAAAAACAAAATTTGGTTACAATCTTCTGCAAAAAATATTGCTAAGAAAGTCTGCTGTCAGTGTAAGGTTTGGTGTATGAACGCTTGTTTCGTGTTAGCTCAGGATGTCTCACAGTCAGTTAAAGCCAGACTGAGAAATCAGGACGGTGATATACTGGAAAATATTAGCTTATCAATAATAAACTGGTGTTGGCGTATAGAGAAGTGTCTCTCTGAGGGAGTTTGTGCCAAGAGAGTCCTGACAAGTTTATATTTACTTTATATTAACTTTGATTACTGAGAAGTTTCCTGTTCTTCCCAGTTCTTTTACAATCATTGATTCGCAGTCAATATATTATTATGTGTCCATATTGGTCAGAAAAATACTGATTCATAGTTAAGCTTCCGCTGGGCAAAGAAAACTCTGGTTCGTCTCTGCTGTCTTATTTTAATGTATTTATTCAAGTGCTAGCATCAGGAAGCAAAACTCTGCATAACAGCAGCTGGATAGGTTTTCACTGGACACAAACACTTCCAATGGGTCGATATAACAAGAAAACAAGGCTTCTTCGCTATCCTGTCTTCTGCGCTAAAAACACCAAGTACCAAAACAAGACATCTCAACAAACAGAGACACCCAAAGATCTTCTAACGTGTACAACTTGACTGTCTGCACCTTCTCTGCCATCAAAGATGGCGGTTACTCGACTGCAACAGACACTCTGCAATGCACCAACACAGTATATATGCAGTCATTTTCCACCAGGCTCTTAATATCTTTCTCTCCTGCTCTTTCCCTCAGCCTGTTTGCGCTGTTATACCTGTGTATTCCCTGCCATCTCTCCTCTGGACTGCTTTAAGTTCCCTCAGGAGTGCCCAGACGGGCAGCGCTGCCTGTCTAGTACTGCAATGGGAAGACGGGGTGAGATCCAGATCTGTGTGTGTCTGTGAGAGAGAGACAGTTGGAGTTTATTTCTGTGTCTGCAGATGAGATTATTTTCTGAGAATCTAGGGCATGGCGGCCACAAATTGGCAGACAAAGCCTCCTGCAGAATACTGTCAGTGTTTTTGTAGTTGGAGTTCTACATAGCTCATCCAAAACAGTCCAAATACTCTCAGAGCTGCTTTTAAATCTCGCGTACCTGTTTAGCTCTAACGGGCAGCTTTATTGAGTTATCTGGATAACTTTGCTCACGAAAACCCAGAAAACTCTCAAATCAAGACCAAAATTGGATGTAAAGATATCACTGTAAACCATTTTCTCACAGAGCCAAACAATAAAAAAAAAACATCCTAGTCCAAATCTTTCCAGTCTGATCTGTGCGTGTTGCTGTTCTGGACACTAAAATAAGAATCGTGACTGGGTTTCAGGGCCTTTTCTCAGTCACAATCCTGGACTCCACCAGTGTAAAAACAAAATGAGACCAAAGGATGTGTCAATAGATGAAATCTCAGCAGGATTTCTCATCAGGCCGTTTGTCAGCTCACTAATGCCTGTGATGCCATCAAATTATCTCTAAAAATAGCTCCGTGGGTGGGGCAAAAAAGCCGTCGATCAGAGGCTAAAGCCCCTTTTTTCCCATCCACCTGACATGCTGAAAATGAGTTCAGATATATTAACTGTTGTACACCCAGTGAAAGGAACTCAGCTGGAGGACTCATCAATGCCACACTAAACTTTATCACATGGAGCTACATTAATGGGTTTTGTATGGAAGCAAAAAAAGGCCAAAACCTCATTTAAATAACACCAAATTTATAGCACCTTGAAAGCCGTCTATCTTCTTTTTATGTTGCCTTTTGTAAATTTCTAGCAGGTCCTTTAAGGCTGCGGAAACCTGGATGAAACTTAGCCGACGGGCGAGTCCAAAACATAAGACTGTTCACACGATTAAAAACACATAAATCCAGTGATTTGATAATATATGATGACGTTTAATTTGTTTTTTTTAACTTAATTGAATTCAAAGATTATCCAGCAGTGGTTAAATTTCACAATCAAAGCACTGGCCTGAATATCGGACGTTCATTGACATGTTTTTCTTTTTTTCTGTGTCTCTTTCATCATTGTGACATCTTGTGATTCTTGGCTCTTTGACAGATAAATCTAGTAAAAACGTTGGGAGTTGCTTCCACTTGTTAGGAATTCGTTTACTTCATAATAAACACACACACAGAAACTCCCGTAGCTTTACCAACACTAAATAAATGCCTTTAAGGCCGACAGCTTGCAAAAGACACAGCTAACAAACTTGAAGACGCCTGCTAGCAACATTAAAGCTTCAAACAACCCATAATGCAACGCTTTATTTAAGAAGAATATCTGCTGTTTGGACGTTTAAACGTCTAATCCTCAAACATAACCACACTTCTTTTAAAATTCTAATTATTACGGCCTCCACGGCTTTGTTTGACCTGTGTGCATGATCAGAACAACCTCTTCTCATTTCTCCGCTCTTTCAGGCTCCCTGCAAGTGACGATGTACGAGAAGAGCTGTGCCATACCCTCCCAGTGTGGTGTGAGCGGGCAGAAATACGCCTCAGGCCTCTACTTCAACTACACCAACGTCTGCTGCGATACAGACCTGTGTAATGGGGCCGTGTCCGTTGCTGCCCTCAGCTGGGGAGGCGTCGCCCTCTGCCTGCTGCCGGCGCTCGCCCTCCTGCTGGCCTGAGCAGCAGAGGTGATGATGGGGCGGAGGTCTGGACGAGGTCACGCACACTCACAGGCTCATGAGCGTGAATGATATGAGCGATGCACTGAGGTGGTTTTCAGAGGCCTGTGTTATTTTATTCTGTTATCCATTTCCTCATCCACAGCAGCATCTTCTTAAAAAAGTTAAAAGATAAAGCAGTAAGTAAAAATCATCCAAAACATGGGACAGTTTAACAACAGCAAATCGTTGTTAAAAAACAATAGACTGATACCAAAATATATCTCCGCTCAAGGTCCATTTTGTGGCTGTTTCGGAGCTTTCACTCATACCACATGATCTTCATCAGGACATGATTACATTATGGGCCATTTTTGGCTTTAAAGTTAGATCAAAGTTCATTCTTGACTCACCTCAAGGTTCACTGTGAAGCCGCTCTGGAGCTTTCGATCACATGAGCTTCATCAACTCTCAATAAAAGTTTAAGTTCAAAGGTTCATTTTTGACCTTGTAAACAGAAGACAGTTTGCAGATGATGGTCACGTGATGCGACAGAAAGCTCCCGAGCAGCAGCTGAAGAGAGCTTGACGAGAGATTGTTTTGTCGACTCCTGTTTCCGAGGTCAAAAATGAACTTTTGCACAAAAACTTGTTAAAACAGTCAGAAAACATTTGACATTTGAGCATCTACATTCGCATATGAAATGGGCAAAAGCTCCAGAACAGAAATGTTTCCTGAGGTGTGACTGTTTTGTCAGCTGCTTTGAAACTCAGTGCAGTTTTATTTTGGAGAATAACCCCAGGTTGGCCACATATCAGTGATAATGATATAAATACAACTTAACCACACTGAGGAGATGCATTTGCTATGTACATGTACACATTTTATCTTTTAACTACAGTACTTGTCAACATGCTTATATTCATTGCTGTCTAAGCTTCGAGTGTACGGCTTGTTTGCACCTTTTTCAATGATGGTTAAAAAGTAAAAACACTGTCGCTGATTTTATGTCAGGTATTTTTTTATTGGGATATTAATACATGTATCTTTGTAAGAGCTTCAAAGAACGAAATACATTTCAGCTGTGCTATTAGTTTGATTGTCTTCATTGATGATCTAAATCTACTGTTTTAGTGTCCACACCATTGCTTTGATCCGGTGGACTTTCAAGTGCAACTGCTTTGTACTACATGGCAGCATTAAAAAAAAAAGACAAAAATAAAAAGGCTAAGACATATGTAGGGAAATGCAAATGGCAGGAAAAGCACAACATGGGTCTCATAACAAAGAAAAGAAATGTACATGAAGATTAAAAAAAAAAAGTTGAGACAAGACTGAAGTGAAAAACAAACTAATGAAAATAACATTTGAATTAATATACCAAGTTAAATGGTCCCTGAAATTGTATCAAGCCCTACAGTAAGAAGTGAAAAAGTCAGAAACACATCAGCACTGAAATGATTTCAGCCCTGAAATAACTCAGACACGATCCCTTTGAACGTTGGCCATTTTAGAAAACTGATGAAATCCACAACAATTCAGTCAAGTAAAATATACAGCATCATCTCCTTCATCAACACTTGCATTAGCCACCTAACAGTTCATCAAGCACGGATTTAACATGAGTGATTAGAATCATGTGGGAAAATAACCAGCTGTGCTCACACTGGATGTCTAATAAAATCAAAGTCTGTGTACAAAATTGTCTTTATAATCACTTTAAATTGCACTTAGGTTCCTTTTTTTCCATCCTGGTCTGAGACACATGACTCATAAAGAGGCCATCTTGCTGTATAAATGCAGTCTTAATTGCAAAGCCTCCATAAATGTTCATTTGCATAGTGCTGTGAAAATAATAAAATCCTCAACACAAGCTGGTACTACAGGCGGACAAGGCATCTTTGTATTGGTTCCAGTTCTTCCCAGCGGTTCAATTTCAAGTCACATTTATGAGAATTTCTAGCAAACGTACAAGCTGATTAATCCTACTGGCAGACTGACAGCCTGCACTCACTAAGCACACAACATTTTTAATCTAAGAATAAATCAAGTGATGAGCCACAAAAACTGAAACTAAGTATGATAAAATATCTAAATTCAAGGCAAATTTGCTTTTTTGTCAGACAAGATACATCTTCTCACCAGTTAGAGCAGAAGAAGCTGTTTGATCAAAGTCAGAATTTCTTTGTATCCAGATACATTTTTTAGTCTGGCTGTACTACTTTTAAGGTAACAGTGGATTCTTTGAGAGTAGACGGTTTTACTTGGTTCAAAAATAGCAGATAATTTTGCTTATTTTAAGCAATACCCCCCCCCCCCCTTTTTTTTGCTTGTTTGTTTTTGAGAGCTGAGTTTTTGCAGTGTATTAAAAATGTTTCTAATTGTCAACAAATCGCATGAAAAGACCAAAACATCCATGCTAGCAGTTGTGACACTTTGAGCTAAATGCTAATGTCAGGATGCAACATACTCTAACTGACCATGCTAACATGCTGATGTTTAGCAGGTATGTATTAATCACCTTAGTGTAGTGCGTTAGCATGCTAACATTAATTAGCATTAAGCACAGGTACAAGGCTAGTACAGGTTTATGGGAATGGTTTTTTTAGATGTATTTGGTTACAAACCAAAGTGTTTGATGTATTAAAAGTTTGACCTGGTGATGGTGCTGGATGAAGTTATGGGACCACCAAAGGCATTACAAGGCCTCCTCAGCGGGACATGATTAGATTCAATGTGAACATGCGAACCAAACATCAAAGCCATCCAGCCAATAGTTTTCAAATGAAAGCGTCCGTTTGCTGTAACCTGACTCCTGTTTGAGCAACGTTTGCGAAAAACTGCACCACTCTGCAGTTTCAGAAAGCTACTATCTCGTTAACAACAACGTGAGTTTATATTTGTGGCTCATTTTTTAAAGATTTACGTCTTCAGTGGGACTGAATGGGCTGAATGAAGCAACATGCGGTTGATTTTGCTCTTTGTTGACAATAATACAGAATATCACCAGGCTTATTCTTTAATCAATAACAGCCTACAAGCTACAGCTGCGCATGCCATTTTCATTGTAAACATGTCTGTATTTAACTTCCTGCTGGTTTTTTCACCCATGCTACAGAGCAGGCCTCGTGCCTCGAGCTACCGGTGGAGTAAAAACAAGTGCGTTCAGTGGAGCACTTAAGCAGTTCACAAAAGCCTCACAGCGACTTCAACGCAACCACGACCAGATCTCACACTTTTATATGACATTAACAAGGATCCTTCATACATGACAGGCAGAACAACATAAACTGTTGGCAAGGGGCCCCGACTGCGGATCACAAACAAGCTCGGTAATCTTGACTAATCCTTCACGCCTGCTGTGGGAACACAGAAAGGGGAAGCCCTCGTCTATTGAAATAGCTTCCTGTCTCTGTAACTGTTTGCTGCTCTGCCTGCCTATAGCGAGACCTGGTCTGCAGGCCGAGGAAAAGCACCCGCTTCCTCTCTGAGGTGCTCTATGAACAATAAGAAACCATCACATTTATAATAAAAGTTGGCTTGTAATCCTTATTTGCTAAAGGCTGCATTTCCTCGGCAATGAAATAATGAAGTCAATGTGAAGCATCTGTGTTTACAGAGAAACCACAAAAGACACTTTGGCAGGTGAGCTGATGCTGGTGTGCATGTTTGTCACTATAAAACCACCCATTTCCTTAGTACCAAGACTGAAAATGAGAGGTGAATCAGCTTGTGCGAGGCTTGCAAGGTACTGGTGAAAGTCTGATCTGACAGGCAGCTATGTGTCTGAATTTACCCCCCCGCGAAAAAAAAATAAAAAAAATCAAGAATATACTATAGCAAACGGCATCAAGGAGGGAACATTTCCAACTTTACAGTGTGTATCTACTGATGGTGAAACTGTATACAAGCGAGGCTGTAGTTTTAGTTTTAGTTTGTGTGTGTGTGTGTGTGTGTGTGTGTGTCTGCAAGCAACATGATCAACAAGTAACCCAAGCTCATTAATTTCCAGAAGAGCTGAATATCCAGGAAAACTCAGATGGCGTGTGGGCAGTCCACAAGCTTGTTAACATAAGAAATGCACCCACAGCTGCCTTTTTCTGTGCATGCGTTTGTTTTTACATCGGCTTATTTGACTCCTGCACTTCCTTGTTTTCTTACTCACGTAAACTGAAGAACGGGGCCAACAAACAGCCCCCCCACCACCTTTTAGGAAAACCACATGAATAAACCTCTCCAAAGCAAACCTAAAACCAAATTAATAATAGTAAACGAGCTATATTGACTCATCAACTTAAAGCTGCAAGGAACTACTTTACAGATGCACTGAGAGCCTCTTGAGACACATGTTGACCGCGCTGCTTGCAGAGTGACTGTTCGGTGTGTGTAGGTGAGTAAACGTGTGTGTTTGTGCATGTTGTTCTGCTGGTGTATTCATGACTTGTGTGTCCCGTTGTCCTCCTACTTGAGAGCTTTAGCTACAGAGGAGTAGGCGATGTGGATCTCCTCGTCGATCGGGCAGGTGGAGGCGAACTCCTCCCTGGCGTACGCAGCCTTCAGGTACCTCCACAGGTTAGTAAGTGACTCTGGGATGCTGAAGTTGCGGTATTTTAAACACACCACCTGGTGAGAGACAAAGGGTTTGAGAGGCGCAATCACCTCAACACACCACGCTGGATGCTTCAGTTTCACAACAAAAACATGGACTCAGTCTTATAATCTATCCATCCCGGGCCTCTCATGCTGCACAGCTTGACAGAGAAGATTACCTTCACGATGTGGAGCTTAGGCAGCAAGTTGCAGTCAGCCAGAGTAAGCTCTTGGCCGTCCAGGAAGGGGCGGGACGAGGAAGTGACCTCATCAGCGCTATTCTCGTCGATCTCGTCAGGAAGCGGGGAGCCGAGGTAGTCATCCAGCTTCTTGAGTGCCTTCAGCAGACCTTTCTCTAGATCTGAGCACACGTGCATGCACAGAAATATTCAACTACAGAGTGCACTCGAAGCTAAAACGATGGTTTGCTGCCTTGATTTCAGACTAATGCAATTCATTTTTTATTGTTTAAAAGGCTGAAACGATTGAACGAATTCCTTTTTAAAGAATAGCAGATTAAACGAACAACAACAGCAGTGACATTTCCAACGGGATCACCCAGACGCAGAGAGCAGCAGGTGACCTGTGTGCACTGAGGCAGAACAGCTCAGACCATAATGTTATTAACAAGGACGCTCCCTGCTGGTTTTCTGTCCGTCACAGTAAGCACAGAAGGTGCTGCTACAGAAAATACAGCCAAAATCAAAGCCCGGATGCAGTGAGGAGTTTTGCTCTATTGAAAAGACGGGTACTTCTTCTCATTTTGAAGTATTAGATCCACTTACTCTCATTGGCCTGAGGGTTGGAGTTCTTGACGTAGGCGGAGAATTTGGAGAAAACATCCATGCCCGCTGTGTTGGACTCTGGGTTACGAGCAGCCAGACGGGGATACCTGAACAAACAGAGTTTTGTCACATCACGAGCAAAACTTCACATGAATGTGCATGAAATGTGAACTGTAAAGACCTTAGACCAAGTAGGGTGACAGCAAAAAAACACAAGGGCTGCAACTAACTATTGTTTCGTTATTGTTTGGTCTGAAAAGTGTCAGAAAATATTGAAAAGTGCCAAAAAGCTCAGGAATAAATCTTCAAATGCTTGTTTTACCCCACAAAGTCCACAGATATTCCATTTACTATCAGCACAATCGCCAAGCTGAAGCGAGGAAACGTTTGCCATTTTATCAAAACCGCTGATCTGATTAATTTTTTGCTGATCGACTGATCGTTTCAGCTCCTGAAAAACACCGGTGATTACTTCGGAGGGCAGAGGTTTTCCTCCAGGAACTCCTCGATCTTGTTGGTGTCGGTTTTCACCTCGCTGCCGTACAGCAGGAAGGGAGGCTGGGCACCCGGAGCCAGGTCCTTCAAGATGTCTGGCTTCCTATAAGTGGACGGACATAAAGACCGATGGAGACGGCAAAAGAGGCGGAGGGTTTACCAGCAGGAGAGAGATGGAAGAAAGGGGGAAGACAGAAAGGAAAATGAGGGGGAAAAAAACATGAAATCAGAGGAAATTACTCATGTTTGCAACTAAGACCATTACCAGAGCGGCTTTATATGTGTTAACACTCGATATCTGAATGAAACGTCGCCCGTTCCTTCACTGCACAGCGCATGAGGGAGCAAAACAGAAGGCGGACATTCCTCTGCTGTGCCAATAGAAACCCGCAGGGTGCATGTGTGAGGCCAGTGTTTTCACCTCTTCATATCCACTGTGGTGACATCAAAAGTGACTCCTTTCAGCCACAGCACCATGAAGAGACGCTGGGAGAAGGGACAGTTGCCGATGCTCTGACCATCGCTCCCCGCCTGGAACACAAACACAGAGAAAACGAACATGAATACCGCTGTTACAGTTTCTTCATCATCTCGTCTACGAAAATGTCACAGATTTAAGAAAAAACATCATTTCCAACAGCTCAACGTGACGCGTCTTGTTCTGTCGGACCAGCAGTCCAAAACACAAAAAGCACAAAATCCTCACGATTGACAAGCTGGAACAAAGTAATGTATTTTTAGTTCAAAAAAAAAAAGAAGAAACCATTAATTTTCTGTCAACCAACCAATCGATTAATCATTTCAGCTCTATGGGATAACAAAATCAAATATCTTAAGGGTTTGGACGGCTGGTTGGACAACATTTTCGTGGACCACGGGATTAAAGGTGAAACAATTAGCCAATCTACAGAAACTATTTTAATTATCATTTAAGAAAACTTTTCAGGCAATTATGACAAACCTTGTGCAGTTCCAGCCTCTCAAACGTCCAGATTTGCTTCTTTTCTTTGCTTTAGTACATTAAAAACCAAGCATCTTTGGTTATCGAACGGTTTGTCACTCCTGCATTCAAGTGTAGAGCTTCTAAGCCGCTCAGGAAATGATGATAGAGCTTTAAAATGTCCCTTGTATAACTGCAGGAAACCATATTTCACGTTCAGTCATTCTGTCTGTGCTGCGGCCTGAACAGCACAAACTGGAGGGCAGTTACGCTAAATCGGGCGACGACTTACTTTCTATTACCAAGGGCAATGTGAAATTGTACTTTTATATTGTTAATGTGAGGCTATCAAGTGTTATTGAGGATCCACTAGAAACCGGGGTTTAGAGAAGTTACAACAGCATCTTTCACCCCTGAAGAAGAAAAAAGTAGAGGGTGGCGCACATGTTCATACAGAGGAATCATTATGGCAACTTGTGTAAGACCCTGAGGGGAGGCAGGGAGAGCCAAACTGGTTGTACTGGAGCATGTTTTTGGCTCAAGGAACATGAGATTAACCTGCCTGACCAACATACTAAATATAGATTAAAGTCGGCTGCCCATTATCTTAACGTGCATTTAATTAGATTAGTGTTACTGTCATTTATAAGCCCAGTGGGTCAGCAGAGGTGGTCGAGCTGACATGTATAGACACAGGACGCACTAAGCCCCCATGTGCGGCCCGTGTGAGAGATGTAATCAGCTTGTAGTAAAGATACACTGAGAGTGCTGATGAATTGATGCGATAACGAGCCTCGAAAGCCGCTGTTGAATAAATTAATGTCAGAAACTGTCGTTGCTATCTGCGTGTGATGGTTTTTTTCTTTTACTGAAGCCATCATTCAATCGCTTACCTTCACAAAAAGTTCAAGTTTGGGCTGATTCGCGTCGCTCATCTTCACCCGCTGCTGCACGAGACCCCCTTTTTTAAAAAAAGAAAAGAAAAAAAAAGCGGAAACAGACACAAGCAAGTTAAAATAAAGCAGAGTAAGAGCACAAAGTTAACATTTTCTGAGCGAGAAACGAGGCGAGTTTGAGGCTCGGCCAGCCAAGCCCATCTTCCGCTACAAATCCCGGTGAGGACATGACAAATGACACGCCGTCGCAGCTCCGCGAGCCGCGCGGACGTTTAACAAAGCAAATCTGGGCTTATTTAGAGCTCAAAATGTGAAGTTATAGTGAATTTTGGCCTGCAGAGCCGACCTCAGAGTGCTGGAAGTTGTCGCTGACGCCTGTTGCTGCCTGCTGGTCGTTTCCCCTCCCAGTTCTGCTGTCTGTCTGTCAGTCCGCTGCAGCGACACACTCATCACCAGAGCTCCTCCATTTCCTGGTGGCGCGTGACGGGTTGAGCTCTCTGCAAATAATGAAAGAGGAGAGGAGGAGGAGGTGCACGCACGCACGCACGAAGAAGAAGAAAAAGTGCTCGGAAACAAAACACATACTTTGCATTAAAGACGCCTTCATCCAATAGGTGTGCAGAGGTATGTCCCCACACCTTAAATCAGAGGCAGCATCCTCAACGCACGCACACAGGCGACAGGAAGCACATCTAATTGTTAATCATGTGTGGACACTGTTGATGCGACACACACCCGGGGAGGAAAGTACCAGACTCCCTTAAGAAACAGCTTTGTTTTGTGAGCGGACACTTGATAAACTGTCTGTTTGCGCTTGTGTCATATTTGTGAACACAAATGTGTTTGTTTCCATTGAGTTCCCAATTTGCGCTATTTTCTTAGAGGAGTAAAAATTTAAGTTATGGTAAAATTGTCAACTTTTACAAAAAAACAGTAACTGCAGTTTGATCTTGTGTCATCCGGGGAGAAAGTCCCCAGACTCCCTTAGAAAATCTCCCACTTTTGAGAGATGTTGAGTTCGGGGAATCTCTCTGAACTTTGTGAGATGCTGTCTATGACAAATTCTTAATTATCTGTCCCTTCTCATAACTTCGGCAAATACCTGAATCCCGACTTCTGCTCTCTGTCTTCGTTCTCTTCATTTTTCTTGTGGGAGCGTTTCGTTTTTACCATAAAAATCATTCTGTAGCAGCATAATAATTAGATAGTTGCTACAGCACATGCGCCAATCAAACTTACAAAATCTCCCTCACACGCACGCACATACACTCTCTCTCTCTCTCTCTCTCTCTCTCTCTCTCTCTCTCTCTCTCTCTCTCTCTCTCTCTCTCTCTCTCTCAAAGCGCTCTGGGGGCCTCTGGTGGCCACGGGGGCCCTTAGCAGGCTCTAAGTTCGCTTATGCGTCGACCCGCTTTTACGCTTTTAAGTTCTGAAGTAACAACTATACCACGGTGTAAAAATACTCTATTAAAAGTAAAAGTCCTGCATTACAACATATGATTTTAGTTGTTTTTCTCATAAGAATATGGTAATAGTATTTTCATGGGCAGCAGGATTTTTATAGCATTTAGTATTTTTATAATCTGTACGCAATGTACTTATACACAATTGTTTTTCTATTCTGATTCATGTACACTTTTTTTTCTTGACCCCTTTGTGCCGCTGTTTTTGTAATACTTACTGGCTTAACGACTTAATTTCCCTGGTGTGGGATCAATAAAGTCTTATCTTCACAATTTACATTAGTACATAAATGCTATCAGAAAGAAAAAGACTATCAAAAGTAAAAATACTCATACACAACAGCTCCTCTCCAAGTGTTATACCCTCTGATTTTGATTTGTTTTTCAGTCCAGAAAAGAGGACATGAACTGAGATCAGTATTGAACCACTTGTGCAGACTCATATTTTAGTGTTCTTGTGTGCTGGATGTTTTGGAAGAAGCAGTCATAATTGATCATAAAGGGGCAAGGCAGTGCAGCACAAGCTTAGGGTCAAATGAATAAATGGCACCTTACTGTGTTGGGTACTCTGGGAAATAGAAACTGCCACCATGTAAACAATATATAGATTTTGTTGAAAATTATTTCTTTTCATAATACACAGAGTGGCTTGTACAGAGCCAGTAGAGGGGGCCGTCTACTTCGCTTCTTGCTCCCAGGGGATAAATGAGACATAAAAAACTGTCTGGTCCAAAAATCTGGAAAATCAATAAAATGTTATGAGGGAAATCTTGCTGGTTTGCCAGTCCAATGAGCATGCAGCACTGACAGTGACACCATTAATTCAGATGCAGTGTGCTCCCTGTCATGGAGGTCCAAAGTGGGATCCAGGGACTTCCAGGAGTCCTAGAGAAATGTCTTGGGGACAGTTTGAGGATGACTGAATGCAGTTACTGAGAGGTTTCCTTTTTCAACATGATACAAGCATTTCTGATCAGAAATGTTTCTTCACTGGTTGATTATTTAACTATTGTAACCTATGATTATTTAAGAACACAACAACAACAAAACAGGACAAAAACACCAGCATTCAATCCAGCTTTAACATAGACTTTATTTAAGATTGGATTATTTGATTTTATTTATTTACTGTTTCCATGAGTTAAGAGAGAACTTTTACAGTCACCATTTAATACGACAGATGAGAAGACCTTAAACCTGTATTCTTCACAGTCAAAGAATGGAAAATAATGACCTACACAAGATGTGTTTGTCTTCCTTATTGTCTTTTGTGTTTAAATTTCAAGTGACATTTTCTTTTAGTCTTTTTGCGAAAGTTTGTGAATGTTATCAATACCTATTATTTAATTGCAAAAATGTAAGCAAGCCAGTTCTAAAGAGAGTTTAAGACTTTGAGATAACCGAGGTATCAGTTGTGCAGAGGGTTCTCATTTTAATAGTATTTAGTCAAGATGCTGAAGTTGTGATACTGTGCACTAGAGGGCATCGGAGGGTTTTCACTTCAGGTGGGGTGGTGAGGCGGGATTAAAGAGATTACCATGTTGTCAGTGTTGCAGACTGTAGCAGTGTTGAGAACAAGTCACCACAGATCCTTCTTAAGTGCAAGCAAACCTGTTGTGTGTCACTGTGAATAATAATAGCTTCTCATGTCCACTGGTATTTCTAAAGACCAGTTCACCCATACAGGAAATCACTGTTATCTGCCTTGTTTGTCTATCAGGTTACATATGAGCCTGTTTCACACTATTGTCTTTTTCTATGTACCCCACACCCTTCAGTTTAACTCCAGGACACCGATCGTATCGTTTTTGTTTTGTGGAGGACTTTAAAACTAATTTATGCTCTGCGGCAGTGTCACTGAATGTTTCTATTAATCATTTTTGGAATCAACCTCAAACTTCAGAATGAAAAACTTCTCTAAGTTACTTAAAATAAAAAACACAAAAGAAAAGAATATAATTGATGGCCCTGAATCTGTTTTTTTTTTTTTTTTTTAAATTTTAATAGTGAAGACACAGTAGCCTTAAGATAAATCCACTTAGGGAGCTGTGGAAACAGGCAGATCATGGAAAACTACAACTCCCACATGCCCCACACAGAGGACAGGATGGCAGCACAGAGGGCCACAACCAGAGGGAGCTGGACAGAAGTGGCTCCATTACAAAGATCTGTTGTACAACACTGGTAAGTGCTGGTGTAACCAGCTCCCAGGATGCTACCGGTCAGCGTCTTCCCACACAGGTCGGAGTCCACGCAGCCGCGGTTGTGCAGGGTGAGCGATCCTGTAGCATTGAACTCTGCGAGGATTGGAAATAGCAAATGTAAACGTTAAAGGGAGCGAATTTATGACATTTTTCCCGCCATCATCAAAATGGTTTCAGTTGAACGTTGTGTTGCTATAGCAGCAACTACTGATGAGTTCTGTACCAGTTTAAGTGACATTGTTAGCTCTGCAACCAAGACAGTGTTCACAGGCATCGTTTATCTTCGCATTAACTGTCCTTTTTGGAGCATTATCTGTAGGTACTCTTTTAATCATAACTGTTTTTTGATTGTTGATTTGCTAATTCAATTTACTGCTATCCAAGCTAGCCATGCTAGCTTACTGAAGCTGATGTGTTGCTACGTAACATAACATTCTAGCCAACTGTTCATTAATGTCGGGCTCGCTGCCTCATGTTTTTATTGTTTTTGCTTTTACTCTTGAGCACCATAATGTGTACTTGTTTAACTACTGGCTACTTCCTGTTGAACTCAATGTTGGTTTTTCACTTGTGATTTCTTGTTTCTTGCTAGTTTAACTGCTAGTCTACACTTTTACAAATTCATTTTTTGGTGTTGTACCAGCTCATTTTTACAGTACATTTTTTCGCAACAATTTGTTATGGTGTCTCATCTTTTTACTATTTGCAATCATTAACTACTGTGTTAGCAGAGTTTGTTTAATTGGCATGAAACTGTAGAAGTTCAACTTTCCATGTTAGTTTAATCAAATTTTCACGGAAAGTTTGAACATCTATGGCTGCATGTCAACTGGGCAAATGAAGACCATGTGATAAAGTCAGAGGCTACAAAACAGCTACATAATGGATCTTGATGTGAGATTGCTGAATCTACTTTGAAGCTCAAATATCTTAAGTTATACATATTGCTTCTTCTAAGCAGGTTTTCATGAAGAAGAAGAAGAAGAAGAAAAATTTGACATTCCAGCTTGTTAGTCATGATTCTGATAATTTGGCTATGGTGATATCATTATATTCTATTTTAATGTACTTTTCTATATGTTCAAGTAAAATTTCAGCCTTTTTATGGTAGTCACAGTATATTGTGTTGTAGAGGTTTCCTTACGTGCTTCTCCACTGTAGCAGCTCTCAGTCGCATTATTACATGTGGTATCGGTTCCAAACAGACACGTCCCGAATATACCAATGTAGCACTGACGACAGGTCAGGCATTGTGCTGTTCAATGGAAAGAAAGAAGAAAAATGTGATAATCAGATTCTGATTAGCAGTTTCGACCTGTTTCTGGACTTTTCTTTGTCCAACCACTGAGCTGTAATCTTCCAAATATACCTCAAAGACCGAGTTCTTAGTTTAAATAGTATGATTTTGTACCATTTTACCTACAATCACACCCTTTAAAGACTACGATTACTCCATCATTCTTTCTCAGCTTTTTTATTCATTTTATTTACTCTGTTTCATTCTTAAGCACAAACTTGTCTAAAGACAGTTATAATTAATATTATTATCTACACCTGATCTTCTGTAATTTTTATAAACTTGGTTGAAGCGTGAGTTGAGAAGACTAGAAGAGTGATGGAGCACACAAACTTTGGAATGTAGTAGTTCAGGCAAATAAGTGGCTTGTTTCAATTCTCTTCTGTATACACTTCCTTTATTTTCTAAATACATATACCCTTATTTTTCTTTCTTTACAGCCACAGCATACTTCTTAAACAGGTTCTCATTCAAATTCATGGGGCCAGTTGCTCTCCTAAAGCTTTCTTTTGCCCTCGTATATATCACAGTCTCATAATCTGTATCAAATTCAGTTTATTTTACAGTTCATTTGAACAGGAATTCCCTGGTAGATCTGTTGCAAACACTTAACAGCAGACTGAAAGTCATTAAGCTGCAGCACAGTGAAATCACCTGAAACTTAATTGTAACAGCAATTCATAATTCATATAACCGCTGATCTTTGTCTTTGTCAGTCCCGAGAGTTTGTCCTGAACAACATACTGGGCGCAAAAGACTTTCCTTTGACCACATTGCTCCTCCAATGATAGCATTAGATGGTGCCTAACAAAGACATGAACCTCATATTTCGTTGGTACAGAGGTCAGAAGAAATAAAGTTTAATTATAAAGAGTTTTGATATAAAACACATTTTTAGTCCACAACAATAACATTTTAAGGTGAATACAAGCATAGTTTTCTTCTTAAATCCTCTATTTGTTAGCGTATTGATTCTCCCATTTTCACCTCTGGAGTCAGACACGTACCTGCTGTGATAAAAGCAGTCAGGACAATCACTGCTTTACAGAAGTTATTCATCCTTCTTGTGGTTTTGAGGTTAACGGACTCCTTTTTTTTGGAAATGAACTTAGAGGACTAAATACCTGTCTCAGCCAAGTGAGCTTCTGAGGAATGACAAGACTTCAGGTGCAGTTCGGTGGAAAAGCGACATGCAAGAATGAGGTTCATCAGGTTTTGCGTTCAAGCAGTGTGACAAGGAAGTCTCCTGTCACTTCTGGAAAACTCAGCTCAAACCAGCCAAGCCAACCAAGCCAGGAGAAAAACTCACAGTCATTAAGTCTGAGCATGAACAACTATTATTATCTGTTCACATAATTTATTTGCATGCAGTGAAGAGTTTCATGCAGTTAAAAGTTTCCTTTGTGGTAGATGAAGATGCAAAGACAGACAATATGTTATTGCATTAAGCTTTGATACCGTGTATATATTCTCTCTTAAAACCCCAAAGGCATAGAAGCTACAAGAATCATAATATAGAAATCAATGTTCATCAAGCAAAAGCAATACCCACTCAGGAATGTGATCTTTATTATTTGTTTTACAGGCCTCAGGTGCTCCAAATGGCCATTAGGGCGAAACCCATAGCAGCACTTAGTGGGAGGTGGATGGATGTGGCTCCATTACAGTGATCAGTGCTGCAGCAGGTCCTGTTGATGGTGTACCCGGCAGTCAGGAGGGCTCCTGAATTGGTCCGGTTGCAGAGAGATGAGGCCAGGCAGCCTCGAGTCTCCAGGCTCATCAGTCTACTGATGTTGAAGGCTGAGGGGGAACATGAAGATCAGCTGCCTTTGTGTTACATTTTTACATAGAAAATAAAAAGTATACATCATCTCTCTGTGTCCGACCCAGTGTGTCATTTATGAGAGAAATATTCATTTAAATGAAATGTTCAGACAGCAGATGTCTCCTTGGTGAAACTGCAAACAACAGACATCTGAAATGTGACAAGAGGCCCCACATGGACGCTGCTTTCTGTTAAGAGGCCAAAAGCCAAAAACGCAGGGAACCACTGATTTCATCCTTAATTATGTGTTGTATTTTAGAATCTTATTCTGTAAAACATTGATCTGACACCCAACTAGAACTGTAGCGTGAATGTAGTGGAGTAAAAAGAACAATATTCGCCTCTGAAAAGTAGTGGAGTAGAAATACAAATTAGCAGAAAATGTAAATACTTAAGTCAGATTTAGTTATCTCAAACTTTACTGTAACTGCCCACTACTACCATGTTGGCATGAAATGGAACTCTGTATCTCTGTGTGTGGCATGAGCGGGTTTAGACTGCCTTGTTTGCTTTTGGCATGTCACGCTGAGTTGTGGCCTTTCACAACGTGGGCAAGTCATAACAACAGCACAATAGCTGAAAAGTACAGTGTGTTAAAGTGCAGCTGACTCATTCACAGACACCAAACCAAAACACTGGCTTGACTGAACCTGGTAACCTAAGTACCACTAAAGACCAGTGACATTTTTCATTGTCTTCTGAGTCCAAAGTAGTAAATTAGAGTCCAGTATTTCTATACTGTTGCTTAGCATGTTTTAGCCTATACAAATCAAAATGTACTTGACATATACTGATGACCATTTATCAGTAGTGTAGTTAAAATATGTTTATTCACTTTTCTGCTGAGAGTTAGGTGAGAAGATTGTTAGCACGCTTATGCACACTTAATATCTCATTTGTTTCATGTGTACACAGACAGAGATGTCAATGACATGCAGCTGGGTCTTTCAAGGAAATTTATTGTTCTATCTATCACTGCTTTTTGGCTAGTAGG
Organism: Chaetodon trifascialis; assembly: GCF_039877785.1. Taxonomy (NCBI): domain Eukaryota; kingdom Metazoa; phylum Chordata; class Actinopteri; order Chaetodontiformes; family Chaetodontidae; genus Chaetodon; species Chaetodon trifascialis. The sequence goes on along the minus strand of NC_092072.1, from coordinate 7,246,386 downwards.
CTAACACAACCGACCACAACTAGTTGTTTTTACATTTTTGTGTAACTTCTCATTAAACAAATGAGATACAGTATGTCAGAAGGCATATTTTAGACAGGAGTCAGGCCAGCTGTTTCCTCCTGTTTCTGGTCTTTATGCTACGTTAAGCAAACTTTCAGCTGGCCAGCTTCACATTTAGGGTACAGATATGAGAGTTGTATCAATTTTCACATCTAACTGACCAAGAATGCAAATGAGCTTAATTTGAAATATGTCAAACTATAAAATTAGAGGTTTGACCTTTAAGCATAGCAGATTAGCTTGTGTTGGCTCATAAAATATATTGTATTTTACAGTCCTATCAATTTTTCAAGGCACTAGCCTACTACATGATTACCACTACACGAAAGTAGAAACTTTTCTAAGATAGGTCATTTATCACAAGGAAGATTTAGAAGTTTGTACTAATATGAATACTACTTTCATCTGTTTTTCTTCAAGTTGTCCAGGATAAATAGTATGTGTGTTGTAATGCAGATAAAAGCACTGATTGTTTTGAAAAGCCCTCCTAGCTGGCACATGCAAGTGCTGGTTGAGGAGCTATGTAATCCAAAACATGTTTCATGAGTCACCTAGGGGGAAAAACAGCTGACTGTGACTCAGCTTCCTCATTCAAAAAGGTTTTAAGTTGGCGTCCAAGCCTTCCACCTGCACATAAACCTGCCAGCCAAAGTTAAAAGGCCTAAATCAGATTCAAGTTGATTTTTTGACCAAAGGCTGCATAAAATATAAAAAGTAAAGCCTTTACTTTGTAAAAGTGTGGTAGGAGCAAGTAAAGTATGTGTTTATATGGAGTGAAAGGTATAAAACATGCAAAAACATTGGTTTGGTTCTTTCTAATTCCTGCTAAGGTGTGCTGAAGTTCAGCCACACCTTAACGTGTTCTAGTACAGGTTTTTCATCTTCGGCACTGTTATACAGTTTGTGGTTAGAAAACTGTTCCAAATCCAGCAGGGTTGAGTAACATTGTAATTACAAACACACACCCGTCTGCCCACACCTGCCCGCGTCGTTGTTTTCCTCTTGTAAAAGGACTAAAGAGAGCAGCAGATGATCATTAATGCCACTCACTTAGTTTACCCCAGTAACAGTTCGGCTGAGCGTCACTGCAGGTGTCAGAGGAGCTGAACAGACATTTCCCTGCAATCCCCAATCTGCAGGTGTTACAGGTCAGCGGCTCACCTGTGACCCAGAGGGAAGGGGACATTTAGGAGAGCACAGGAGAAGAGAGAAAATGCTGTAGAAAGAGATCAAATGAGCGAGAAGGGACAACTTTATACATTAGCTTATACAAAGGAGAATTAAACATGTCAGAGATTTAAATGTAGATAGATAGATAGATAGATAGATAGATAGATAGATAGATAGATAGATAGATAGATAGATAGATAGATAGATAGATAGATAGATAGTGATATTGCTTTACATGGATGTTTTCTATTTCTGTGAAAATCGCAGGAAATTTAATCATAGACAGATTTGCTCTTACAATTTTAATAAAGCTTTTTCAAATTAAAACACTTTTTTTTTTTTTTTCAACAACCAGAACTCCTGCACAGAGCAACTACTGTACGCTGTCTGACCTTCGCAGGTGAAGTTGTGCCAGGAACATCCACTCTACCTTTGCAAGGATTTTCTTTTACAAATTATCTATAATTTTTAACTCTAACAAAAAGCGCAAAGAACAGCTTCCTCACCACACCCAACCCAAGCTCTTACAGCTTTGTATTTAAGCCTCAGGGCCATAGTCAGGATTTTAGACATACTGAGGTCATGAGTCAGCAGAACAGTCACCAACAGTGTTACGAGTACAAAGAAATGCTTTTGGTAGTAATTAGACAGCATTACTGTTTCAATTAAACAACACAATTACAATTTCTACATTTTAAGTGTGCTTGTTACTTTTGTCTCCAGTGCAAATAGTGGACAACTGCAGATGAAAGCATACAAATGCAGCCTATCACCCAGATTTTCCAGTTTAATGTCACCCAACCTTACAGTAGTGCAAGACAGTGTGGGCAAGGTGAGCTTGTTTTTCTAAAACAACCTGAAGAAAGTGCGTTCATCACATAAAATCCTTTATTTGTAGCAAAGCTTGGTCAACATGTTAACGTCCAGCCTTGTGTGAGTCTCCTTCTAAATCCTACTGTCTAACCAACACAATGCAAATGCAGTTTACACATCTGAATGCTTCTTGTTATTGCCACCTGGGGGTTGAGAGTATTCATAACTCCTATCACTACAGCGTTACTAAGAGAATTGAATTGAAGCATACATCTAAAAGTATGCAAAAGTTACTTTACATTTATATGCAGTGATTAGTGAAGTAATTCAATTACTTTTGAAAGAAGTAACTAGTACACTACAGGGAAGACTACTCATACACACAACACTGGTCACCAATCAAATTCTATAAAACACGACTTAGAACTGGATGATCTAAGTACAACCCTGTTTCCAAAAAAGTCGTGACAGTGTGTAAAATGTGGGTAGAAATATGATTTGCAAAACACTGAAACCCCATATTTAACTAGAAGACATTATGTAAAATGTTGAAACCGAGACATTTCCTTGTTTTGGAAAGTTATATATATACATATAGCAACACGTTTCAAACATGCTGGGACAGGGTCATGTTCAGCACTCTGATCAATAGGTGACAAGTTGGGATTGCAGGCAGGCCAGTTTACTCTTTTAACTGGCTTTTTACTAAGCGGGCCATGCTGATGGGAGACATGCAGAATATGCTTTGGCACTGTTTTGCTGAAACAAGCAAGGCCTTCCTGGAAAAGACATCGTCTACTTTGGAGCATATGTTGCCCCAAAACCTATATACATTGTTCAGCATTAATGGAGCCCTCACAAATGTGCAGGTTGCCCATATGATGTGCGCCAATACACCCCCACACTCTCATGGATGCTGGCTTTTGAACTGTGTGCCTGTAACAAGATGGATAGTGCCTCCACCTCTTCAGCCCGGAGGATGCAGCGTCCCTGATTCCCAGATAGAATTTCAAATGTTGACTCGTCAGACCACAGAACAGTTTTCCACTTCACCACAGTCCATCTTAAATGACCTCGGGACGGTTTCCTTTATGTATTTTAGAGTTTCCACTTGCGTTTGTGGCTGCAGTGATTATCTCTGTTCACAGATGATGGTTTTTGGAAGCGTTCCTGAGCCCGTGCAGTGATGTCCACTACACAATCACGTCTGTTTTTAATGCAGTGCCACCTGACAGCCTGAAGACCACAGCATCCCGTACTGGTGTTGTCCTTTGCGTACAGATATTTCTTCAGCTTCTCTGAATCTTTTAATGACATTATGTACTACAGACTTCACTTCAGAAAGACTCTCTGGGTTCCTCTTTTTATAGCCAGTCATACCCAATGACCAACTTGTCGAATCTTTTGTTGCCACTGTCCCAACCTTTCGGAAACGTGTGGCTGGCATCAAATTCAAAATGAGGATATAACCTTCAAAAAACAATCAAACCTCTCTGTGCACATTTTGTCCTATTTCCAATTAAATATGGGCTTTCAATGTTTTGCAAAACGTCACTTTCTATCAATGTTCTACAACTGTGTCCCAACTTTTTGGGAAATGGGGTTGTAAATGAAAAATGTAGAAGTGAGGAGTTGAAATTTTCTCAGTAGGAAAGCTATTTAGTGTTCAAACTGCATCATTAAGATCTGAACAACAACATTTTTAAAAGGCTCTTTGGTAGAAGCATCTGGAGAAAATGCTCCTTTCTGTCAACACAAAATGTAAAAGAGTGACTCCCGTCTGATGCTCTTACCTGTAACAAACATCGCCATCAATGCCACAGAAACCCAGGTGAACTTTATCATCTTGCTCTTACACCAATCTGTGTTTTATCAAGAAATTATCAGCACAAATAAGAGCCCAGTGCAGCAGAGGTGGTCAAAGAGGCGTTCAATGATCCAGCAGCTTAGGGGAGTGAAGTGGGATTCCAATGACCTTCATCAGCTCTGGGCATCTGCTTTTATGTCAGAGGTGTGCTATCAGGGGCTTAGATCTGAATATGGAAAATAACTGAAAATAATATTGACATCGATTTTCATTGGTCAGTCTCCGATGTATTCTACAAAATGGTTATGGGGCTTTAAAAACAAAACAAAAGAGGTTTGTTTGAAGAGTTAAGCCTATTATAAAACCAAACAAAGAGAAAAAGAGATGATTGATGACAGTCTCTGTCCTGTGTTTGTGAGCTCCTGGCTTATTGCAAACCAACACCAAAATCATTTTCAAAAGCTTTACATTGCAATAAAGACCAAAGCTTCAGTCAATAAAAGTTGCTGAGTAATTTCTCAGCAAATATTAGGATTGTGTGTTGAAGATACTCCCTTTATTCTTATGATATAGACGCTTCACCTTGGACTAGAAAGAGAATCTGAACTATTAAGGGATGATTTAATTTAAATTCAAAGATCCATTTAAAGAATAGAAAAAGATAATAAAAAGACACATGTGAATGGAATTTAAGCTATGAACTTGATGAAAAAAACCCCCACAATGTACATCTGACACCTGCTACAAACCCCAGTTCACAAATTAACATGTCATGTCTCATTTGTTTAATATGCACAAAAAACAAAGCATAAAAATGACGAATTGTGGTTTTCTGGGAGTCATGTGCCGAACCATTTAATGGATCGCTGCTGGTTGCATAGCTGAGTCACTGCTTCTGTCCAGGAAACTCATACGTAACTGCCTGTGAAGACAACTTCCCATTTCAACATTTCTGTTCATGTAATAAACATTATATAACATGTTAATCAGACTGCAACTTAAATACCTGCACATTATAAATTCCATTGTATATTTGTTTATTTTATATTTTTGCACTACTTAACTTATTGTTCAGCCTTTTCTCCTTTTTTCTCTCTATTTGTCCTCATTGAGCTGTATGTCCCTCTTTTCCTATGCAAGTACACTGAGGATGGAGGAGTCAAATTCCCTGTATGTGCACACCAACAAAGCCAATTCTGATTAGTGATCTTTAGAGGTGCAGGAAAGCGAACTTTACTCCCTCCAGATAGAGCCAGGCTAGCTGTTTCCTCGTTTCCAGTTTTCATGCTAAGCTAGCAGCTGCTAACAGTAGCTTCACAATTCTTGTACAAGCATGAGAGTGGTATCAATCATCTCATCTTACTCTCAGCACAAAAGCGAAAAAATTACATTTCCCCATGATGCCAAACCATTAACTACTGCTTTGCTTGTGTTTCATCTGCCATATCCCAACTTACTCTCCAAGAAATTATGCTACCATAGCCCATTATATGAATCATTTAGAGGATTATGTTCTGGGAATATTTTGAAATATAGTATTAAATCAGTGAGGTCTTAAAATATTTGAGAATTGTGTATAAAAGCATAGATATTCATTCCTGATATAGAATAGGATATGCAGCTACACATTGCTCATGCAGTAAATGTAGACCTGCTGCACCTCACACAACCTGAGTCATATAATGAACAAAATGGGGATCCTGACACACTGCAAGTGTTATTTAAAGTATATTCAAGAACTTAAAGAACCAAAAAATAATGACATTTTTAAATGAAAATGCGCAGCAACCCATTTTCTCCCATTTCTTTTCTCTTTAAATGCCCCATTGGTTCCAAACTGCCACCAGAGCAGCACCCAGAGCTGCAGCCAAGGGCAGCTGGACAGAGGCAGCTCTGTTACAAAGGCTGGTGCTGCAGCAGGTCATGGTGATGCTGTAGTTTACAGTCAGGATGGAGAGTCCTGTCTCATTTTTGCAGGCGGATTCCTCTGTGCAGCCACGTTCATGGATTGGCAACAGGTCGGCACTAAATTCTGGAGGTAGAAAAGACGAGACACAGTATCTTTGATGTGATTTTTTTTTTTTTAATGACTGGAGCAGATTACAGTCAAAATGTCAGTCTTTAAATTTGATTGTTTTTCATTACATAACATTTAGATTTCAACCTAATGTAATATATTCATGCATTTTTTATTTTTTTTTTAAATCTGTGATTCAGTTTCTCATGTAAAATATATTTTATGTGTGAGAAAAAACACGTTTGGAGGCCATTCCTGGTGGAAACCTGAGCTTGTTTTGAGATATTTGCATTAATCAATTTATTCATTCAATCAATTTTTTTCAAACAGGAACAGCATTTATTCATTCATTCATGTTGTTTCTCCTTTAACTGTGATTACTGCGACCATATTATGCCTTCCCTCTTCATTGTAGCCTGCATGTGATTAAAAAAAGCCAGTTCTATGTGTCTTCATACATAATAAGTGAAACTATTGTTTTCACATATGAAATATCTAAAATCTGCATGTGTCTACATCATGTGTGTTTCTCTCGGACCATAATGAGAGCCCTGGCAGTGGGGAGAAGGCTTTGAAACAACATTTAGGGAGGTAATATTTACTGAAAAATTAATGTAACAGATGATAATTAAAAAGGCAAAAAATAGATATGATCAAAAACCTTTTTGGCAACTATGAGAACGAAGATTTCAAAGGATTTTTGTTCCCTGTTTTTATGTAGCTGTGGTGATGTACCTCAGAGGAGGATGGCTTACTACTGAGTTACTGGGCTTTTTTGTAATCATGCAAAAATGATTAATGAGTCATTCAGCTTTTCAACTTACTGGCAACTGCGGTGTAGCATCTGTTCTCATCTCCGGTGCAGTTTACAGGAGTATCGCCGAGGCAGGTGCCGAGAACGGACACATCACAGGTGTTACAGGTGAGGGACTCAACTGTGGCAGTGGACACGAAAAGCAAATGGGAAAATGGAAAGAATAATCTTTTTTGGATCGTTGGGTGTGAATCCTTTGTCATATACTGAAGGACAAAGAGTTAAATCAATAGCCACAAATATCTGACTCCATTTAGTTCCACCTTTATCAAACAAGCACCTGCTGTAATCACAAAGTACACATGAAGAGTTTGCTCTTGAGCGGACTGGCTGCAGATATATAATCTAAAATGTAATTCAATCCAGGATATGACTTTAGCGCAATGTGAAATGGTACAACTAACCTTGAGCTACACACACACACACACACACACACACACGGTTTATATTTGTTCAAGTTTTGAGAAGTCTGAAATTTCTGCCTCCACCCAGATACTTTAGAGTGATGGAATGGTCCTCAAAAAATTAAAAAAACAAACAAACAAAAAAAACATTTAACAGCAGCTTGTCTTTCCAAACAGTTGACAGTGTGTTTGGTCAAACCCTGTACAAATAAACCAAAACTATTTCCTCAATACCACTAGTGCCTCAAATATAGGTGTGGCATTTCCTACAGCTTTCTTTGAAGTCACATACCCTGCACTCTTTTATTTTTTAGGTAACAAAAAACGTCAAATTTTGAATTTAGTTAACGGAATTGCAGCACAGCCCTGTTCTCTTACAACACGTATCTCCAAAAAGCATGTGAATTGTAGGATACCCTCCCTCTGCACAGTTATGGGTAAATAAGTCAGATCATAATCAGAAATAATTTTAAAGCCAACTGATAATAAGCAATGTGTGGAAAGGATTTGCAGTAGAAAACAATTGAGAATGTCCAAATATAGTCAGTTAGCAGTTGAAGTTCGACAACATTTTTGTATGAATTTTGTCACAGGTTTACAAAGGGTAATATACAACCACAGGCTTATTATTATTTCTGAATATGATTCATGCTCCATATCTGACTGATCCTTATTTGAGCCTATACACAGGGTGAACCCTATGTGCCATAAAGTGAAAGGTTCTGCTTTCCACTTACAAAACATGGTAAAAACCTCCTACCTGCAACAAACAGAGTCAATAATGCTGCACAGCTCCACAGAAATGTGTTCATCTTGATGTTCTCAGACGTACGTACAGGTGAAAATACCAAGGACCTTACTGTTTCAGAAGATGTGGGATTAAGTTTTGAGGAAGAATGGTCCATGTACAACATCTTTATGCACGGGGTACGTATATCAGTAATACACGTCAACAGTAGTGATAAGAAAGTTTGTGAGTAGTGAGTCATTCTTATAACATGAAATCAAAACCATTACAGTACAGTCATCGGCACCACCTGTCGTGTTCCAGATATGTTCATTTGAATGCATTTTAACTGGACATTTGACATTTCAATTAGATTCTTACAACATGCAATAAAATCATCATCATTAAGATTGCTTTGGTCAAGTTTACATTCGTAGCCTTCTGGGTGACAGAAAGCTAACAGCTAACTGTTACAACTGACATGTCGAGACCTGAGTTATGGAAAATAAAGAGTGCTACAGCATATGAGTATATATCAGAAATCAGAATCTAAACTCATAAGGTCCCAATAGTGTTTATTGAAAATTGCTTCAGACTTTTGTTCGTAGTACAAACAGGTTTCAGGAGCAGCTGGCAGCAGCTGGCTGCTGCTGTTGTTTCTGTGCATTAGACATATTACAGCAAGCTTCCACACATGGAGGCCAGAATGGCTGCAGCGATGGTGGCGGTGAGGGTCATCTTGGTGGACGGGGCACCACTGAGCTGGACAGTGTTGCACAGCAAGTGACTGATCTTTCACACATGATACCCAGCACAGTGATGGTGGTGTCCTTAGCGCCGCAGTCTGATTCACCGTTTACTTTGGAGTCACAGCACCCCAAAGTGTGGAAGCCCACAGAGACACCTGGAAAAGCTGCAGAGAAACTGTGACAAGTAACTTGGTACATCTCTAGTCTGCGCTTTTACAACACAAGTCTGCATTCACGCATTCTAAGTCAGCTGCTCATTACGAGCATTACCCATTCAAACACACTCACACCTGGATGGCACTTCAGAACGCAGGGATTCTTCAGCCGAGGATTGAACCCCTGACCTTCTGATAGGTGGACGACCGCTTTGGGTGTCACAGTATTTAGGTGTATTTAGGAGTGATTTTAACTGAATCATGCCTGTGCTTTTGCAGTGGAGCAGTAGCCTAACAGGCCATAGTTGCATTTGCTGCAAGTCAGAGACTCCACTGAAACACAAATAAAAGCTCAAATGAAAAAACACCTTGCATTGAGTATGTAGAATTTACACAGTATTCAGCAAATGTTTGTGTGGGTGAAGCAACAGAAAACAAGAAAAAAAAAATTAAAAAAAAATTAGGCAAGGTGACTCAAAGTTAAACTTTGTATATAAATACTTACCCATCATGCACTTTACTTTTATCGCAGTGATATTTTTTATTTTTCAAGAATTTGCGTTAAAGTTGTTTCGTTTGGACTGCTGATACTGGCAATAATGCATCTTTACGTTCATAGTTCAATGGTTTCCCTCATAATAAATACAATAAAAAAATAAGTTTCAACTTTTTCTGTTTTCTTTCCAGATCAGCAAACATTGTTTTGGGGAATTTGTGAACCACCGCACCCGTGCTCTGTTGTACAAGCAAACGTCGTTAAACCCCGCCCAGGTTAAATAAACAGATTTTTAGATGACACACATGTAACATGTCAATCATGTCACTTATTGATAACCCTGATTCTTGTTTCATCTTCTCCTGCATGAGAGATGCTACAGCTGCAATGATTCCAAACAGGATCTTTCTAATCTTGTAGTGTCAAGATTAGTGTCGTTTGGTGATGCCAGAGCTTTATACAGAGAGAGGGATGATGGGAGGGGATCAAATGTGGTTTTTCCAAGCCACATGTCTTCATTTTTGGCTTGGAGAAAGCTTTGCTGGGAGTGACAGAATGTTGAGTACAACTGACATTGAGGAAGACCTAATTGAACATCATGATCTAATGACCAGCTCTAAAACATGTTGTTGCAAAGTGGAAAGTCAGGTAGTGAAGCAGAAAAAAGGTGCTTCATGGGCACAAATAAAAAAAAAATCACTGATTGGAGTCAGGAAATCATCAAAAACATTTGTGTCATTACGACAAAGGCAAAGTTTTCTCATGTTTATCTCCTAACCCTTACATCATTAAGCCTCCAGATCACAAAGGCAAGACAACATGTGACACAGGAAATGCTTCGTTTGAGAGGCCATTCATAAAAACATCCTGTCTGTGGTTTTTACTGGTGATTTTTGTTTATTTGCAAGCAGTTTTTCTCAGAAACTGTGTATTTGCACTTTCCTCAATGTCAGTTCTGTGCCAAAACTTGAAACGAGGAGAACATCTTCAAACCAGAGGAATCACTACAGTATCTCTGCTGTGGGCCACTGAAACCAGAAGGCCCACTCAGTCAACAATGAGCTGTGCAACATTTAGAAAGATGACACCATTTCACACCAGTAACAGCACAGAAGGGGGTTATTTTATCCTTGTTTGGATATTTATTGCGCTCTTCACGTTCAACACAACATCCATCCATCCATTATCTATACCGCCTATCCCTTTCGGGGTTGCGGGGGGCTGGAGCCTATCCCAGTTACAATGGGCGAGAGGCGGGGTACACCCTGAGCCGGTCGCCAGCCGATTGCAGGGCCACATGCAAGGACAAACAACCATTCACACTCACACTCACACCTACGGACAATTTAGAGTCATCAATTAACCTAATGAGCATGTTTTTGGTCTGTGGGAGGAAGCCGGAGTACCCGGAGAGAACCCACGCATGCACGGGAAGAACATGCAAACTTCACACAGAAAGGCCCCGTCTGACCCGGGGATCGAACCGGCAACCTTCGTGCTGTGAGGCACGCGCACTACCTGCTGCGCCACCGTGCAGCCCCTCAACACAACATAATCAATTTAATCAATTGCACAAGACCAGACAGGCCAACACATTTCTTTTTTGGAGAACAATGCTAAACGTGTTGGTTTCAAGAATGTCTGACTCATCTTTAATGATTTGCATTAAATAGAGGTTTGAGATCGTTTGAGATCACGCTTTTAGCTGTGTGTATGCGAATGTGTCCCGGGCCACATCAGTGGACCCCCTCCTCAGCTGACGTCCTCTGCAGAAGTGGGAGTGCTGATTCATTTCCGTACCAACAGTGTCATATTAAAGTGCAAAACAACAAGAAGCCACAACATCAGGCAAAATGGATTCCTGTGGATGGACCACACGCAAAGTACGCTGTCTGATTTCCATTTGGGACAACTGATTGCTCATGTTAAGGTCTTTGCTTTCTTCTTCTACTTGTTCTTTGAATTTCCAGCAGAATAGGCACAGATGCCTTGCTGCCTCCCGTCGGTTTAAAACAACAACGCTTTGGTCTTTGCGAATGGAAATGACGTTCGTGTTTATTTGCATGTAGAGCGTGAAGTGTGGTCCGATCACACGTGGTCACTGGAGACCTACGTCAAGCTGTCCACTTGGATCACCCAAGATTGATGCTAATGCCACTTGGTGTCAGGTGATAGAGGTGCAGACCGATGGTTTTGACTGACAATACAAGTTGTTGGTTATGAGTGAAGTTTTGCCTGTTTACACTGTAGTCGTCAGGTTAATATGAGTTTTAGCACAAACATAACACATCATGCAAATTTCTCATATTTGGTATATTTTGAGGAAACAGCAGCAATTTAATACATGCTGTTACCCCCCCCCCCCCAGAAAAAAAAAAAAGAACAATCTGGTCAGAGCCACACACAGCCTATCTGTAATGTCTATCAACATTACTAATATGTCTAAATGAGCACTCATTGATATGTTTTAGCACATGAAATTTGGCTACTCTGCAGGGGGCTATTTCTGATCATTTGGTACTTTAACTTTGCATTTCCAACATAATAATACCATGTTTTGTTGCATTTATGACACTAGAAATAGAACTACATTAAAGAAAATAAATAGAGTTTGCGTTTTTGTTATTTTATTGGGGGATGCTATCGCCACCAAAACACAAACCTGAACATTTGTGGAGAAAAAGGTCTACTTTTAAGTAGAGTAGGCTAGTTGTAAAGCACTAGCTTACTTAGAATGAAAAAAGAGAATGACAGTGAGCAGACTTTTATTGAGTCAAGACAACCTCAATGCAGAGCAAACAAAGGGGCTATGAAACCTGATCTATGAGAATACTCGACTACTCTAGTGAAAACAAAAAAACACTCCAAAAGGAGGAAAATATCTCAAACACGGATCTATAAAAATTATCAAAATCAAAATCACTCACAGAGAGGAAAATCAAAAGGCTACAAAACTTTAAACTAAAGTCTCTCCGAATGGAGAAAGAGCTAACAAAGAAACAGAAAGAACAGGACAGAAACAAAAAACTCTCCTAAAAGATGGAGGCTAGACTCACTACAACTATGAACTATATGAACTAAAACTCACTCCAAAGGGAGGCAAACCAAGAAAGCAAATTACTCAAAAGACTATAAATGCTAAACTAAACTACAGAAGTTACAACAAAAAATCACTCTGACGAGGAAACAAGACTTACAAGTACAGACTGTGGCTGTGAGCTATGATGCAGGCTTTGGTGATCGGACATAAGACGAAACACTTCGGCACAGGACAAAGGGAGACGCAGACTATTTAAACACATGAGGGTAATGGGGAACAGGTGGACACAATCAGGAATCAGGGATGACGAACAGGTGACACAAGAGGAAGGGCAAGTGATCTGAAACGAGAGGAGAGTTAGACTTTCAAAATAAAACAGGAAATGACAAGACAATAACCCAAGACAGGACGACCTCACCGCAGTGTGACACTGAGCTTTTTCTTTTTTTGATTTGCCATCCATCCTGGCTAGCTTAAGACTGGAAAAAGGCGCCATAACTCGCCATAAGATGCAGGCTGTGACGCACGTTTAAGTTGACGAAATGGTTATTAGAAATGATTTCTTTTACTCGGGTTATTGGCTGAATATTTTTACAGCCGGAGAATGTGAGAAACACTTAAAGACTACAACAATGATGGATAAAAATTCAAATATGGGAAAATAATCATTATTCGTTCCTCTTTTTTTGTAAAAACCACAGGGAGCCACATGAGAAGTGCAAAGGAGCCACATGCAACTCCAGAGCCGCGGGTTGCTGACCCCCGTGTTAGGGGGAGGGGAGCCTCTGCTGCTAGTTGATATTTTGGGAGAAGTCCAGTTGCTGAATTTCAACTTCCTGAAAAACTGCCTTCATGACACTGTGGCAACATGTTTTCTAACCCCCTCTCTGCACCCTCTTCCTGGATTGTTTGGAAATGGGAAACCTGTCGATCCTCCTGGCAAACTGTTTCAACTGTTCATCCATACTGTTAGCTGATTTGATTGTTTTTGCTAACTACTTCATATTCAGCTCATAATTATTTAACTATGTCAGCCTTCCCCCATGTTGGGAGTAGAATATTGCAATAGTTATTAAATAATACTGTGTGCTGTATGATGTTAAAGTAGGTGTGAATATGAGTGTGAACGGCTGTCTGTCTCTATGTGTCAGCCCTGTGACTGACTGATGGACATCAAAGAATAAGCAGGTACAGCTAATGGATGGGTGGCAGCATGATGTCAAAATAAAAGCAAGAAGCAGAGGCAATAGATGCTTTAAATGATTTTATTTGTTTTCACATCAATGTGTTTCACAAAGTAGTTAAAAGGATAAATGAGATTAAATGAAAGAAACTAAAACAAAGTCAGACAACAGCCTGGAAGATTTACGATCTCAATGTTTCCCTGAAACATTCCATTGATCAACTTCCATGATGTGGACACCTGCGTTTTAGGTTTTCTGCAGTTTGGCGTTATAAAACCAAACCCTGACAAGACAAGACCTGAGTTATGGAAAATAAAGAGTGCCACAGCATATGAGTATAAGAATAATCAGAATTCTAAACTCATAAGGTCCCAACAGCGTTTACTGAAAATTGCTTTAGACTTTTGATCGTAGTACAAACAGGTTTCAGGAGCAGCTGGCAGCAGCTGGCTGCTGCTGTTGTTTCTGTGCATTAGACATATTACAGCAAGCTTCCACACATGGAGGCCAGAATGGCTGCAGCGATGGTGGCGGTGAGGGTCATCTTGGTGGACGGGGCACCATTGGGCTGGACAGTGGGACTGGGAGGGACAGTGGGACTGAGGGGGGCAGGGGGACTGAGCTGGACATCGTTGCACTTTTTGCCTGGTTCGCAGCAAAGGAGTGATCTCTCGGCCGTGACACCCAGCACTGTCTTCGTCTCCACTGTGCCGCAGGCTGGTTCTCCGGTTGGTGCTGTTTTGGGATAGCACCCAAAACTGATGAATCCCAAAATGCTTGAGATGGATGAAAAAGCTGCAGAGAGACTGTTGTGTTAGCAAGTGGAAAGTAACTTGGTACATTTAAACAAATACAGTTTTACAGTACTGGTGTTGATTTGTGTGTTTCTGTATTATTACTGCATTACTTTGTACTCCACTGCATGGAAATACTGCACTTTTTACTGCAACACATACCTAAGCTGCTATACTTGCTTATTTATTTCTATACTTTGTAAATACATTTTCCTTTTTCATATTCACATTTTACATTCAACATGAGAAAAGCTCATAAAATCATGAATAACAGTAAAAGTTAAATAACATTTTTGTCTCACAGTGAAACCTAAAAGGAGTACTTTTTGCTGCTTTACTACTTACAGCTACTTTTAAACTAGCATGGGAGCCTCGTAAAGGTATAATGTTCCACTGTGGTATAGCTACTATTAGTTCAAGTGAAGGAAAATGAGGAAAAACTACACTGAACCAGTATATATGTGTTTGCACCATATGTGGTTTAGCGACTGGGAACACTGGGATTTGTGATCTGTGTGTGTGTGTGTGTGTGTGTGTGTGTGTGTGTGACTTGGTGTCACAGTATTTACGAGTCATTCTAAATACTATTATCACATTCTGAATTATGCCTGTGCTGTTATGTACTGTTTTAAGGTAAAGAGTGTGAGCTTTTAGGTAATTAGGAGGCAACGTACTTTCTTTTTTGGAGAAACACTGTGTTTCATCGGCAGCACAATCCTTCTCTGTATTCTTGAGGCAGTAGCTGCCCAAAGCATAGCTGCATTCATTGCACTTAATCAGCTCCACTGAAACACAAATAAAAGCATAAAAGTTCAAATGAAAAAACACCTTATCTTAAGTATGTAGAATTTACACAGTATTCAACAAATGTTTGTGTGGCTGAAGCAACGGAAAATGAGCCAAAAAAAAAAAAAACAAATAAAAATCAGTCAAGGTAACTCAAAGTTTAACTTTACCTTGAGCTGAAATCATCTTACTTGGTTTCACTGATTCTGGTCAGTCACCTTGTCGATATCAGTGTCAACATTTTGATTTCAAATATTTGTTCAACAGTTTCCCTCATGATAAATAAAGTTTCATCTCATGTTTTCTTTCCAGATCAGCAAACATTGTTTTGGGGAATTTGTGGACCACCACACCCATGCTCTGTTGTGCAGACAGATGCAATCAAACCTCACCTAGTTTAAAAAAAAAACAATTAAATTCTTAGACAGCATATCAGACGACCGTCAAGCTGATTTCAGCCAGACTGTGTGATTTGAATGTTCATTCAAGGAAAATATCAGGTGTCAACGGCTGCTACTCAATGTGTGCTTTTCTGGAATGAGGACTTAGAAAAGGTTTTTTACTCATCTGGAGGTTTGAAAAAGGGTCATTTTAGTTAAAAAGGGTCAGTTCACCCAAATCACACAAAGAAAACATTTTGTCTCACTTTCCTTTGGTGGCAATAGTTACTGAAAGTTGTGTTTTCATCTGCTTCTTTGACTTTTGCTGGCACTCTAATTCAATAGAGGTGAATGGAATTTCAATTGTGGTGCTGAAAGCACCGATTAATGATGAAGTCAACAGCAGTCTGTCTTTCTAGAAATAATCTGGATATTCTGGATCAGGCCTTCACAAAGTGTGGACTCCAGTCTGCATTCAGACAGAATGGCAAATCATCCTGGACCCAGCCCATATCGTCACCTCCCACATCCAGCCTGCTGCATTTCCATCCAGCCAGCGAAATATTCATGAACTGAGAAGATGCACACAACTAATGTTAGTCACCAGTAAGGAGCGCCAGCTGGGGTCAGGTTGCCAACCCCAGGCAACAAGCCATATTTGACCCTTGGACAAATGTCATGTTGGGATGGCAGCAGACATTTCAATGTCCAATATCGCAAAATCTGAACACACAAAACTAAAACTATCGTGCTGGCTAGATACCTTCAAGGTAAGTAAGAACGTAGTATTTCTATGATTTCAGTAAAGTGACACCTTTAAAAGTCTTTTAAAATTGTAACTTCAGAAGTCTTAACAAATACAGGTGAAGTGGTCGACCTCTGTTAGAGAAGAACATGTGTGGATGAAATTGATCATCTTGCCTAAATATTTGACTTTAATGTCATGTTCTGTCAGTGCAAATGAAATGATTCTGACTTGTGCAGAAAAAGCTGAATTCACCTGTGATATTTGTCGCCTTAGTGTATATATCCATGACATATTCAAGCTTATAACAAAACAGAAGAGCTGAGCAGAGTTTTTCCACCCTTTTAGTGTGACAATATTGTACTTTATCATTATGTTTCTTCCCAGCAATAAATTCATGATCACAGATTGATAACCCTAATTTTTGTTTCATCTTACCCAGCCCGACAGATGCTGCAGCTACAATGATTCCAAACAGGATCTTTCCCATCTTGGAGTGTCGGCTTGGTTCTTGGTTTTCGGCTCACAGACAAAAAAAATCCTTCCGCTCAGGTAATCGGATGCTTTGTGTCTGATGAGCCCGTTTAGTGATGCCAGAGCTTTATACAGAGAGAGGGATGATGGGAGAGGATCAAATGTGGTTTTTCCAAGCCACCTGTCTTCATTTTTGGTTTTTCCAAGCCCCCTGTCTTCATTTTTGGCTTGGGGAATGCGTCGCTGGGAGTGATGGAATGTCGAGTATGACTGACATTGAGGAAGACCTAATTGAACATCATGATCTATTGGCCCACTGTTTCAGCTCTAAAATATGTTGTTGTTGTTGTTGTTCTTGCAAGGTGGAAAGTCAGGTAGTGAAGCAGAAAAAAAGGCACTTCATGAGCACAAGAGTCTACTGTATTTCATCCCTCTACTGAAAATATAAAGAAAAACACTGATATTGGGAGTCAGGAAATCACCAAAAACATGTGTGTCATTCAGACAAAGACAATGTTTTCTCATGTTTGTCTCCTAACCCTTACATCATCAAGCCTCCAGATCACAAAGGCAAGACGACACTTGACACAGGAAATGCTTCATTGGAGAGGCCATTCATAAAAACATCCTGTGTTTGTTTGTTTTGTTTTGGGGTTTTTTTAGCAAAAAAGAAACTGAATACCTGCAACCGATTATGTTCTGATTAACCCGGAATTAATTTCCAGTGTCAGAAATACAAAATACTGCAACATATTTATCTCTGATCATAGCTCCTTGACCATGTCCCTTAATCTCTCTTCCCAAACAAGCCTTTTCCTGTTATTTCAACCTTTGCCTACTGACCAACTATAGCTTTACTGAAAAAATAATTACAAAATTGACAGATTTCCACATCTTCCCCTATGAGTCCAGTGCTAAAACAGCGAGAGAGGGTCGTCTGCTGGAGATTAAGAATCTTCATCCCACCCTTGAAGCAGCATATCAAGCCTGGAAGAGCAATTAATACCATTAAATCAAAAGCAGGCACCATGTTGAATAACCCTCAGGAAATATATGATAGGTTTAAAGATTTCATATGGAACTCTGCACTTCTAAATGTAACGCCACTTTTCAACGCTCTTGAAATACCCAAACTAAGTGACGCAGCTCAGGATTATTTAGACTCCAACCTCCGTGTAAAAGAAATAGCCTCTGCCATTAAGTAACTTCCAACTGATAACTCTACTGGGCCTGATGGATTTGATTGTGAGTTTTAAAAAGCATTTTGTGACATCCTCGCCCCTCTCTTCCTCAGAATGAGCTCTTTCTCTAAGAGCTATAAAAAAAAAACCCACTCACAAAAGCCCAAGGCTGACGGAGGACTGTATTTACTATTGGGGCTAAACATGGGTGGCACGGTGGGGCAGCAGGTAGTGCGCGTGCCTCACAGCAAGAAGGTTACCGGTTCGATCCCTGCGTCGGGCAGGGCCTTTCTTTGTGAAGTTTGCATGTTCTTCTCGTGCATGCGTGGGTTCTCTCTGGGCACTCCAGCTTCCTCCCACCGACCAAAAACATGCTCATTTGGAAAAGCCTGGGGCTATAATACAATCAAAACAGAATTTTAAACCAAGTCAGAACTCTATACCAGAGACCCCTGCATATGTGCCAGTTTGTTTCAAACACTCTTTACACCACTGTGGTCAGGTACTTTTCCTGCCTGAAGGGGAAGGGTCTCAGATCTATTAAGGACTTACACAGAGATGGATGGTTTTCTTCATTCAGTCAATCAAGATATAAGTTTGAGCTGCCTTACTCACATTTTTTCTGTTATTTACAAATGAGGCATTATGTCCAATCAAAGTTTTGTAACTTTCACACCTTTCGTGAGCAGCATAAATTTAACTGACAGCAGTCATCATGCCTCCATACTGGTATCTTTGTGTGGATGTTGTCCTGTCGCGTCAATTGTAAAAATCAAAGAAGCGTGGAAGAGGAAGAGTTTGTCTATTGTCCAATCCTGTACACTTAATAGCAGACACCAGCTGATTTAGGTACTCCACCGCCTTCATCACTTTAAATCTCGGCTACATAAGATTTTCACCTCCATTTCATCATTGTGTGATAGATGTCAGGTAACAGAGACCACGGTGTCTCATGCTTTCTGGGGTATGCCCATCACTCACTGAATTCTGGTTAAAAATATTAGATGGTTATTCAGAGGTTTACAAAAGGTTTTTTTAACCAGATAGTGGATTTGCCATCTTTGGCTGCTCACGACCAGCTTTATGCTTTCCTGCAGCCATGCAAAAGTCTGACATTTGGTATGATTATTGCCAAAAGGCTCATTTTGAGGTATTGGAAACCACCCAGCCTCCCTTCTTTTCAAAGATGGACGGTTGACATGGTCTCACTCATTCCGATGGAAAGACTTGGGTTCCTGAGAACTGATTCTCTAAAATAAATCTCTGCCATCT
Source organism: Chaetodon trifascialis (assembly GCF_039877785.1). Lineage (NCBI taxonomy): Eukaryota > Metazoa > Chordata > Actinopteri > Chaetodontiformes > Chaetodontidae > Chaetodon > Chaetodon trifascialis. The sequence goes on along the minus strand of NC_092072.1, from coordinate 7,227,318 downwards.
GAAAAATTTTTTGCTTATCTAGTTGTGTCCTGGAGAGAGTAGGTGGCTGGTCCACCCGGTCGCTCATCAGCACTTCTAAGAACTCGATGCTACCTGGTAGCCTTTGTTGTTATTATTGTTGTTATGTTTTTATGGAAACTTTTATTTTCATTGATTTTAATTTCTCGGTGCGTACGGTCAAGCTCATGCTGAATTTGTCTTATTGTTAAAGAAAAGCCTGAAAATAAAATAGTAAAAAAAAAAAGAAAAGAAAAGAAAAAAAAAGTCTGTTCTGTGCCAAAATTTGAAATGAGGAGAACGCCTTCATACCAGTGGTAGCAATACAGTGTCTCTGTTGTTTGGCACTGAAACCAGAGGAACCAGTTGGTTCTACTGGATGGCAAAGAGCTGTGCAAAAGTTTGAACGATGACGCCAAAACCAACTTGGATATTTATTGCATTCTTCAAATTCTTCATAAAGTGTTGGTTTCAAGAATGTCTCACTCATCTTTAATGATTTGTGTTGAACAGAGGTTTAAGATCTGCCCTGACAAATTAAGAACTGCTAAAAACTCAATTATATGTCAATATCGGCAACCAGCACAGTGAATTTGATCACGTTCCCACCATATATACATTCAAAACTAGCAAGATAAACAAAAACGAACATGAGCTGTGGGTGATCCAGTCACAAGTGGACAGCTCTAAGTACAGGTGTGAATGTACCCACAATGCACTGAGGACACCATGAGATCGGATCACTCAGACCACATTCAGAAGTGGTCACGCTCTTTTAGCTGTGTGCATGCAAATGTGTCCTGGGCAACATCAGTGGACATTTCTCATATTTGGTATTTAATACATACTGTTACTTTTTTTTATGTTACTTTAAGGGGACGAGAGCTTCTGTGCATTTAACCCTTGCTGCTGCTTGATATTAATATTAATAATTAATTAATAATTAGTAATTCATTATTTTTAGCTCGCAGTTGTAACTATTCATTATTTTCAAATAGCTGTTTCAGCCATTTATCCAGTATTTTTTGCTTGTTGCTTTGCTTTTACTTCGTGCATACTCTGGTTTTATCATTGCTACTAGCTGCTATTTCTCAGTGGACTTCCATTAGCTAGCAAGAGCTGACAGGCTACTACAGACATGGCAAAAAGTTCTGACAAGTGCAGCATAGAAATTCACTTTCAATCAGTATTTTGACTGACTGCCATTAAGTTGCTGAATTTAAATATCCTGAAAAACTGCCTTCATGACACTGTGGCAACATGTTTTCTAACCCCCTCTCTGCACCCTCTTCCTGGATTGTTTGGAAATGGGAAACCTGTCGATCCTCCTGGCAAACTGTTTCAACTGTTCATCCATTCAGTTAGCTGATTCAGTTGTTTTTGCGAACTACTTCATATTCAGATCATAATTATTTAACTATGTCAGCCTTCCCCCATGTTGGGAGTAGAATATTGCAATAGTTATTAAATAATACTGTGTGCTGTATGATGTTAAAGTAGGTGTGAATATGAGTGTGAACGGCTGTCTGTCTCTATGTGTCAGCCCTGTGACTGACTGATGGACATCAAAGAATAAGCAGGTACAGCTAATGGATGGGTGGCAGCATGATGTCAAAATAAGAGCAAGAAGCAGAGGCAATAGATGCTTTAAATGATTTTATTTGTTTTCACATCAATGTGTTTCACAAAGTAGTTAAAAGGATAAATGAGATGAAATGAAAAAACCAAAACAAAGTCAGACAACAGCCTGGAAGATTTACGATCTCAATGTTTCCCTGAAACATTCCATTGATCAACTTCCATGATGTGGACACCTGCGTTTTAGGTTTTCTGCAGTTTGGCGTTATAAAACCAAACCCTGACAAGACAAGACCTGAGTTATGGAAAATAAAGGGTGCCACAGCATATGAGTATAAGAATAATCAGAATTCTAAACTCATAAGGTCCCAAAATTTTCATTGAAGGTTGCTTTAGACTTTTGATCGTGGTACAAACAGGTTTCAGGAGCAGCTGGCAGCAGCTGGCTGCTGCTGTTGTTTCTGTGCATGAGACATATTACAGCAAGCTTCCACACATGGAGGCCAGAATGGCTGCAGTGATGGTGGCGGTGAGGGTCATCTTGGTGGATGGGGCGCCATTGGGCTGGACAGTGGGACTGGGGGAGACAGCGTTGCACTTTTCGCCTGGTTTGCAGCAAAGGAGTGATTTCTTGACCGTGACACCCAGCACTGTCTCCGTCTTATCAGCGCCGCAGGCTGGTTCCCCGGCTGGTGCTGTTTTGGGATAGCACCCAAAACTGATGAATCCCAAAGTGCTGGAGATGGATGTAAAAGCTGCAGAGAAACTTGTGTTAGCAAGTGGAAAGTAACTTGGTACATTTAAACAAATACAGTTTTACAGTACTGGTGTTGATTTGTGTGTTTCTGTATTATTACTGCATTACTTTGTACTCCACTGCATGGAAATACTGCACTTTTTGCTGCAACACATTTACCTAAGCTGCTATATTTGTTTATTTGTGTCTATACTTTGTAAATACATTTTCCTTTTTCATATTCACATTTTACATTCAATATGAGAAAAGCTCATAAAATCATGAATAACAGTAAAAGTTAAATAACGTTTTTGTCTCACAGTGAAACCTAAAAGGAGTACTTTTTGCTGCTTTACTACTTACAGCTACTTTTAAACTAGCATGGGAGCCTCGTAAAGGTATAATGTTCCACTGTGGTATAGCTACTATTAGTTCAAGTGAAGGAAAATGAGGAAAAACTACACTGAACCAGTATATATGTGTTTGCACTGCACTATGTGGTTTAGCGACTGGGAACACTGGGATTTGTAATCTGTGTGTGTGTGTGTGACTTGGTGTCACAGTATTTACGAGTCATTCTAAATACTATTATCACATTCTGAATTATGCCTGTGCTGTTATGTACTGTTTTAAGGTAAAGAGTGTGAGCTTTTAGGTAATTAGGAGGCAACGTACTTTCTGTTTTGGAGAAACACTGTGTTACATCGGCAGCACAATCCTTCTCTGTATTCTTGAGGCAGTAGCTGCCCAAAGCATAGCTGCATTCATTGCACTTAATCAGCTCCACTGAAACACAAATAAAAGCATAAAAGTTCAAATGAAAAAACACCTTATATTGAGTATGTAGAATTTACACAGTATTCAACAAATGTTTGTGTGGCTGAAGCAACGGAAAATGAGCCAAAAAAAAAAAAAACGAATAAAAATCAGTCAAGGTAACTCAAAGTTTAACTTTACCTTGAGCTGAAATCATCTTACTTGGTTTCATTGATTCTGGTCAGTCACCTTGTCGATATCAGTGTCAACATTTTGATTTCAAATATTTGTTCAACAGTTTCCCTCATGATAAATAAAGTTTCATCTCATGTTTTCTTTCCAGATCAGCAAACATTGTTTTGGGGAATTTGTGGACCACCACACCCATGCTCTGTTGTGCAGACAGATGCAATCAAACCTCACCTAGTTTAAAAAAAAAACAATTAAATTCTTAGACAGCATATCAGACGACCGTCAAGCTGATTTCAGCCAGACTGTGTGATTTGAATGTTCATTCAAGGAAAATATCAGGTGTCAACGGCTGCTACTCAATGTGTGCTTTTCTGGAATGAGGACTTAGAAAAGGTTTTTTACTCATCTGGAGGTTTGAAAAAGGGTCATTTTAGTTAAAAAGGGTCACACAAAGAAAACATTTTGTCTCACTTTCCTTTGGTGGCAATAGTTACTGAAAGTTGTGTTTTCATCTGCTTCTTTGACTTTTGCTGGCACTCTAATTCAATAGAGGTGAATGGAATTTCAATTGTGGTGCTGAAAGCACCGATTAATGATGAAGTCAACAGCAGTCTGTCTTTCTAGAAATAATCTGGATATTCTGGATCAGGCCTTCACAAAGTGTGGACTCCAGTCTGCATTCAGACAGAATGGCAAATCATCCTGGACCCAGCCCATATCGTCAACTCCCACATCCAGCCTGCTGCATTTCCATCCAGCCAGCGAAATATTCATGAACTGAGAAGATGCACGCAACTAATGTTAGTCACCAGTAAGGAGCGCCAGCTGGGGTCAGGTTGCCAACCCCAGGCAACAAGCCATATTTGACCCTTGGACAAATGTCATGTTGGGATGGCAGCAGACATTTCAATGTCCAATATCGCAAAATCTGAACACACAAAACTAAAACTATTGTGCTGGCTAGATACCTTCAAGGTAAGTAAGAACGTAGTATTTCTATGATTTCAGTAAAGTGACACCTTTAAAAGTCTTTTAAAATTGTAACTTCAGAAGTCTTAACAAATACAGGTGAAGTGGTCGACCTCTGTTAGAGAAGAACATGTGTGGATGAAATTGATCATCTTGCCTAAATATTTGACTTTAATGTCATGTTCTGTCAGTGCAAATGAAATGATTCTGACTTGTGCAGAAAAAGCTGAATTCACCTGTGATATTTGTCGCCTTAGTGTATATATCCATGACATATTCAAGCTTATAACAAAACAGAAGAGCTGAGCAGAGTTTTTCCGCCTTTTTAGTGTGACAATATTGTACTTTATCATTATGTTTCTTCCCAGCAATAAATTCATGATCACAGATTGATAACCCTAATTTTTGTTTCATCTTACCCAGCCCGACAGATGCTGCAGCTACAATGATTCCAAACAGGATCTTTCCCATCTTGGAGTGTCGGCTTGGTTCTTGGTTTTCGGCTCACAGACAAAAAAAATCCTTCCGCTCAGGTAATCGGATGCTTTGTGTCTGATGAGCCCGTTTAGTGATGCCAGAGCTTTATACAGAGAGAGGGATGATGGGAGAGGATCAAATGTGGTTTTTCCAAGCCACCTGTCTTCATTTTTGGTGTTTCCAAGCCCCCTGTCTTCATTTTTGGCTTGGGGAAAGCGTCGCTGGGAGTGATGGAATGTCGAGTATGACTGACATTGAGGAAGACCTAATTGAACATCATGATCTATTGGCCAACTGTTTCAGCTCTAAAATATGTTGTTGTTGTTCTTGCAAGGTGGAAAGTCAGGTAGTGAAGCAGAAAAAAGGCACTTCATGAGCACAAGAGTCTACTGTATTTCATCCCTCTACTGAAAATATAAAGAAAAACACTGATATTGGGAGTCAGGAAATCACCAAAAACATGTGTGTCATTCAGACAAAGACAATGTTTTCTCATGTTGATCTCCTAACCCTTACATCATCAAGCTTCCAGATCACAAAGGCAAGACGACACTTGACACAGGAAATGCTTCATTGGAGAGGCCATTCATAAAAACATCCTATCTGGGTTTTTTAGCAAAAAAGAAACTGAATACCTGAAACCGATTATTTTCTGATTAACCCGCAATTAATTTCCAGTGTCAGAAATACAAAATACTGCAACATATTTATCTCTGATCATAGCTCCTTGACCATGTCCCTTAATCTCTCTTCCCAAACAAGCCTTTTCCTGTTATTTCAACCTTTGCCTACTGACCAACTATAGCTTTACTGAAAAAATAATTACAAAATTGACAGATTTCCACATCTTCCCCTATGAGTCCAGTGCTAAAACAGCGAGAGAGGGTCGTCTGCTGGAGATTAAGAATCTTCATCCCACCCTTGAAGCAGCATATCAAGCCTGGAAGAGCAATTAATACCATTAAATCAAAAGCAGGCACCATGTTGAATAACCCTCAGGAAATATATGATAGGTTTAAAGATTTTATATGGAACTCTGCACTTCTAAATGTAACGCCACTTTTCAACGCTCTTGAAATACCCAAACTAAGTGACGCAGCTCAGGATTATTTAGACTCCAACCTCCGTGTAAAATTGCACAAGACCAGACAGGCCAACACATTTCTTTTTTGGAGAACAATGCTAAACGTGTTGGTTTCAAGAATGTCTGACTCATCTTTAATGATTTGCATTAAATAGAGGTTTGAGATCGTTTGAGATCACGCTTTTAGCTGTGTGTATGCGAATGTGTCCCGGGCCACATCAGTGGACCCCCTCCTCAGCTGACGTCCTCTGCAGAAGTGGGTGTGCTGATTCATTTTTGTATCAACAGTGTCATATTAAAGTGCAAAACAACAAGAAGCCACAACATCAGGCAAAATGGATTCCTGTGGATGGACCACACGCAAAGTACGCTGTCTGATTTCCATTTGGGACAACTGATTGCTCATGTGAAGGTCTTTGCTTTCTTCTTCTACTTGTTCTTTGAATTTCCAGCAGAATAGGCACAGATGCCTTGCTGCCTCCCGTCGGTTTAAAACAACAACGCTTTGGTCTTTGCGAATGGAAATGACGTTCGTGTTTATTTGCATGTAGAGCGTGAAGTGTGGTCCGATCACACGTGGTCACTGGAGACCTACGTCAAGCGTCCACTTGTGTTTGGATCACCCAAGATTGATGCTAATGCCACTTGGTGTCAGGTGATAGAGGTGCAGACCGATGGTTTTGACTGACAATACAAGTTGTTGGTTATGAGTGAAGTTTTGCCTGTTTACACTGTAGTCGTCAGGTTAATATGAGTTTTAGCACTTTATTTCAGTAATTCCATTCAAAAAATGAAACTTGTATATTATATTCATTCATTACACACAGACTGATATATTTCAAATGTTTAGTTCTTTAATTTTGATGATTTTAAACTAACAACTAATGAAAATCCAAATTTCAGTATCTCAGAAAATTAGAATATCACTTAAGACTGATACAAAAAAAGGATTTCTAAAAATGTTGTCCAACTGAAAAGTATAAAGAGGAAAAGTATGAGCATGTACAGCATTCAATACTTAGTTGGGGCTCCTTTTGCCTGAATTACTGCAGCAATGCGGCGTGGCATGGAGTCGATCAGGCTGTGGCACTGCTCAGGTGTTATGAGAGCCCAGGTTGCTTTGATGGTGGCCTTCAGCTCTTCTGCGTTGTTGAGTCAGGCATCTCGCATCTTCCTCTTCACAATACCCCATAGATTTTCTATGGGGTTAAGGTCAGGGGAGTTTGCTGGCCAATCAAGAACAGGGATACCATGGTCCTTAAACCAGGTACTGGTAGTTTTGGCACTGTGAGCAGGTGCCAAGTCCTGTTGAAAAATGAAATCTGCATCTCCATAAAGTTGGTCAGCAACAGGAAGCATGAAGTTCTCCAAAACTTCCTGATTTCCATTCCAGACAGCTGCATTGACCTTGGACCTAAGGAAACACAGTGGACCAACACCAGCAGGTGACATGGCACCCCAAACCATCACTGACTGTGGAAACTTGACACTCGACCTCAGGCAACGTGGATTCTGTGCCTCTCCTCTCTTCCTCCAGACTCTGGGACCTTGATTACCAAAGGACATGCAAAATTTACTTTCATCCGAGAACATGACTTTGGACCACTCAGCAGCAGTCCAGTCCTTTTTGTCTTTAGCCCGGGTGAGACGCTTCTGACGCTGTCTCTTGTTCAAGAGTGGCTTGACACAAGGAATGCGACAGCTGAAACCCATGTCTTGCATACTGTACGTCTGTGAGTGGTGGTTCTTGAAGCACTGACTCCAGCTGCAGTCCACTCTTTGTGAATCTCCCCCGCAGTTTTGAATGGGTTTTGTCTCACTATCCTCTCCAGGGTGCGGTTATCCCTATTGCTTGTACACTTTTTTCTACCACATCTTTTCCTTCCCTTTGCCTTTCTACTAATGTGCTTGGACACAGAGCTCTGTGAACATCCAGCCTCTTTAGCAATGACCTTTTGGGACTTGCCCTCCTTGTGCAAGGTGTCAATGATCGTCTTTTGGACAACTGTCAGGTCAGCAGTCTTCCCCATGATTGTGTAGCTTACAGAACTAGACTGAGAGACCATTTAAAGGCCTTTGCAGGTGTTTTGAGTTAATTAGCTGATTAGAGTGTGGCACCAGATATCTTCAATATTGACCTTTTCCACAATATTCTAATTTTCTGGGATACTCAATTGGGGGTTTTCATTAGTTGTCAGGTATAATCATCAATATTAAAAGAAGTAAATACTTGAAATATGTTGGTCTGTTTCACTTTTTCAATGGAATTACTGAAAAAAAATCAACTTTTCCTTGATATTCTAATTTTATGACCAGCACCTGTATGTCTAAATGAGCACTCATTGATATGTTTAAGCACATGAAATTTGGCTACTCTGCAGGGGGCTATTTCTGATCATTTGGCACTTTAACTTCACATTTCCAACATAATAATACCATGTTTTGTCGCATTTATGACACTAGAAATAGAACTACATTAAAGAAAATAAAGTTTGCGTTTTTGTTATTTTATTGGGGGATGCTATCGCCACCAAAACACAAACCTGAACATTTGTGGAGAAAAAGGTCTACTTTTAAGTAGAGTAGGCTAGTTGTAAAGCACTAGCTTACTTAGAATGAAAAAAAGAGTCAAATAAAAAGTAGCCTACTTTCATAAATTAAACACAAAAACTATAAATGCAGGCTCACTTTGAGTCCCCCTCTTTGTGCAAAAGAATAAAATAAAACAGCCTACTTTGAAAAGAAATTAAACATAAAAACATTAACTGTAGTCCTTCCCGTGTTTGTGCAGAAAATATTAAATAAAATGGCCAAGCAAATGCAGTGTGCTTGTTCTGAAAATGTCTTTCAACATTACTTTTTTGCTTGTTTGCTAAATTCTCACCGCAGATCAAGCATACCGGTAAACCAGCAGTGTTGGTGGTGAACGCAAACGAATCTGTCCACACACTGTTGAACCCTCTGTTTTCCTCTGAGCTTTTTCTTTTTTTGATTTGCCATCCATCCTGGCTAGCTTAACCAGCAAGACTGGAAAAAGGCGCCATAACTCGCCATAAGATGCAGGCTGTGATGCACATTTAAGTTGATGAAATGGTTATTAGAAATGATTTCTTTTACTCGGGTTATTGGCTGAATATTTTTACAGCCGGAGAATGTGAGAAACACTTAAAGACTACAACAATGATGGATAAAAATTCAAATATGGGAAAATAATCATTATTCGTTCCTCTTTTTTTGTAAAAACCACAGGGAGCCACATGAGAAGTGCAAAGGAGCCACATGCAACTCCAGAGCCGCGGGTTGCTGACCCCCGCGTTAGGGGGAGGGGAGCCTCTGCTGCTAGTTGATATTTTGGGAGAAGTCCAGTTCCTGAATTTCAACTTCCTGAAAAACTGCCTTCATGACACTGTGGCAACATGTTTTCTAACCCCCTCTCTGCACCCTCTTCCTGGATTGTTTGGAAATGGGAAACCTGTCGATCCTCCTGGCAAACTGTTTCAACTGTTCATCCATACTGTTAGCTGATTTGATTGTTTTTGCGAACTACTTCATATTCAGCTCATAATTATTTAACTATGTCAGCCTTCCCCCATGTTGGGAGTAGAATATTGCAATAGTTATTAAATAATACTGTGTGCTGTATGATGTTAAAGTAGGTGTGAATATGAGTGTGAACGGCTGTCTGTCTCTATGTGTCAGCCCTGTGACTGACTGATGGACATCAAAGAATAAGCAGGTACAGCTAATGGATGGGTGGCAGCATGATGTCAAAATAAAAGCAAGAAGCAGAGGCAATAGATGCTTTAAATGATTTTATTTGTTTTCACATCAATGTGTTTCACAAAGTAGTTAAAAGGATAAATGAGATTAAATGAAAGAAACTAAAACAAAGTCAGACAACAGCCTGGAAGATTTACGATCTCAATGTTTCCCTGAAACATTCCATTGATCAACTTCCATGATGTGGACACCTGCGTTTTAGGTTTTCTGCAGTTTGGCGTTATAAAACCAAACCCTGACAAGACAAGACCTGAGTTATGGAAAATAAAGAGTGCCACAGCATATGAGTATAAGAATAATCAGAATTCTAAACTCATAAGGTCCCAACTCATAAGTTTACTGAAAATTGCTTTAGACTTTTGATCGTAGTACAAACAGGTTTCAGGAGCAGCTGGCAGCAGCTGGCTGCTGCTGTTGTTTCTGTGCATGAGACATATTACAGCAAGCTTCCACACATGGAGGCCAGAATGGCTGCAGTGATGGTGGCGGTGAGGGTCATCTTGGTGGACGGGGCGCCACTGAGCTGGACAGTGTTGCACTTGTCTCCTGTGCAGCAATCGACTGCTGTTTCAATCTTAATACCCAGCACGGTGGATGAGCCTGTTTTATCACAGCCTGGTTCTCCGGTTGGTGCTGTTTCGGGATAGCACCCCAAAGAGTGGAATCCCAAAGTGCTGGAGATGGATGGAATAGCTGCAGAGAGACTGTTGTGTTAGCAAGTGGAAAGTAACTTGGTACATTTAAACAAATACAGTTTTACAGTACTGGTGTTAATTTGTGTGTTTCTGTATTATTACTGCATTACTTTGTACTCCACTGCATGGAAATACTGCACTTTTTGCTGCAACACATTTACCTAAGCTGCTATACTTGCTTATTTATTTCTATACTTTGTAAATACATTTTCCTTTTCTCACATTTTACATAAAATAAAATCATAAAATCATGAATAACAGTAAAAGTTAAATAACATTTTTGTCTCACAGTGAAACCTAAAAGGAGTACTTTTTGCTGCTTTACTACTTACAGCTACTTTTAAACTAGCATGGGAGCCTCGTAAAGGTATAATGTTCCACTGTGGTATAGCTACTATTAGTTCAAGTGAAGGAAAATGAGGAAAAACTACACTGAACCAGTATATATGTGTTTGCACCGTATGTGGTTTAGCGACTGGGAACACTGGGATTTGTGATCTGTGTGTGTGTGTGTGTGTGTGTGTGTGTGTGTGTGTGTGTGTGTGTGTGTGTGTGTGTGTGTGTGTACACAGCACATTGTGGGGACTGACCTCCCTTATGGGGACAAAATGCAGGTCCCCTTAATGTAAATCATGAAATTTTAGGGTGAAGACTGGGGATAGGGTTGCAGGTTAGGCAAGGTTAGGTTAGGTACAGAGTTAGGAATAGGCAAATAGTGGTTATGGTTAGGGTTAGAAAAGGACGCAGTGCTCTTGGGGGAGCACTCCGAGGGGCACGGGCTCTCGGGGGCTCAAAGGGTCTTTGATCCTTGGGAATACTTAAAAGACTGGCCCAGTGTGATGTTAAATAAAATGTGCTTGGTGGATTGGGCCACGGTGCAGGCCGGCCACGGGAACTTGTATGTTTATCAAATTCCCACGTCTCTTTCCAGGGTCTCTGCTGTAACATTCAAGGCTGTCATTACTTAAAAAAGAGCAAGCTTTGTACAATATGAATATAATAAAAGAATAAATAATAATAAGTGCTAAGATGTAAATGCAAGGAGTCAGACATAAAACAAGAGGGATTAAGAAAACGTTAAGTGCTAAAAAAACATAAAATAAGTGCGTTCAAAGAAGTGCTGTTAAAAATCACAAAATATATACAAGTGCTAAAAAACAACCGTTAAATAAGAGAAAAGCACACACATATATATACAAGGTTAAAAATAAAATCATGCATAATACTATTGTTCTTTGTCTAAAACCTTACATTTGAAAAAAACAAATTCTAAAAGAAGCTTGCTCTTCGCTAAAAGGTGTTTGTAATGATAACAATAATAATGACACCAAATTTCCCAAGGTTTTGTAAAACACATTTTATTAATAGCAGAGATTAATTAGGGCTCAGGCTGCGGCGAGAGGCCTCTTTGTGAGGAAGTGATCCTTTTGTAAATTTTAATAAGAACTAATAAGAATAATATATATATATATAAAAGAGGAAAATTAAAACTATGCTTAAGAATGAGTACCTATGTAAATGAACACGCACACCCACCCACATATACATACATATACACCCAGGGTAAGGCTCCAGGAAATAAATGTAAGTCTATGTAATGTCCCCACAAGTGATATAAACACCACGTGTGTGTGTGCGTGCGTGCGTGCGTGCGTGCGTGTGTGCGTGCGTGCGTGCGTGTGTGCGTGCGTGTGTGCGTGTGTGCGTGTGTGTGTGTGTGTGACTTGGTGTCACAGTATTTAGGAGTCATTCTAAATACTATTATCATATTCTGAATTATACCTGTGCTGTTATGTACTGTTTTAAGGTAAAGAGTGTGAGGTAATTAGGAGGCAACGTACTTGCTTTTTTGGAGAAACACTGTGTTTCCTTATTGCCACAGGTCTTCTCTGTATTCTTGAGGCAGTAGCCCGCCAGGCCATAGTTGCATTCGTTGCAGACCAGCGGCTCCACTGAAACACAAATAAAAGCATAAAAGCTCAAATAAAAAAATATCTTACATTGAGTGTGTAGAATTTACACAGTATTCAGCAAATGTTTGTGTGGCTGAAGCAACAGAAAACAAGCAAAAAATAAAGTTTCATCTCATGTTTTCTTTCCAGATCAGCAAACATTGTTTTGGGGAATTTGTGGACCACCACACCCATGCTCTGTTGTGCAAGTAGATGTCATCAAACCTCACCGAGTTTAAAAAAAAACAATTAAATTCACAGATGGCATATCAGATGACCATCACACTGATTTCAGCCAGACTGTGTGATTTGAATCTTCATTCAAGGAAAATATCAGGTGTCAACGGCTGCTACTCAATGTGTGCTTTTCTGGAATGAGGACTTAGAAAAGGTTTTTTACTCATCTGGAGGGTTGAAAAAGGGTCATTTTAGTTAAAAAGGGTCAGTTCACCCAAATCACACAAAGAAAACATTTTGTCTCACTTTCCTTTACTGAAAGTTGTGGTTTCAATTGTGGTGCTCAAAGCACCGGTTAATGATGAAGTCAACAGCGGTGTGTCTTTCAAGAAAGAATCAGGATATGCTGGACCAGCTGGGGTCAGGTTGCCAACCCCAGGCAACAAGCCATATTTGACCCTTGGACAAATGTCATGTTGGGATGGCAGCAGACATTTCAATGTCCAATATCGCAAAATCTGAACACACAAAACTAAAACTATCGTGCTGGCTAGATACCTTCAAGGTAAGTAAGAACGTAGTATTTCTATGATTTCATTAAAGTGACACCTTTAAAAGTCTTTTAAAATTGTAACTTCAGAAGTCTTAACAAATACAGGTGAAGTGGTCGACCTCTGTTAGAGAAGAACATGTGTGGATGAAATTGATCATCTTGCCTAAATATTTGACTTTAATGTCATGTTCTGTCAGTGCAAATGAAATGATTCTGATTTGTGCAGAAAAAGCTGAATTCACCTGTGATATTTGTCGCCTTAGTGTATATATCCATGACATATTCAAGCTTATAACAAAACAGAAGAGCTGAGCAGAGTTTTTCCGCCTTTTTAGTGTGACAATATTGTACTTTATCATTATGTTTCTTTCCAGTAATAAATTCTTGATCACAGATTGATAACCCTAATTTTTGTTTCATCTTACCCAGCATGACAGATGCTGCAGCTACAATGATTCCAAACAGGATCTTTCCCATCTTGGAGTGTCGGCTTGGTTCTTGGTTTTCAGCTCACAGACAAAAAAATCCTTCCGCTCAGGTAATCGGATGCTTTGTGTCTGATGAGCCCGTTTAGTGATGCCAGAGCTTTATACAGAGAGAGGGATGATGGGAGAGGATCAAATGTGGTTTTTCCAAGCCACCTGTCTTCATTTTTGGTTTTTCCAAGCCCCCTGTCTTCATTTTTGGTTTTTCCAAGCCCCCTGTCTTCATTTTTGGCTTGGGGAAAGCGTCGCTGGGAGTGATGGAATGTCGAGTATGACTGACATTGAGGAAGACCTAATTGAACATCATGATCTATTGGCCAACTGTTTCAGCTCTAAAATATGTTGTTGTTGTTCTTGCAAGGTGGAAAGTCAGGTAGTGAAGCAGAAAAAAAGGCACTTCATGAGCACAAGAGTCTACTGTATTTCATCCCTCTACTGAAAATATAAAGAAAAACACTGATATTGGGAGTCAGGAAATCATCAAAAACATGTGTGTCATTCAGACAAAGACAATGTTTTCTCATGTTTGTCTCCTAACCCTTACATCATCAAGCCTCCAGATCACAAAGGCAAGACGACACTTGACACAGGAAATGCTTCATTGGAGAGGCCATTCATAAAAACATCCTGTGTTTGTTTGTTTTGTTTTGGGGTTTTTTTAGCAAAAAAGAAACTGAATACCTGCAACCGATTATGTTCTGATTAACCCGCAATTAATTTCCAGTGTCAGAAATACAAAATACTGCAACATATTTATCTCTGATCATAGCTCCTTGACCATGTCCCTTAATCTCTCTTCCCAAACAAGCCTTTTCCTGTTATTTCAACCTTTGCCTACTGACCAACTATAGCTTTACTGAAAAAATAATTACAAAATTGACAGATTTCCACATCTTCCCCTATGAGTCCAGTGCTAAAACAGCGAGAGAGGGTCGTCTGCTGGAGATTAAGAATCTTCATCCCACCCTTGAAGCAGCATATCAAGCCTGGAAGAACAATTAATACCATTAAATCAAAAGCAGGCACCATGTTGAATAACCCTCAGGAAATATATGATAGGTTTAAAGATTTCATATGGAACTCTGCACTTCTAAATGTAACGCCACTTTTCAATGCTCTTGAAATACCCAAACTAAGTGACGCAGCTCAGGATTATTTAGACTCCAACCTCCGTGTAAAAGAAATAGCCTCTGCCATTAAGTAACTTCCAACTGATAACTCTACTGGGCCTGATGGATTTGATTGTGAGTTTTAAAAAGCATTTTGTGACATCCTCGCCCCTCTCTTCCTCAGAATGAGCTCTTTCTCTAAGAGCCGTAAAGCTTTGCTGAAAACATTGTGTGAGACCAAAATCTGTCTCGTATCAAAGAAAGCTAAAGAAGAAACAGAGCTCTTTCTCTAAGAGCTATAAAAAAAACCCACTCACAAAAGCCCAAGGCTGACGGAGGACTGTATTTAAATATTATTATTGGGGCTAAAACATGGGCGGCACGGTGGGGCAGCAGGTAGTGCGCGTGCCTCACAGCAAGAAGGTTACCAGTTCGATCCCCGCATCGTGCGCCGTGTATGCGTGGGTTCTCTCTGGGCACTCCAGCTTCCTCCCACAGCTGCTCATTAGCTTAATTGACTCTAAAATTGCCCGTGGTGTGAGAGTGAGCGTGAATGATTGTCTATATATGTTGCCCTGCGATCAACTGGCGACCGGTTCAGGGTGTACCCCGCCTCTCACCCGTTGACAGCTGGGATAGGCTCCAGCCCCCCCACAACCCCGAGAAGGGATAGTCGGGTATAGACAATGGAAGGATGGGCTAAAAAATCAGGATTCTAATATATTGACAGCAGAGTAGGCGAGTGTGGCCTCTGGGGCCCTCCTGTGGATGCGTCTGGAGACTGCCTGTGCTACCAATTTCTCCTTACCAGCCATGCTTTTCCTTGAAGCTGCAAAAGCCTGGGGCTATAAAAAAAATCAAAAACAGAATTTTAAACCAAGTCAGAAGTGTTCGTCATCTATACCAGAGACCCCTGCATATGTGCCAGTTTGTTTCAAACACTCTTTACACCACTGTGGTCAGGTACTTTTCCTGCCTGAAGGGGAAGGGTCTCATATCTCATATTTTTTCTGTTATTTACAAATGAGGCATTATGTCCAATCAAAGTTTTGTAACTTTCACACCTTTCGTGAGCAGCATAAATTTAACTGACAGCAGTCATCATGCCTCCATACTGGTATCTTTGTGTGGACGTTGTCCTGTCGCGTCAATTGTAAAAATCAAAGAAGCGTGGAAGAGGAAGAGTTTGTCTATTGTCCAATCCTGTACACTTAATAGCAGACACCAGCTGATTTAGGTACTCCACCGCCTTCATCACTTTAAATCTCGGCTACATAAGATTTTCACCTCCATTTCATCATTGTGTGATAGATGTCAGGTAACAGAGACCACGGTGTCTCATGCTTTCTGGGGTATGCCCATCACTCACTGAATTCTGGTTAAAAATATTAGATGGTTATTCAGAGGTTTACAAAAGGTTTTTTTAACCAGATAGTGGATTTACCATCTTTGGCTGCTCACGACCAGCTTTATGCTTTCCTGCAGCCATGCAAAAGTCTGACATTTGGTATGATTATTGCCAAAAGGCTCATTTTGAGGTATTGGAAACCACCCAGCCTCCCTTCTTTTCAAAGATGGACGGTTGACATGGTCTCACTCATTCCGATGGAAAGACTTGGGTTCCTGAGAACTGATTCTCTAAAATAAATCTCTGCCATCTGAAAAATTTTTTGCTTATCTAGTTGTGTCCTGGAGAGAGTAGGTGGCTGGTCCACCCGGTCGCTCATCAGCACTTCTAAGAACTCGATACTATCTGGCAGCCTTTGTTGTTGTTATTGTTGTTATGTTTTTATGGTAACTTATTTTCATTGATTTTAATTTCTCGGTGCGTACAGTCAAGCTCATGCTGAATTTGTCTTATTGTTAAAGAAAAGCCTGAAAATAAAATAGTAAAAAAAAAAAAAAAGAAAAGAAAAGAAAAAAAAAGTCTGTTCTGTGCCAAAATTTGAAATGAGGAGAACGCCTTCATACCAGTGGTGGCAATACAGTGTCTCTGTTGTTTGGCACTGAAACCAGAGGAACCAGTTGGTTCTACTGGATGGCAAAGAGCTGTGCAAAAGTTTGAACGATGACGCCAAAACCAACTTGGATATTTATTGCATTCTTCAAATTCTTCATAAAGTGTTGATTTCAAGAATGTCTCACTCATCTTTAATGATTTGTGTTGAACAGAGGTTTAAGATCTGCCCTGACAAATTAAGAACTGCTAAAAACTCAATTATATGTCAATATCGGCAACCAGCACAGTGAATTTGATCATGTTCCCACCATATATACATTCAAAACTAGCAAGATAAACAAAAACGAACATGAGCTGTGGGTGATCCAGTCACAAGTGGACAGCTCTAAGTACAGGTGTGAATGTACCCACAATGCACTGAGGATACCTAAACTCGACTATAACTCATTTGAAAGCCTTGTTCTCACTCTTTGTCATAAGAAATGGAAAACAGTGCAGCCACTTTTATTTGTTGTAGTATACCGCTCTCCTGGTCCTTACTCCGAATTTATAGCTGAGTTCTCGGAGTTTCTATTAAGTTTAGTTCTTGAAGCAGATAAAGTAATTATTGTAGGTGACTTTAATGTACATGTCGACGTTGATAATGACAGCCTTAGCACTGCGTTTATCTCAGTATTAGACTCAGTTGGCTTCCGCCAGAATGTACATGAACCGACTCACTGTTTTAACCACACCCTCGACCTTGTTCTGACATATGGCATTGAAATCGAAGACTTGATAGTCTCCTCACAGAATCCTCTTTTATCAGACCATCATTTAATAACTTTCGAATTCATATTACCAGACTACCAGCCAGTAGGCAAAAATTCTTATACCAGACTCCTGTCTGATAGTGCTGTAGCTAAATTTAAGGATATGATCCCATCAGTATTTAATTCAATGCCATGTCTCAATACAACAGAGGAGTCTTATGCTAACGTTAGTCCCTCCCAGATTGACTTCCTGGTTGATAGTGCTACAGGATCGTTGCGTATGACACTTGACTCTGTTGCTCCCCTAAAAAAGAAGAAAATTAAACATAGGAGGTTAGCTCCATGGTATACTCCTCAAACCCGCAAATTAAAGCTAACTTCACGGAAAATAGAAAGGAAATGGCGTTCTACCAATTTGGAAGAATTTCGGTCCGCCTGGCAAGACAGTCTTAAAATATACAAGAAAGCCCTCCGCAGTGCCAGGGCAGCCTATTACTCTGCACTAATAGAGGAAAATAAGAACAATCCCAGGTTTCTCTTCAGCTTTGTTTTGTCTTCAAACGCAGAAATCGTAGAAACTGTTACTCAGTCTGTCGCAGTTTTAGACTGTTTTACTCCTGTTGACCTTCACCAACTAATTTCAATAATTTCATCATCAAAATCATCTACCTGTATTTTAGATCCTATCCCGACTAAGCTGTTTAAAGAAGTATTACCTCTAATTGACTCTTCAGTTTTAGACATGATCAATCTCTCTTTATCAACAGGCTACGTACCACAGTCCTTTAAAGTAGCTGTGATAAAACCGCTACTGAAAAAGCCTACTCTTGATCCAGGGGTTTTAGCCAACTATAGACCGATATCCAACCTTCCCTTTCTCTCAAAAACTCTTGAGAAAGCAGTTGCCAATCAGCTGTGCGACTTTCTAAACAATAATAGTTTATTCGAGGATTTCCAGTCAGGATTTAGAGTGCATCATAGCACAGAGACAGCACTGGTTAAAGTTACAAATGACCTTCTAATTGCATCTGATAAAGGATTTATCTCTGTACTAGTCTTACTGGATCTTAGTGCTGCATTTGACACCATTGACCATGGCATCCTATTGCAGACACTGGAACATTTCATTGGCATTAAGGGAACTGCGCTAAGCTGGTTTAAATCCTACTTGTCAGATCGCTCTCAGTTTGTACGCGTTAATGACGACTCCTCTGTGCTCACTAAAGTCAGCTATGGAGTTCCGCAGGGTTCTGTGCTTGGACCAATTCTATTCACCTTATATATGCTTCCTTTAGGTAAGATTATCAGGAAGCACTCAATAAATTTTCATTGCTATGCAGATGATACCCAGCTATATTTATCAATGAAACCGGAAGAAACCAGTCAGTTAACTAGACTACAAGCATGTCTTCATGACATAAAGACCTGGATGACCTGCAATTTTCTGATGCTAAACTCGGACAAAACTGAAGTTATAGTAGTAGGCCCTAAACATCTTAGAAAGTCACTTTCTGATGACATAGCAGTTATGGATGGCATTGCGCTGGCCTCCAGCACCACTGTAAAGAATCTGGGAGTTATCTTTGACCAAGACATGTCCTTTCACTCCCATGTAAAACAAATTTCAAGGACTGCCTTTTTTCACCTACGTAATATCGTAAAAATCAGGCATATTTTGTCTCAAAATGATGCAGAAAAACTAGTCCATGCATTCGTAACTTCCAGGCTGGATTATTGCAATTCTTTACTATCAGGCTGCCCAAATTCGTTGCTGAATATTCTCCAGTTGCTCCAGAACGCTGCAGCACGTGTTCTGACAAAAACCAGGAAGCGAGATCATATTTCTCCAATACTCGCCACTTTGCACTGGCTCCCTGTAAAGTTTAGAATAGAGTTTAAAATTCTCCTCCTTACTTACAAAGCCATAAATGGCCAGGCACCTTCTTATCTTAAAGAGCTCATAGTACCTTATTGCCCTACTCGAACACTGCGTTCCCAGAATGCAGGTCTACTTATGGTTCCTAAAGTCTCAAAAAGCAGGAGTCAGAGCATTTAGCTATCAAGCTCCTCTCCTGTGGAACCATCTTCCAGTCTTTGTCCGGGAGGCAGACACTGTCTCTACATTTAAGAGTAGGCTTAAAACTTTCCTTTTTGATAAAGCTTATAGTTAGGGCTGGCTCAGGCTTGCCCTGGACCAGCCCCTAGTTATGCTGCTATAGGATTAGACTGTCGGGGGACATCCAAAGATACACCGAGCTCCTCTGTCCTTCTGTCCCTCTCCATCCGCACGCTCTCATGTCCTACCACGGCGTGTTACTAACTTAGCTCCTTCCCCGGAGTCTCTGTGCTTTGTCGTCTTGCAGGTTCCCATGGACAGTGGCTGAATCTGGATTGTGGATTTCAGCTGCATCTCCTGCCTTGGCCCTGCCTGACATCCACTGCAACTGCTACTGCTGTTATTACATCCACTGTCACTGTTACTGTGACTGCATGTCTGTCTCTCTGTCTCTGTCTCTCTCTCTCTCTGACTGCTTGTCTGTCTGTCTGTCTGTCTGTCTGTCTGTCTGTCTGTCTGTCTGTCTGTCTGTCTGTCTGTCTGTCTGTCTGTCTGTCTGTCTGTCTCACTCTCCCTCTCTTGCTCTTCCTCTCTCACCCAACCGGTCGAGGCAGATGGCCGCCCACCCAGAGTCTGGTTCTGCTCGAGGTTTCTGCCTGTTAAAAGGAAGTTTTTCCTCGCCACTGTCGCCAAGTGCTTGCTCATGGGGGAATTGTTGGTTTCTTTGTAGATAAAAGAGCTTGGTCTGTACCAGCTCTATATGGAAAGTGTCCTGAGACAACTTCTGTTGTGATTTGGCGCTATACAAATAAAATTGAATTGAATTGAATTGAATACCATGAGATCGGATCACTCAGACCACATTCAGAAGTGGTCACGCTCTTTTAGCTGTGTGCATGCAAATGTGTCCTGGGCAACATCGGTGGACATTTCTCATATTTGGTATTTAATACATGCTGTTACTTTTTTATGTTACTTTAAGGGGACGAGAGCTTCTGTGCATTTAACCCTTGCTGCTGCTTGATATTAATATTAATAATTAATAATTAATTAATAATTAGTAATTCATTATTTTTAGCTCGCAGTTGTAACTATTATTCATTATTTTCAAATAGCTGTTTCAGCCATTTATCCAATATTTTTTGCTTGTTGCTTTGCTTTTACTTCGTGCATACTCTGGTTTTATCATTGCTACTAGCTGCTATTTCTCAGTGGACTTCCATTAGCTAGCAAGAGCTGACAGGCTACTACAGACATGGCAAAAAGTTCTGACAAGTGCAGCATAGAAATTCACTTTCAATCAGTATTTTGACTGACTGCCATTAAGTTGCTGAATTTAAATATCCTGAAAAACTGCCTTCATGACACTGTGGCAACATGTTTTCTAACCCCCTCTCTGCACCCTCTTCCTGGATTGTTTGGAAATGGGAAACCTGTCGATCCTCCTGGCAAACTGTTTCAACTGTTCATCCATTCAGTTAGCTGATTCAGTTGTTTTTGCGAACTACTTCATATTCAGATCATAATTATTTAACTATGTCAGCCTTCCCCCATGTTGGGAGTAGAATATTGCAATAGTTATTAAATAATACTGTGTGCTGTATGATGTTAAAGTAGGTGTGAATATGAGTGTGAACGGCTGTCTGTCTCTATGTGTCAGCCCTGTGACTGACTGATGGACATCAAAGAATAAGCAGGTACAGCTAATGGATGGGTGGCAGCATGATGTCAAAATAAAAGCAAGAAGCAGAGGCAATAGATGCTTTAAATGATTTTATTTGTTTTCACATCAATGTGTTTCACAAAGTAGTTAAAAGGATAAATGAGATGAAATGAAAAAACCAAAACAAAGTCAGACAACAGCCTGGAAGATTTACGATCTCAATGTTTCCCTGAAACATTCCATTGATCAACTTCCATGATGTGGACACCTGCGTTTTAGGTTTTCTGCAGTTTGGCGTTATAAAACCAAACCCTGACAAGACAAGACCTGAGTTATGGAAAATAAAGAGTGCCACAGCATATGAGTATAAGAATAATCAGAATTCTAAACTCATAAGGTCCCAACAGCGTTTACTGAAAATTGCTTCAGACTTTTGATCATAGTACAAACAGGTTTCAGGAGCAGCTGGCAGCAGCTGGCTGCTGCTGTTGTTTCTGTGCATTAGACATATTACAGCAAGCTTCCACACATGGAGGCCAGAATGGCTGCAGCGATGGTGGCGGTGAGGGTCATCTTGGTGGACGGGGCACCACTGAGCTGGACAGTGTTGCACTTGTCTCCTGTGCAGCAATCGACTGCTGTTTCAATCTTAATACCCAGCACGGTGGATGAGCCTGTTTTATCACAGGCTGGTTCACCGGCTGGTGCTGTTTTGGGATAGCACCCCAAAGAGTGGAATCCCAAAGTGCTGGAGATGGATGGAATAGCTGCATAGAAACTGTTGTGTTAGCAAGTGGAAAGTAACTTGGTACATTTAAACAAATACAGTTTTACAGTACTGGTGTTAATTTGTGTGTTTCTGTATTATTACTGCATTACTTTGTACTCCACTGCATGGAAATACTGCACTTTTTACTGCAACACATTTACCTAAGCTGTTATACTTGCTTATTTATTTCTATACTTTGTAAATACATTTTCCTTTTCTCACATTTTACATAAAATAAAATCATCAAGGTGTCACAGTATTTAGGAGTCATTCTAAATACTATTATCATATTCTGAATTATACCTGTGCTGTTATGTACTGTTTTAAGGTAAAGAGTGTGAGCTTTTAGGTAATTAGGAGGCAACGTACTTGCTTTCTTGGAGAAACACTGTGTTTCATCGGTGGCACAGGTCTTCTCTGTATTCTTGAGGCAGTAGCCCGCCAGGCCATAGTTGCATTCGTTGCAGACCAGCGGCTCCACTGAAACACAAATAAAAGCATACAAGTTAAAATAAAAAAACATCTTATATTGAGTGTGTAGAATTTACACAGTATTCAGCAAATGTTTGTGTGGTTGAAGCAACAGAAAACAAGCAAAAAATAAAGTTTCATCTCATGTTTTCTTTCCAGATCAGCAAACATTGTTATAGGGAATTTGTGGACCACCACACCCATGCTCTGTTGTGCAAGTAGATGTCATCAAACCTCACCTAGTTTAAAAAAAAAACAATTAAATTCTCTACGGTATATCAGACGACCGTCAAGCTGATTTCAGCCAGACTGTGTGATTTGAATCTTCATTCAAGAAAATATCAGGTGTCAACGGCTGCTACTCAATGTGTGCTTTTCTGGAATGAGGACTTAGAAAAGGTTTTTTACTCATCTGGAGGTTTGAAAAAGGGTCATTTTAGTTAAAAAGGGTCAGTTCACCCAAATCACACAAAGAAAACATTTTGTCTCACTTTCCTTTGGTGGCAATAGTTACCGAAAGTTGTGGCTTCATCTGCTTCTTTGACTTTGAATAGAGGTGAATGGAATTTCAATTGTGGTGCTGAAAGCACCGATTAATGATGAAGTCAACAGCAGTCTGTCTTTCTAGAAATAATCTGGATATTCTGGATCAGGCCTTCACAAAGTGTGGACTCCAGTCTGCATTCAGACAGAATGGCAAATCATCCTGGACCCAGCCCATATCGTCAACTCCCACATCCAGCCTGCTGCATTTCCATCCAGCCAGCGAAATATTCATGAACTGAGAAGATGCACGCAACTAATGTTAGTCACCAGTAAGGAGCGCCAGCTGGGGTCAGGTTGCCAACCCCAGGCAACAAGCCATATTTGACCCTTGGACAAATGTCATGTTGGGATGGCAGCAGACATTTCAATGTCCAATATCGCAAAATCTGAACACACAAAACTAAAACTATTGTGCTGGCTAGATACCTTCAAGGTAAGTAAGAACGTAGTATTTCTATGATTTCAGTAAAGTGACACCTTTAAAAGTCTTTTAAAATTGTAACTTCAGAAGTCTTAACAAATACAGGTGAAGTGGTCGACCTCTGTTAGAGAAGAACATGTGTGGATGAAATTGATCATCTTGCCTAAATATTTGACTTTAATGTCATGTTCTCCAAAAAACAGTGCACTGTCAGTGCAAACTAAATGATTCTGACGTGCAGAAAAAGCTGAATTCAACTGTGATATTCGTCGCTTTAGCGTATATATCCATTACATATTCAAGCTTATAACAAAACAGAAGAGCTGAACAGAGAGTTTTTTTCTAGTGTGAGATTTCTTATTGAAAGAGGAGACTTCATTGGACCATGTGTGAACATTTTTGTCAAAAAAGTCTCTATAAAAGTAAAATTAATATACAATTTCAAAATATCAGGTCAACCACTGCCAGAACCTTTTGCCAAGTCCATAATTTATCATATGTTTCTTCCCAGCAATAAATTCATGATCACAGATTGATAACCCTAATTTTTGTTTCATCTTACCCAGCATGACAGATGCTGCAGCTACAATGATTCCAAACAGGATCTTTCCCATCTTGGAGTGTCGGCTTGGTTCGTGGTTTGGCTCACAGACCAAAAAATCTTCCGCTCAGGTAATCGGATGCTGTGTGTCTGATGAGCCCGTTTGGTGATGCCAGAGCTTTATACAGAGAGAGTAGGATGATGGGAGGGGATCAAATGTGGTTTTTCCAAGCCACCTGTCTTCATTTTTGGCTTGGGGAAAGCGTCGCTGGGAGTGATGGAATGTCGAGTATGACTGACATTGAGGAAGACCTAATTGAACATCATGATCTATTGGCCAGTTGTTTCAGCTCTAAAATATGTTGTTGTTGCAAAGTGGCAAGTCAGGTCGTGAAGCAGAAAAAAGGTGCTTCGTGAGCACAAGAGTCTACTCAGAATATAAAAAAAAAAACCCCACTAATATTGGGAGTCAGGAAATCATCAAAAACATTTGTGTCATTCAGACAAAGACAATGTTTTCTCATGTTTATCTCCCAACCCTTACGTCATCAAGCCTCCAGATCACAAAGGCAAGACAACATGTGACACAGGAAATGCTTCATTGGAGAGGCCATTCATAAAAACATCCTATCTGGGTTTTTTAGCAAAAAAGAAACTGAATACCTGAAACCGATTATTTTCTGATTGACCCGCAATTAATTTCCAGTGTCAGAAATACAAAATACCACAACATATTTATCTCTGATCATAGCTCCTTGACCATGTCCCTTAATCTCTCTCTTCCCAAACAAGCCTTTTCCTGTTATTTCAACCTTTGCCTACTGACCAACAAGAGCTTTATTGAAATAATAATTACAAATTTGACAGATTTCCACATCTTCCCCTATGAGTCCAGTGCTAAAACCTGAGCTACCTTGGCCTACCTTGGCCTGAAAATACCCAATGTGTGGAAACTACTGTTCAAAGTATAGAGAGTTGCAAGTCCTACCCCTATCCATGATTGGCCCTATTAATTCAATTAAAATGGTCTCCCTCCCTTGGTTTCTTTACCTTTCTCAATCTTCCATTTTTCAAATCAGCCTCCTTCAGAGAGTTAAACTCCATTACTTTGTTGTATATCTGGAACTAAAAAACTATCTGGAACTATAAAAACCACAGGATTTCAAAAACCTACTTATAAAAACCCAAGGCTATTGAAGGATTGGGCTTTCCTGTATTTAACTATCACTATTGGGGCTAAAACATCAGGGTTCTGATATACTGACAGCAGAGTGGGGGAGTGTGGCCTCTGGGGCCCTCTTGTAGTTGTGTATGGAGACTGCCTCTGCTACCAATTTCTCCTTACCAGCCATGCCTTTCCTTGAAGCTGGAAAAGCCTGGGGCTATAAAAAAAATCAAAAACAGAATTTTAAACCAAGTCAGAAGTGTTCGTCATCTATACCAGAGACCCCTGCATATGTGCCAGTTTGTTTCAAACACTCTTTACACCACTGTGGTCAGGTACTTTTCCTGCCTGAAGGGGAAGGGTCTCATATCTATTAAGGACTTACACAGAGATGGATGGTTTTCTTCATTCAGTCAATCAAGAGATAAGTTTGAGCTGCCTTACTCACATTTTTTCTGTTATTTACAAATGAGGCATTATGTCCAATCAAAGTTTTGTAACTTTGACACCTTTCGTGAGCAGCATAAATTTAACTGACAGCAGTCATCATGCCTCCATACTGGTATCTTTGTGTGGACATTGTCCTGTCAATTGTAAAAATCAAAGAAGCGTGGAAGAGGAAGAGTTTGTCTATTGTCCAATCCTGTACACTTAATAGCAGACACCAGCTGATTTAGGTACTCCACCGCCTTCATCACTTTAAATCTCGGCTACATAAGATTTTCACCTCCATTTCATCATTGTGTGATAGATGTCTGGTAACAGAGACCACGGTGTCTCATGCTTTCTGGGGTATGCCCATCACTCACTGAATTCTGGTTAAAAATATTAGATGGTTATTCAGAGGTTTACAAAAGGTTTTTTTAACCAGATAGTGGATTTACCATCTTTGGCTGCTCACGACCAGCTTTATGCTTTCCTGCAGCCATGCAAAAGTCTGACATTTGGTATGATTATTGCCAAAAGGCTCATTTTGAGGTATTGGAAACCACCCAGCCTCCCTTCTTTTCAAAGATGGACAGTTGACATGGTCTCACTCATTCCGATGGAAAGACTTGGGTTCCTGAGAACTGATTCTCTAAAATAAATCTCTGCCATCTGAAAAATTTTTTGCTTATCTAGTTGTGTCCTGGAGAGAGTAGGTGGCTGGTCCACCCGGTCGCTCATCAGCACTTCTAAGAACTCGATGCTACCTGGTAGCCTTTGTTGTTATTATTGTTGTTATGTTTTTATGGTAACTTTTATTTTCATTGATTTTAATTTCTCGGTGCGTACGGTCAAGCTCATGCTGAATTTGTCTTATTGTTAAAGAAAAGCCTGAAAATAAAATAGTAAAAAAAAAAAAAAGAAAAGAAAAGAAAAAAAAAGTCTGTTCTGTGCCAAAATTTGAAATGAGGAGAACGCCTTCATACCAGTGGTGGCAATACAGTGTCTCTGTTGTTTGGCACTGAAACCAGAGGAACCAGTTGGTTCTACTGGATGGCAAAGAGCTGTGCAAAAGTTTGAACGATGACGCCAAAACCAACTTGGATATTTATTGCATTCTTCAAATTCTTCATAAAGTGTTGATTTCAAGAATGTCTCACTCATCTTTAATGATTTGTGTTGAACAGAGGTTTAAGATCAGCCCTGACAAATTAAGAACTGCTAAAAACTCAATTATATGTCAATATCGGCAACCAGCACAGTGAATTTGATCACGTTCCCACCATATATACATTCAAAACTAGCAAGATAAACAAAAACGAACATGAGCTGTGGGTGATCCAGTCACAAGTGGACAGCTCTAAGTACAGGTGTGAATGTACCCACAATGCACTGAGGACACCATGAGATTGGATCACTCAGACCACATTCAGAAGTGGTCACGCTCTTTTAGCTGTGTGCATGCAAATGTGTCCTGGGCAACATCAGTGGACATTTCTCATATTTGGTATTTAATACATGCTGTTACTTTTTTATGTTACTTTAAGGGGACGAGAGCTTCTGTGCATTTAACCCTTGCTGCTGCTTTGTTGATTTTGTCAGAAATCAAGTTGCTGGATTTCAGAATCCTGAAAAATAGCCTTCATGACAAACTGTTTCAACTGTTATTCATTACCTTTAGCAAACTCTTTCAACTGTTATTCATTACTTTTAGCTAATTGTAACAACTGTTATTCATTACTTTTAGCTAATTGTAACAACTGTTATTCATTACTTTTAGCTAATTGTAACAAATGTTATTCATTACTTTTAGCTAATTGTAACAAATGTTATTCATTACTTTTAGCAAGCTTTCAATGGTAATTCATTATTTTTAGCTCGTAGTTTTAACTATTATTTATTACTTTCACAGAGCTGTTTCAGCCATTTATCCAGTATTTTTTGCTTGTTGCTTTGCTTTTACTTCGTGCATACTCTTGGTTTTATCATTGCTACTAGCTGCTATTTCTCAGTGGACTTCCATTAGCTAGCAAGAGCTGACAGGCTACTACAGACATGGCAAAAAGTTCTGACAAGTGCAGCATAGAAATTCACTTTCAATCAGTATTTTGACTGACTGCCATTAAGTTGCTGAATTTAAATATCCTGAAAAACTGCCTTCATGACACTGTGGCAACATGTTTTCTAACCCCCTCTCTGCACCCTCTTCCTGGATTGTTTGGAAATGGGAAACCTGTCGATCCTCCTGGCAAACTGTTTCAACTGTTCATCCATTCAGTTAGTTGATTCAGTTGTTTTTGCGAACTACTTCATATTCAGCTCATAATTATTTAACTATGACAGCCTTCCCCCATGTTGGGAGTAGAATATTGCAATAGTTATTAAATAATACTGTGTGCTGTATGATGTTAAAGTAGGTGTGAATATGAGTGTGAACGGTTGTCTGTCTCTATGTGTCAGCCCTGTGACTGACTGATGGACATCAAAGAATAAGCAGGTACAGCTAATGGATGGGTGGCAGCATGATGTCAAAATAAAAGGCAATAGATGCTTTTTAATGATTTTATTTGTTTTCACATCAACGTTTTGTCCAGTAATACACAAAGTAGTTAAAAGGATAAATAAAATTTGATTTAAAAAAAACAACAAATAAACAAAGTCAGACAACAGCCTGGAAGATTTACGATCTCAATGTTTCCCTGAAACATTCCATTGATCAACTTCCATGATGTGGACACCTTCGTTTTAGGTTTTCTGCAGCTTGGCATTGTAAAACTGAACCCTGATATGACAAGACCTGAGTTATGGAAAATAAAGAGTGCTACAGCATATGAGCATAAGAATAATCAGAATTCTAAACTCATAAGGTCCCAACAGTGTTTGATCGTAGTACAAACAGGTTTCAGGAGCAGCTGGCAGCAGCTGGCTGCTGCTGTTGTTTCTGTGCATGAGACATATTACAGCAAGCTTCCACACATGGAGGCCAGAATGGCTGCAGCGATGGTGGCGGTGAGGGTCATCTTGGTGGACGGGGCGCCACTGAGCTGGACAGTGTTGCATTTGTCTGTTTCACAGCAGTCGAGTTTGGTCTCATATGTGATGCCCAACAGGGTGCCGCTGCCAGTAACATTGCATCCGCTGGTCTCACGGCACCCCAAAGTGTTGAAGCCATTAGTGGAGGAGATAGCTGGAAACGCTGCAGAGAAACTGTTGTGTTAGGAAGTGGAAAGTAATTTGGTACATTTAAACAAATACAGTTTTACAGTATTGGCATTAATTTATGTGTTTCTGTATTATTACTACATTACTTTGTACTCCACTGCATGGAAATACTTTCCTTCTTCACTGACCTGAAAACACTAAAATGTCCCAAACTGGCAATAAAACGTTTTTGTCTCACAGTGAAACCTAAAAGGAGTACTTTTTGCCGCTTTACTACTTATAGCTACTTTTAAACCAGCACGGGAGCCTTGTAAAGGTATAATGTTCCACTGTGGTATAGCTGCTATTAGTTCAAGTGAAGGAAAATGAGGAATAACTAACTGTGTGTGTGACTTGGTGTCACAGTATTTAGGAGTCATTCTAACTGAATTATACCTGTGCTGTTATGTACTGTTTTAAGGCAAAGAGTGTGAACTTTTAGGTAATTAGAAGCCAACGTACTTGCTTTTGCAGAGAAAC
Organism: Chaetodon trifascialis; assembly: GCF_039877785.1. NCBI lineage: Eukaryota > Metazoa > Chordata > Actinopteri > Chaetodontiformes > Chaetodontidae > Chaetodon > Chaetodon trifascialis. Next base: position 7,198,327 of record NC_092072.1, on the reverse strand, counting down.
AGACATGACTGGAGTTTGAACAGGTCTCCTCTGTATTGCTGAGGCAGTAGCCCGCCAGGCCATAGTTGCACTGGTTGCAGACCAGCGACTCCACTGAAACACAAATAAAAGCATAAAAGTTCAAATAAAAAAACATCTGACAGTGAGTATGTGGAATTTACACAGTATTCAGCAAATGTTTGTGTGGTTGAAACAACAGAAAATAAGCAAAAAATAAAACATTCAGTCAAGGTAGTTAAGCTTTATCTCGAGCTGACATCGTCTTACTTGGTTTAACTGAGTTTGGTCATATTGTTGATATTAACATGAATATTTTGTAGACCTCTCTAAAACCTAAAAGTACCTACCCATCATGCACTTTACTTTCATGGCGGTGGTTGTATCAAAGTTTTTTTTGGAAACGATTTTGAAATTAAACACTTTTGGGCTGCTGATACTGACATAAATGTACCTTTATTTTGATAGTTCAATGATTTCCCTCATGATAGATAAAGTTTTATCTTATGTTTTCTTTCCAGATCAGCAAACATTGTTTTAGGGGAATTTGTGGACCACCACACCCGTGCTCTGTTGTTCAAGCAAATGTCATCAAACAGTGCCCAGCTTAAATAAACAGTTAAATTCTGATATGGCATATCAGATGACCGGCATGCTGATTTCAATGAGACTGTGTGATTTGAATCTTCATTCAAGGAAAATACCAGGTGTCAACAGCTGCTACTCAACGTGTGCTTTTCTGGAATGAGGACTTAGAAAAGGACTTTGTTCTAACAGGGTCAATTCACCCAAATCACACAAAGAAAACATTTTCTTCTGGTGGTAATAGTTGCTGAAAGTTCTGGTTTCACTCTCTGCTTTCTATGACTTTTGCCAGCACAGACAGGTGAAGTGGTCTATCTTTGTTAGAGAAGAACATGCGATCATCTTACCTAAATATTTGACTTTAATGCCATGTTCTCCAAAAACATTTACTGTCAGTGCAAATGAAATGATTGCGATTTGTGCAGAAAAAGCTGAATTCATCTGCGATATTCGTCGCCTTAGTGTATATATCCATGACATATTCAAGCTTATAACAAAACAGAAGAGCTGAACAGAGAGTTTTTTTCTAGTGTGAGATTTCTTATTGAAAGAGGAGACTTCATTGGACTATGTATGAACATTTTGTCAATAAAGTCTCTATAAAAGTACCATTAATATACAATTTCAAAATATCAGGCCACTGCCAGAAATTTTGCCAAGTCCATAATTTATCATATGTTTCTTCCCAGTAATAAATCTGTGATTACAGATTGATAATCCTAATTATTGTCATCTTACCCAGCAAGACAGATGCTGCAGCTGCAATGATTCCAAACAGGATCTTTCCCATCTTGTGGTGTCGGCTTGGTTTGTGGTTTGGCTCACAGACAAAAAATCCTTCCACCCAGGTAATCGGATGCTGTGTGTCGTAGAAACTGATGAGCCTGTTTGGTTAGGGTACAGATTATATACACAAAGCAGCAGGTGATGGGAGGGGACAACAGGAGTTCTTGTTCAGCCACCTGTCTTAATTTCTGGCTTGGGGGAAAAAATCAGTGGGAGTGAAGGAATTTCAAGAATGACTGATATTGAAGAAGAGCCTGTCATTCATTCAAGTTAAAGAAAAAGTCATTGGTCATATTCTTATCTTAGATTTATACAGTGAAATGTGTTTTGTAATTTCTCTATTATGACCTTCATGTTTTATTTGTTCAATACAGGAAAACTCAGAAATATTATTTGCTTCTTGTTACCTGTTGCTTACCCATGAATGTCTACTTTTTTTATTTGAAAAGGTTGCAGAAATTATTTCTGACACTCAGTCAATTAATCTATTGAGTAGTTGTTTCAGCTCTATAACACGTTGTTGTTGTGTAAAGCGGAAAAAAAGGCACTTCATGAACCCAAGAGTCTACTCTATTTCATCCCTCCACCGATAATCACTAAGATTGGAGTCAGGAAATCATCAAAAACATTTGTGCCATTAAACCACAGACAATGTTATCTCATGTTTGTCTCCTAACCCTTACATCATTAAGCCTCCAGATCACATAGGCCAGACAACACGTGACACAGGAAATGCTTCGTTTGAGAGGCCATTCATAAAAACATCCTATCTGGGTTTTTTACTGGTGATTTTTGTTCATTTGCAAGCAGTTTTTCTCAGAAACTGTATACCTGTACTTTCCTGATATACCAAAAATTTCTGTTTTGCGCCAAAACTTGAAACAAGAACACCAGCAGTATCACTGCAGTATCTCTTCTGTGGGGCACTGAAACCAGAAGAACCAGTTGGTCCTGCCAGATGGCAACGAGCTGAGCAGCACTTAGAGAGACGACACCACATCACACCAAAACCACCACATAAGGGGTTACTTTAGATATTTATTGCATTCTTCAAATTCTACATAACCAATTTCACAAAAACAGGCAGGCCAACACATTTCTTTTTTGGAAAATAATGCCAAAAGTGTTGGTTTAAGGAATGTCTGACCCATTTCTAATGATTTGCATTGAATAGAGGTTTAAGATCGGCCCTGACAAATTTAAAATTCCTGCAAACTCAATTATATTTCAGCATCTGCAAATAACATGGTCAATTTGACCAAGTTCTTGCTATATATACATTCAAAAGTAGCAAGATAAACAAAAGCTTTACCTCATCCACACTGCACATTTGAGCAATGTGCAGTGTGGATTTGACATATATCAAAAATAAACACAATTCAACACAGAATTGACGGAGCCATTTTTTGCCAAAAAAGGAAAAACCCACAAAACAAAAGGAAATATTATTGCAGACAGCACCAGACATAAGCCAAGAGACAATTTACATTATGTTGGGTACACATTAATAAAGCAAACCAAGTATCAAGCAAATGGCAATAAATGAAATGTTCATAGAAGCTTTCTCTATATATTGGCATTATGACTCAGAAATGATAATACAATGGAGCAAAAGCAATAAATTAAAGGAACTGTTCAACACTTTGAGAATAATGATTAGCCTCCTTCTTGCAAGGAGTTAGATATGAAAAATATTGTTTTTTTTTGTGGAGTAAGCTGCATCCAGGAGTGTTAGCTTAGCATAAAGACTGGAGACAGAGAGAAACTGCTAGCCTGGCTCTGTTCAAAGGTAAAAAAAAAAAAAATGTGCTAGTACCTTTAAAGCTCACCACTTATGTGTGAGCAACAACAACATAACTTGTTGTTTTTCAACTTGTATGGATAAATAAACAAGATAAAACATGTTAATTAGTGGGCTTTAGAGGTGCTGGGAGGCAACTTCCTTTTACCTTCAGACAGAGCCAGGCTAGCCGTTTCCCCCGTTTCCAGCCTTCATGCTAAGCTAAGGTAACCATCTGCTGGTTGTAGCTTCATATTTATCATACAGAAATGAGTAATATTGATCTTCTAATCTAACTCTTTGCAAAAAAAACAAAAACAAAAAACATATAAGCCTTATTTCCAAAATGTTGGACGACTCCTTTAAGTTGGAGAGCCACTAATTCACCCATAGAAGCCAATTTAAATAAACAGTAAAATGCCTAATATGATATTCAGCTATCAACACCCATGGCCCTGTACCTAAATTTTGTACTGCTCATTCAAGTGGAGAAAGTTAATTGCAGGGCACTTTTAAACATGTGGTGGAATCATCTTTGATGTCAGTGTTGCACACTTGTTTTAGACTTTAAATTGTCTGTCAATCAACATTTGATATCTCTTACACTATAGTGAAATGAGGACTGGACACATTACTGATGAACAAAAAAATACAAAAAGAAAAGAAGGAATTAAAGTTTAATTGATATAAACACTTGAGTGAAATCAAAAAGTGTAATACACCTCAAGGATAGAAAACACAAGACCCCTGTGTGTGTTTTACATGTGTATGCACTTTATGTCATCTGTCATCCACTGTATTTCCTGTCAAACCAGGGTATTGGCGATAAACAGAGCAGTGATGGTGGCCAGGGCCAGGCTGAGCCCGGAGGTCCCGGGCAGACCAGGGGCAGCATTGCACAGGTCTGTATCGCAGCACATCTTCGTCATGGAGTAGACGGTGGAGGAGTTTGAGGTGGTGGGGAAGTCCACGTTTTTGGTCTGGTTGCACTCAGCCACTGCTAGACAGCCCTTCATCTTGAGATCCAGGAAGCCAACTGCAGAGTGACAGCAAACACATACGATCGCTGTCAGTGTCTATTGGTCATTGTGTTTGACTGAAATGGTTGGTTGAAGTTGCAGAGTGCACTTAAACACTGCATGTTGTTGTTGGGTGAAGACCTTGTTGCTCAAGTTTTGGCAATTTCCAGATTTAACAACAATCAAAAAGACTAAACATTTTTTAATCAATTACAGTTACTGTTCATTCATTACTTTTAGCCATTTTAAATCTTAATTCATTATTTTAAGATGACTTTCTTCGCTGTCTTGAAGCTATCCATTTCAAGTGTTTCATTACATAAAGATGACTTTTTCAACCGTTTTAGCTATGTCAACTGTTAATTCATCATATTAAACTGACTTTCTCGTCTGTGTCTAAGCTAACAATTTAAACCGTTAATTTGTTACTTTAAACTGACCTTCTCGACTGTTTTAGCTATTTCAACTGTTATTTCATTACATTAAGGTGACTTTTTCAACTGTTTCTAAGCTAACTAGTTCAACCATTACTTAATTAGTTTAAGCTAACTTTCTCAACCATTTTTAAGCTATTTCAACCGTTAATTCACTAGTTTAAGATGAACTGTTTTTAGCTAACTATTTCAACTGTTAACTCATTTCAACTGTTAATTCACTAGTTTAAGCTGAACTGTTTTTAGCTAACTATTTCAACTGTTAACTCATTACTTTAAGCTAACTGGCTCAACTGTTTTTTAGGCTAACTATTTCAACTGTAAATTCGTTATATTAAGTTGACTTTCTCAACTGTTTTTAAGCTAACTATTTCAACCGTTAAGCACCCACGTGCACTTGTAAAGGCACCTCAGGGTTGGGAATCATTGGATTTAAATGAGCAAAATATTTTGAATAAACAAGTAATCGTTCCAGTATAATAAAAATCCTCATCTCAACCTTTTGATAAAAATGCATTTCACAAGCAGCAATTGTCTTCCTTTATTGTTGTTTCAGAGCTATGCATTTTGAGAATGCAACAGGTGGGGTGTTATATGAGTGCTGATGACAACCATCCTTCAGGAGAATGTCGTCCAGTGACATTTTCAGCTTCTGAGCTTCTTACCTGCTTTTCCTTCACCACTGAAGCATAGTTCTCCACTATCACACGTGGTTTTAGTGGTTAGGCACAACTCCCCAATGCCAATTGCGCATTTGTAGCACTGCAGAGCTTGACCTAGTAACAGCAGAGAGTTGGTGAGGAAAGAGAGGAGGGACAGAGAGGAATCGGGGGGAAAGAGGAAGTTGAGTAGTAGAATTTCACGTAAACAGGTTAGCAGCAGGCTATAATTATGAGGTTAAAATGTTGGCTGATAAATACATCTGGAATCAAGTAAACATCTTTTTAAGTTTGTCCTTTGCTGAGAACTGAAACCATTTCAGTGTTTATAGTCAACTCAATTGATGTAGTTTCTTATCTAAAAAGGTCTCACATGGTTGACAAGTCACTTATTATGGACGAAGCAAATGGGTGACATTTGACCCGTAGCACAGTGGAAGTTTAGTGGTTGAGATCATACCTTGTTATGGAATGTTGTCTTTTCCCTTCAGTCTTAACACAAACACTTATGCGTTGCTTTAAACTGCTTAACTTACTACCCCTAATATTTACTTATAATTATGATGTGCACTTTTCTTACTTGATATTCTAATTCTACTACTGCCACATCTACTCTTTATATACATGACACATGTATTCAATGTCTACCCATCTGGGAAGAAAGATCCCTCCAAAGTTCCCCTTCCTAAGATTTCTTCCATTTTTTCCCATCCATTACTTTTTTTCTGTTAAATTAATTGATAATTAATTAATTAATTAATTAATCATTCCAGCACGATACAAAAACCTCCTAGGCCTAATCTTGTTCTGAAAATAAATGCTTTCAAATTACACTGATCATTATTTTCCCACCAATTCAAGTTTTTTGTGGTGTTTTGATTTTATCTAAACTGAGGAGGTAGGAAAAGAAAGGACATAAAATAACCAAGTTTCATGTACAGAAAGACGTGAAATCCCTCAGACAAATTCTGGATTTTTAGCAATATAAATAAAACCTGAGCCATTTAACAGCTTGCACATTGGCAACTCTGAGGTCGGTTTATAGTTGAGGTATGTTGACAAAAGCTTGCCTTACATATAACAGTTCTAAAAAGGTGGTCAGCTCAGGCTTTTCCAATCCAGCTCTGAGAGCAAGTTCGCAATGCATGTTGCACTGCATGCCACATGAACAAGTTCAGAGCAGCACGGTTTGGCGTACCAGGAAATAATAAGAAAAAAAGGTGAGCAGGAAATAAATAAAATCAGACCGGTTATCAAACATCCCAATAAAAAAGCCACAATTTAAAATACAATTACATCTTCAAAATGGGGAACTCCATTGATTTTACACCTGAAAGGTCCATTTACCCATAATGGAGACCACCAGAGCCTGTGAAGACAGGTGCATAATGTCTTTTATGGCTCTGGAGGTGCTTCATCAATTCTGAAAAAATAAAAATAAAAATAAAAAATCAGGGTCATCTCTGTTGGGCTACAAATGTTGACCAGAAAGCAAGTCTACATTAAACACTGAGGGGAAAAAGTTAAAGTGTTTGACTGTGTCACAATTCCACATTACATTCTAACTTTATGTAGGTACAATTTTATGTCATTGTTATTTAAGATACAGGTGATGGTAACAGGTGAGATCAGACATGCAGATATGCAGAAAGGTGTCAGCGAAACAGCGATTTTGGAATGACGCCTTCTGTTACGTTAAAGAAAAAGCAAAGATTTTACTCAGATCTTCCTGGAACGTCTTCCACACGTGGTTTTATGCTCTTTGAAGCTGTGTGTAGTGCCTCCATTTCCTTTGTACACTGGATTGTGAAGATCTGGTGTCCATTAACAGAACACTCACAACAATCTGTCTGTACCTCAGACTCAAAACCTGGTAAATTTACTAGTCTGGAATTGGGCCAGCTCTTTGGGTTTTTACCAGGAATGGAGGGTCTAACAAAGACGCATCATTTAGCTGTATAATGGGAAACGTACGATCTGGTGTTTTTGACCTGTACTGATGACAAAACTTCTTGATTTGGCTGCTTCGATTTTGTTTCTTTTATAAACTATGCCATTCACAGTTCCTCAGATGTTAGAGATACAATACAAAATCACGTTTAAAACAAATCACATTAGACAGGCTGATACCAATTAAGGCATTTAAAAATGTAGCAAAGGGTTTGGTGCCAAATATGATTGGAACTTGTTATTGGCGCCTTAGCTCGATCTTCCTCATTCTGTGGGTCTTCTTTGGCATGATGCGGTGATTTAATGTGGTTTAATTTGTTTGTATGCTTTTAATGTTTGCTTGCATGTGGTTTGAAACACTGTAAGTACCTGTTAATGCTTTCTGTTTTATTTTGTCTGTTTTTAATGTTTGCATGCATGTTGCTTGAAGCACTGCAATCTTGGCCAGGGCTCCCTTTAAAAAGAGATTTCTTAACAGGACTTTACTGGTTACATAAAGATTTAATAATAATAATAATAAACATTTTATCATTCATATTTACACAAACAAAGTTTCTACAGTATAAAGGATTGTAAAACTGCATGGCCAACAACACGATTGGAAGAAAACACCACATACATGTGTGTGCTGTGTGCACTGAGAGGGTTACTTAATAGGAAAAAGCTGATACTGGAAGTGCTAATTTAAACAGTCCTCTAGTCACCTGGTGAGGCCTAGGCTCAGAAAACATTTGTGAAATCACACTGAAGTGAGTCAGCTGAGATTATGACACAGCAGCATATACTAAATGAATTTCTCTCTGGAACACCGAAAGAACATAACCACACCTAGCACGCCACATAAACTTTGTTAGTTGAACTAAAAGTGGTCAAGCTACCTGCAACTTATTTACAAGCCATGCATTATTACAAAGTGGACAGAACATTGGCTTGAACCCGCTCCACACAAAAGAAATGTTAATAAGTGATACCACTCTGCTAGTCGCAGCTGCCGGTTTTACAGACGTCACGGCCGCTCGAGTCATTGAAAGGAGAAAACCTTAAAATACAGAAGGAAAAACTGATGTTCGATTATAGATTTAAGACTGATTCACTGCTGTCTGTTGTCATGATTGACGATTGTGAGACTGAAGTAGCAGCGAGCGTGACTCAGAGCTGGCAAGAGAGATTCTCAGCAACTGCACTGAACTCTGGTGAAACCATTGTTAGGAACCTGTTGCTCCAGTTTCAAAGCAGTGCCCCATGACACGAGCTGTTCCGGAAAGTACACATGTCATCATACAAAGAACATTGTGTCTGGAAAGTTCCCTTTTTGTCCTGTTCGAAGATTCATTTGTTTATTTTAGAAAGAGTTTGTAAAGGGATTTTGTGACATCACAGCGGGTTAGGTAAAGTGCGTACATGTCCATAGGGTCCGTCCTTTGTCATGTTTCTAAAGTTAATCCACACTCCAAAATGAAAGTCATACATGCTACTTCTGAGGCAGCATACAGCTCAATTTTATGAATGTGAACAGCTCCTCAGGCTGAACAACAACATAACTGAAAGAGTGACACTAAGACTGTAATGTAGTAATTATAACAACGATGAAGCCCAAATGAAACTAAAACAAAATAAAAGGCAAACAATATTGAACCCCTTAAGCGTATAAATCTTCACAATGAATGCTTTAATCCAGAGTATTTTCTTTTCTTATCCTAAGAAGGTTTCAGGGGAAATAAAGGAGCGATTACCGGGGCAGGAGGTCAAATAATATGAGAGGCCATCTTGGAACATCACACTCTGATTCAATGTTCGTATTCAGCCAAGCGCTTTCCTTTCCTCTCACTCAGCTTCCTCTCTTCTTCCTTTTTAAACTTTTGAATACTTATTTTCTATGAAGACGGCAAGCTGAGACTCTTCAAATCTTCAATCTTCAGTCACTACTACCAAAGGCCATTAAAGCGAAGGCAACTTTTGCTGAGCAGCAGCCACTATGGACACAAATGGAAATTGCACCATAATAGTAAATTCTTAAACGATGTACAAATAGAAGATAGAAAAACTGATTTGTATCTTGTGTAAACATCCCAACAGCAACTTCCATACACTACTGCTCATACCAGAACAAGTATATGAGGGTATATGAGGGTAAGCTCCTGGAGAGTAATGAGCAGAGTAATGGTGGAGTAATTCAGCTTTTTTTTCATCTGGAAGGAGAACAATGTGCCAGTTCTTCTTCATAATGTCACAGCTCAACAGCATTTCCTAAAACTAACATGTAAAGCAATTACTCAAGCACAAAAATGGCAAACTCAATATTTAACTCCAGTATCTGACATGGGAAAAGGAGTGCTGCTTTACTGTTCATACGTTTGCTGAGCTGACTCATCAACCATTCATTCTTTCCAGCTGAGTAGCTCCTCCATTTAGGTGCGCTTTGCATCATGGGACAAAACCGTCCTTTGTGTCGCGTTCAAACGTCACACGCACTGATAATCTTTGGCTATATCATGTCACTTTTTCAGCATGAACGCATCAGCAAATGGTCAAGAATGGGGAAACGCGACCAAAAGTCGCTTAAACTCCAGCACAAAAGATGGACGTGACTTGTAAAATGTTTAAAATGAACAAAATACAGCAGAGATGTGAACTTGTGACAAAATAAAGGTTGTGAGTTGTGAGACCATGATGTCAGTCACAATCAGGTGAGATGATCTGAACACACTCACACATTTGAAGACAAACAGCTCCACACCCTTTCACACTGGTTTCACTTACACCCGAGTTCAAGTAGAGCTGACAATTTAGAAGATTTCTGTCAGTTCTCACGTCCTCTCCTACTGCTCCTAATGTATCACCTCATACATACAATCAGAATATACTAGAGATAAAAAGTTTCCTTCATCTGGGAAACAAAATGTCTGCTTGTGTGACAATAAACCGCCAGAAATACAATACTGTATGTTGTATACAATACAATACAAAAGAGGCTCCTACAAATAACTGACTTGTTTGCTTTCTAACACTGTGTACTAAAGAGCAATATTGTAAAATGGCAGCACACAATTCTAGCAGGTAAATAGTAAGTAAGGTTACGTGTTGAAAATCAAGTTGTCATGTGACTTCTGGGCTGACACACCTAAGAACACTTCATTGCTCTGCAATGCTGACTGACATGTTACGCACGTCACCTCCTCCCTGCTGCGGTCTGGGAAGCATCTCAAATCCAGTCTGACCTGATCCTCGGAGTCATTTGGTTCGTGAAAACAATCATTGCACACATTTAAGGTAACAAACCAGTGTCTCCTTTGACTTTCTGTCTGTGTTACAGCACAAAAGTCCATTGTTGTGTTGAGGAAAATGTGAAACCAGCTGGAGGAAAGAAGTCACAAGGGAACAAAAAAGTTAATGATGAGCAATTACAGCAGATTGTTTCTTCCCTTCAGTGTCTTAATTTATAACTGGCTGGTCAATTATGTAACAGCACATGTCCTTATAAGAAGCTCTGGATACAATCTATCAGTATATCTATTCAGAAGCAGGTGCAGTAAATTCACTTCTGACAACAGGCAGATGAGAGGGGCATGTGAGGTGTAGTTCCCACATCACAGGGTTGCACTGGCTGAGGAGCGCTGAGGTAATTATTGCTGTCGGTGCACTTCAAAATCCTTCCTTTCCCGGACGCTTGTTGCCTGAGTTCAAGTATCAGTTCAGGTGAGTTCTGCCATGACTGGAAATTCATGCACGTCCCTCAAACTGCAGTCAACGCCCAAGTCACAGGTGCATGAGAAAGGCACACGTGTGAGAAAAAGCTGCAGCAGCCTTTCAATGAGGACAACTCGCCAGAAGTCCTGAAAAATGTCTTACACCAACCGTCACAGTAACCAGCAAGATAAGAGATACTCAGGTCCTTCACCTGAGTCAAAACAGCAACTATCTATGTATCTGTCTGTCTATCTGACAGTGTTTTAATTTTTAAGATTATCATTCATTTTGTCTTTAAAATCCTAATCTGCAAAGTACTTACAGCTGTCAGATAAAGTACAAGTAAATACTACAATATTTGTCCTGAGTGAGGTTACCTGTCATGCACAGACAGACGGCAACTGCAGAAAATGAGGCTGAAAAGAAGAGTTTTCATGACATTTTCTGTCCTTTTAGGCCAAATATTTTACTTCAAAAGACAATAAAGAATATCTGAAAATGCAGACGCTTCACTCGGTCCCTGGAGAATCTTTAGGGAAGGTGAGAAATGTACTATCTCTAGTTAGATTGTGTATCTTTTGTTTCTTTTCTTCAAATACATCTTAGAGATTAAAAGCACCTGTTGTGCAACCACATTTTCAGGCTTTGTAGGCCTGTTAGGTGTATCTAAACCGATTCAAAAGGAGTTAGAGGCTTAAATGTGTGTTTGTGTGTAACTGAGAATTTCTAGAAATGTTACAAGAGCACCATTTCTTTAGTAATGTGAGTTTTCAGGAGGATATTTGAATACTACAGTGAGTTATTCTGCTTAAAACCGAGCACAAAAACAAGGCATTTTGACTGTAGTATTTCCAGACTCTGCCTTCCAGCCTGTTTGACAGGGAGGAGCCTGTTAAAGCTCCGAGGTGTGGCACATTACTGATCACCCTCAGTGTGCAGACTCAGCCTTAAACTGCCATCTACTGCTCTGTCACTGCAACTACAGACTGTGGTGCATCAGGCCCACAGATTCTAATACAAGAACACACTGGGGAACCCAAAACACAGAAACAATCACTGGCTGTGTTTAAAAGACCAAACCTCTGGTGAATATCAAATAACAGGTGGAAAACATGCAAGTGAATAGAGAGGAATCACAGCGCTGGTATGCTTGATAGTGTTGCCTTGGGTGTGGTTTCTTCCCTGTAATCACTGCTTTGGGGGGAGACACTACCCAAGATGTCCACCTGGGGGCACCCTTGCCACCAAAGGCCATGAAAATTGTTTATTTCCAATTAAATCAAATGTTTCTGGTGCCAACATTTCAGCTCAACAAGAGCGTATCCATGCACGAGGAACAGCTGAAGATAAAATCACCAACAAAAGCTCAGTTTTTGAGAGCTTTGCATTATTATGGCTGTCTCAGCTCACTGTGGGGAACAACTGGGAAGAAAAACAACAAATTAGGAGCCAAAATTAAACTCACAACGTGAGTCATGCACACTGAACCCAGCGTGCATGGAAAGCTGAAATGAGGCACCATGTCGTGAGGTGAATACACAAACAAGTTTATGTAAAGCATTATGAGAATAAATATGCAAAGATTGCCATCAAAGATTCATCTGATAGAGATAATTATTATTCTCACACAACAGCCTCACAACAGGTGAAGATAAATACACCCGGGCAGGTCTGCTGTGTTGTGTGAAAATCCTCGCTTTGCATTTGGATTTGAAGTGGATTACGGTGCAAAAAGCCCAGATCCTTGACGGATGGGAGGAGCAGCCAGATAAGATGTTTGGCAGACAGATCATTTTTGTCCCCTTCTGAACTCAGTTTTTACAGATTCATAAACACAATTTAAACCTTGTGCTGGAGAAAGAAGAACCTGTCTTCAGAAAAAATTACTTCTGGAGTCAGTTTTAAAGTGCTTCTTCTTCTTCTTCTTCTTCTTCTTCTTCTTCAGTTTCGTACAGTATTTTCATTCTATTGATTCTTTTCTATTAATCTCCTTGTTCTTGCACACTCTTTGTATTATTGGCTTCCTTTGGAACGAACATGGACGCCCAAGGCTTCTACTTCTAAGATCAATACGCTGCTTGCACACATTCACATCACCTCCTTGTCATTATCTGGTTCAGTCAGCAGCCTCTTAGACTTTCTCCTCCCAAATGAAGAAATTTACCGACATCTGGATTACAGAGGTAAGTATTTTGGTCCATTTTTCTGGCAGCTGGTGCTTCAGGAAACCTCTCAGTGGCCTGTAACATGTTGACTTCAGAAACCAACCAGACCGCTATCTGAAATCATCCACTATTCCCCAGAGTACACACACACCCACACACACACACATTCATCCCTCCTGGTCACTGCTACAGGGAGATGTGAAACCTCAGTATGTAATTATCTGTGTTTGTGAACGACTTGTGTGTCACAAACAACTATTTCAAGACTTTGTAGGCTTTAGGTCAAAGGTATCACCTGAAAGTATAAAGAGCAGCCAGGATGGGGATATGGTTCCCGCTAGAAAGGGTGTGGTTTGAAAAAGGAGAACTGAAACAACGGAGCTGAGGTGATCCTGAGTACAATGGCCTAAAGACACAATAGAAGAGGGACAAATAGTCCTTAGTGCACTCAGTCCACAGACCCTCTGTAGAAGTGGAATTTGAGACTTGGGCAAAGCCTCAGCTATTACAGGGTGAGGAATTTCTCATGCAAAGGCTGGCAGGTTGGGACATGATTCAGTCTTTTAATAACATCTGGAAGAAAAAAAAAAAAAGAAGACAGAGAGAACATCTTCGTACCACAGCCAGGCTGCCTCACCCAATCCCATCATAACAGCATTACAGTAAAGCATGCGATGTGCATAGAGGGAGCTTCATCTGTGGGATCAGTGGCTCATTCTTTAACTGGAATCTAAACTGGAGTCCTACATGATGATTTTCATCAGCAATTAATCTATTATTGTCTCAATTAGCTGATTAATCACTTCTTCCATGAGATGGAAACTACTGAAAAATGCCCTTATGCTGACATACGATGAATAAAACCAGCAGATCCTCACAACTGATAAGCTGAGATGAGGCATTTCTGTTCATCTTCGGTCAGTCGACTGGTACATTAATCGACTAGTCATCATGGCTCAGACTAATTTCAGTTTTAGCTATTCCAGCTGTTTTCTCTTTCGTCTGAGCCGTTTTAACTTTTTCTCCATGACTTCTAGTCCAACTGTTTTTCTTTTGGGACCCCTTTGGGTTCTTTATGATAGCAAAAAGTGCTGTGGATGTTACAACCAGGCAGGTAACGCTGTTGCAAGGGCGTCACAGATTTGTTACTTCATCTCAAACAGTCAAGTGAGTCGTCTGAGCTCTATCAATTACCGTTAAACTAAAACAAACAAACAAACAAACAAAAAAAACCCCTGATGAAATCAGGAAAAGACGGTACATCATGATATGACAGTACCCAAAACACATAACTATTGCATCTTAAACAACCAGATTTCATTTTTATTTACTGGTGCATCATGGGTAAGTTGTTGGATCTTGGGCCCCCTGCCCCTAAAAAGATGTGAACACACCACTGGTATTAAGAGTGAACACACCCAGTCAGACAGTCCCAAGCTCTGCACACTGAGCACACCCAGTGAACCTGAAACAACATGTCTCATATCCACACAGAGAAAGCCAAATATTTACATTTTTATTCCGACAAAACGTGTCTGACAGGATCTGATCTGCGCTGCCAGAAAAAAACAAAGAAAACATCTTTTTCTCGTCTAAAAATAAATATCAGATTATGGACTTTAAAAGGCTCCGTGAAGACTGGAAATGTAGAAATGTAGCATAATCTATTCATCTAAAACTTAAAAAACAAATGTCACGGTGAGCACAGCTGTACTGCAGTGTCTCTATCTGCTGACGGGAAAACCGACCTCAAGAAACACAAACACACCAAAGTCCATGTAAAAAAAAAGGCAGATTTAGTCGGGGAAAGTATTTAAAGCTTCTCTCTGATAAATGAAGCTTGAAAAGCTTTCAGATGTTAGTTGACAAGTGAAATTCTTTAAAATGATCTTTCCAAAAAACAAACAAAAAAAGTCTAAGTCGTCATGACTTGGATTTTCTTACCGATTGCAAAGCAGAATCCGATCGCAAAAAGCTGGAGGATAATTCTGTTCATCTTGGGAGGAATAAGGTGGCAAACTCGACTTTCAGGAGAAGCTGCGTGTGAGCACTCAGACCGTTATAATTTTCATCAAACAACGAGCTGCTTTTTCCGCCATGGTCGCATTTATAATCTTCCACTCCCATCCGAACGTCACCGTTATCCAATCAGAGGAGGTCTTGTGGGACAGCGACCCAATTTGAAGCTCTCCCACCTGTGTGATTCACAGGTACGCCCGGCGGGGAGCTCCAGTGTGGGAAAGCTGGGCGACACAGAGCTGAGGCTTAGAGGTGATTTTATGTTCTCATCCCAGTTTGCCTGTATGGGTTTATAATGTTTTGACGATGCTCAAAAAAAAAAAAGAGAAAAAAAAGACTTAAATGTTGTTTTATGGCTTTTAAAGCCACTTTAATCAGCTTTGGAAAGTCTCTACTTTTACTTCTGTTGACTATTTCTGCTTTGTGTTTATGCTTCTACCATGTTTAAGGTTTTGCATATAATAAATGTCTTAAATGCGTCAATTTGTTAAAGATGAAATCAGTGACTTTTGGCCCCTTATGAAAAAAAAAAGGAAATAAAGCAGCATCTAGTTTCTTTGCAAAATGAGTATTTTAACTTTTGATATGTACTTCAAGTATTTTGCTTATAATACTTCTGTACTTTTACTTAAGGGAAGAGTTGAATGCAGAACTTTTACTCCGTAGTAGGGCCTGTACTGCTAAAATAATACACACTTTTGGGGATTTCCTGCCTGCCTGTTTCTGTTTCTGTGGGACTTAAATGCCACTTTTTAAGATCTTACAGTGCTTTACTGCATCTCACATGTGGTAGTAAAGCATATTGTCTTCTGGGACACTTGTGTATTAATCCCATTGCTGTCCAGTGGAGACCACACATTAGGTTACTTTAGATAAACTGGTTCCTAAACTTTCCTGTTTAGATTAAATCATCTAAAAAGACAGATTATTAAACTGAATACAAAGGGGTTTTCTTACGTCATGAGAAGTCTGATTTGGTTTATTCACGACTTGACAAAATACACCAAGCCAAGTACTCAAGAGTACTCAACGAGGCCCCAAGATATTAAATGACAAGACACAAAGTCAAATAAGACTCTTAAACCCAACATCAAACTAAGAACTAACCTTCTGCATGACCTTAACTGGCATTAGAAAAAACTCATTTATCAATCAAATACATATGAATGTCTGACTGAGAAATAAATGTAGATCAGACGTGTCAGCTGACATAACTGACCAAATTAAGATAATAACTATTTGCCCTCCTGATGCAGTTACCCACACTCAGAGTGATTCAGTCAGCTGACCACACGCAGTATCCCGGTCTATCATGGCCTGAAGTTAGAGGATTTAGTGTTTGTCGCTAAACTCTCCAGATAAATCAACACTTTAAGTTATATTTCTCTTGCTGCATGAGCAGACATTCAATTCTTGAGTCAAATATTGAGCCGTTTTCCATTTCTTCTCTCTTTTTTGTGGCCTCTGCACCAGTTTTTTAAAGGGAAGTCTGAAAACTGCAGCAACAACTTGATGTCCAGAGAAAAGAGGTGGAATATATTTGGGAGTTTAATTACGCCTGGCCACTATCTTGGTGGATCTCTTATCTCTCATATTTCCTGTTTGTGCGCACAGTGGACACCAGTTACTGTTTTGAAATAACTGCGACAGAAAACATTAAGAGATCAGAGCTTTAAAAATTGCACAAAGTCGACTCTTGTGCAAATTCTTAACAGTCAGAGTAAGATTTCACTCCACGTGGCAAATGTGTGACTTCTCTGGAAGCAATAACGAGAAGCAATTTTTGATTTTCTCTGGCTTCGTTTCAGCTCTGCCATTATTCAGATCATCTGCAGGCTTTTCTTGAGGCAACCGACAGGCCACAACACATCTACGAAAAAACAACACGCAGCAACACCTCAGCAGTATCGCGCAGCCGGTATTATGTGTCAAGCTAATAACGCGCGATGTTTTGTTGACATTGTGTCAAAGCGTTATTCAGCTTTAAGCCAGTTTCCAGAAGTAATGTCATGATGAAGTGTGTCCCTGAGCTGCTGCTCCCTCTATGTGTGAGTGGAAACGGGTGTGCTGCAGACACCAGCTGCACCTCCTCTCCACAATCAAGACCCAAATCCTCAGCCCTGCCACCTCGGCTCTGCCACATTTCTCTCCATGCGTTAATTTGTCTCGTGTTGCCTGCGTCCTGGTCCCTTTCCTGCCCTGGACCCCCGCTCTTCACCAGCTACCAGCCCAACCCCCCCGGCCTTTACAATAAAGTGCTCTGCGTCATTGTGTGTCTGCCGCTTGTGTTCACCCCCTCCGTCCCACTTAACAAGCAATTTGCCCCAGACTTGTGTCCCACCTGGGCGAGGGGACCTCGACCTGCTTTTAAAAAGACCAGAAGTGTTTTAAAAATATAAACTCCAAACATCAGAGCCAAAGAGTCTGAATGAGGGCTTGGCTTTCAGTGTAACCTGAATAACTTACCTCAGGCTATTAATTATTTACTGTTGCATTGATTTTTTTCTTCTTTTTTCTCATGCTATGTACATTTAAAGTGTTTTTTCCATTTTTAAGACTAAACATTCTGTAACATGAGACTGATATGAAACCTTATATAGTGTCTCTAGATGTGAACGCACTTTTTGTAATGCTGATACATTTACTGTATTTTCACGGCTGAAAAAGCTCTGCGTCACGCTCATTGATGACATTCATTTGTGTGCATGTAGGAAAGTGACGCTGGCATCCTCTGATTGGTGAAAGCTTATAGCCTGCATATGTAAGGAACTCTTCCTGGTGAAGGTCTGAGGACTGAAACGTCGTCAATAAAGTGAGTACAAGTGATGGCCAGTGTGCAGGATTCTTTGATTTCTACCCACATTGTAAGACAATAAAAAACTCCCGCCTTGTATCACACATCTCATACCGCTCACAGCAGAGGAAAAGAACAATCTGGGCTCTGAAGAGGCCTGGTTGGATTTTGAGCTTGTGAAATGATGTTCAGAAATCATGTCAAAGCCTGCGGTTGCGCAGTAGATCACCCTCTGTGGACATGTCAGTGGAAACTCTGCATGACAAATCCAAGTCTGTGAATGTGAAGAAGAGATTTGTTGTTGCAAAACAACAACAACAAAAAAAAAAGCAGAATGTCAAAATAAAAGCTGTGCATCAGAATCAAGTCACATAAAGACAAAAATCACTGCTTCTGCAGAGCTTCCACGCTGTGTGCAGTATTGACGTTGCACACACACCCACATTTAAGTGACATGTATGAATTATTGTTCTGCAAAAGGGGCCAAAACTCTCATACGTGCATGTGTGTGCATGCTTGACTGTTTTGTGTCCATTTCTTTGATTCTTTTTCAGTCAAACCAGGTCTCCTAGTTTCCTTTAGAGCGAGAGGTGAGGCACTGAGAGATCTGAAAGGTAAACGATTAAAAACAAGAACATACCAGTGTGGTTTCGCTTGCAAAGTTCCAAAAAGGGTAAACAGTGACCGTGTTTACCGTTTACTTATCACCACACAGATTTGACCTCTAATGCAAATACTGCATGTCTTCAACAATCACAATGTGTTTGAAAGGCTTGAAGCATGAAACAAATGTTACTGTTTGCTGCCAGATGAATCAGTTGTTTGAAACAGAGGCTCTCGTGTGTAATCAAAACCAAAGTGAGGAAGGGAGGTGTCTGTGGGTCCTTCCTCCCATTCTGAGGCACAGTGATGAAACGCCCGTTCTTGACTTCATTTCAAGGAGAGACTTCAGATGACTGAAATTATTCACACGAGCCAGTCTGGTCTCGCCCGGAGTTCGTCCCCGAGCATTTTCTGTGTCTGATTGTCTCCGAGTGTTTGCAAACACCTCTGGAGAGAGACGACAAAAGCATTGAGTCAATGGCTAACCGGTGGAGTGTCAAGGTTTGTTTGTCCACATCAGTCACGACATGTCAGACGCTCTGTGGTGGCGAGCGTGTTTGTTGTGTCAGCCTGAGCCGTTTAATGATGCATGTGACTTTAAAAAGGGCCATGGTTTGGTTCACTGCTGGAGGGGGGAATGCTTATCAAATGGCATCTTCAGAGGCATCGTTTTGAAATACTTTGCTGAGAGGGAGGCTGTTTGGGCCCGGTGAAATGCCTCTATTGTTTTGCCCACAGATCCTCTGAGTTTCTCAACTCTTGTCTCTTGGAAAGAGGGAGTGTGGGAGAAACCAGCCAAGCTAATCCTTATTCCATCAGTCAGAGCAGTAACTGCAAAGCAATAGGACAATCTAAACTGTGGGGACAGAAGACAAGGAGGAACGAAAGCAGGGGAGATTAAATATTAATATGCAGCACCTTTGATGAACAGAAAACTCAGTTTCTACATATATGCAATGTCATAACCGTTCAACGCTTTGACTTCTACTTTCATGTAGAACTCATACAAGTGGTTATAAGGAGATCAACTGCATGCACTCAAAGGATTTCAGTGCACTGCAGTATGAGTACACCTAAATCTGGAAGATCCAGCGTTTGGTGAGTCAGTGTTGTGGTGAAATCACAGGTGGCGCTAGAGGAGAGCTCGGGGTACTGCGACATCAGTGTCTTCACCAAACTCAGTAGCTGCTGAGGTATTTCAGGCTGGATCAAAGTGTTGGACCCACGGACTGATATTCATACCCCGAGAGATGCTAGCATGGCTAAAAACAAACATGACCTCTGACCTGCAGTTTGGAAGAAGGCAAAAGACTCTAAAGTCAGCTGGAAGACTTTTTTTTTGGCCTGATGAGACCCATATTGAGCTTTTTTTGACCAGACATCGTCATAATATAGCTCCCCCTGCATGAAGCGTGGTGACGCCAGCATCACACTGCGCGTCTGTGCGGGAGGCTTGTGAGGGGAGGGAAACCTGATGTAGATGCAAGAAACTAGCGAGATGGAGGAAGACGCAGGAGCAGCTAAAAAAAACCATCAGGTTAATGTCCTCGAGTGACCCAGGCTGCAGACTGCAGCTCTCAACCCCGTCCAGAATCTGTGGCAACACAACAGACCACGAGCAGAGAAGATGTGCAAAGCTGACTGAGACCTGGACAGACTCCAGCTGCTGCAAAAGATGCATCCACTTGTGCAAAACAACTGTTTTATTTTCATTTAGGACATTTTTTTCTGTTGATCTGTGCCAAAAAAGCCACATTAAGTATGCTTTGCTTCAACGCTGAAAGACAAGAAAACCTCCAAGGGCAAAGTTCTCCGAACGATCTGCTCCGACATGTCAAGTCAGAGCTTTAATGAATCTCCACCAGAATTTGTAAAATTCTTACATACAGCTGCACAGACTGAAGCATCACATGTGGAGGGTAAAGCCTCTTAAAAAAAAAAAGAGGCACATTTTCTATCAACAATACATATTTTTGCGTGTGGTCTCAGCCTCTGTGGCTCGCATAGTTCCTCAACAGTTGTATCCGTTGTGGAAATGCATCCCAAAGGAAATCTCCGAGAGGGAAATGGTGCAATATGGCTTCTGGGTGTGGCAAAACAGAGGCATGAACACTTCACATGACTGCATTATGAGCAGCAGAACTGAGATGATTATGACTCTGCAAACAGTCTCAGAGAGGAGTTTTGTTTCCAGCACACAAACACACAGACACCTTTCATTACTCAGATTGAATCAGCTGCTTTTAAAAAACAGGGGATTCCTCGTCACCAAGTTCAGAGGAGCTGCTGAAAAGAGGGGACGAGGTGGAGGAGAAGAAGGGTAGGTCCCGAGCTGCGGTTTGAGGCTATCCTGAGTCATGAAGGAACCTCCTCCTCTTCTCCCTCTGGAAAAACTGACAGGGTGCAGCCACATGAAGACAACTCAGCCCTGCCGCTCATATTGCCAAAAACAGCTGCCGTGCAGAGGGAAAAACACTTTTTATGAGTCATTTGTAAAGAAGCTATACCATCGTGTTCCCTGCTGTCTGTGTCTCAAGGTGTTTTCTGTGGCTCAGTCTGGACAAAGAGGCGGCATGCGCTCACATTAAAGATGTACTGTTGACTTTTTGCAAAAGGCTGAACGAAAAGCCAATTTAAAAATAATTACAGTCGCCTGACTGAGATGATCTTTCCAGTGCGTTTAAGATCTTGTTTCGTTGTTTTGTGTTTGTGAATGTTTCCCCACTGATGCTGTTACTCAAAGTCATGTGAAATGCCAATGCAACCACACCCAGAAGCCAGACTGCCATCATTCCCTCTGTCACCGCAGGAAGCTTTCCTCTGAGGCTGAAAAACACAAATGAATGCTGGTGCAGCGATGAGCTTCATGGTCCTTCTGCGTTACATTATATTTTCTTATCTAAGCTTTCAACACAGCTGGTGCAAGAAGGGCTGTGCAATTACATAAATGTGGAAAAATAAGGATCGTCAAATGTACTAAGCTCTCTGCTGACACCGTGTGGCAGGAGGGTAGAACTGCAGCCCTAAAGAAAAGTAAGGACAAAAAAAGGTATGAAAAGAAAATAGAAGTTTATTGAGAATTCTGAATCCTGCTCACCCTTCCACAGTCGCAGAAAGACAACAACAACACAGACAAACATCAGTTAAAATCTGGACATAAATACCTCTTCTCTCGTATCATGAAATCCAAACACAATCCGTTCCAGTCACACAGAAGTGGAGAGTGAAGGGGGGGGGGAAGCAGCTGGTGGTCTGACTGTCTCTAAACCTGAACATAAATAATGAGACTGTGCTGTGGAGAGACACCAGTCGGATCAGTGCAGTGGTGGAGTGAGCTGAAGGATTCAGATTGTCTAAATTCCTCTTTCTCTGACTCTCCGTGATCTTTACAGGAAGAGTTTGACATTTTGGGAAATGCCTGCTTTCAGGCCGAGTTAGAGGAAAAGACTGATAACAGTTGTTTTTTTTGTTTTTTTTTAAAACCACAGAGCTGTATTGATCGCCTGCTCTGCTCTCCACCATAAAGCAAGTATTTCCAAAAAATGTCAAACATTTTCTTTAAGGGAGATGAAGCTACGAGGGAAGGGCGGTGACAATACGAACGCAGCTAAGCCCGCTGCAGCGGTGGTGGGCGGGCGCACGGCTCACAAAAATGTAGCACGGGTTATGTTTTCACCAACACAGACGGTTGTTTGACACACGCACAGACAGCCGGAGAAATGACGCAGGCTGATTACAATTGTCTGAACGATTCGGAAATTCACGTTAGTCTCATCTATTTCTACTTCGCCTCCTCTAACAGCAGAATGGAAACAAAAAAAAAAAAACAGAACTAATTTCGCTTGTGCCTCTTGAAAAACAAGCTGGGTGTTTTCTCTGAATCTTAAGGCAAATTCAACAGAACGCGTTTGTGCAACACCACGAAAAAAAAAAAAAAGAAAAAATGGCAGACAAACCAGCGAGCAAGTGTAAGAAACCGAACGAGTGACACAGAAAAACACCCGCCGCCACCATCCCAACTGTCTCTGCGAATGCCAGCCTGAGTGTACATGCACTGGGGGGGGTGGGCTAAAGGGGAGGGGAGGCTTCCAATGACAGAGGGGTTTACCACCACCCGTTACCAAACTGTGCCAAATACAGAACAAACACAGAGCCGAAAACTGACCCAGCCGCTGCACGTTGTTCAGCTTTCCGTGTGACTTAAAACGCTTTGGGTCCCCTGCTGCGGCGCCCACCATGATGCCGCTCTCTCACGCTTGTGCTCGGAATGTGAGCGAGCAGCAGAAGCAGCGTGGAGCCCCCCGTGTTATCCAGCTTCCTCTTACTTCACCTCCTGTTATTGGCACTGATGAGTTTGGTAAGGTACGTGCATGGAATCCCAAGTGTGTGGATGCAGTTATCTTCTTTTTTTTAATGACAGTGTGTGTGTGTGTGTGTGTGTGTGTGTGTGTGTGTGTGTGTGTGTGTGTGTGTGTGTGTGTGATTAAGATCATGGCTGTGCGTTTTTATGTCTCGCTCACGCTCAAAAATCTTTACACTTTTTCATTCGCCCTAATCTAAGTCAAAATAATACAGTCTTCAGGGTGGGGAGGGGGCATCTGAAAAGCCTTGTAAAATGCAGGTGACCCCTCCCCTTCTGGTGATAATTCTTCCTGTCTTCTCTTTCTCTCTTCGAATCCTGCTCCTCCTCCTCCTCCGTCCTGGACGCTCTAGCGGATGGCCTTGACGGGGCTCTTGAAGCTGGAGGCTGCTTGCAGCTGCAGCTGGTAGGCCATGGGGTGGATCTTGAACCCGTACAGCCTGCAGGAGGAACAAAGACACAAACGCATGCTAGCATGTTAGCAGGTCACACATGCTTTCATCTCAACCCAACTTGACTACTGTAATGCACGTTAGGTCGCCGTTAGCCAGGCCTCCCTCTCGTGCTTGCAGCTGGTCCAGAATGTTGTCTTTTAACAGGAAAGTGTCCTCCAGTCACTGTCATTCATCTCTTTCCTACAAATCATTAAATGGGTTAGCTCTGCACCTTTCACAACCACAAGGCCCATCCCGATCACTCTGACCACAGCTGACCAGTTGCTTCTGGTTGCCCCAAGATAAAGATCGAAGCATAGGAGATTCTACCTTACGTCCCCACTCTTTTGGACTTGGGGTTCTCTACACTCTTATTGCAGCCTGCAGTGCACTTAAACGACTGCTGCATTGCAACACAGCACTCGTCTATAGGAGAACACCTCCTTCGGACGTACTAACCTTGGGACAAACTGGTTGGCGGGCCTCTTGGGCCTGTACTCAGGGTGAACCATGAAGAGCATGTGGGGGAAGCCAGTGCCAAAATAGGCTCCATCTGTGTGGTGGTGCCTGGAGGATTTGGGCGTGTAGACATCCATACATTTAGGACAGTACAGTTTCACCATGGCCTCTCCTGGGATGTCTGACAGACCTGAGGAGGAACAAACCGGCTTAGATTTGTACATAATTACATCTCCTATACCCAAGATGGAGACAGCACTGATTTACACTGAACACTGCTGGCACAGTGGAAAAAAAAAAAAAAACCTTGCTAGTTCCTTCCTGGTATTTTCACCATGCATTGATTTTCATCATATGTCTAAATTTAGATTTGTATAGAAAGATTTGGAGTGAACTGTAAGATTTATCAGAGAACAAAAACCTGCTGTGGCCATCACTCTTCATCACATCACAAATCTCGCACAATATCTCAAACTAATTACTGACCAAGTGAATAAATTGCTAAAAAAGGGCCATATATTGGGGGTAAAGAGAGATCCCCAAAACAAAACATGAGTCCACTCTGGGAGAGCGCAGACTGTCGGTGCTGAGCTGCTGCAAAGCAATGACTGAACAGACTGCAGCTAAATTAATAAACAACTCTCCCCTGCAACAACCGATTTTATAAAAAAAAATTACAGACAAAGGGACGCCTGTGGTGACAACAGGTTTGTTACAATCACAAACTAAACCACATTACCTTAATAGTCATTAACCATATTGTGCTGTTTTAACCCATCTTTAACCTGTTTAAAACATGGATGCGTTATTAAGAACGAACATTTTAAATTTTCACTCACCGATAGGAAGCATAGGCTGATTCTCACAATAGACCCGGGGACAATAGCCAAAATCTCCCTGCTGATACTTCTCCAACTGCAAGTTATGAGTCAGGATATGAAGAGTCAATAAAAGTAATTACAGGTGGCAAACAATTCTCATTTAACAGCTGCAAATCAGGGCCTTTTCCATCCCTTTGTCTATTCAGCAACAAGGAAATTCTACCATTACAGAGAGTGACTGGTGCTAAGACAAGACGTAAATACAATATTGGACATAATCATTAGTTGAAGCCCTAAACGCCACAGCTAGCCGCATGTAATGTGCATTTCATCTCCGCTGAAGGGTTACAGCAGCCACAGAGAAACATGTGGGACCGCGAGAACTGTGACTGGTCAGCCTGGGCCGCTTGTGTTTTCTCTTTTTTGATGCCGGTGGAGACTCTCGATGGTGATGACAGCACTGAGCAAGTTAGAGACTCAGTAATCTGCTGCTCTTCAGCAACACATCCACAAAAATCATCTCCCCTCTCTATCACAGGGAATGAAAGAATGGAAATGCTGTGATTACACGTTTGCACTGCAGTGGACGCCTTGTCAGTGATGAGACAAGACAAACTTTGCTTTCATCAGGTGAAACCTTGTCTGCATCAAGTATAAACCAAATGTTACAAGGACTGAACTGTGACTAAAAGTCAACATATATAATTAAATATAATAATATAATAGTCATTTTCCTATTCATGCCACAGAAATCCAGCATCATCAGCCCTTTTACTGAATATGTAAAGTCAGCAGCAGTGTCTAAACTGACAAGGTGTAAACAATTTTCCAGCCCCTCAAGAAAAATGGATCAGGAGCTTCCCTAATGCAGACATGGGTAGTGGATTTTGCTGATGCAGCTGGCGCCTACCATCTGTGCGATGCCTCGGTTAGTGAGGATGTAGCGTGCGTGGATGAGGCCGTACAGCATCTCAGCCGCCTGCTCGATCAGGTCACTCTGGTTGGGATTGTCCTCCAGCTCCTCGTCTGCAGGCAACAGAGGGAACAGCGAACATTGATGGTGTCCACATTTCACAGAGATGCACAGCAGTGCAGAGAACGATTTTTTCATGAGAAGCAGAACAGGGACTCAGTAGTTTTCTAAACGTTTTCTAATCCTTGAAAGAGAACAAAACAAAGACAGCAGAAGATCTGAAGCACTGCTGAAATAATTGACATGGTTTCAAAGATCCTGTGACACCTGTACAATGACTGGGTGGTGGTGGTGGCGGGGGGCTGTACAGTGTGTGCAAACCTCTGAAAAGGTGAGGAGAAGCCTGCAGTTGAGGCTAAACAGCCTTAAAACAAAAGCACGCTGAGATCAAATGTTCACTCTCATCTTTATTATTGGACGACGTGCAACAGTGCTCAACATGACAGACTGGAAGAGCAGCACGTTAGTCAGGATCGCTGATGAAAATCTCCTGAATGAAACGCCGCAGCGCCTTTAATCTTACCTCTTGATCTCTGTTACACATGTTAGCTGGTAAATGACGATGCAGATCAACATTTAGTCTCTCTAGGCTTCTCCTGCTGATGTCTATTCTCTTTCTCCTCTAGACATTTACACACAGCTTCAAACCACACACTCAGTGTAAACGAATGTATTCTGGACGTTACTGACACGCGTACCAGTAGAATTTGTACTCAACATTGACGATGGTAACCAGTGCTTGATTAAATTTGAAAATGTGGAGGTACAAACATAATATACAGACCTGGTTCAAGGTCCAGGATCATGTCTAGGGCCTGGCGATAGTGCGGAACCTGCTCATTGAGTCCTGTCAGGTTGAACTTGTCCTGAATGTAGTCCTCATCCACCTTTAGTTAGAGAAATCAGATGAGAAAACTGTTTAATAATTTAAAACTAAGCATATAACTGAAATGACAACATAAAGTCCATGCTTTAAAAGTACACTGAACGAGCTGTAATTGTTCCTTCTGTATATCCTGGTGGTGGCGACATCCTATCCAAACGTGATACACATGTGAGAGATGGGGTTCAAAATCCACACTCTTAAACTGGAGTAATCTCCTCAGGGCCAGAATGAACAGGACTAATGATTGCAGCAATCAGTAACTCTTCCAATGTACATATAGGTGTGAACTTTAAATGTAGTAAACCTATTTTTTATTGAGTTAAAGCACAGTCTGGCTGAGCCCTGATCTACGATCCTGTTACTGAAAGTATGTTGACAATTCAAACTCTCACTTGTTGGTAAGTTAATTCACATTTTCCCTGTCACAGGTTTTATGAGGGACTGAAATGTGTAAACTGATTCATAGTATACAGTCTGAGATCAGGGCTAGATCTGGCCTGTGTCCCCTGTGTGTAGTGAATCTAACACCGAGTAAAGACACATCAATATGGAGTCTAATATGACCGCCTTCACTAAATACTGTGAACTTGTGCACTTTTGAAGTTTAAAGTCCAGTTATTTTAACTGTGTTCTGATATGTCACTACATGGACAGCAACAACTAATATACACAGAGGAAATAAGGCAACTCACCTCACAGAAAAACTCATTTCCCCTCAGCCCACAGAACCAGGAAATCCATGACACTTCCTCTGAACTACTCATCTTTAAAGACCTGTAGAAAAGGTGAAAATACTTATGATCCACAAAGTAACCAGTTAACCCACATCAACACTGAATTCACTCTCATCAACATGATACTATTAGTTATTTCTAGTGTCAAATTCAGTACCTTCAACTAGTTGAGATTCTTTCTCTGTATCTCCCCAATGTTAGTTTTTGTCCAAAAACAAAACTGTGACATTATAAGACTTTGACATGATGAGAGTAACTTTACGACAGCTGTATGAAGGGATAGCTATAGCCAAACCTGATAAAGGCTAGGCTAACTAGCGTTATCTTCTTAACACTGATAGTGTCATTGACTTGCCGTCGCAACGTTATTTTTAGTCTTGAATCCGTCGAAAACATATGCTTTTGGTGTTAAGCCCAACCTACAATGTATGGTGTAGTCATACGCGACGACAAACGGTTAATGCAGCCAACGTTAGCTCGCTAAGCTAAACCCCGCTAGCAGGTAGGATCCAAAATGAAAATCAATATGGCGCATCGTTACAAACAGGCCTCATGATAAAGATTCGGTCTTTTTGGAGCTCCCCCTGCCTCCGACTTTACACGTCTCAATGCAGTAACGACACTTATTCAATCAACTTACCCGGCTTTCAACTTTTCACTCCAGAAAAAAAAATCCACAGATCAAAAATTTAGCAAGCTCACCGGTGTAAATAAGATGGACACCACCTCCCAGTTTACGCTCTAGGTTACGTTCTTCCTCTTCCTCCCGACACGAACACAGCACACAGCGCCGATGGTACACTGCTGCCCCCTGCCGTTCACGTCTTTCAAGTACTACATATTCTTGAAAGATGTACTTTAAATGTTTAATACTTGCAACTGGGTTTTTTCTGTAGTTCTATCCTTGACCCCTCCTTTTTTAATAGGACATCTGGTAAGAGAGCCTATATTATTCTATTTTATTTCATGTACTATATATTCTACATTGTCTATTGTACTTCCAGATATTAAAACACACATTTCTTTGTTGTTGTTTTTTTTACTAATTTAAAGATGAGAAATGTTCTTATCTTTCTCTAATATGGATAGTAATATGTGGATTTTATATACAAAACTTCAGTTGAAAGTTGGTGGGAGAAAAACATGTTTTAGTCTATCTACATCATACATTACCGCCAGTCATTTTCAAAAACATGCTACAACATTATGATTTTAGACTGATGACTCACCCACTTATTTTAGTTTCTGTCAGTCATAGTCAGTCATTTTATTACACAGTGGATGTAATAATGACAGTGGATGTCATTATTACATCCACTGTCACTGTTACTGTGTGTGACTGCATGTCTGTCTCTCTCTCTCTCTCTCTCTCTCTGTCTGTCTGTCTGTCTGTGTCTGTCTGTGTCTGTCTGTCTGTCTGTCTGTCTGTCTGTCTGTCTGTCTGTCTGTCTGTCTGTCTGTCTGTCTGTCTGTCTGTCTGTCTCACTCTCCCTCTCTTGCTCTTCCTCTCTCACCCAACCGGTCGAGGCAGATGGCCGCCCACCCAGAGTCTGGTTCTGCTCGAGGTTTCTGCCTGTTAAAAGGAAGTTTTTCCTCGCCAAGTGCTTGCTCATGGGGGAATTGTTGGTTTCTTTGTAGATAAAAGAGCTTGGTCTGTACCAGCTCTATATGGAAAGTGTCCTGAGACAACTTCTGTTGTGATTTGGCGCTATACAAATAAAATTGAATTGAATTGAATTGAATTGAATTTGTGTGTCACAGTAAAAACTTGACAGGTATTACTTTTAAAGATAACCCCACCCCACCCCACCACTCTGTCTATGTGGCCACAGGAAGCTCTGACATCAGGGAGTCAGCTGTTGTACAAAAACTTTTGCAAGCGACTGAATTCACATGATTGTTTTCACAATGTCCAGGTTTGCTTATTGGTCGTCTCACAGGTCTGATTTTCTGACAACATAACATGTGAATACATATTCTGCTTAAAAGCCAACTCTGAACTTCCAGATATACCTTCCATGTAAACAGACTGACATTACTATGGAGCAAAAAAATATCCTTGGAAACAAAAAGATGACTACAGATTCACTGTGAACAAATATCCACTTCATGAAAATTCAATGAGAGATGAGGCCCTCTAGAAAACACACTTTCCAGCTCAAAAATGAACAGAATACTCTGGAAAACTGTTGTCAGCAATATAGAATATAAAACTATAGCAAAGAGAAAAGACGCAAACAAAAACATGCCGCCAGTCTTCACATTTCAGCTCAAATACCCTTGAAGGGGGAATTGATCTGATTTCATTGTAAATCACACCAAAGACAAAATAACAGCAGTTCTGCTTCGTCAACATACTATAATGTATATTTTGCTACATGCTACCTTGATTCCACCACTTCTTAAATAAGAAGATAGACTTTTCATTACCACTGCCTGACAGCAGATTGGAAAGCTTTGGTTTGGTAATATTTCTGATGTGCAGTAACATTACATAAAAGTGACTAAAAACAGTGTTCACAGACTTCTTTTTACCTGAAAACCAAATGTTGGAACAAAGTTCAAAACATTCCTTCACAGAGAACATTTTGTCATGCACAGGTTTAACTAGCAGCACTAATTAGGGCTGCATTAGTACCATTCATGTGTGACACGCATAGACCTGAACCATTGCTGGTAAGTCACACCTCTGCTTTTCCTGCTATGACACGTGAAAACATTTGCAGTAAAACAAGTTTTTTTTTCTTTCTACAACTCTGATTGGAGAAAAGGTGGAACGCTGCGTGACACAAAGCTGAATGTGATCATTTTGACAGTCTCAACTGAAAACAGTACAAAGACATCAGATTTAATGCTTTAACTCAACCTGATTTTTGTAAATATCTGCTTATTCTGAATTTGATGCAGCAACACGTTTCAAACACGTTGGGTCAGGAGCAGCTAAAGACTGGGAAAGATGTGGAACGCTCCAAAAACACCTGTTTGGATCATTCCACAGGTAAACAGGTTCATTGGTAACAGGTGATAGTGTCATGATTGGGTATGAAAGGGGCCTCATGGAAAGGCTCAGTCGCTCACAAGCGAGGATGGAGTGAGGTTCACCACATGATTGTATAAAGGATATTACTGCATGGGCTCAGGAACACATAGCAAACCTGTTGTTGGTAAACACAGTTTGCCAATCACTGCATTTTGTTTAATGCTTTACACAAAGTCCCAACTATTTTGGGGCTGTTGCTCAAACTTTTCAGTCTTCCACCCATCTACCAAGAAGAATGAGACATGCAATTACATTTTCCATTAAATCAAAAGTAGTTTATTTGACTTTGCCTTCTCTGTATAACTTTATTATAGTAAGACACTTCTCTGCTTGTACATTGCTCCCTTGAACTAAAAATGGCAACATTTGTCTGTGGGAATGTAAGTTGGGGTAGACAAAACTTAGATACATACCAATATACATACATGTGTGTATATTACGGTTCCATTAATAAAACCATAAATGCTAAAAACAGTTTGAACCACTCCAGGTACCTTGGTAATGCTGGAAACAGTACAATCTTTGAGTATTTTTTTTTCTGGAATACACTACTTTTGTTTTCTTTTAACATGGGTACATAAAATAATGCGCACATCAACATTAAGATTTAAGGAGGGATGAAGGACTCTTTGAGCCAGTGTTAAGTGTACAGCTATCAATGTATAAACCAGTAACAGGCAAGGCAAGCTGCACCCATGGGTGTGTATTCATGCTTAGAAGTCAGTGAAAAAGAAAGTATGTCCAACTTCACTTGCCTGCTGAAGAATGTATGCTTAAATTACACACACACACACACACACACACACACACACACACACACACACACACACACACACACACACACACACACACACACACACACACACACACACACACACACACACACACACACACACACAACTGGTGAAGTTCTCCACTGCATGTTCTTCATTTGGATGACGAACATATACACACAGCTGAATGTATATATGTGGATGTATTTAAGAAACAGCAGAATTGTCTTAATAATATTGGTTAAACCAAGTGTGGGCAAACAAGGCAGAAAGTGCTTGCCATTCACGTTAACCCTCTGGTCCCCACCCCTTCCCGAGTTATTACAGACACCAGAAAACGCACACATGCCACACACATACACACAAGCACGCACGCACATGCACAAATCATCAAATGCCCTACTCACAACATCCCAGAGACGATCTTCAAACTGTTGTCAGTAAACAAACAAACCCCAACTTACAGCAGTGACAGAATAGATGCAGATGTATAAATCGATGTAGTTCACACTGGATGTCGCCTCCGGCCATTTTTCAAGCTGCGTGCCATTTTATGTCTTTTGTGTATGATACAAACTATGTTTACGAGCGTGATCCTACATCAATCCGATATTTCCTCGACGCTCCAGGTCGGCATTATTTGTTGCGAGGGAAATCTCTGAAACCGTGTGAACCGCAGAAGGTGACTCGCGTGACACTTTCAGCATTGTCCTGAATTCAATCAGACTGGGCTACTGGTTGCCACCGTGTACTGAAAACGGCCAATCCGGAGAACACACTCTCTGAAAAATACTTCCTCAGACAAGGAGCTCTTGGTAGTAGTCCTTCTTGGTGTGAGAGTCTCCACGGGAGCATGGGGGTGGGGGTGGGGGGGGGTGTAAGAACAACACACAGCCTAGCTTTGTACTCTGGGCCCAGACAGAGTACCTGTCCTGTTGCATCACATGAAACTCGCCAAAAAACAAACAAAAAAGAAAAGGAAAAGAAAGAAGAAAGAGGGGGAGGGAGGGCGAGAGCGAGAGCGAGAGCGAGAGAGAGAGAGCACTGGATTCTATAACAGGGAGTGCTTATTTGAACATAATCGATTATCTATTGAAGCATAAACAATTTTCTGAAGGTCAAACATTTTTTGCCTTTATTCCATCATGACCTACATTTTCATTGCAAAAAAATGGAAGTCACTGAGGAAATAATGGTTGTTAAATAAAGCCATCAAGCTATCAATACAGTCGTCAAAGGGTAAACAAAACTCGTGGATGAGAGAGAAAACTATTGTCCTTAGGATAACTTTGATTTTATGTGCAGAACGTCTGCAGGTACGGAGGTTACTACGATGAGGCTGGAATAGCCTTTAATTCCTAAAAAGGACCAACCAAAAGCTAACGAAATGTCAGAGCAGGTCAACAACTTGGGGGTTTAAAAAAAGAAAAAAAGAAAAGAAAAATCACACCGTCTATCTGAACAAGCAGCAGAAACATTGATATTAAAGACAAATCAATGCAAGTGTAGGAGAGCACTGAGCAGTAGTACTTCAATGGGTCTTATCACAGTAATCAGACACGATTTGCAAGAGACCAAAAAGTCAGCGGAAAGAGGAATTGGAGAATTTAGTAAAAAGGTATTTTAATGACCTGCTTTTTTGAAGAAAAAAAAAAAAAAAAACACACGGCCCTAACATTTCCCAGAGGCCGAAACCTAACTAACACAAGGCCCAAAAAAAAAAAGAAAGACAAAGAGGAAAAAAAACATGTTACATTGTTCTTGTTAAAAGATGAAGCTGCACTCTTTCCCTTTGTGAGGGACGTAATGCAGAACTGCACTACTGAATACCACCCAAGGCCTAAGTGTGGTAGAAATATACACAGGTACATAAATATAAAAATTAGCCCAATCCAAGCATTTTTGCCAATTTAATCCCACATTTTCACTTTGCACTCACACGACTGCATGTGTTCCATGTGTTTGTAAAGATGTCATATTTGTGCTTGTATATGCGAGTGTGTATGGAGCTCTGTGTGAATGTCTTCTGTCAAAACCACGTGCACCTCCACTGCAGAACCACATGCTTGTCAAATCCAACTGGGGTGAGATTCTTGAGGGAAGGTAAGGGGCGGGGGTGGGGGCGGGGGAGGGGGAGGGGCATAACTGAACGGAGAGCAAGACAGAACAAACGGAGAAATTTACAATAACGGACGGTAGATAGTAGATTGATGCAAAGGGAAAGAGGTGACCGTGGTGGGGGGGTTGGTGGGGGGGTGGGCTTAAAGTGAATGTGAATATCATCTCCATATACTGTACAATACACAAATATGTTTAGGGATGCCAACAGATAAGCCATGAAATAATTAGCAAAAAAAGGATTAAGATGTAAGAGGGTGGTTTTAATGTGGGTGGGTTTCATCTGACATGTTTTGAAATATTCCATCACTTCCTATTTTTTGGGGAGGGCCAGTTGCCACGCTTCTCCCCGCGGTTGCCACCTCCATTACTGGGCCCACTAGAGCCACCACCAGGCGGGCCTCGTGGGCCCCTTCCTCCCCCTCCGCCTCCAGCTCCTCCGGCGTTGACCCTGCGGTTCTGTCGCTCCATGCCAGGACGCTGGCTTGAGAAGCTTCTTTTATTAGCTGAGGGTTCTTTTCCCGTCATCTCACGCTCGACCGCAACTCCGCCTCCGCCGCCCCCTCCTCCCCTTCCCAGGTGGTGGGGATGGTGAGAAGAATATGACTTCACTCCTCCTCCTCCTCCTCCTCCTTCCCTGTCTCTGAACTCTGTGAAGTCGCTGCTCTCAGAGGCGGTCTCCCACTCCTCGTTGGCCTGGTCTGAGTTCTGATTGGTGAAATCAGGGGACTTTGCTCCATGGCTGTGGTGGTGCTGGCCGTGGGTCGGCCCAGCATTGCCCTGGTTGTAGTGGTGATGGTGGTGGCTGTTTGAATTGCTCAGGTGACCGCCACCACTGTTATTGTTGGTTGTTACTGTGGCGTTGTGGTTAGCATTTTGGGCATTGCTTGGCATGGGAGTGGAGATGGGGGCTCCATTACTGTCCTGAACTAAATTTAGGGAAGGAGAGGAGGGCCTTCCTCCCCCAATGACGCCCACTCCTCCATTTATACGTGCGGCATTCTCTCGCTCCTTCAATCTGCGAAAGCGAGGCGGCTTGTCCTGCTGATGCTGGGAACGCCCATGGCGGCGACGTCTAGGTGGTCGCTCAAACCCACTGGGAGGGAACCCGCGGCTAGTGGGGAGAGGAAGTGCATTTGGCCCTCCAGAATTTGATGTAGGATTGGTTGAAGCTTGCTGGGTCACAACACCTCCATTTTCAGTGGAACCTAGAGCGGCAGGAGTTGCAGTGGACAAAGACGGCTGAGGGGGATTGGACCCTTGACTTTGAGCTTGGCTTACATCAGCTATCTTGTCTTTCTTCTCTCCTCCATTGCCTCCTCTGCCCATGTCTTTGGGTCCAGAGGTTTGTGGTGGGCCTTGTTGCTTTCTGCCTGTGGCTGATGACTTTGAGGGTCCATGAGAAGCTGAGCTGGGTCCAACTCTGTGTCCTCCAGGTGTTCCTCCAACATTGCCGCTACCCCTGTAGATGTTTCCTCCTCCACTTCCTCCACCCCTTCCCCTCCTAGAGGGCACACCTCTGGGAGTGAAGACCCGGGCCTGGGAACCTCTGGGTGGAGCAGATGACATGCTTCCACTGCCAGTGGCGTTAGCATGATCAGAGCCATTCTTGGTATTGGGTTTCTGATTTTCATCCTTGTCTGAATGACCAAGGTCACTTGCACCACTCTCACTGCCAGTCTCTGAACCCCTCTCCCTCCTTCTCTTGGGGATTTCCTCATACTCTGAACCCTCACTGCGGGTTTCACTTCGGTTCCTGGCCCTGGCTGGGTTATGCTGGGACCGATCTTGACCATGCCTGCCACCGGCCCCCTCAGCCTTGGACTCATGGTGATGGCCACCGGCAACAGATGAGCGGTAGTCTTTGCTGCTCCTACCACCCATTCTGCCCCGACTGCCACCACTGGGCCCAGCAGTGGCCGTGTAGGTGCCACGGTAACCTCGGCCACGCCCAAAGAACTCTCCCCCTCGTCCACGACTGGCTCTGCTGCCTTTGGCAGGCACTCCATGGTGGTGGGGGGTACTGCCTCCTCTCTCAAAGGAGCGGTCCCTGTCCCGCCTAGAGGAGGATCCTGAAAATCCTGAAGAGGTGGTGTCTACATCTTTGGGCCCTCTACCTGACCCTCCCCCACCTCCTCCTGAGGATCTTTCTTTTCCTCCATTCCTGGGTTTGGCTGCCTGGGCTGACTCATCTTTAGACAGAGCTGATGTGTTCTGGGAGATGGAGGAGGATTCCTGTTTCATGGAGGTGGTTTGGCCACTATCTTGCTCTTTATCTTTCCCAAAGCCTACACTTATTTTTTCTCCTCCATCAACTTCACCCCCCTCTCTCTTCATCTCCTTCAGCACTGGCTTCTTAATGGGGCCAGCCCTCTTGTTGGCATTGCTGCCTCCTGTCTGGTTGGAGGGTTTGTGGTCCAGTGCAGTGTTGGAGGATTCCTCCCCTCCACGGGAGTTGTTCCCACCTCCTGCATTGTTGGCCCTTCTACCATGAGAGGACCCTCCACCCGTGTTGCTGCTGCCAGGCCGTGGGCCCCACTGGGTCTCTGTCTTGTGCTCCCGTCCCCCTCTTTGGTTTGATTTAGGATGGGGATGCTGCTGCTGCTGCTGCTGAGTATGACTGCTATGTTGAGTGGGCGGTGGGCTGGAGGTCACGGAGGCATGGGGAGCATATGCTGGGCCTGTTTTCTCCTGCTTCACATGGCCGCTACTGCCAGTGCTGCCACTGTTGGCTCTTTCACCAAGATTGTGCCCGATACCAACTTCACTCTCTCTCTGGGGTGGGTGATGATGCAGGGCAACTTTGATGTTCCCATCTTCTCTGGTAGAAGAGGAAGAGGAGGAAGAGCACGAAGATGAGAGGGAAGGTTGGTTGATTGGGGGAGAGGAGTCTGTCTTCTTAGCAGGAGCATCAACAACTCTGTCACGACTGTTCTCTGGCTTATGGGAGTGGAGAGGGAAGTGGGGCTGCTGTGGGTGGTGGCTGTGATGGTGGTGGAGATGAGAGTTGCTCTCAACAGGGGGGAGATCAGCTCTACCGTTGCGATCGTAGTGAGGGTGTGGGGCTCCCCATATCTGCCCCTGCTGAGATCCTCGGGGAGGCCCTTCATCCTGGTGGGCGAAGCTATGCGGCTGGTTTCCCCTCTCACCCGCCCTCTGTTGCTGTTGGTGGGGTAGTATCCTCGCACCCTGGTCAGGGAAGTTGCTGTAGTTGCCCCGTCCACTCATGTAGTGATGAGGGTGGTGGCTGCCACCCTGAGCCCCAACTTGAGTGCCAACTGGAGGTGGAGTCTGATTGGATGTCCCAGCATTGGAGCTGGGCTGCTGGATGGGTCCCAATCCACCCTCTCGCATGCGGTGTGGAGGAGTGTCGCTCCTAAGATAAAGAAGATGGAAAGAAAAAAAAATGAAATAGAATCCATTCAGTTAAAGTGTAATTTCACCTGTATCACAAAGAAAAAAACCTTTTTCCCTCACACTTGGAGTATTCTGAGCGTATAAAGTATATGCAGGTTGAACACAATATCAAAAACACCTGTACAATTGAAAGCAATCAAACTGAACAAATACTACTTTAAAAAAAAAAGTATAATGCTGTTCTCAGTACATACAATAGATGATTTAGCATCAAATCAAGAGAAAGTAAATCTTTGACTTTGCAATACAATGACACAGTTAAGAGTCATGCATCCAAAAATGTTTTTTATTCACCTTGAATATATTAAACTTAAATCTCCCCCAGACTGACTTTTGTATCCATACCTGGGTCCTTTGGCTCCATCATCATCCTCCAATGCCTGCTTCTGCCTGAGGGGGGACGCTAGCCCACGGCCCTCCCCTCCACCAGGGAATACCTCTGGCCCCCAGGCCAGCTTGGGATCCATAGGGGGGGTCCCACGGTGAGGATGCCCTGGATGCTGCTGCTGCCTGTCAAAGGGGTCTGAACCAGATCCTCCCGAATCAGACCGCTCACGCCCAATAAGCCCTGTGGGAGTGAAGAATTTTTAAAAAAAAGAAAACATCCAAACAGATGTTGTCAACAAAACAAGACATATTGTTGACATAAGTCATTAATGTGACTACACAGTAAACACTTCAGTCTGCATGCCACTGCACTGGCACACCATATACACGTACTATGCCCCGTAATACAGTAGTACTGTTTTTTTTGTTTGTTTTTTTAAATTTGACGATTCGTAACAGTGACTAGGACTCCCTAAAAACTTGGTATTTCACCCAGATAAAAGTTGTTCTGCAGGAGAGAGTAGTGTACACTGCAAGCTGCCTGCACATTGTTTTCCTGTAATCTGCCTATTTGGTCTCACACCTATTTACATTAAAATTGATAGTCTGCCTTTTAAACCCATTTCAACACTTATGGAAGAAGTTTGCCTTCAGGGCTCGAAGGTGAAGTGAAATACCAAGTTTTAGGGAGTCTCGATATTGAATGATCTCGCTGTATATGCCACATCCACTCACCTGATGGGTGCATGCCAGCTGCATAGTAGTCCATTGGTGGAGGGCGGCCCTGGATCATGCGAGGGTCCATGTAGGGCATCATCATCCAGCGAGGGTCGAAATTCATTGGCAGGGGTGGGGGTCGAACCATATTGCTGGGCTGATATAGGGGTCCGCCCTGCTTGGGTCCAGGACCCGACTGGGGTGTGGACCCTGGTGAAGGACCCTGTGGACCCTGAGGCTGAGGAGACAGCTGGCTTTGTGATGCCTGGCTGTGCTGCTGCTGCTGTTGTTGCTGCTGCTGCCATTGCTGCTGCTGCTTCAGGAGCTGCTCCTGAAGATAAATAAACGTGAAAAAGAAAACACAGAACCCAGCAAGTTTAATTTCTAATTTCTAAAAAGGCATGCCACCATTGGTAGCCAAATATGTTGGAAAATGTGGCAAATATTTGTGTCTGCAACAACCATTCAAGTAATACTTCTAGTGAAACAAATGTCAAGTCCTAACCTGCTGCTGCCTCTGAAATCTTGGTGGAAGAGATTTCTGGTACTTTGAGTAGCCCTGGCCAGGAGGACCACCAGCTTGACGACCTGCTCCCCCTCCAATATTCTCAATCTTCACTGGGTCGACTCCTCTTTCACTTCCACTTCCTCCACGTACGTGAGGACTGCCCATGGTCTCTTCCTTAATTTCTCCTGCTGAAGGTACATCCAGTGTGGGCTGCTGTGGCTGTGACACAGCTGGCTGGGGACACTGTTGGGCATCTGAACCAAGAAAGTAGGTTGTACGGCCATAACCATGAGGTGGAAGCTTTATTTGAATTGCCATATTAAAAACATATAGAAAACCGAATCACATGTCAGTGATCCAAATGATTCAGACCAGTCATCACTGATCATGTGTACCCGAGAAACTCACCTGCACTGGAGTCATAGCTGCTGTTGCTGCTGGCTCGCTGTCGGTCACTGACTCCGGGACTGGGCCCCGGCTGGACAGCCAGCATGGGAAGTTCCTCAGGGTCCACACAGGGGGATGGTGGCTGGCTGATGTTGGGGGAAGAGGCTGAAATAGATGGACTAGGACTGCCTGCTGTGGCAGCCGTAGAGTTTCCATCAAGGCTGGGAGTTTTACTGCTGCTACCACCACCCCCTACGCTGCTGCCCTGCTGCTGTTGCTGCTTCTCATCCAGCCTCTTAAGCTTTTCTGCACAGGCTGCACGCCTCTCTTCCTCCATCCTACGTTCTTCCTCCTCACGGCGGCGACGGGCTCGCTCCACTGCAGCAGAGATCTCAGTGGAGGACTGCTTCCTGCGTTGACGCCACGTCTCATCTTCATCTTCCCCCTGGGCCCCATGGACTAGCAGGCCCGGTTGGGGAGGAGGAGTAGGGCCTCCTGGTGCTGGCTGAAGCTGGGTGGGGCCAGGTTTCCCTGGGACAAGAGATGCACCCTGGTTGTGGGGCCGGTCCTGAACAGTTAGAAAATATATTATGCTTTATTGTTATTATACTGTTTTGAACTGCAGATGACATTACCGCAATCTTGTCAAGAGAAATGTTTTACAAATGATTAAACCAACTGTAGAAGAACTCAAGAGGCAAAAAGCAAACTTAAAACTAAAGATGACTTAACCATAAAACCTGTGGGCGGTGGATGAGACAATGACAGAAATGGTTTGTCTATGAGGCCCTATACGGATGTCTACCTGTCGGTAAAAGGAGTAAGGCCCTTGTCCGAGGAGCGGCCCAGGTGGGGGGGAGGGCTGCTCCCGGGGACCACCCAAGCCAGGCCTGCGCCCCTGTATACAGGCAGACACAGTTAGCCATGCTGCACCACAATAATCTACACTGACAAAAATGCACACACGCCAACACATCTCTGCCCACAAATCAGTCTTTGATTAACAGTATGGACAAATTGTCCTGTGTGTAAATCTGGACTTGTCGTCTTCTCACAGCCTGAGCATGGCCTGTCTGAGCAACACCTTGTTGCTGCCGTTCATCACTTCTACCTGGTAGTTGGATGGTGCTCCCTGGCCTCCCCAGCTACCGCCTCCCTCCTCGGCCCATCCTGGCTTGCTGGAGGGGGGTTGAGAGCCATTGTCAGTATGAGAGGGAGGGGTGTGGCGGGAGTCTCCGCCACTGTCCGAGGCTCGTGAGCGAGAGGTTGCAGGGGGGGCCTCTTGGGACCTCTGCTGCTCACTGGGTACAAGAAAAAAACAAGTTCCTTCAAACAAATTATTAGTATACCTTTTTTAAGACAAAAGCTATGCTGTCATAATTTGAGGTTATCACACACTGAATGCACTTGGTAAAATACCGCGAGTCACTGCTGCTTTCGGTTCTTTCCTCGTCCCCCTCTTCATCTCCTTCATCATCACTGAACTTCAACT
This sequence comes from Chaetodon trifascialis, assembly GCF_039877785.1. NCBI lineage: Eukaryota > Metazoa > Chordata > Actinopteri > Chaetodontiformes > Chaetodontidae > Chaetodon > Chaetodon trifascialis. Next base: position 7,158,403 of record NC_092072.1, on the reverse strand, counting down.
TGGCAGAGTAATCAATTTCCTCATGAGCCCCTGTTAAAGAAGAAGAAAAGAAAAAAAGACAAGAAAACATCAGAGCCATGTTTGCACTCAGACTACATTACAGGGGCGGGCGACAGGGCCAGACAATCTTTTATTGCAGTATATGTAATTCTTTTATGATGATATACAAGTCATTGTTAAGTAAATTCAATTAAGAAATGGCTTTAAAGAGCAACATCGTACCACACATCATGATTATTTTCATGTTCTATTTGGAACTTCCACACAAACAAATCAACTGCCTCACAAGCAAAATGTAAGCTTTCAGGTTCCAAATGAGAACAACACAAAACTATTGTTTGGTTTAAATGAGGTTTGCCGCCAGGGCAGAAGACAGGACTCATCCACAATGATGACTGTTTTTGAGTTGATATCAATACTAAGTGTATTTGGATGTATCCGCAATGTCAGTGTCAACAAAAGAGTGGAAAGCAATATACAGGCAAACGGAAAAGAGTATGAAGCAGCTACACTCCGTGCAATGTCATCAACACTCCCACTCGTTTGCTGTGTAGCAGGGTAGCAGTGCCTACACTGTGAATGACAGTGTGTAAATACGGCTTAAGGGATAGCTCCCACAGTGGAAACAGTATTGCTAAATCTCGGTATATACTGTCATACCACCCAACCCTACCATATTATACATTATTCATCATCTTTCACTTTGATAAACCTGATCCTCCACCCACCCCCCTCCCCCTCTGAGCTGATTGTAGTGACTGGAACACCCCTGCTTGGATCAGCAGGAAATATGATATGCAGAAACATCTGCAACATTAGAAAGCATCAATCTCACCCAGTACCACAATGTCATCACCTCCTTAAACATTTAGCAGCGTAAGCACTAAATCAACATGCCTTACACAACAATACTTTAATGTCAAAACTAAATGGGACTCGACACTCCCGTGTACAACAACAACAACAAAAAATGACATTCTCTGCAGCTGTGCTCTAAATTAATTGAAAACATTTCAGTCCTAAACACAAGTTCTGTATTTGTTTTATCTAAATGCCATGCATATAAAAACATAACCCGTCCTAAAACAAAGATTTCTGTATGTGACTGGTGTTGTTTGAATTAAATGTGATTGAAGATTTATTACATGTACATAACCTAGCACTCAAAAAAGAGGGTGTTACGATTTTGATCATTTCTGTATGCTTCTAAAAGACACTCAAATTGTTTTTGAGTGCTTTTATCAAGACATATTTGTCATTTTTCCGTCTTAGTTTTTCTAAATTAGTTGAAGATTTTTTTTTTTTTTTACCTGCCCAGCCCTCGTCTCCATCATGGTCCAGCTCGTCTAGCTCCTTCAGGTCATCCTGCTTTAGGATAGAGGGTCGCTTCACCACCTCTCCGCCTGCATCACGTGGGCCACCCTGAGGTCTACTGTCAGGCCCACGAGAGAACCTGAAAAAGGGGAGGAGGTCCTCTGTAAGCAGTATGTTGAAGTGTGGTCCCCAAAGGTAGGAACACTGATTCAATTTAAAATTTAGACCTAGTCCACACATACACGTCTTTTTCTTTGTTTCTTTGAGACAGAGCCTTTTCTATGCGTTTTGGCCTTCTGTTCACACACAAATGCAGTTTTAGGTCACTGAAAATAAACCTTTTGGAAAACTCATTCCAGGGTGAAGATATTCAGAAACTCTGTTCACAGTGTTGATGTGTTTTTAGATTTTGACAGCAGAGTATGTGATATTATCTCCTTTGCTAACATGAAGCAATCTAGTGCAATGGCGTAAGTGGACAAAACAGTGCTGATGCTAACCTTCCCACAGAACTACTTATATGCTTATATATTAATGTGGTTTAATGTGGTAAAGTGGTTTAAGTTATACCACTGCCCATTGGTTTGACATGCTCTTGGCAGCACTTCAATAGTGTTTTCTTTTCCATATGGACAGAAATTTTTAAAACTGTGCTTGTTTGAACAGGATGAAGGAGGAAAGTCCCCATTTTAAAAAATACCTGTGTACGTGTGAATCAAGTCTAAATTGTGAGCCATCAAGAGAGAGTTTTTTACCCACTGAAAAAAAGACCAGGTGAATAAACTGCCAAAAAGTAAGACAATACTGCTTTATAACTGATTTTGGCAAGGAACATACCTTGGAGCAGCCCCTTCCCCAGGTGCAGGGTACCTGTATGGCCCCTGTGGGCCATAGGGGGCCGGGAAGGGCAGGTAGGGAGGATACATCTTAAAAATAAAATAAAATAAAATAAAATAAATAGAAATAATAATAATAACAGAGAGATCAGCTTCAGATACAAATTCTTTATAATCAGGACAGCGGTCTTAAGAATAGCTGTTGCAGTCTATAGCCTCTAATTTATACAGAAAGCACAGAAAAATAAAAAAAATGTAATGAAAAGAAAGAGTAGCACTGGACAATTCTGCACAAAAATATGGAAATATTAAAATTATAACATGTTGCAATCATTAGACCCTGGAAATACTGAAAGCAGCTGTGTAGCTATAAAAAACACATTTAAAAATCATTAATCGAAAACATAGTAATTGAAAACAAATACTACAATCTTTGCCTGAAGTAAAAGAGGAAAAGTAAAAGGAAAACTTACGAAGGGAGGCATGATCCCTCGGTATTGTGAGAACCCAGGCCCCACAGGGGGCTGGGGCAGGGGCAAGGCAGGGCTGCCTGCGGGAGGGTTCCTAGGTGGCCCGTGGGACTGGGAGTTTGGAGGGGGGACCCCAGCTGCCCCATCCATCACCAGCGCCCCACCAGTGCCACCCTCCACTGCCCCCTCCCCAGACAGGGTGGGCGCCAGGGCTCGGCCCCCACCGTCCCGCCAACTTGTAACGTCTGGAGACAGTGAACACAAGAGAGGACGGAGTGGTTAGCATGGTTTATGAGCGCTAATGGAACAAGACCAGAGATGCAAATCCATTACTCTGAAAAGATGACACATCCTTTCAACTGAGACTCGTGTCCGGACTTAATATGAATGGATTAAAGCTTTGTCATAATTTCAAGTTAATAAATGGGAAACTTTTCTATTTTGCCAAATTAAATTCCCTAACTGAATTTGTCTTTGGCAAGCACATATCAACACCAACCAAGGCAAAAAGAAAAAAGAATACACACACATTATGTGCAGTCTCTAACTAAAAGCTATTGAAGTACTCGCTCAGCTGCCCAACGTTATTAACTGAACCAGTAGCCAAGATCTGAAGTCTGTAACGTAATTTGAGATTAAGTGGTCAACACTCACTCTGGGGGCGGAGGCTTGGTCCGGGCCCATACCACTGATCTGCAGTGCCCTGTTCTTTGCCAGCTTTGTCCTGGTCGCCAGCCGCCTGCAGGGTGGGAAATTCCTCGCGAGAGAATGGCGACGGTTGGTTTGATCCCTTTCCACCTGTACGACGGGAAGACAAGGGGAGAACAATTTTTTAGAGAGCAACTACAACTAACTAAAAGCTTATTCCAGAGAAACGATGAGAGATGAAAAAAAAAAAAGGAAGACTCACCATCCCCTTGTGCTCCATGTGTAACACTGGCCTGTGCCCAGGACCTTGCCCCTACGGCCTGGGTTGAAGCTGGGGCCAGAGCCTGGAAAAGAGACAAGTATGATATGTCAACTATAGCTGCTACAATTCTCCACGGACATGACTAAGAGCGTGACTGTGCATTCATTTAACTGTGGCTGCCCGTACCTCTGAAGCTGGCGGGGTTCTCGGGCGGGTCGGTGCAGGTGTCGTTGAACCCACAGGCTGCTGCGATTCCAGCTGCGGTGCTGACAATGCATCGGTACTGAGAGAAAGAAACAAAATCACAACCGGGGCAGACATTAGACAAGATCAGACAGCCTCACCAAAGGAAACCCTTTAAAGTGTGTTTTTTCTACCCAACTGTAGTAACTTTAAAGAAGTGAAAGTCTTAAATGGGTGTGATGAATTGGTTGCTGAAGGGGGGTTACTTACCTCTTTTGGTCTGCTTGTTCCTGTTTGCTTGCCCATCCTGTGCCGTCTTTGGGAACGAGCGAGACGTTGGGATCGTTGCCTTTGTTCTCCGCCTTCAGACTGGGCAGGTTGGCAGGGGGTGGCATACGCCGTGCGGAGGCAACTTTACCAAGAGACTGGAGGCCATGGCGGGGGGGAACTGATATGTCGGAAGAGAAAGGATGTCATTAGTACAGATGGACCACTGAAACCTAACACCAATTAAATCTACTGGGTACAAGGAGGAGCCTGATGACAGGGATGGCGCTTACGGCTTACTTTGCTGGACACACAATTAGAATGCTGAACAACAGACAAAGCTAGAAGGTTGGCAGTTTCAGTTTGATTATTCAGATGGATATGGATTAGAAAGAAAAGAACATCTAAATGTTATTAAAAACCTTCAATTCGCCCACTTCAACTACAGTTCATGGAAAAGTATTATGATATAGATGTTCACAGAAGCATACAAAAGCCTTCCGATTCTGAAAAGTGAAGCTATGCTCAATATCAATCCCTCATTTGTTTCGTTAAGGCTCAGAGAAACCACAGCAGTGCCTGGATTCTGGGGGGGGGGGGGGGGGGGGGGAGAGTCTGTAGTTTGGAAACAGGGACAGCTGCTTAGATCTAGTGGGGAGCTTCTGAATAAAACATAGACTGGGGACTCAGCACAGAAGTCAAACAGCGTCCACAAGTAAGCCTCTGTCTCAGGTCAGGCTCAGTGGCTCCGAGGCTCAGCTGACAAGCCAAGGCTCGAGAGCTATTCACCCTCCAGATCATGCATAATGTCTTCCTATATGGCTACAGTTATGACACACCCTATAAGAAAATGTTTTTTTTCTCTGCGAGACAGGTGCAAGAGCCCATAAATAAGGCAAGTAAATAGTCTTGATCCCTGAACAATATTAACAGCATCAGCAAAACCCAGTTGGCAGGCAGTTAAGAGATGCAGCATATCATCCATTTCCTGTATTGGAAATCAGCACCACAGCAATTAGGGAGACAGTAGAGTAATGCATCAAAGTTGCAGTAGTTGGTGTCGGGAGGAAACGCAGCACAGCCAGGCACTTTTAATCACAACGCCAATGAGCAAATCCAATCGCGATAGCAGATCTGTTACTTTAGGCTCCATCTGATCAATTACAAAACAACATAACATAACCTTAGTGACAAAACAAAACCATCTGGCAGAATCTAAAAAGGAATACCCTCGGTAGAAAGTCGAGAAAGACAAATCTATGATCCCAATTTCCATCAGGCGCTTAATGTTCATATTCTGCCCACAACACATATGACAGAGTTAATCGGTGTCATTCTAGTCAATAGGTGCATTTCTACCAGGTACATAGCAGCCCCGTATCAGAAGCGCATCCATGCTCTGCTCTGCGGAGAGTCCGCCCAGCCTATTTTCACTTTTGTGAATCTGCACAGAGCAGATCAAGCCAGACAGGAAGTCAGACCCAGGACCGGTGAAGAGAATGGTGGGGACTGGAGAGGCACGGAGGACAGAGCAAATATGCGTTGCATACGTGATATCGTGCATATGTGACATCACGAACATGCACTGTATAGCAAAGTGGAAATCCTTTGTTACACTGGATGTGTGATCTGAAAATGACTGCACGGACATGCCAGACCCATGATACTCACCAACAGGCTTTTGTGTTTCAAGGCTCTTTCCTTTGTATGTATCAAACAGGTTGAGAGACGCATACTTGGTTTTGCCTTCCTTCCCCTTTGCAGTTTGCCCAGAGCGCTCTGACATTGCGCTGTCCGCTCATTGAGTATGGTGAGCCCTGAGACTGGGGGAGAGTGAGAGAGCGAGAGAGAGAGAGAGAGAGAGAGAGAGAGAGAGAGAGAGATTTGACACCAGATATACACACAAAGTGAGAGTTAAAGTGTTGATCTAACAAGCATGCATTCAAAACAACTAGCAAAACAGAAACTGACTCGCAAATCAAAACATCCTGAACATATGTGCTGTGGAACAACAGAGTAATTTACAGAAGAACAGGGTAGAAAATATGTTACCCATAGAAACAACAGTATCACAACACACACAGCTCTGTGAAACATGATATATTAAAAGACAGTCATGACACATCACAGTGTCATGTGTTGGGGGCACATTCTCATAAAGGGAAAAAACATTTTTAAAAGCAAGGGCTAAGCAGGTTTTCTGCTTCTGCTCAGGTGTGGTAGTCTCTCTTTTCATGGACGCACAGCCATGTGCAGTAAGACTAACTGGTGGTCCAAACAACAACATTTTCTGAATCCTTATAGAAAATTGTTGTCCTCTGTCTCACAAAGTAAAAATTCCTCCATTTCAACAAATTTGCTATCCTTAACCCAACGGGAGACAATGTGGGTACACACAACACTGTTTTTAACCCAGTAAATCACACAGGTAGTCATTAAACCCACACAAATGTCCTGTTTCTACACACTGTGCACTTCAATAATGTACATTTAAGACACAAAATCTATCTTTTAATGACAGCATTAGTTAAACTTTTACCTCCAATACACTTCCTTAAAAAAACTAATTTTAAGACAGACTAGCTTTAGCATTCAATATTTCTGGCATATTTTGGAGCCCACTGACTTTAACAAACAATATGTGAGTTTCCGTTGGGCTATCTGCCCAATCTTTACAAAATCTCAGCAGTTTATGGTTATATGAGGAACTGCATGTGTTAAAGAGTGTAATTGAGACAGTCCTTTGGCTTTGTCACATGGGGCAGCATCACAGAGATGAGAGTGTCAACACAATAATGATGGTGCATTTTGAACTGAAATAACATTAACAATTATGTATATGAAAGAGAATAGTTCTGTTAAGCCCTGTCAATGACTACTTAAAGTTACCATTTTGATATGTGGGGTGACCTGTTGTTGACACACAAACACACACACCCTGTTGCTTGCACTGTTTACTTAATGCTGTACCATCCTCATAGCAGAATTCTGACTGACACACGACAAACACTGAGCATAGTGTGTAAGGGTTATCGTGGCAGCGTCAACATTTGTGCAGCATTTCACTCAATGAATTCTTGTTCTGGCCCAGCTTCTTGGCGGATGAACAGCTGGTTTACTACTGGGATAATTTAGGCATCCTTTCAAAAGGGTGTGTTATCTTCACACAGATTTCATCGAGGGCAGATTGAGCATAAACACAGCTTGACGTGTGAGCAGACTTAGTACAGTGAATGACTAAACACCTCATCACGGGAAACACTGTACAAAAGAAAGGGAAAGAAAAGCTCAACCATGGTTTCTATGGCAACACATCATAAATGATGTTCTTCGATGCCTTGCCTTGAGACAGGGCTGGCTCCATGGCAACTGCCAGGCCTTTAGCTTGAACTCATTTTTACTGCACATCAATAAAACACACTGCGCTGACATCTGTCCAATTCAGAACAACTTGGCTGCATCCAGCAGGTTTAACTGCTGCCCGCGGCCCAGACTCTGCCCAGCTCCCATTAGGCACAAACACTGAGAGCAAACGATTCACCTGGATTATTATGATGGAATCACATTAGTCATTCCATTCAGTGTCCTTAAATGAAGTTGTGAAATGGTGTAAGCCAATCCAAATGGTCCATGAAGAAAAGAAAAAAATGTATGAACTAAACAAATACCTCAAGCAACAGCTCAGTGTATTGTTATGTTGTTATAATACTGACCAGTGTGTATTTCAATAACTGAAAAGTGGAAAAAAAACCGACTGGAATTCCAAGTCACAAGAGCTCCATCAGTCTTCAGTAACCTTACACCTGAATAACTAGTCTACCTGAAGACAACAAGGCTCATACCAGCAATGTGTAAACAGCAGTGGTGTGCAGTAACTACGTTAGCCAAACATAAATATTCAAACAGGGATGAATATAAAACCACAACCAAAACAACGACAAAAGACTAAAAAACAAAGCCAACTGCCTCTACTGTGCACTGATGAAAAAGCAGATTGACTACAGAGCAGCAGCACGGCACCGTGCCTCAGCAGCCAGATGAGATTAGAAAATTAGGTCGTGGGATGGCTGGTCAACTACATGTTGTATGGGGATTAACGGGGGCCAGCGGCTACACTACCAAACCATAACTGCAGCAACGTATACTACAAAGGGGCCTTGTGCTGCTAAAGCTAACCATCAGCACTGACCACATACAGCGAGCTGATTCTCTTTGGGCAAAATCAACTGGTAGCTACGACAGTAGCAATCATAATCGGAATCAAATATATAAACAACAAACTGCTGAAGCTGCCGACGCATGAGACATCTTTATTGTAGTGCTAACTAACGTTAGCTGGCTAACACGGGGCCTCAGTGTTCGCGTTGGGAGGGGGACTGCGTTGACGTTTCATAATACATTTTCAACACCTTGCGGTAACATTAGCTTAACGCTCTTCAACTCTGTGGGGGGCTACGTTTCGGATCACACACTGACATCGCGACTGGGTGTTTTCAGCCGACGATGTTACTTAACTATCATTTGTAGTATGCACAGGGCAACGCAGAAAAAAAGATTTTATTAGGAGAACAAAACAAAATGGCGGTGAAGACAGGCCCGGTGCATATTAACATTAACATAGACCGGTTATGTAGCATAACAGTTAGCTCTAACACAGCCAACCTGCCACTATATGGTGATCATATAAACTCACTGGCAATATAGGCAACGTAGTGTGAACTGTTTTGTATATCAATCGAAACAAATACCCGTTTTGACTAACGTCAGTGTATCTTTAACTGACACTGTAATAGCTAAAGCTAATCGACAAGCTCCACAGTGTAACGTTATTCCAAGCGAACAACCTGCTCTAACGTTTACCTTATAACATTAGCTTAGTCTTAAATCGTTAGCAACCAAACGTTATCTCATATTTCAACAAGCAACCACCACAACCAGAAGTTTTCACAAAAGACTATAAAACGTAATCATTTGATATGACAGAGGTTGGCTAACACTTGGCCAAACTAAGCTAACGAGCTAGACAACCACCTAACATTAGCTAGCTAGCAACAACAACCAAGCACCACTGTGCCTTTCCAAAAAAAATCAATACTGCCCCTACACAAAACATCCTCACTGGTAGCCAATTCTGTGCCCAGTAGTAATGGTGACAATTTCTACTACAATATAAAGTTACTAATCGGTGTTTGCATAAAACATGCAAAATTTTCCGGCCACTGACCTGGTCTTGTCCCGACTTGTCTCGAGGTTGTAACGCAGAATGAGGTTAGCTAAGCTATCGCGTAGCTTTCTAGCAAGTGACCCAGCTAGCTAAGCAACGTTATCCTCCTGCATACTCAAACACACAAGGTCTTTGCAGTAGATCGCGCTATCTTAGAAATGATTTGTATTATAAAGGTAGAGAAGGTATTCGGCTTACTTGCACTCCTTTTCTTTTTTCCCAAAAATAAATGAAAAAGGGAAAAGAAAATTGTAATACTGAGCTCGATCCGTCACCTAAAGAGCCGTCAACGGCTACTGGGGAAGCTTGTGTGATGGAAGCCGTTTGGGACCTCAACGGTAAGGCAAAAAAATAAAAAATATAAAATGCGACTCTTTATTTTTGAAAAACACTGATCAGGAAACATTCCAAGTAAACGTTGATAACATAATTTCCATTCCATGATGGATTGAGAAGTTTAAATTTAGACTGTTTTCACTTATAATGTAATTTATCCACCGTCTTTGACATGCGAGTCAGAGGTGTCATAAATCGGGATTAGTGCGATGAGGAATGAAGATGGAAGATGTTTTGTTGACATCAACTTTCTAGCTGGACAAGCAAATGAAAAAATACCCAAAAGCTGGTGAGAAATGCATCTAGAAAAGATAGAGCAGAGAGGGTATCTCAGGTCACACATATGGTACAATTCTTTATTACTGTCATAAAAAGCTGTAAGGTTAATTGTAAAATCCAAAACCTTTCCTTACTTTTATCCAGATTTCACATGAGCACAACCAAAATTCTAATAACAGTTTCCTTAGGAATAATCAGCACATATATACTTTTTTAAATTTTGTAATTAGTCCAAAAAAACATCTCTCGACTGAAACTGTGAGCACATTTCTTCACAGGAGAAGCTTCAGTACGCATTTATAAAGTTATCCCCGAGAGAGATGGAGGGAAAAGATAACCGTAGAGTGAAATGAACATCATGAGTTGCTGCTCAGGAACAAAAAGAAAAAGATTTCTTCACCTAATCATGAATAACAAATCAGCTCCATTGTGCCCACATCAAATAAAAGGGTCTATAATTGTTAGAAATCATGTATTTATTCTTTAGATAGTACAGATCAGATAACGTCCTTCAGGAAAACAATGCAATCTTTTGTACAATGCTAGTAATACGGATCATTAATGTGCACTTGATTTCAAAGTAAATATCCAAATCTGAGTTGCGTGGAGTTCAGACTTATTTCAAAATATCAACACTTTTGCCACAATGCACTCACCTCCTCACTCCCAAACACACACACACACACACACACACACACACACACACACACACACACACACACACACACACACACACACCTCACCTTTTAATTAGAACTGTCCTAAAACAAGTAAATTGGAAACAGCATTCAAGTTCATAAGAAAAGACTAACAACATTACATTTACATTTTACATAATTTCTGATTTTTACAAACAATTTCCGTCACCACGGATTTATGGAACCCTTGCAACTTAAAGGCAACATGAACAAAAGTGCAGATGAGATTTGAAAGTAGGCAATTTCAGTGTGAAATTCGGAAAAGTATGTGAGCAAACAGGCATCATTTCACACCATCGCTAAGTATACAGTGAATCTGCTGGTGTGAGAGGCGAATCATTGATAGATGCTCTATGACTGAGGTGCTAAAATCTATATTGCGCTGACATAATATTCATTTGATAAAGCCTTCAGTGTGGTATCATCATCACCATTTCCTTTAAAATTTAGCCATCAACTTCAAAACTGAAGATATTTACATGACAGTACTACTGAAGCTGCTTAGAAACGAGTGTATTTGGTAATAATCGGCAACATTTATCATCTCCAAACCTGTCCCTTGCTTGATCTTATTGTGGCTGTGCAAACTTTTAGCAAAACTTGAGAAGTGGTGGGAATTTTAGAGAGGAGGAAGATACAGTAAGAGGAAAACTGTATTTTTTAGATGTATGTATGTATACATTTAACACCATAAAGTGAGTTTGAAGAGTCTCTTATTTTTGTCCTGAAGACGTCTTGGGAGTAATCAGCATCTTCCTGTTTCCCTTTTCCCGCCACCACTTGAACCTGGGAGACAAACAAAAAATGAAATTAAAACAATCTGATCAGTGTTTTTCACACGAACAGCATGCAAAGCAACCATCATACCTGAAGCTGAACACTTCTTCTGCTCACCTGCCTCTCACGTGCTCTACTTGCCACCGTACAGGTGGATCTTGACGAACGAGATGGTCTCGACATAGTCCTTCTTGCCCTTCTCAAAGATGACAAAGATGTACTTCCGATCCTCTGGAGAACTGCCGTTCAGCGACGTCATGCAGGAGTAGCCGCTCGGCCCTGCCCATATCTGCATGGCTTTATCCTCCCAAGATTTACCGTCTGTCATCGACCATCGCAGGGTCAGGTTAACTCCTGAGGGGGGCGACGCAGGAAGTCAGCATTCTCACTCTCTGGTCTTTTTTTAATGTGGACGTGTGAAGTAAACTGATTGTTTTGGCATGAAGGAAAGAAAGTAACTCGTAACATTTTGAGGTACTTGTACTTTACTTACATATTCCATTTTAAGCTACTGTGTACTTCTACTCCACTATATTTTAGAGGCCAAGTTTGTACTTTTAAATCCACTACATTTATTTTACATATATAGTTACTAGTTACTTTGTATATTCAGATTTCACACAAAAATGGTGCATTGTTACATAAAATAACAAAACTCACCCCAATATAGTAATATATTAATATTAAATTAAGCACATCTAACATCTAATATTTAGTTCTTCTACTTGAGTAAAGTTTTGAATGCATTTGTAAGAGTGTTATTACAGTCAGGAAGGAAGAGGAGACTGTGACTCTTGGCATTAGCGGCTCTTACTGTGTATCTCATGGGCTGGGTTGGTGAAGAAGAGCACTCCGTCCTTCTGCAGAGCTCCAGCAGCGACGACAGGATCCACCAGCGTGTAGTCGAAGTACAGATCATCTATGGGCAGGGACTCTCCCCCGTCACGGCTGCGTACCACTATACGACACCGACAGTGGTAGCTGTTCTGGTTCCGCACGTTGATGATGATGCTGCCGTCTGGCATCTCAACCGGCTGCGGAGTGGCAAAGAGGCGGGAAAAGGTTTGGCTTGACATAACACAACACCTACCTGGGCATCAGCAAAGAGAAGAATCTGTGGTGTTTTTCTCACAGCTGATGAACAGATGACTGGATAACGGAGACTCTAAGTGTGAAGAACTTTCTAATTTTAAAGACAGTTTGATCGTCTGATCGACAGTTTGAACAGCAGTAAACCTACCTGGCACTCGTCAGGGTTGAAGTCCTGCGGCCTCTTCTGCTGGTTGAAAGGGATGCTTTTCAGCGCGGCGCCGTTGGTCCAGTTACGCCCGTGGGTATCGCTCAGGATGCAGAAAACTCCGTCTCCCTCCAGCGTGCCATGACCACACACCACCAACCTCCCCTTAGCTGGTTCGTAGCGCTTCTGCAGTGCAAAGTGGGGGAAAAAGACGTGGACTCAAGTGTGGTAAACAGAAACTACATCTAATTCTGAAAATGTCTGTATGAGAGAGGATCTAAAGACAAAAACAAAAGAACAGATTTGCTCAGAAAAAAGATGCAGTTCTTAAAATGAGTTAGAAGTAATGTGTCAGCTACAAGGGCACCGGTATCTCATGAAACAAACCCTCATAATTATCCAGAGTGCCTGATCTGCTGCAATCCCACAGATGGTTTAGTGTCCTAAAACCTGGCACAGAGTCCACAATCATAAAAGCTCATAATAACTGTACAGATGCTCAACTCCGACTGTGGATGAGGGATAATCAACTAATTTGCACAATTATAAGCACCCCCCCTCCAATTATAGAATTATTGTGTTGCTGCAAACATTTCAAATGCTCTTCTGTCAGTTTCCAATGCATTCGACGTGCTTGTTTAAAAGGCCAGAAATGAAGCTCCACGTTCAATTCATCCCATTAATATGACGCAGTTTAACAAGGTGCATATCAGGGAGCTGGATATGCACTGGACGGGCATTTACATTTTGCAGGCTTGACAAGTTTAATACAAGCAAAGGAGAGCTCATTATTATCCAAACACGGCCCCTGTGCTTATTCTGTTGCAACTCTACAGAATTGATTTTTATGGATAAACACTAACTGGGAAACGGGTGTGTGATGTTAGTGTTACATAACAGTGTACATTAATAACAAAGTATGTGTGATGAGTCAATATCAGACAACAGTACAGACTCTACAAGATCAGCAGCTGCTCAAATAAAGCCTATTACAAGAGCAGAGGTAACGATGTTATTAAGGCCATCTGGGGACCACATTCTGCAGCTTATCTTCTGATGCACTGATCAATAGTGGGAACTCCTTGATCGGACATTTTCACTCAGTTGCTACAGCTGTCAGGACGCCGTCTGTGCGTGCTGGCATGGCACTAAATAAAAAATGAAAGGCCCTTTTGCCTTCCAGCGATAACGGGTTGATGATGTTGTTGAAATGAAATGATTCACTTGCGGTATCCAGATATTTGCATTAAAGGAAAGAATTGCGAGTGCGGTCGTTCTCGGTTTCCAGGAGGATCAAATTCAAACAAAGCTAAGCTTCCTGATCGGTTGTGACAAAGAAGTACGAGTCAAAGAGACATCAAAGAGTTAGGATCTTCATGACCCCGTAACAAAAGATAACATCAACATCACCGCTGAGAGTAGATGTGTGTTTTTAAGGCCACAGAGATTTCTGCCTCTAATCTCACTGTAATACCTGTAATCACCACCAAGACGTGATGCAAACGACTAACCTGTCAGTGTCTCGTAACACAGCAATACCAATGTGACCTGAACGCAGCATAAAATCTTTACAACAGCTCAGCCACAGTTTCTCACACCGCATTCTCTCACCTGGATGCCGAAGCCCGGCCCAGGAGCGAAGTTTTGGACTCCGAGCTGGATCGAGAGGTTTCTGGGCGGGCTCCAGCTGAGGCCGTCGTCCTTGCTCTCCACCATCATGGTGCTGGACGGGCTGCAGCCCTCGAGGTGGAAGCACACGGAGTAGATCAAAATCACTAAGCCCTCTTCCTCGTCCACCACCACCGAGCCCAAGTTCAGGCCATCCGGCATGTCTCCGTCATCCACAATAAAGCTGGGGGCGGACCAGGTGGATCCTGGAGGGACGGAGGGGGAACAGGAGAGGATTCAGACACAAATCCTGATAATACGTATACAGAAATTTGGACAACAGCGTTAAATAAAATGTAAATATTTGATGTCTTTGTCTCGATGCTTTCATGTTTCTGTCTAGGGTTTTAAACTCTGGTCATATTCTTCTTTACTTACTCTTTGATCTGACTTCAGGCGACTGTGTTTAAGTACATTTAACATTTAAGAACTTGTTACATGAGGAAAAACTGTTTTGCAGATTTGTATGTTTCTACTCCTCAAAGTAAGGTTTTGAATAAAATACCTGCTTTGCACTCAGTGCTGAAAGTAAGGTATCAAATGATAACAAGCCCTCATGCTAATAATGCTGAAAGTTTGCAGTCGGTGCAGCTGATCTGTATTTTTAGGGAAGCTCGACGTCCCACATTTTAGCTCGTTTAATTTGGTACACAACTCAACAAAATATATAACATCGGTCCAGTCAATTCTAGACATTTCAATGCAGAAATGTTGTCTTATGCCTTTAGGTTGAGTGAGTGAAAGTTTGTGAATGACTGATGCTGACATTCCTGTCCTGTTGTCACAAAGGAAACCAGCAAACTGTAGTGAAGTTAAGCGATTTTTGAATAATTATTATTATTATTATTTACTATCATTATATATTGTGTTGATTTTCCCCACGTTTGTGAATATTTCCCTGTAAATTCATCACCCACTCTGTCAGTGTGTGACAGCGTGCAGGCGGTGGGATTTGTGCGTGTCTGGTGGTAGTCCTGCCTTTGTCTGTGGACCTCCGCATTGCGATGAACTTTGACCCCGAGTCTCTGGCCAACAACTTCCTGCCCTCTGCGAAGGCCAGCAGGCTTCCTTTGTGGGTGTAGGTGATCAGCGGGATCCTATAGGTGTTCACGTACCCCTCGACTCCGCTCACCCACAGCAGCTGCTCCTCATACAGCAGAGGGTCAATCTGGGACAGCAAGGACAGACGTGACAGAGAAATGAAGAAGGAAGTGGAGGAGAGGACACATGCTGACTGGTGGAAAAGGGGAACTCTGCAAGCACGAACCAGTTTTCACAAGAATAATATCGGTCAGGCAAAGCGTCAAAGAGGTCAAGCTGAAATAAAGCTGAATCATCATTTCCACTTTTCAACATTATCAGCTTCAACATGTAGCTCCGGATCTCTGCCGTAATGTGTTTGACGTCAATGTTTGCAGCGACAGCCGCTAACTGTACCTGCTTAGGGTCGATGGCGTAAACACAGGGAGACAACACAGCAGAGAGAAGTAACGACAGCACAGCGAGCCGGCTTCCTGTTTCCATGTTGGATCCACGTCCTGAAGCCTTCGTCTTTATTCCGACAGAAAGTTCAGCATCGAGTCCGGAGATCCGCTTCTAAATAAACCGAAACAAACACACAGACAGGCGGAGAAATGAAGGCGCAAACGCAGCGTTCCAAACTTCACGGACTGAGCCAGAAGGTCACATGACCAAAAAGAGCGGTCACATGACTAACGTCACCCACCAAAATAAAAGACACGTTTGTTAAAGGTACATGATCTTGTATATTTCTTTAAAAGAGTTTACCCACAATCCTATTTTATTTCATTTTATTTATTTTATCTTATTGTAGTTTTACTGTGTTCGTGTTTGTTTTTGTGTATTATGTTATTGTGTTGATTTTTCCTCTTTGCAGTTCTTGTTCTGAGTATTATTTCCTTTTATAAGATTGACTTTAACTATATGCAGTTATTATACAGATTTGTTCCGACAAATTGAATTGAATTATTTGATTTTTAAAGTTTTGACAAAACAATTCTCCGTCTTTGTAATTTATTTTTTATTTACTTTTTACTCATTTTTATTCGCTATTTTATATCATGTGGAATTATATTTAGTTGTAACATTTATAGTTTGTTTTTACTGTTTGATAAGAAAAAAAACTATCAATGTACATAAATTCACATGGACTGAACGACATACCTTGTGGTAAATATTTGACATCTAATATTGTTGCTCATATTTAATGTCTATGAGCCGATGAATCACCTGTGGAAAAATATGTTTCCACTGGGTTTACTTTTGATTGTAGGCATGGATGAATGCAGACTAATGAAATGAGTATGTGTTATTAATTTCAGCCAATTAATGTATTTAATTTTCTGGTTGTGTGCCTTCATTTATGAGTATTGTGCTGAGTACACTTACTACTTGTGTCCACACGGGGGCAAACGTTCCCTAAAACAACTTTCAGTATGTTAAGTTTTTTGTTTTTGTTTTTGTTTTTTTTGGTGCAGTTTTCAGGACTGACTGAGTTTGACCATGCTGTGAGTCACTTCACTAGGAGAATAACACCACTGTTAAAATCATATTTAATATTATTTTTTTTCTGACTTTAAATTTCAAATCAATTCAAATGTGTCTTTATTGAGAATTTAATCCAGGTGGTCTAAAATACATTCCACTGAACAGCAATTCAGTTCCACCCAAGGACCTTTGTTGCTTTCTGTTTCCCTCAGTGTCTCCTGTCTACATCTCGACTGTCACTGAAATAAATAAAAATGCCAACAAATCATCTAAAACAAAACAATTTAAACAAAAATGTCTTGACCTTATTCTTAAATGAAGACAGTGACGCTGCAAATCTCAAATTAAGTTACAGAATCACTGAAAGCACTATCACCTCATTTTGAATGAACTGCATATTTTTAGTTTTAAGGGACTTGTTGTCAAGTTTGAGATTAAATTATGAACATTACCCACTGATCTGCACGACTACTGCACAGTATATTGTGAGGCACATTTTAACTGTATATGCAGCACATACACAGGTTAAATTTTATTGTCCAGCTCTTACCTTTATTCTACTTGGTATTTGTTATTTGGTTTTTACTGTAGTTAGTTCTTACCTTTCTCATTGTTTTATGTGGTTTAGCTTTTGGATTACAACAGTATCATCTATATTTATCTGTGTTCAATATGAATTGGCTGGAGATTTAATGTTCAATCCAGTGGCTAAGAGAAATGCATGCATGAGTTCATATCTGTATGACCTCCACTGATCCACAATTACTCCTGGGCTTGTTAATGTTAATGTGTGACAGCTCCAGTAAAGCTGCAGCACAGTGCCAATGAAAACAAACCGACTCCTTCTCCATCATGACATCAAAACTTCCACCTCAAAATAAGGTTTTAACAGACTTTCTTCATAATAAAATGGGTGAACAAGCATTATGTACACTCTCTAACGCTGTCAGAGCTGAGAACCACAAACCACATTCCTGCAGTCATGAGGCCAAGCTGATCTGAGTCACACGCTAACAGAGAGAGAGAGAGAGAGAGAGAGAAACTGAGAGAGAAGTAGGAAAGAAACTCTGCTGAGACACAGTTGAGTGTGAAAGCAACAATCGCCACAGTCTGCACGCACAGTGAGACATATCTTGTTGCTTTCAAGGGATCTACTATGCATGTTCTCTGGAGACAAATGGAAGAGAAGGGAACACGATCGTCACAGCTTTGTTGACATGATGGACTTTCTTCTAACATGAAGGTAAGGTGTGTGTGTGATCATGTGAAATATGGACTTGCTCCGTCATTTATGAGTTTTATTTTCAAGGCTTCAATGGCTAAAACACGTAGGGTAAGTACACAAAAAAACATTTTTACACATGAGGACATTTGACATGACTTCTTTTCTCTATACTTGTGTCCAAAGACAGTTTTCAATGGCAAAAAAATTCTTAATTCTAATTAATCAGGACAGACACGATGCCGTTTTCAAGATTATGATCTGAGTCTTGAGCTCAGGACGACTGTGCTGTTCCCACTCTGAAACCCGGCGACGCTGTCTGTACATGAACGCGGCCTTCTGCTTGCGCATGAGCGAACAATATTGTGTTACCTCTTGAGCAGGTGCAGCGTGAGCAGGAAATGATAAATTGGCCCGGAGTCTGTTTGTCTTTATTTACAGTCAAGGAAGTGAAAATGGGAGCGTAGATAAAGGCTGAGAGGAGGCCTGTGTGTAAAGAGAGGGCTGGAAAAGATGTTTAACAGGCACCACGACTGCGTTTTCACACCTCAGTGCTAAAATGTGCCAGTGACGGAGGTGAGAGTGAGGTGCAAAGTGACTAATTTTGTCTACAAGTAGCTTCTTTTATTTCATCTTTTCTTTCTTTTTGCGCCGCAGAGGGTCCCTGTTGGGATGCAGTGTCATGACTAAAAATACTTCTTATCCGCTATTAGCAGACTGAGCTACACTGCCATAATAAAACATGGCACTGAACATCTTACTGTAAAGGCAGTGCAGATACTGGGCAACTCTTAAGGCTCCTAAAAATGGAAATTCAATTAAATCTACTCTTAAACTGAATCTATCTAATAAAAAACACATTGCCCTTAAAGCCAGTGGTGGAAAGTAATTACTGCAAGTGCATTTACTCAAGTACTGTATAATTTTGTACTTGACTATTTTCGTTTAATGATGCTTTATACTTCTACTCCACAACATTTCAGAGAGAATTGTTAGACTTTTTATTCTTTTATTTGACAAGTGTCTTCATGCAAAACACGAAGCAGTGCTCTACTATTAGACTAACTTGTCGTGTAAAGCACCTAATATTTAGATTGTTCACAGTAAAAATGTGAAAAGAATGAGTGTTTCTGCATAATGAATGATTTGAAAAGGCCTACATTCAGCTGATAATACTCTTCTTTGACCGCTCCTGAAAGCAGAAGTGATGTGTTTCCTGCAGGTTTTCAGACTTTTTGCCTTAAAATTAACTGCGAACATGTTCCTCAGAGATAAAGACTGTGGCTTATCTCAAGGCATTTCTGTGAAGAGATTACACTCGTCCGGTTTGAATGTTCTTCTTCTTTAAGTGTGACGTGTTTAACTGCTGTTTATCTGCTTCTGTCTGATGTTCCCCTACATCAGTTCAGCTCAAGTACTCCCCATCTGCACCATTTGTCATGGTCATATGAACAGATTCTAAACTTGTTTAACACTTTCATTCATAGAAAAACGCGCACAATTACAAAAATATAATTCTGTAATTTACTCATCAGTGTTTCGGCTGCTCTGTGTTCGGTCTTTGCTTCAACCTCTCTGCTCACTTCCTAATAACCAGTTTCATGCGCTTTAAATTGCAGCACGTGATTTCCGCCTGCTATTCCTGCTTGCTTTTGTAAATTTACTGATTAATTAGTTGAGTTTTCAACCGCCTGGTAGCTGCAGAAGTACCCTTGAGGGTTAAGGCCTGCAATCATTGTGTTAGGAAACACCTTCACATAAATAAACATATACTTCTACTTCGTTTTAAGTGTCAGCTTCCTGTATCAGTCAAAGTCACAAGAATGCTGATTTTTAGATTTATTGCACCCGTAGGCTTTAGGTCTTGGCATGCTTCGCAGTCCTTTTTTTTTTTTTTTTTTTATTACTTGCGCAACTGCTGAAGTGATGCATGAGTGCTGTCACATGAAACCACTGGATCCTCTTTTGTTCTGACTTGAAATGAGAGTTACAGGATTATTTAAGCGGCATGTTTCGGGACCTTAGGGCTCAGAGGAACCTTTGAAATTTCCGTTTTTCATGAATTTTTAATTAGAAATGGTAAATTGTGCCACTTAGGCCCACTTTAAAATGTCCTGTTCTTATAAGACAGCAGCTGTCTGCCTCTTGTCAGCGTTTTAAGTCACTCCCAGATGCTGTTATCTCATGCTCCGTTTCTTCTTTAGGACACGGTTACCTCTGAGATGATGGAGGACGAGAGCGGCCACGTGATGGAGGAGAGTGGGGTGGATGTTCAAATAAAAGCTCAGCCACAGACCAACAACAGACCTAACTGGTTAAATGGTAAGCGCTGAATCTCTGTGTGTTTTTCTTTAGTGATTTGTATGACAAGAAACTCTTCATTTACTCCCAGCGTCGTGTTTATGAGTAGATCAGGAGGACTCACCAAGGCTAGTTTGCTTGAGCACCAGTGTTCATACTGCACATCACATGATCTCCTTTTGTCCATAAAGCTCTGCCCTGCAATGCTTGTCTCTGAAATCTTATCAAGTTTGTGTCACTAAAGTGCAACAGATCAGTGCTCTTACTTCAGATTTCCACAACTGTGCTGTATACAGAACGAGTACTTCTACAGCATTAGAGTAGTACTGTTGGTATGAGCGGTATTTATCTGCACAGGATGTGTTTGAGTCAGATTTGATTCTGTGCTCTTTCCATTCAAGTTTGATTTGATACTCTCCGCTGCTGCCACACACTGCAGTGTTGCTCTCATTGTATGCCTCAGCTTCTTACTCATTTCCTTAAATTCTTGAGCTGTGCCATGGTTGGATGGATTTTAGATCAGCTGGTGGACAGACCGCAGTGTGTCAGGGTAAATAACACCGTCTGATGTGTTGTGCTCTTCCTCTGGATCGCCACAGGCCTGACCGGGACTAACCGGGTGAATAATTATGTTATCTCGGAGGCAAGCGAACTGTTAAATACTCACGATGATTCAGCTGATGATTAGTTTCATGTGTAGCCACTGGGGACTGATGATGTTTGATGTTTTTGCGTGTGTTTTTGTTAATGGATTATATCAGCACGGCTGAACGTGGCTTCTTGTTGTCTCTCTCCATCTCAGGTCAGTGTGTTGTGTCAGTGCCGAGCTGTTCAGCACTAAACCCCAGTTTTGATCTGTCTCTGTGTCGAGCTAAACTGGAAAGCGATGGCTTCCAGGTCCGCGCACACACACGCACACACACATTCAAATGACTGTGGCACTGCAAACTTCTAATATCTTGACCCTTCTTACCCTGTTAGATTCCAGTCAGAGACATGGAGGCTCCACTGAAGGCAGCTCTGGATGTTCCCTCGGTCAGGAGATACATGGTTTTCAACTCAGCTCTCTTCCATTTCATACTGGCACCGGTATGATCTCGGCCATTTATCCTCTCTCTCCAGTCCTCTGCAGTTTTAGCTCTCTCACCACTTCTCCTCTATTTCTCCGCATGCTTTTATACTCTTTTTCTCCTTTTGGTTTGCCTCAAATGAACACTGTAGTACTATAATTTGGAGAGACAGATGGTCAAACTCACAGGAGGCCTGAGAGATCCAGTCTTTTATTCCCAAGTCTGAGTCATTCCCCTCATAAGCACTCGTGTGTTTCAAACCATATTCCCCCTGTTTGTAAAACAAACTTTCTGTTTAGTCTTACCTAACAAAAGATAGTCCTAAAGAAATCATCTGGGGTTATTTTCTCAGCCCTTAGTGAATATTATTTGTTTTCATGGGCTGGTTGTTATCCACACAATCAGTAAAGTGATCTTGATCTGTATCTCATGCGCCTCTTTAAGACGGCTCGTATGATCTGCTGCAGGCACAGTGCTCACATAAACGCTCAGATTCCAGGATTCAAAGATGACGTAAATAATCATGTTACATCACAGACAGAACAATGCTGTTACTGTGCACTGCTGCTAACTGCTAGCTGCTTCTACCTGTAATATCTAGAAGCTACATGTATTTTTAAAAAATTCTTGCACCATTTTCACCAGCTTTGAGATAACAGCTGCAGCTGGGAGGCAATTAGCTTATCTTAGAATTAACACTGGAAGCAGGGGGAAACAACTAGTGTGGCTCTGTTCAAAGGTTTAAAAAAATCTGCCTACCTGCACATCCGAAGCTCATTAAATCTTGTTAAATTACAAGTTGTATGGAGAGTTGGGTGCTTAAACTATTTCCTGATGAGCACAGACTCGTTGCAGTGATGACACCGAGTCTCTGCAGGTTGTTTGTAATCTTACAGATTCAACAAAGGGGATATAACATGTTAATTAGTGCACTTTAGAGATGCCGGTATGCATATTTGTGAGCCTAGACAGAGCCAGGCGAGCTGTTTCCTTCAGTCTTTACCCTAAGATGAGCTAGCTGGATGCTGGAGGTAGTGTCATACTCACCACACAAACATGGGAGTGATATCTAACCTCTCAACTTACTCTGAGAAGAGAGAGAAAATGTAGAACTATTTCTTTAATGCTACATGACAGCTGAGTATTTTACAATCTCTCCTCTCCCTCCACCAGGTGCTGTATGTGGTGTTGTGGTGCGCCGTGTTCTCCACCCTCCACCTCTACATCACTGTCAGCGACTACTGGGTCCTCTGCCTCTCTGTCAGCCTGGTCTCCATCTTCCTCACCACTGCCATCATCTTCATCCTCCACCACAGTAACAAGGAGGTAAAAGGTGCTGCTGATAGAAGAAGCGCAATTAGAACAAACCTGAAATGTGAAATAATTCTCAAAGTTGTCTGTTTCTGTTTCAGCTCAACATGAACTTAGACGTTCGGCTAATCCAGGTGAATGAGAGGATGGTGAAGCACAAGCTGCTGGTGGCCGTGGCCGACTGGGTGCAGAACTGCGCAGGACACATGCAGGTAGTTCTCATAAAATCAACTGAAACTGGGAGAATATGAAGTTTAATATGTGCCAGGAGTGTACTGACATCTGCGCACAGTACATTTGTCCCCGTGCGCTGTTGTTGGATATTGGACTTCGATGGATACACAGCTGCTAGTGTGCGATTTTACTGCAGGTGTCCCGTTTCTTAGCTTCACGTAAAGATAAAACTACAAGATAATGGGAGAAGCACATGACACTGAGAGTAATAAAACAAGAAGAATGATACAACAAAACCATGTGGTTAATGACGCAGCAAGATGACAATTAAAACCACATCAGCAGGCTTAACAGCACAACAATGACAAAGCAACAACAGCAATAAAAAAAACAGCAGAAAGTAATAAAATATTCACATCCAATATGCCTTTATGGCTGCACCAAACATCAGAATCCACTTTGTAGACATTTCTCCAAAATGTGTCCTAACATGTTTGGTATCCTCTGAAAGTTTGTGATCTCCAGATGAATGTAAAATTAAGTTGTGTGTGTTTGGTAAATGCCCACCTGCACAACATGACTTGTGAAGATGAACAGATCAGTGGATTTTTTTATTTATGATCACTGACAGTGATCTGGTTTGCTCGCAAAGGCCACAACAAACACAAAGCAGTTCAACAATTCAGGGAATGGCTATATTTTACCTTCACTACAACGTAAAAGCCATACAGCTACAGAACATGAGATAAAAACAGACGTTTAGGAAAAAGGAAGATTTGATTCATAAGAGAAGTTGGAGGGCAAGAAAACAGAGTAAAGAGAGTCATTTGAACTTTGCAAAGAAATGCTCCCCTGTGTTGAAAATACCATATTTGTCTGATACTGGAGTGCATCTCCACTGATCATGTGGAGTAAAGAGCTTTAAGTGATCAATACAAATGCTCTTATAATAAAACTGGTGATTTGGTTGTCTGGGACAAAACTAGTATACCAGTAATGAATAACAAATTGGATAATTTAGCTTTGGCAGCGACTGACGCTCCTGTGTTTGTCTCTCTGTGTGTGTTTGCAGCTGTACTTTGTGTATTGGGACATGTCCCTCTGTCTGAGGGCACTGACTGAAACTTTAGAGGAGCGCAGCTTTGTGGCAAACGAAACCCAGGTGAGAGAGTCGAGTACATCTGTCGCCTTGTTTGTTCTCCTGCTGCTTTATCGATTTTCCTTGTGCATCCATGTTAGTCCTGCCTCAGAATCAATAGAAACATAATTCTAGATGCTGCTCGGAGGATATTTAATTCTGGACGTTTAGCCTTTGAAGGATAGCATCACACTTCTTTCATTCTTTCAGCGTGGAGGAAGTGAAAATGATCCAGTCAATGTCACACTTTCACCAGAACACGCTGAGGAAGAAAATGTCTCATCTCGTCCTCATGACCGAGGTAACGGCTGTTGACCCCGAGGTCGGTGAGCCAGATGGGGAGCAGGACTCAGATGAACAGAGGCCTCTGCTAAGTAACGAGGAGGAAAGCTGCAGTACCTCATCCAGCAAGCGGGGGGGCGCCAAAGTCACCAACAACTACAGCCTCGTCCCTGATGCATCCTTACCTGCTCAGGTAAAGAAATGTGATGCTGAAAGACAAGCGCTGGTGCACTTGAAAAAAGTTTAGGAATAAAAGAAAATGCAATTTACATTTGATGATTTGTGGACTTTGACTTATTTTTCAACTGCACAACGTCCAAACCTCGATATATTTTTACTCTTCAGCAGACATTTGAGGCATCGTTGCCAAGTTAATATGTTTAAGTAGATAAATGTACATAAAGAGACGCTAATGTTTTCATTGTCTTTTTTCTCTAAAATCTATGTTGGTAAAAACAGAATAGCAAGTAAACGTTTTGCATGAGTTAGCAGCTTTATCAGGAAAACCTTTTTTATAAGAGACTCCAGCTGTCACATTGGCAACTGTAAGTCTCTTAATAAAAAAAAAACAATTTGATTTCTAAGATAAAATGTGCAAATAAAGCAAAATTTACAGATTGTTGTTACAGGTTACAGATAAAAATTTTCTACTTGTAATGCAAAGACATCTTCAGTAGTTTCTGAGAGCAATTATAAGTAAGTAAGTGACAAAACGTAGTGATCCTGGGATGCAAATAAACGCTGGTGTTCTTGAGGGGAAAGTAACGGGTGCAAAAGAGCAAACTTCAGTGCCCTGCATTTGAGAAGTTTCAGTGCCACGATAGATCTTACCTTTGCTGTATCATTCTAACTAATGAGTGTTAATGCACTTGTCTGCAGGATAAAGCCTACCAGCTTCTGATGACTTACAGTGCAGTGTATGTGAAGCTGCTGGTGTCGGAGAGGCTGTCAGGACCATCACACTACCGCCTACGTTCCCGGAGGAATCACTGCACCACCGCCCCTTTCTGCCTCTGCCTGTACATCAAGAAGAAGATCCTTTGATAACAGGGCTGTCAAACCAGGAAGCTGGGACAGGGACCTGGTGGACTACACTTAATACCTTTACTTTGCATGCATCCTCTTGAACAGACAAAGTGACACGTTGGAGCAAGCATGGATTAGGTTACATGTTCAAAGACATGTTGATCAAGTGAAGGACCTGTTTGGAGCCTCACACTCTTGATTTCTCCGTTTTTAAGGCTGTTTCTTCAGCCTGCAGGCTACTTTATGTCTGCTGCTGTTTTCACGCCAGATCTGTGTTTGCACCACCTGGATCCTTGTCCATTTGGTCCCAACAATGTCTGCACCCTGCCAAATGCTGTGACACTGAGAACACACTGAGGTCTATTCCTGCTGCTGTAAAACAACATTTGTACTCTTGTACACATGAGACTCGTGGCCTTAGTTACTGCTGTTTCAATGATTTCCACAAATAATAATTGATTTTCAGTTGATTCTACAGTATTTGTCTCTGTGGTTTAACTGAAGGCAGTGGGGGAAAGTCATGGCAAACAAACAAAGAGCCGCACAACACAATCCCAGCCAATCAGCAACTGGGGGCATTTGACAGGGGGAAGGGGAGGGAGAGGGGGGCTGGGGCGATAAATCTGGCTCATGCTAATGTGCTGAATCCCCCAACACAAACAACATCAACAGTCTTTCTCCACAATCGCTGACTCCACCTTTAACACGAGTCATTGGCTTTAGTTTCCTGGATATATTGTCTGAATTGTCAGCAGCACAAAACCGTGTGTGTGTTTGTTTTTCTGGTCTCACACCTCTGGTTTTATGTGTGTGGGTGGATTAGATATCTATGCGTTCGTGCTTGCAGGATGCCGGGTTTATTTCCCAGCATTATTACATATTACCAGCCATTACCCATCAGTCCTGATGCCGCGGCTGAGATGACAGCCCAGCGAGAGAGCTGCAGGATGACACAAACACACACAGCGAGACAGCCAGCGTGGCCGACCCAGGGGAAGCGGGGACTGTGTGATGGAGGAGAGAGGCGTGCAGCGTGAGGCCAAGTTAAATGATCTCAGAGATGCTGGGTCTCCTCAGGAGGTTAAATGGCCATCTGTGATCCTGTACACACAGGCTGGCTCAGCTCCCACCTTTGGTTTGTCCCTCTCTTTCCATCGGCCTGTTTGGGTCCACACTTCACCTTTTTACTTCTATCCTTCAAAGCAGTTATAATAAAATATTTTTACAATAATTTGTTAAATAGCAATGTGAAACAGTGTGACAGTGTGAAAGGGGTTCACTCACAGTGATGAAACTCCTGAATCTGCAGCTCACCTCAGCTTTAAGGAGCTTTACAGTGAATTTTAGCTCATCATTTAGCTGTTTTGGCCCAATACTCTACTGTTTTGGTTCACTCTCACTGCTCTCATAGTGTTGTTTTCAGGCGCAGTCACTGTACAATACCTGTGCAGCACCAAATGTCAGATACAGTTAGTACTAGCTGGTGAACATAATGGAGCATTTAGCCGCCAATGACGAAGATATTTCCCTCAGGAGCTGGTGGAGACCAAAAGGAGAGCTAAAATAGAGTGAATATTGGACTTGAATCCATCAGGTGGGCAGATATATGACTCAAAATGGATGATAATGTTGTGCCATGACTGCAGCTGTTCGACAAGATCAGCTTGAAAGGTGCTGATATGTCAGTGCAGTGCTCACACCTTGTTTCTGCTGCCCACAAGTGGCCAAAACAACAAAACACATAAAACAAAAAATAGTTATTGCAGGTTTGATGGATTTTAGTTAAAGGGAAACCATAATGATGGCATGAAACCACAGCAAAAATAGGAGAGAGAAATAAGGGATATGATTAGACAACAAAACAAGCTACAATTATGGCCGTGCTAGCAGCTCTGTGCTTGGCTACAGTGCTGCCTTGGGCTAAATGCTAACATCAGCAAGCTAACATGCTCACGGTGACAATGCTAACATGCTCATGTTTAGCAGGTATGAGGTTTACCCTTGGATGCATTAAGGGACTTCTTTTCATACTAATTACAGCGGCTGAGGGAATGTTTTGCTGGTATTCAGTCAGAAGTATAGGACAAATTTGGACCTGATGGTGGCGCGAGATGAAAAGCTAGTGGATCACCAAAGATATTGTTATTAATCCTTTAGGGAACTTTAATTTTTGTGCAAAATTTCACAGCAATCCAGTCAAGCCATTAACGGCCAGCTTCATGGTGAAATCTAATTATTTTATCTATACAATATGTTGTAGTGTGCTTAAATTTGGTTTTGCCTGCATGGGAAGGCGTGCTTATTTTTATGTGGCAGGCATGCAGATGATGCAGGGAAACAATTGCCACCATAATGCAGAAAAATGAGCAGCTGTAAAACCCAAACCTGCAAGACCTCATGTGATTAAACACAAGACAGTGATAGCGAGAGATACTGTAGTTCATGTTCTGACAGAGGGAGGAAAAAGAGAGACAGAGAGGGAGAAAACCAGGGCAACTATAAATAGCACCTTAGTGATGAGGGGAGAGAGGAAAGGCCACAGAGAGACTGAGAGGATGGAGAGACAGAGAGGTGAAAAACAGACCTGAAGAACGAGACGCTGCCTCAGCCGACGTACCGTTCACAACCCAAAATTATTCTTTTATTCATTACTCAAACAGCGGAAGTCAGAAAACAACCAGTGCAAGTGCAACACAGCCATGAACATAATTATAGTAATAAACCCCAAGAGAACCACATGTACACAGGTAATTTTTGGCTCCTTGAACAAGCAACCCATCGCATTTACAAGCTCAAAAACAAAAGAATGAAAAGAAAGTGAGGAACGCATCTCCCAGCTATGTGGTAAACAGCTACGATTCACGTTGCTGAGAGCAAAAGAGTCCTATCAGAAAGCACAGAGGGAGATATAGCCTATAAACTCTGTATAAACTAGATATGCTGGGAGTGACTCTATTCAGTAGACACACACTCACTGCAAGAGCCTTCTGTACAATAATAATACTAAACAGCACTGAGCTTCATCAACTCTGTATACACTGAAATATCACTGTCAATCATATAAGGGCAGGGCCTGGATTTATCAAATCTCTGTTCTTTAAAAGTAAAAACCTTCACTTTTACTCACTGACTTAGAGGAATGATTTGACATTTTGAAAAGTACACTTATTTATGCTGCTTATTTATGCTTTCTTGCCGAGAGTTAGTTTGATATCGCACTCATATCGCGTAGTAAATATGAAATAACAAGAAGCTAGTTAGCATAGCTTAGCAACAGGGGGAAACAGCTAGCCTGGCTTTGTCCAAATGTAATAAAATCAACCTACTAGCACCCACAAAGCTTACAAATTAACATATTATTTCTCGTTATTAAATACATACAAAAATCAAACGACATTTAAGAGCTGCTGAGAGGAAGATTTTATCATCTTTGGACAGAACAATGCTAGCTGTTGCCCTGTGTCCAGTCTTTGTGCTAAGCTAAGCTAACATCCTCTGGCTGTAGCTTAATATTTAGTGCACAGACATAAGAGCGGTATCAATCTTTTCATCTAACTCTTCAAAAAGTATTGCTTTAAGCCTGATCTTGTTGTTTTAGATAACTCTAATTTTAGTAAATAATATGTTATCTGAGGCACACACTAGTTTTATCCTTTTATTTATCGCTCCTGCATTATGTTTTTTTAAATAATTAAACAATAAGGCATTTGCTGAGTAAGACCCTGTATCTGATTGGCTGTTCCTGCTCTGAACATGAATGTAATTAATCCCCTGATCACTGGAGAGATTTTCTGAAAAGTGGCTCTCTGTAAATGGGAATAAGTCACTGGTAAATGTGTCTTACTGTTTAGACTCAGCACAGAACTTCTTTTTATCGCCAATTCAGCTTTTTAATTTTGGTAAAGTTTGATAAATACAGGCCCAGATGCGTTAAATGTAGTTAATATTATACATTAGTGATAATCAAATGTAATAATAATATTAATAATAATATATAAACTACAGAGCTGTATTTATAGTCTCTTTTCGTGTTCATTGTCAACAAACACAAGTTTCATAATTTTTAATATCTCTGTATAATTCTTTTAAAAATATCATCATCACAGGGACCAACACAGGAAAGGAGGAAGAAGAAGGGAAATATCAATAGGTCCAATAACTCATGTGGGGAAAGATAAAAAGAGAGAGGAAGGGGACCGGAGGAAAGATTTCATAGAGCGGAAAGTGCTACAATACAGGCAGTAATATTGTCCCTCTCTCTCCTATTGAAAACATTCATTTTCAGTTCTCCCATAACGTCACATGATAGTTCATATTGTAATGTTACAGCTCTTACAAACAACAGCACGCCTGCTGCTCAGAGCTACGCTACATTATGGAAACCATGTCGGGTTGACCCTGACTCATTGTGAAACAGCGTTACAGGAGCTCACAGCTGCACGTCTAGCCGCAATATTTAAGACAAATGGAAACAAACTGAGGATGACATGCAGGGTTATGTTGCCTTATAAGTCTAACGTTGCACTAAAGTTTCATATACAAAGTCTGATTGATTAAATAGCTAAGAGATGTGCAACACAAATAGGCCAGAACACTTCTAAAATACCTGCAAAAACAATATTTGCAAACCTATGATTCAAATCATCTAAACTGTCTCCGTTTCTTGTTTAGACGATAGCTTGTTTGACATTTTGAAAAATACTGTACCACACACTTTTACATTTTAGGAAATGTTCCCACCAACAGCTGGGAGACAAGCTATTTTTGCATGTTAGCTTAAATTTATATTCATCATGCACTATAAGAACAATGAATGTAAGCAGCTGCGTCATCCTCCCACTAAAAAGTGCAAAATCATCGTCGTCGGATATCAAATTTAAGCCAATTTCAAAGTGTCACATAGCTGCATTAAACTTGTGATATACTGTAAATTATAGCAGACACAGTCAATGCATGGGTAGATATTGAATAAATTAATAAATAAGAGATTCCAAATAAATTAACAAACATATAATCCATAAGTTATGTATCATCTCATCCGACTAAAATGTCCACGTAACATACGCACAACCAATCTGAAATAAATACTCTGTTTGGTTACATTAGACACTGTCAGTCCAGTCTCCATTTGGTGTGTTAAATGTCTATTGATCACCCCCTCTAACACTGAATCAGTCTGTCCGAGCGTATCAGCAATAATACTAGTCTGTAAATGAACACGCTTTCAACATGGCACTTTTTTTTGTTGTTTTTAAAGAAGAAAACACGTGTATACTTGTACGTAAGATTAAAATGTGCGTTTAACTATCCTAAAAATAACTCTGCGTGGACCCATTTAGAAGGTTTTGTTGGAATATGTAAAACTGAGACACAGTGACCTATCCTCTCATCTAACTGCAGCATCCGTATGAATTAATCAGTGTCAAATGAATTGTTAATGCAAGGAGCTTTGTTTCCCTCTTGCAGCTCATATCTGAGTGTAAATATTAAGCGGTCGCTGTGCTAACAGCAATACTGGACCTCATTTGACAGCTGCTTGTATTTGGCATTTGAACATCGGCTGTGATTGGTTGTTTTTGGTCATCGGTGTGTGTTTGTTGGCAGCGGGTTAGATCAGAGCTGTGTGTGTGTGTGTGTGTGTGTGTAGCTGTACACAGAGGGCCAGCAATGCGGTAGCAGTTTGTGTGCATGTTCAGTGCTCCTATTTCCTCCAAACGATTGAGAGTAGTTAGCTAGCTAATATATGCCATGATTTCCCATCTGTCTGACGCTGCGTGGAGTTATGGCTCCCAGTCGTCATCGTGGTGCTGCGAGGCGATGATGACTACCACGGTGAGGATGGTGCACAGCACAATGGAGGCGATGCCAACAGCCAGGCTGATGAAGGAGAAGTTGCGCGCCTCGCGGGATGCTATTTCCGCCGTCACCATGTCCCCTCTGGCTATCGCCGTGCGCACCTAAGTGATGCAGGAGGGAGGGGATGGGTGTGTGGGAGAGAGGAGAAATTAGAATAAATGTTATATAACAAGAAGATGCATGAGTGGGAGCAGGAGAGAGTCTAAAACACCATGAATGGATCGATTTCACTGCAGCACAGCCTGAATGTGCAGAAAGAGGCCACTCCGCACAACATTAACACACCATAACAACATATACAGCTCAGACCGGTGGGTCCATGCCTTGTCAGCTCAGCTCAACTCAAAGCCAGCTGAGCAGGCCCAGAGGAAAAAATCCATTCTATCCCGTTGCACCGACAATGGTGCAGTTACGTAATGTGGTCTGTCATGTGCATGTTGGTCAGCATGGCCTGCCGTTATAGAGGCAAACAACAGGCATCATGAGGTCTGAGAGCCACCAGACTGAGCCTTTACATTTGCAGCATCACACTCAATTTAACTTGTATGTTAGAAGGCATCTTGAAAGGTAAAAGAGCAAACTGCGACTTTTAATGCAGAGGTCATATGCAGTAGACGACATTGCTCCAATTTTCAAGCTAATTTTGAGCAGGAAAAGCATTTTGTTACCCACAATATGAATTTTGTTGGAAAAAGCGTTGCATTAACACCATATGCCAGCAAGATCTATGTGATAATGCGTCATCTATATCCATGCTAGCAGCTCTGTGAGGCTTCACTGGTGCTTTGAGCTAATTGCCAATGTCACCATGACAATATGCTCACAATGACGACGCTCTTCATCATGTCCTACATCTTAGTTTAACATGTTAGCATGCTTAGCAAAGCAAGACAAAGCAGACCTGCAACTGAGGCTGATGGGAAGGTGCTTTGTCTCGCAGATGTTTGGACAAAAGCCACGGTTTGAAAAATGAATTTTTGCAGGCACTTAATGAAAAGTGGACGATTATTACAATTCATCCCGAGGGAGACATGAATGTGTGGACCAAATTTTATGGCAATTCATCCAAACGTTGTCGAGACTTTTCACTCAAAAATACAAATTCCACCTCCTGCTGACACAAGAGGAAAAGTCAGGGGAGTCATCATCTGGAGATCCTGAACGTCACCATCTAATCTCAGCAGCTGTTGAGCTATTTCAGTCTGGACTGAACAACTTGCCTTCCTTGCAGCCATGCAACTAGCATGACTAAAAACCATCATCCCCACTTGTAACTACAAGGTCTTAATGTGACTGAAATAAGTGCAATTCATAGTATCTCACTTGTCTGCATACTCTTTATCACAGTGTCTTTCTAAAAGGCAAGTACATTTCTGAAGATAAAGTGATGGGGAAAATGACTTTAGGATGCAATTACATTGCCAAGTCCCCAGTGAAGGCGTCATTATGTTAATACAACTCAAGGATCAAAAGATGTGCCATCAACCTGCACTGCTTTGATGATCGCAATGATGCCTGTCGGCCAGAAGCAGCAGACGGTGGTGAGCACGGCGATGGGCAGGTAGTCGTGTGGCGGTCGACGGTCCATTAGGGTAATGCTGGGTGGCATTTGCATGGGATGAATCTGGCCCGGTGGGATCCCTGGGTGGCCTCCCCCGGCTGGCATATAGGGCTGACCCTGAGCGGAGGAAGAGAAGAAAACAGAGGTTAAGTGCAAGCTTTCTAAAACATTCGAGCTGATGTAGAGCAGCTTACAAAGCACTCTCCACTCAAAAGACACCGGAACAAGGTGACAGTCAAAGAGGACACTTTTACATTTTCATGCATTAAAGAGTCTTGCATGGCTCAGCTTTAGCAGCAGCGAGGCAGGAGATGTCTTAACAAAACGATGATTTATTTGTGAGATTGCAGCTAGCCTGCAAGAGTAGCGCGATGCAGCGCCGATGTGGCTCTTCATAATGTTTTCCTTGCATTAAATTCTCGCCCCTGTATTCTTGCATGCAAGAACGCAGCGACACGAACATAAATTAGACACTGCACTAATTCTAAATATTTATTTTATTAAAAGTCAGCAATGAAGTTCCTAATAATGATCTTGAGCATTGATTCACAATCTGCTTAATCACTGATCAACTCTGTTACCAGCCAGAAAACTGCACACCCAAAGAAACAATGCAGACACAAGTTATTTAATGCAATATAAATGTAGTTTTTATAAAAGCAAATGATATGAGTGATCAGTCAATTCACTGAATATTGTGCTGCATGCTTTTGTATCTGTCTGCACTGACAAAAATAACCAAATAAATGAATAAAATCAACAGAAACCAAGTTAGCTGTGTCAAACATTGCTGCAAACATTTTTATTTTGAACTCTCATCTAACTCTCATCATGAATAATGAGCTGAAAGATGTCTGAAATCGTAAGAGAAGCTCTGGCTGCTGTCAACTTTCATGCCTGTGAGATAAAAGCTTGATCTCTAACAACATGCTAACTTGAACAAATGTATAATTTAGAAGACACAAAATCGAGGGAACACTTCATTTTACAGCTCGGTAATTTTTCTCAGAACTTTCAAATAATTCATGAGATGATTTCCTGGAGAGAATGACTAATGATTAATGGTATATTAATTGTCACAATGCAGATAAAATTATTAAGGCGGTTTCTCCAGAAATCAATCCTTATTACAAACTGAGGAAACAAAACACTGTCTTTATTGTTCCTTTAATTCATCCACAATCACAAGAAACTTCCTAGTAAAATATGAGTAAACTATGTTTCCGGACGGAAAGCATAAGAACTATTATCCGTGTTATGAGGTGGAGAGAATAAATGTGCTGAATTTTGAACAGAGTCTGGTGTAATTCTGCAGCAGCCTGATGCCAGACCTGTGAAATCTTTAAAAAGCACTTTACTTGTCTGTGACTCACCGATGCCATGGGGTAGACAGGAACGTAAGCTGTGCAGGGCTGCAGCTGAAGCGGGTAGCCCGGATGGAGGTATCCTACAGGGGGGTGAGGCAAGGTGCCTCCGGGGGCCTGGGTCTGGACTGTGTAACCCTGCGGGGCCCCCTGGGGTCCCAGCGGGCCGCAGTGGAACTGGGTTTCTTGGAGATATCCCTCTGAGCCTGGGGGAGGAGGCGGAGGAGGGTAGTTGGGTTGGGTGCCCGGTGCAGGCTGCATGTTGGGGTGTTGGGGCACGTTGGGGTCTTGCGGGCCGGGGAGGTACGGAGGAGGCTGCATGGTCTGACGGCCAGAGTCATCGAGACCTGAGAGATGAAGAAGAAGAAGAAGAAGAAGAAGAAGAAGGAGGAGGAGGAGGAGGAAAGATAAGAAAAAAGCAGGTAGGAGAGGAGTCACAAATAGAAAAGCAGAGGAAGAACGATAAAAGAAATGGATGTCAGACTGAGGGCCTGTTATCTAACTCGAGCACCGTTACAGCACATTTGTCGGCGTGTTGAATGTCTTATCTCACTGTTGAGGAGGGAGAAACAATTACAGAGAACACAGCTCCAAAAGCAGCCACAAAGACAGAAAACCTGCTTGGTCTTTGTGCTAATGATGACAGTGATTGACACTTTGACCTCCAAAGAAGAAAGACATTTTTCTCTCCTTCTAATTTCAAAACCAGTGTTTACTGGCTGTCAGAAACGTGCCATTTCTGAGATGAAGAGCCTCCTCTGATGTTCTGTCTGCCTGAAGCGTCCGTCTGCTTTTGGACGTCTGAACATTTCATGCTCACACCTCTGCTCCCTTTGCGTTCGCTTAACGTTGAAAAAGACTTGACGGGGTGTCGTGTTTTCACGGTGGGGAAGCGTCCGAGGGTGCGGTAATCCATTTTGACAGGGACATGAGGGAGAGAGATGGATATAGATGGAGGTGAGGACGGAGGAGTGAGCGTTTGATAGGACAGAGGAGCGAGAGCGGAGCTGCGCGAGCGATGAGGGATGACGACTCCTGCTCGGGGACCGGCTTTACGTAACAGACCCCAAACCCTGTCACAAGCAGGAAGTGGACCAGAAACAGACAGAGGGGAGAGGAGCGAGTGCGAGCGCGAGGGAAGGGACACCTTTAAAAGGTCATGACGAGACGTGACGAGCAGCCTGGCAGAGGGAGAAACATGTCTGTGTTTGTCCATTTAAAAATCTGTCAAGACAGAACTGAGAGAAGAAAAGCTAGAGAGGCGGAGGGTGAAAGCCGGGCTGTAGGTCTGCGGTTCTTTATGTAACTGCCAGAGTTAAATGGAAGGAGGTCTCATTAATAAGTAGCAAAATTAATTCAATAATTAATTTCTCCTCTATTTAATGCTTTTAAGACTAGAACAGCTGGTTTATGCTCAGCTGCACATTTCAGAAGCTTTCACTCACTGTTTTAACATGTGAAGGGGAGTTTTTTCATGGTCAATTCTGAGAATTTGGGCTGTTTCGCCTCCAAAACTTGACTTCTGTCAGACAACAGTGGAAAGAAAACATCCAAAATACACATTTAGGTTTTATCTTCGTTCAGATTTTTGTTCTGGAAATGTAAATCAGAAGATAATTAATTAAAAATGAAAAATTTAAACCTAAATTTCAGAAAACTTGTAATACAAAAAAAAAAAAAATATTGTCACCATGTGAGAAATCAGCTGGGGAAGTTTCCACATTAACTGTTAACTGCTTTCAATGAATTACTAATCAAAGTTGTTGATGATTTCTATCAAATTTCAACACTTTTTAATTTAGTTTATTTCCCAATAAAGACATCAACATTCATCATGTAACTGAATATTCACAAAGCAAATTTAAAATACTGACATTTACCAAAACAAATGAAAACTACTGTGTTTGTTCGCACAGAAACGTAATGCTATACTGTAGCTCTCACCTGAAAGTGACGTAGCCCACATGTTACTACACACACGTGTACTGTGGTGTGATGTAACTAAGTACATTTTTAGGGTACCTGTACTTAACTTCCATCTTATTCAACTTTATACTCCACTCCATTTGTCTGACAGCTTTAGTCACTGTTCAGATTACACCTTTTCATACCCTTCCTTCCAAAATGTGGTCATTTTGAATGTTCAGTGTAAACTGAAGGATTCTCCTTCTTCTTCAACTGAGACTAAAAACTCTGTTGGTTTAGTTGTAAACTGTAGAGATACGCGGTTCTCACTGGACTGCGACGCTGATGTTATAGAATATGATGCATTGCCGCAGATAAAACAAACCAAAAGCATATAAAGCAGCTAAAAAGAGCTCAACCTTAAACAGTGACAGCAGTAAAATACAACATACACGTTAACACAGCAGTGATATTAATCCACAAACACCATGTGTGACACTAAAACACTGACTTTACTGCACAATGACTACTTTACTTTTGATTCTTTAAGAGAATTATGCTGATAACACTTATCTAATTAAGTAAGGCTTGGACTGCAAAAACAGCTCCCTGATTATGGATAATTACATAACAAAGAGCAGTATAAAATATTTAAGTCAAGACACTAGTGCCTGTTTTTAGCGATACGAGGGCCCTTTGTGGGATAGTTAGAATTAATCCTGCTGGTGTCATGACTTTGAAATAATATCTAAAGTTTATTATCATATATTTTTAAGACTGAGCACTGCTGAATTTACATGGACCAATGTCCCTCTCAGTGTGTTTGCAAGGTGTGATTTCCCTGTAGAGCCTCACCTGCTGCACCCTCACTGATAACATCGCAGGTCTCTGGATCATGGGCCACACAGCGAACGAACAAGTGTCACATTTACAGCCCAGACTGCAGCCTCCCTTTACAGCATCAGAGGCAACTTCATGCGTTTCATGGTGACCTTTATTCCTTGATGTGCTCACTGTACAGCTGCGGCTCTCCGGGGCT
The DNA here is from genome assembly GCF_039877785.1 of Chaetodon trifascialis. Taxonomy (NCBI): domain Eukaryota; kingdom Metazoa; phylum Chordata; class Actinopteri; order Chaetodontiformes; family Chaetodontidae; genus Chaetodon; species Chaetodon trifascialis. The sequence continues at coordinate 7,121,447 of NC_092072.1, read as the reverse complement.
TTGAGCTCCAGCAGTATTTCAGCAGTATTAGTATTAGTACTGTATTAGTATCAGTATTTAACATCCCAAAAGAATGGAGGAAAAAGCCGGAAAGACGAGACAAAAGGTCTTTTTTTTTGTGCACCAGACGTTGAGGATTATTAATTAAGGCTGTTAACACGCGCGCAAGTGCAGCCGTGCACGCGCAAAGGACACCCACACTGATGTCTATAGTCAGGAGAGATGCACGTAGGCCTGTGCGTAATGATGATAATGAGGCACACAGAGGAGAGGAAAAATAACTGTGACTCCAGCAGAGAATAAAGCACATTCATGTACGAGTAACACAGGAAGTCTTCGTTTTTAAGCACATGCTAATTAGAATCCTGACAAAAGATAAAATAAAAATAGAATCACATAAAGTCTGATAGCGTCGCTTTAAACTCTCTATTGAGCACCATGGCTATAACGTGAGGCCCTGTGGTGCCCCCCCCCCCCCCCCAGGCTGCACCCACACAGCGGTGCATCATCCTATAGAAGCAGCGCCGTGCAGCTCAGCAGCGGATGGAGATGCAGATGACAGAAAAAAAAAAGATCTCATCAGCCTGATATGTACCCGCGGATCAAGCAGACCTTCAAAAATAACCAAACTGTCACACCTCTGCGGGGGGGGGGGGCTGACAAGTGGCTCAGTGAGGCTGCCAGTTAACACATTTAACACAATTAAAAACAGCTCACCGTGTTTTTCCGACGACATGTTTCCCGATCTTCCGTCCTCCTTTGATCGGATGTATTTGAACTGGTGGTGCTGGGGGTGGGGGGGTGGGGGGAATCGCTCCTTTCGTGCGCGATGATGCGGACTTTTACTCCAAACGTGTGCAACCCATCCTCAAGATGTCTTCATCTTTCAATACACCCACTGACAATAACTTCAGCTGTTTTATTATTAAAAAGTGGAGGCAGCTCACCGCCAGCGCGCAGCTCTGTGCAGCAGTCCTCCCCTCCTCTGCCTCTCTGTGTGGCTGGATGTCTAATAAGGTTTCTCCACTAACGCGTCACTGTACATTGAATTAATCAGACACAAAGCTATCGTTGTCTTAAAGCGACAGCCCGGACTGGGGGACCGCTCACGCACCGCGCTGGAACATCCCATCACAGCCCAACAAAGAGCCACGCATGTCTTTCCTTGCGTGACGTTTCACCACCTCAGCTTTCCCTCTCACGCACGCTGTCCTCACATGATATTTCCTTTTTTTTCTATTCCCATGAGGAGTTTGTTACCAGGATGTGAGAAAGCCTGGAGAATCGACTGTTTATGATACACACAGAAAATGATTTGAATTCCTGCAAACATCAGAAAAAAAGGACACTGCATCATGTTTCTGGGATACAGATTTTATTACTGTACAATAAATTACAGATCTCATGCTCACTCCTGCTCAGTTTGGTCTGTTGGTTAAAATAATTCCCGTCTTCCTGATCAGGAATTTTCGTGTAAACAGCAACATGTTTTGTAGGCACATACAGCGTCTCTTCACCTCCCCCATACATCTCCGTCTCTCTCACACCTTTCACACAAAGAAAACACTTGGCTGCAGGCATCGTTCGCCCTCCACCTCTCAGTGGGTGTAGAGGGAGGCGGTGAAGACAATGTCCCTGCGGATGGCCAGCGAGGCCTTCTCCATTTTGCTCCCCAGCACGGAGTCTCCCACGATGCGGGCGGCCTGCCGCACCTCCTTCAGCACCTCGTCCAGGCGCTGGATGCAGCGCACCACCGTGCCCTCCTGGACGTCCGTCAGCTGGGCGATCTCTGCGAACGGCTGCGATGGGACGGCAGGAGCGAGACAGAGGAGGGATGGGGCGAGATGTGACATGGTGAGGAGGTGGATGAAGCAACCCAAGCGGGTACAGTAAGCACAGTAGCACACGTTCAGAGAGAAACACACAGTAATGAAACCATTTAAGATAACAATAAATTCATAATTAGATTCTGCACAAGCTGTGAGATCCATACGGGACGATAAATGACGACTGTGTGACAGCGAAGAGATACACAGACGTCCTGTGGCTCCAGATAAACCTGACAGGACTCGAGAGGATTCACAGAAAGGGAAAAAGACAAATGATGCACCCGCTACTCAAAACAATGGGCTTCATGCTGAATTCATCCTTTAGTGGCAACTACGAGTGATTTAAGGGAATCTCCATCCATCCATACCCAACTATCCCTTTCAGGGTTGCGGGGGGACTGGAGCCTATCCCAGCTGTCATTGGGCGAAAGGTGGGGTACACCCTGAACCGGTCGCCAGCCCATCGCAGGGCAACATATTCAGACAACCATTCACGCTCACACTCACACCTAAGGACAATTTAGAGTCACCAATTAACCTAATGAGCATGTTTTTGGTCTGTGGGAGGAAGCCGGAGTGCCCGGAGAGAACCCACGCATGCACGGGAAGAACATGCAAACTTCACACAGAAAGGCCCCGCCTGACCCGGGGATCAACCCGGCGACCTTCTTGCTGTGAGGCACGTGCACTACCTGCTGCGTCACCGTGCCGCTGATTTAAGGGAATCTGTGGCATTCAAAAATTTTGTCTTCAGTACAATGTGGTTTGCCTTTTCTTCACAAGGGAAAAACTTGCTAAATGTAAGGATCTCAAGGTTAAACATAGTACAGATAATACAGAGTTCCCCTTTAACATGATTTTTTCTCATTTGGATACAGACTGCATGTTAATCCCGGGCTCAGAATCAACAGTATGAGAGTTAAAGCTCACCATGCCTCGGGCCCAGCAGTACACCACTTCCGTCAGGCCAAACTTGAACTGGCTAACAAACTCCTCAGCTGTCTGTGGTATCCCACAATCCCTCTGCAGCTCTCCGATACGCTGGGCCACTGACAGCACCCGATTGATGCCCTGAAAGAAAAAGAGAGAGATGTGCATGAGCAGAGGGGAAAGAGTAAGTTAAGCGTGAAAAGCAGAGATTTTAGTTTTACAAGCAGCCCTTAAATGCATCGCTCTTTGCCCTCTTGGTGTTAACATTGAGGCCTTGTCATTTACGTCCAAGAAATCTGTTTCACGGACCGTAGCCTGGCTTGTCTGCTCTCCTGTCGCAGGTCTACAGAGCTCAGGTCATCACTAATTCAGGCGCTCATAAAGCACTTTGGTGTATCGGGGGCAGATCAGAGCACACACGGACATAAAGAGGAGTATTTGACAGAGACAGCCATGAGAGTGAATTAATGAGTGAGTGAGAGACTGGGGGGAGTCAGGTGATGTGCCCTTGTCGTCCTTTCTGCAGGGCGAGGATGTTACGCATCAGATCTGCACAAGAACAATGTAATATAATGTGAGTGAGTGAGTCACCCACGGAGGAGGCAAAGTCTGTACAGGATGTCAGCGCACGCACGCCCACTGTCGCTTTAATATCGGAGCTTTTCATGAGATGTAAGCCAGAATAAACCTCCTCGAAAAAAAGAAACTTCCTCCTTACCTCCTGCAGCGTGTTGGTAATGTGCGGCTCCACCTGCGTGTTCTGTGTGAAGACCAAGCAGGACAGCAGGGCGGCGCTCTCCTCAGGCGCCAGCGGGCTCAGGACGTTCTCGAACAGCAGCTCGGTCAGCAGCAGCTCGTGGCTGCTGATCTGACAAGCCACGCGGCCTTTCAGCTGCACCGCGCCGCCAGCATCAACGTACTGGAGGGACTGGAGCACCTGAGACAGACCAGCAGTGACTCAGTTTAAATCCCTAACATTCTTATAATCCTAGAAATCCTAGAAGTTAGCTCTTAGCCATGCTGGCAGGCTCTGGTGATGGTTGGCCCACCACCTCTAGACTGAAATATCATATAATCCAAATAATATTCAGCAAATGTTTTTTAAACACATTCATGTCCCTTTTAGAGTGAACTGTAATAATTTCAGGGAAGCCTTCACTCTTCATGTAGCGCCATCATCAGGTCAAATTAGCCCAATACGTTGATCAAATACCTGCAAAACTAATGACATCCCCATCATACTCAACTGTACTGTGCTATTAAATATGCTAACATTCTAGATTATGATGGCAAACATTATACCTGCTAAATGTTAGCATAGCTGCTAGCATAGCTTTACACTCTTAGTTTTGTTTGCAAACATATTAACTGAACATGCAAACTTCTTTAATCTCCAGCAGCTCCTACTGAAAAATTTAATCGATAATTGGCTGTTTGATCCATCGATCAACGAAAAATTCATTGACGACAATTTTGAAAATCGACTGTTAATTTAAGTCATTTGTCAAGCAAAAATGCAAAATATTCACAAGTTCCAGCTTGTCAAATGTGAGGATTTGCTACGGGCCGAAATGTAAATGTGAATCCTCTAAAACAGAACTAAAATGAGTATTAGCCGTCTCAGAGATAATGACTCAGGTCAGAGATTTCACTTCAAATAAATGAATCTGACTCTGCAGGACTGAAGTGACCTTATTCTGAAAAATAAACTCGCCCTGACAGACACGGGTCAGGACAGCGAGTCAAACGTCGGATCCAAACCTTGATCCTCTGGTGGTACTCAGGCAGCAGAGACAGGGACTGGTCCGACACCAGGAACAGCAGCCTGTCCAGCTCCTCCTGCACACTCATCCTCTCCTTAACCCGAGCAAACTGAAACACACGCACACATGCACACACACATGCACACCCAGTGGTTACTTGAGTATACAACAGCAGAACTGCAGTACTTGACCTGATTTCAGCATAACAAAAAAACAAAAACACACAACATTGTGACAGAGAGGAAAACGCTGCCTGTCGTACTCTCACTGACAGCACAGAGGACTGTCTCTCTGAATCTGTTACGTAAACCCACCGAGGCCAATTACTGTACATTAACAGCTTGCATTGCAGAGCAAACACTGCTTTATAACACCCACAATGCCGCATAAAGACACAAGGAAGCGTGAATCTACATTGATAATGCAAGTAAGAGCTTGTTATCTTGCAAAGCAGTGACAGCGCTTGCGTGCGTGCATGAGACGGCTTGAATGACACGCTGCGCCCGTGAGACAGCGATGAGCTGCAGCTATGAGCCTATACGGGTAATTATAGAAACAGCCGGCTCCGATTTGCGCATCTTATCTCCTCCAAGGCTGCCAGGAAGACAGGATACACAACACAAAAGCAGAAATCTTGATGCTATTATCGTGAAACTCGAGGAGGAATGATGGAGGGATAAAAGGAAGCTGATGCTGGAATGAAAAGAAAGAAATGAGAGGAGGCATCAAAGGGGGCCAATTGCAAAGTAAGTGTCTTATGTAAGGGTACGATGCTAATTAGCTGCATAAATATGCAATTGCTGCACAAAAGAATTTGATGTCTTTATTAACAAACAGTCAAATAAAACACTTGCCTCATCATCCATCTGCATCAACTCAGAAATATAAATAACTCCCACAAAGAACTTAAGGAGAGCGCTCTCTTCAAGGACTGCCTCAGTGATTAAACACATCAACCAACAACACACACACAGACACACAGACACACAGACACACAGACACACAGACACACAGACACACACACACACACAAATACACAAATACACACACACACACACACACACACACACACCTGCTCTGCGAACGTGGGCGAGTGGATGCAGTTGAACTCTCTCAGGCTGTCTTGCAGCACGCGCAGCCTCATGGAGTCCTCCACCACGTCCACGCTCTTCAGCTGGAGGTCGTTCACGGGGTCCAGGTTCGGTATGCCGCCGGGGCTGGCCTCAGCCAACCGCAGGAGCTCCTGGGTCGCTGTGGAGATGGCTTGGCCGGGAGGGTCGTGCCTGAAGGGCCAGAGGGGGGAAGGAGACAAAGGGAAAGAGGAGAGCAAGGGAGATTTTTGTGTAATGATCAGAGAGGCTGCTTTCAGTAATCCAAAGTTTCCACGCACATGGTAATGTCACTGCAGCAACTATCGGAGGACATTTAAGCAGCCAAACTAAAATCTGTGGTTCTACTTTTGACAGGACAGAGGACACTCTCCAGAGGACACAGATTTAAACTTTCAGCTTCTGACATAAATGTTGTTAGACAGCTCTGATGGAGCTCAGGATTTATCTGGATGATGGCTGCTTTACTCCAGCAATTTAAATAATCAATGAAGATTCGCTGCTGTGCCTCGTGTGTGAATGAGCACGGGGTCTCTCTTCATGGGGAGATGAAAAACGAGGCTAAAACCATGCACAAACAAAGAAAATTTATTTATGTTTTCCTCCTTGATGTATTACTTCACCCACCTCCAACCCATCCAGTATTAACATATAGGTTCCATAGCGCCACCAGTGGTCAAAAACCCCACAGGGCACCTTTAAATTTAGCTTCTCAAATATGCAGCAGAGCAACAGAACTGCAAATGTTAAATTTGTTTTTTGGGACAAAATTATGGGGTCCTGAGAACACATAACACAGTGCGAGGTCCAGCCTTTACAGGTTAGAGAGGCAACAATTAGGACCCGCTCCATAACCATCATCCAAGCTGACTCACACACACCTGAATCGCGGCTGTTGCCTCTTGTTGTAGTTGTCGATGATCCTGTCTGGAATCACTTTGAGGGTTTTCAGTGTGATGGCTGAGATGTCCTGAAGCTTCAACTTCTGCACCGTGTGGCTGCAAGGGCCTGACGAAAACACAGAAATCGGTGAAATGTAAATGTTTGTGGGTGGTTTTAGTGAATGTGTACAAATAATGAGAAAAAGTATGTGAGTGTTTGTGTCAGCATCAGTCTGTTTGTCCGCTTTTCCATCAACAAACCTTCCGGTATGAAGAGAGCTGTGTTGTAGAGGTGAGGGAAAGCGTCACTGCTGTTGCCTTTTCCCTCCCCTTCCTCGTTGCCCTTCTCACAGATGATGAGAGATGTGAAGGTGCGGTTCACCGAGTCATTGGACACCTGCCGTGGAGAGAAGACAGGGGTAGGAACAAGCGCTGTCGCCTCAAAGCCCCTGGGCTCGAACCCAACCTGGCCTTTCTGCGTGGAGTTTGCATGTTTGCTCCATGTGTTTGTCCGGTTTCGCTCTCTGAGGCTGCGTTGGATCCTGATCTGGCTATGTTGTGCAAGGCTAGCTGCCTGCTAGCTGAGCTAACGGCGGCTAGTAGCTACAGCCAAAGATGGCAACAGAAAGGAGTACAATGAGCAGCAGTTAGAGGTTACTCTGGTACTCTGGCCCTTATTTGTTTGGTCTGACCTTCAACAGGTTGCCAGTTAGTACATATTGCACCCTTAAGTATTGTTTTATTGGTATTCATGCAGCCACTGTGAGCCCAGTTTCCCCGCTGAGTCTTTATGTCTTCATCTGCTGCTACTGTTCCAACACACACACACACAAACACACTCCTCGTCAAACACACTACCTGTAGGATGACTCCCAGGGCGTTGAGATGCTGTTTGTTGTTCACCACCACCACTCGGCCCACAGACAGAGCTTTCAGCCCGTTGACAGACTCCAGGATAGCACGCTGAAACCGGAGACAGCAGGGAGGAAATGCTGCAGGATCAAAGCGGGATGAGTTTGATCTTCGCTGTGTGTGTGTGTGTGTGTGCGTTTTATACCTGGAGGGCCTCGGTGGTGGTTCGCAGCTCCGTCATGGTGTGGTAGTAAGGCAACAGGTCGGACAGCTGGCCCTCTGTGTCCAGAGGAGGCAGAGAGGACAGCGTCTGCCTCAGCTGGCCGATCCTCTTCTCGTGGGCCTACAGCAGGAGGAAGAGGAGGAGAGGAAATGGGGAGATTTTATGACACATCTGACTGAGGGAGGATGTGAGAGAGAAGACTGAGGACATTTCAGAGGAACAAATGTGAAAAAAGCTGTATGTATGTATGTATACCTTACCTGAGTGTCCCTGTGGTTCTCAGAAAAGCTCCTCCTCATCATGTCGGTCACACGGAGGGCTTCGACTCGCAGCAGGTTGAGGATCATAGTGTAGGTGAGTCTGAACTGGGACTGGAGGATGGTCGGTTTACCCTGAGCCAGACCGAGAGGAGGATCATTGAGAGGAAAGTCAGGGCAAAACTAAGACTTGGCTATATTATATCATTTTTCTGGGATTTACCCACAAAAAGAAAACTATATTGAACATCAACCAGACTTCATTTATTTTTCAGGTACTTTTCTTGCTGGTGTGTAATGTGTGCATAATCAAAGGCTAAACAAAATTCCCTTTATATTCAATGCAATGTAAACATTCCTCTAAAATGAAAGCGCAGCAGAAAACCCAACCTACACATCTGCACAGTTTGTACGTTTAGTCGGGAGGATAAAGATCCTGCCAGAGATAAAGTTGAAGAGAACATTGAAATCCAAACAGTCCTCTCCAAACTGGCACAGAGGGAAAGCAAATTAAAATAACCCACTCAACTGTGTAATTAAATGTTAAATGAATAACCCAGCAACACCTTCCTTGAAGCACGGCCAAAACAAACAGGAGGCTGAGCTCTGCTTTCAGAGATTATACAGATTTTGCAACGTTGACCAGAAACCTGCAGAAGCAGATTTAGCGCCACGCTAACTGAAATATATGTACACCCATGTGGCAAGCATTGAAACATGGAGGGCCTCACCAGCATCATGACATGCAGGTCTGCCATCTCGTGCACTCCGGCTTTACACAGAATGATGACGGTGCCGGTGGCGTCCAGGCCTCTCCTGCCTGCTCTGCCCGCCATCTGAATGTACTCACCTGAGGGTACCGTTCAAAACATAAAAGAGATCTGAAAATACTGCTGTTTTCTTCAACTGCAGTTCACCGTCGGAGATGAAAGAGCATAATAAAAGCCGCCTCAGATGAAAGAGACGCGGAGAAGAGACGGAGAGCGCCGAACCTGGCAGCAGATTTCTGAAGCCGGTCCCGTCGTGTTTCCTGATGCTGTCGAACACCACGGTCCTGGCAGGCATGTTCACTCCCATGGCAAACGTCTCAGTGGCGAACAGCACCTGGGAGATGAAGGGAAGATGCAGGAGTTTTGTTTAAACCATCTTAAAAACTGCTGGTATTTGACATCTTCTCTCCTCTGACTCACCTTCACGAGACCTCGAGAGAAGAGCATCTCGGTGACCTCCTTCAGGATTGGCAGGATCCCGCTATGATGGACTGCTATTCCCCTCTTCAGCAGGTCCCTCATGAGCAAGATCTAAACACGGCATTTTTAAGATGATTAAAAAGATGATAAAAAATGTGAGAGTGAACCAAAACAGTTAAAGGTGCATGTCAGAAAACCAAAACAATGAGCTGAAGGAGACTGAAATGCCACATGAGCAACACCTTTCACATTACACGCAGTAATTTAATCCATTTATACTACAAATTATTGATTAGTGCAGCTTTAAACCACAGTTTGCACTCTGGCGGCACACGCAGGTCCAGGTTGGTAAAGACTTTGTGATCAATACATAGTACCTCAGGCTGTCTTTCTCTAATAAAACCCTGAGGGGAGAAACCTGACAGGCTGAGCTGACCGTTCTGTACCTGAGGAAGCTGTCGGTCTCCTCCTCGGAGGCGGCTCAGGCTCTTCTGGAAGAATGAGTGGATCTCGGCCTTCTCTACGGAGGTGGTCATGTCCATGGAGTCCAGCGAGCGGGCGTTCTCGTCGCAGCGCGTCCGAGAGAAGGTGAACGCAACCACCGGCGTCTGCTGCCGCTGGGACAGGTAGTGCAGCAGAGTGAGCCACACCGCTCGGTCCTGGGGGAACACGGAGCATGAGGATGCTGTTAGAGCAAAGCCAAAAAGGCGGTGAGGTGACAGAGGGGGAAGGGAGGGAATCACCTGACTAGCTGTGGTGTTGTGAGTATGTTTCGTGCCAAATGACTGGGCGTGCTTGCTGGTGCGCTCCTTCTTGGCATCAACAGCTGCATAGTACCTGAACAACAAACTTCCTTTATGAGCAACCACTTCAATATCTTTCTTTGTGACTAAAATAACAACCATGTGCAGAAGCACCGCGCTGCTGCACAGGAGACAAAAGCTGTACCCTTTAGTGAGGAAGTTTCCCGCTGCATCCACCAGCAGGAACATCTCTTTCTGAGTCTTGGTGCTGTTTCCTGTGTACAGATGATGCTCCAAAGGCACAGGTCTCTTCATTGTGCTGATCACGTAAATGTGCCTCTTCTTTATACGACTAGGAATAAAAAATTGATGGGGGAGAGTGGGAAAAGATACTAAAAATGCAATAAATATTAAATGCTATTTTGTCAAACGCTACCACAAGAGGCTCTCTAATATTCAGCCGATGTGGCGCACCTACCCGATCCACTCGCTGAACTCCAGAGCGTTTGGCACCGTGGCGCTAAGCAGAATGATACTGACGTGATCGGGAAGCATAATCAAAACCTCCTCCCACACAACCCCTCTCTGAGGAAAAACAAAGGGATGGCAGAGGAGAGGGAAGCCGTTAATCTCGACTTCCAGCAGTCAATTAGCCAAATGAAAGACACAGAAAGCAGCTCCGGACCTCGGCGTCGTTGATGTAGTGGACCTCGTCAAAGATCACCCACTCCAAGTCTCTGATGACCTCTGACCCGTTGTAAAGCATGGACCTGAAAGAGCGCAAGAGCGAGACATCTGAGAGCTCTTTCTTTTTCATCAAAAACATGAATTTAGCATTCACTACATACAGCTCAAGTACCTGAGGATCTCAGTGGTCATGATGAGACATGAGGATTCAGGACTGATCTGGACGTCGCCCGTCAGGAGTCCAACGTCTCCAAAGGTGTTCTTAAAGTCTCTGAACTTCTGATTGGACAAGGCTTTGATAGGAGAGGTGTAGATGGTCCTGTCCAAACACCAGATTAGAGAGAGAGAGAAAGAGAGAGTCAGAACATGATATGCACATGCAGAAAATAAACACAGAAGACGAAGAAAACAACAGGCTACATTCCTCATGTGTATCTATGTAGAAAATGGCTTGAAGAGACATCTGAGGCACTTCAGGGTGATGGACATGCAGCACAGACATGATTTTAATGAGCTGAGGTTGTTCACGCCTTCATCAGACCTTGAAAGAAAACAAGCTGTTGCAAAAGTTGAAGATGTCTCGAGCGTTGAAGCGCACTTCCCCTGCAGGTGTGGGCACACGGGCCTCACATCATATCTCTAATTAGTCCATTTTCATGGTTTTTGACATGTCGGATGATTGCCTGCTCCTCTGTGACTTCAGAAAATCCCCAAAGATCTTTAAATCCCTTTCAAAACAAACTGGATTATGCTAAAAAATGCTTTGCCCTCACCCCTAAATGACTCAACCACAATACCCTGAGATATCCAAAAATCCTCATGAGCTACGTGGACACACATTCACTTCAGTCCTTTAAATAAACCACGCTGATCTTAAAGAGCAGTGCAACACCCCCTGAAAATCAACAAACTTCTCACTGCGCTGCCGTGATGCAGACGTGTACTCAAGGGTGTGTCAGTACACTGTGACATCACTATGGGGCGTGGTTACAGGTGCCACAGCACCCCCCAACACTGCAGCAGATACATACAAATATAAAAAAGCTCATTTTAACCAGGATTGCCTGATGCTAAACCCACGCAAAAAGTCTACACAGACTTTAATTTTATTGACTGACACTCAGTTAAACATCGTGTTGCGATAGTAACCCTGCTGGCAGAGTGCCGCGGACATTTCTCTGACATCTGTGAGCAAGCAAATACTGGCAGACATCTTTTATCTCTAACTGTCCTTGTTGTAGTTTTACCTGTGGGCTTTTATCATAAGTGCTGATGTCAGACTCTGATTCCAAAAAACTGTATTGTTCTGTATTAATTGATTTTTGCAACATCTCCCTTGACTGTGTCCTCTCATCTTAGGTTCTCACTGAATTAGTTGTGTTTTATCACAGTTGCCTCCAGTTAAAACCTCAAAAGTCAGCCTGGAAGTGCGTTTAGCCTGCTGCACCTGGACACATAGCGAGGGCCAAGGAAATTGATTTGTACCAACAATTACGCACCTTGTCATGTGCTTCTGGGAGAGGGCGATGGCGTATTCGGCCACCACTGTTTTGCCAGCTGATGTGTGTGCGGCTACAAACACGGAGTCGTGAGCCTCCAGTCGCAGCACAGCCTGTTTCTGGAAAACATCCAGATCAAACGGCCACTGGAGCAGAGGAGGGCAGACACACAGATCAGTTATCACAGGATGCTCAGCCAATGAGCAACGTGATTTTCATAAGATGATTCATCATACAGAGAAACACAGAGGCAGCAAATAAACAGGGAGGGAAGTGTGACATTTTGAAGACTGCATATATACAAAGGCACAGACACTATATCATATTTTTGGATGATTGCTAGATTACCCACCTTGAAAGCTGGGTTGGGGATGCGTTTATAGAAGTCATCACAGGGCGAAGTTACGTTGACAGGGATGGCCCATTTCTTATTTTCTTCTGGGTTCTCGTTTGTCTTTGTTTTCCCGTCTTTTCCTTTCCCTGGGGGAGACGAGGATGACACAGCATCCTGAGGAAAGAGGAGGAGAACCAGATTTCAGCGCAGTTAACGTTTAGCCAGAGGCACAGTTGGAGTTTGGGTTGTGTCTATTAAAGTATTACTGCAGTTTGAAAAAGGAAGGACTGCGTTACATTGTGAATGATGCCTGCAGTGAATCTCATCACGCAAACATCCAAGAATCAACATCAAGCGGACACATCCTGATAAATTAGATTTTCTTAAGGCAACTACAAGGAACTTTTACGTTGTGTTGATATTGGCGACCCCTGTGGACAAAAGTGGTAGTGTTTCCAACGCCACATGTAAACATCCTGATCTTGCTAAAGTCGTCAGTATTATATTAAGCCTGTTTTATAAGCAGTTAAAAACTCCTTGTTGTCTCTGCCCTCAGTCTGTACGCTCAAGCTAAAATTTGTCAATCTGTAAACTGCAAATATCTTTACGTTGAGATTTATCCACACAGTTTCCAGCCTATAATCTGTTTTATCTTCAGTGTTTTTATGGAAAATATTTTCATCTTTCTTTGGTGCATTTATGACTAATATGTCACCTTTACAGTCTCAACAGTCTGCGATGACATGCAGTTAATCACAGCTATTAATCCTCCATGTATCCACATCTCATTTCAAAACTGTTCAATTTAAGTAATATAACACATAACTGAACTGTAATTTCCCTCCACTTCTACAGTGACAACAAAACCAAGCAAACAAACTGCAGTACCTTGATGCCCAGGTCTTCAAGGCTGTTTGTTCTGGGGAGCTTGGGAGCTTCTTCCCTTCCTTTGCCTTCCTCTTTCTCCTCTTCCTCAGGTTGCCACTCAGTGATGTCATCCAGCGTGGACAGGAGGGACATGAGGTTGACCTCTGCCTTTGCCACTTTGGCATCTTCAGGATACAAAAGGAGAAAATTATTTAAAAACATATCATTCAACTCCTGCAGGATGTCTTGAATTGGAAAGGATGATATCTAACCGTTGTCAGTGAAGTCCATCCCGGCTTTGAGTCCAGGTGGGACTCTAAGTAACTCTATGAGGAAAAAAATGAGAAATTAAACCACGAAGAGTTGAAATAACAGCAGAAGTCTAACCATTTTTTTTACACTGCAGGTCAAAATTTAAAAATCACCTTTCTCAAAGTCTACATCCTCCTCCAGCTCTGACTTCTTCTTGATTTGGTCCAGACTGAGCTCCTCCATTCCTCCTGTGAACAAATATTTCAGATACATTTATCATTTGCAAACATCTCAACTAAAGGAAGACTTTGTAAGTTATGGAGGAAAAAATCTTTGACTCAAACGGAGCTCACCTGGGAGGAAGGGGTAGTTGGTGTTGCTTCCTCTAAGGCTCTCTGAAGGAGGTCCGGGCTGGCGCTGAAAGGAAAGCGAGTTCTTTGCAGACAGGCCAGTGTTCTCCAGTAACACCTGAAGGTCGATTTAAGACAAAAACAGACCAAGAAGTATCTGAATTAATCTTCAGTTTGTTTAATGTGACACCACAGGTGCTTCAGTATTCTGATTGAAAAAGTAAGTTCACATATTGGAATTCATTTTTAAGAAAAGCAAACACATTTGAGAAGCTGGAACGAGAAAGCTTCTGTAATTTTTACTTCATAAATGACTAAAATGATTAATCAATTATCAGAAGTGTTGCTGTTTGTGGGCTACCTCTGTGAAGTCCAGCAGCATCCCTGTGGTTGGATCTCTGACCACAGAGAGACCAGAGTGAAGCGCAGACGGAGTGCAGTTGAGGAGAGAGTTGACATTAACTTCTCTCTGCGTCACTCTGGTGAAGACGACAAAACAACGGTTTCAACTTCTTCTGATATAAAAGAAATCCTATGTAACATGTTAAAAAGTCAGGCACAATGTCTGATTTAACGTAATTCTCATAATGTGATGAAAATCTTAACTTTATCTGCTCAGGATTGGTCACTGTTACTGTTGTTTGAACATGGCGCATATTCTCAAACTACTGTTTATTTTTCAACTAGCAATAATAAGATTGTTTACAGGAACACGTACTTGAGAAACTTCTGGAAGGCAAAGTCTGTGTCGTGTATAGGAAGCCAGGAAGGGTCCTGTAAAAACTGTTTCTCCACTTCTGTCTCCAGGCTCAGGCTGGTGGGTGGAAGCCCATGGGGGAGCTGAGGAGGGAAACATAAGATCAGATCAGATCATCTGAGCCAGCAGAGGCGTACCATGCAACTATTAAATCCCACATCACACATTAATTCCCCTTGATTGTCAACTATCTGCTATCTATTTACCTACAAATGTCACAAAAATAATACAACTCAAACTGAAATAAGACATTTGTGAACAACAAATGCATATCTGGAGAGATGTTACAGTCATTTTATAACATGCAAACACATTTATTTATAATCACAAGTGTAGTCACATATTGGTTATTTAATAACAGCAATAATCATATAAGTAATGTACAGTTTTGACCCACAGACTGTAGGTGGAAGAAGTATTCAGATGCTTTACTTAAGTAAAACAATGCAACAAGGTGAAAAATACTTCATTACAAGTAAAAGTCCAGCACTGAAAAAACTTATGTAAGTAAACATACAGAAGCATTATCAAAGTAGTTGCTAAGCTGAAAAAAAGTCCTCTGTGAATGCTGTTATATTGTTGGATCATTAATGCAGATGTTTTAATGTGTAATCAGCATTTTAACATTGTTGGTCACAACACTGCAATGTTGGCTACGTTGCATAATGTTGGATAGTTGAATATATATAAAAATGATTTTATGAGCTTATCATATGTTTTGGAAGAGTAAGTACAGCTTTCAGATAAATGTAGTAAAAAGCACCATATTTCCACCTGACATGTAGTTGAGTAAAAGTATACAGCAGCATAAGTATGTGCATCTAAGGTATGCTTAAGTGCAGTACAGGGGTAAATGTACACAGTCATCCTGCGCTATACTGACCGTGCTCTGTGGGGGTAAAGGCTGGCCAGGGAGGGGATGTGTGATGAGCTCAAACCTGCCAGAGCATCCCATCTCCAGCAGGGACAGCGGCAGGTCCATGGGGCCCGCGGGGGGCACATCTGCAGAGATGAAGGAGAGACAACAATAGACACAAAGAGAATGCATGGACTAAAGAAACACATTAAGTCCAACTGCTAGTCCACATGCATGCAGGGCGCAGCCAGGAAGATGCGCCCTATATGAACGCTACTGCGAACATAACACTTGAACTGTCTGTATGTGTTCAAGAAAGAGTATATAGACATTTTACAGCCACTGGTTAATTAGATAAATATTAAAGCTGTAACGCCCGAGGCTGCAGAGTGGAGCACTGATTGACAGCAAGGTGGCTAACTTACACTGTTAGCCACATCATCACACAAGCTAAAAAACGCGAGGCATGTTAGCAGGACGAAACGCGTTTAAATTACACATGTCTAACATGATCTGACATTTAATAAGTCACAACTTACTTATTCTGTCCATGTCCCCACCAGCAAGAGGAAGCTAAAAGTTGCCACTAACTAGTAGTTACTGATGTCGCCTCGGAAGTTGCCAAAGCGGAAGTGGCTACTAATCGAGTCTACAAATAAATAAATAACTAAAAACGAAAGTGCAAACGTGTTATCAATTTTCACAAAGCTGTCTGCAATATACAGCCAGCTGTTATATTCCGGACGGATATCGTTTTGTGTGCTTTGCTGTTTTTTGATAACAGTTTTATTACAAGAAAAAAAAAAGAGAAAACGTCACCAAAAGCCTACGTCATATTTACGCGTCGGTGTGGCTGTTGAATTAGGTGAACGCCACCGTTTGAATTGGTAAGTGAAATGATGTTCTATAAAAGCTAGTAACTGCTATATTAAGTCGTTTTAAAGGTATCATATATGTTTAATTACTCGGGCAGGCGTGTAGTTTACTTTTTAGCGTGGTCTGAAATTATCTACATTTGTATTATCTGGGAAAAGAAGTCTTGTTTTGGTTAGCTAGCCACATCATTAGCTTACCTAGGCTAGCCGCGGTGAACGGGTTGAATATACTTGTGTTACTACAGCTGTATTTTTACCATCTGTTAATGTAGCTGTGTGTCTTGTAGCTGTTGCAGTCATGGTGGTGTTTCCAAGTTCACTGACGGAGGAAGAGGAGGCTCTGCAAAAGAAATATGCTAAACTCAAGAAAAAGGTAAGTAGCTGGACACTTGTGTGATGTAAGATTGTGAAAAGTAAGATTCTAGCATTTTAAATAAACACGTGAGTGTTTGACAATATCACACTTGTTTCAGTGGCAAATAATGAATTTATTCCCTGGTTATGGATAGTGTAACTGAGGAGGGCCACATTGAAATTTGTCTTGTTTTTATTATTATTTTAGCATTAAACTTTTGTTCACTGCCTTTTCAGAAAAAGGCGCTGCTTGCCTTGAAGAAGCAGAGTTCAACCAATCAGACAAACCAGAGTGGCTTGAAGCGGAGTAAGTGCATTTGACTGCATGTGAAGTGATGTACTTGTGCCTTAATCTTCTTAAACACTGGCTATACTGATAATTGCTTTCCACTTTGCTTCATAACAGCGTTGTCAGACCAGCCTGTCATTGACACCGCAACAGCGACAGAGCAAGCCAAGATGCTGATCAAGTCGGGTGCCATCAGTGCCATCAAATCAGAGAACAAGAACTCGGGCTTTAAACGCTCTCGAATGCTGGAAATAAAACTCAAGGTGAGCGGTCATTTCTTAGACAGTTTTGTTTATGCTCAGCTGTTTTCTGGCTTTGTTTTGTTTATTCATTTATTTAATTGTTGTCTCTGCCTGCCACAGGACCCAGAGAAAGGCCCAATTCCTGCTTTCTTACCATTCCAGAGGAGTGTCTCTACAGATGAAGAACAACCTGAGGTATAGTCGGTGTTAAGTATAATAAAACATGGCTGCAAACATCCCTTGGTAATAATCAGCTCTTGTAACTTTGAGTATTAATGGAAAAAACACTAATGCAATGTTTGTGTGTGTCTGTCAATGGCTGTTCCTAGTGGTAGCATTCAAAAGACAAACGTCTTATATTAGCACAGTTACATATCAAGAGACCATTTCACAAATTTGAAGATCTGCAAAAATGACTATAGAGGTTGAGTAAAAAACCTTGAGCGCTCTGTGTTGCACTTGAGCAGAAACCAAAAGCTTATCCTGATGTTATCATATTTGTGCTTCTCCTAGTCTGGGAAGAGAGCCCACAGGAAATCTCTGTATGAGAGGTAATGACCAAAAACCATGATGATTAAGTAAAATAACACATTTAATACACTGACAGTAAGTATCTGGGGTGTAACATCATTTCCCCCATGTGGCCCTGCAGCTTTGTCAGCTCAAGCGACCGCTACCGGGATGAAGACGACGGCGGCAGCGTGTCATCCAGCCGTGAAATGGACAGAGACAGAGATAGAGAGCGAGACCGAGAGCTGGATAGAGAGCGGGACAGAGACAGAGAGAGAGACCGAGATCGGGACCGAGACCGAGACCGAGACCGAGACCGGGACCGGGACAGGGATAGGGATAGAGAAAGAGGCAGGGACAGAGACAGAGAGCGAGACAGAGACCGAAGCAGAGAGAGGGATCGAGACCGCGACAGGGAGCGGGACAGAGACCGAGATGGACCGTTCAGACGTGAGTAACCAAAGTCTGTTGTCATAGAGGAAGGCTGAGATGCAGATATCTCTTAATGTGGATGTGGTTTGGTGGCGTCGGTTGTCAAATGGCGTCCAAGGGGACGTTATCGATTTTTCTCCCATGTTGTCATTCTCAGGGTCAGATTCATACCCAGAGCGGAGAGGGGTGCGAAAAGGGAATACGGTGTATGTTTACGGCTCTGGACTCGCTGAGGACAGCCTGCGCTCGGCGTTCTCTCAACATGGAAACATCATCGACCTCTCCATGGACAACCCACGCAAGTATGGAACCTTGCGTTGTGTTAAACACCAGTACGCTCAACTGTCTTGTCCTGCTTCTGTTTTATTCTGTCTTTAACTTCTGATTTGCGTTTCCTGTTTCACTTTCAAGTTGTGCATTTATCACATTTGAGAAGATGGAGTCTGCAGACCAGGCTGTAGCTGAGGTTGGTGTAATCCAATACACAAAGTATTTAGGATGTTTTCAACCAAATATTAATGAAATCTGGTCATTTTTTAGTTTACTATAAGGCGCCCTGAAGTGGAGGGGATGTCCTGCTCATATTAGAGCAGACTAGCACTCACCTCACTGTTTTTGTCTGGCAGTTGAATGGAAGCACGGTGGGAGACGTTCACATCAAAGTCAGCATCGCCAGGAAGCAGCCCATGCTGGACGCTGCCACCGGCAAATCTGTGTGGGCTTCACTGGGTAAATACAGCACCCTTACTGTTAGTTTCAGACATTCAGAGCCTCTTTGTCTGCACAGCCTGGATTAACCTCCGCACGTCTCTGCTCTTTCACAGCTGTGCAGAACAGCACTAAAGGCTCCTACAGGGACAAGAGGAACCAAGTCGTGTACAGTGAAGATTTCTTGTGATTGAAAACAAAAAGAAGTTTTTATTTTTGCATTAGCTTTTCATGTCTTTGCTTTAATGATGACCTGTTAGTCAGCTGCTTTAAGTGTCCGTGTTGCAGGATGGATACTAAATTTGTTTTTTGGATTAGATCACTGTAGTTCACATGGCCGCTGTGTGTGGCAGCTTTTCTCATGAAACTAGAGATACTGTTTTGTGGAGCGCAATAAATGGAATCCATACATTGTTACCCTGAGTTTCCATGAGTGTATCCAGTATCCTGTTTTGTCCACAACCCAAAATATTCAGTCTGGCAGATTCGACCTTTAGTTAGGTTGAAGCTGGGTGGAGCTATGGAGTGAATTTTCTGATTTCACAAAACTATATAATATGTACTGTAATCCATTTACTAATAATGGCAAAAGCCCTGAACATATGCAACAAACTAACAGAAGAGTGAGACACATGTCACTTCAGGAGCTTCTTGATTGACCTTTGTTGCACATCACACCCACCTCTCCCTCACCATGTTTCCAATCTGCCTCTTAACTCTTAAAACTGTCCAATAAAGGCAAAAAAAATTCCCCCTTAAAAAAATCATTAAATGTAAAAACACTTGTGTTGGTAGACTATTATAAAACTGAGATATGTGTAAGAAAGAGACATTCCAGATAATTTCATTTACACATCATCTTGTCTTTGAACAGTGACCAGTCATCGTACTACATTTATTACATATATTCAAGTTTAAGTCGAACTTATCAAACTATTCTAAAACACATTAAAATCACAGGCTTTGTCACTGCGGACGCTTTAACAAGTCACAGCAGGAGAAGCACAGGTGTAAATAATAAAATTAACCACGGCTGGATTCCATTTAGCTGCTTCAGTTTCAGGGTCCTGGCATTGCTCATGCTGGGACACTTGAATGGAGCAGAGCCACAGTTAAGGTTATTAAATAAGCCTTTTGTTTTTCTGCCATGACAAGTCCAAATGTATGCTGTGAAAAGACGCCTCTGTTCTGTATAAGAGACATTTTTACCCACGTCCCCCCCCGACAGCAGTAAGCTGATGATCTTTAGATGACACTGAACTGTCTTTGGCTTATGACACTTGTTCTGTAACCAGACATTCTTGCTCCTCCTCTCGTATTTCTCCAGCAGCTCCCCTCGCTCGCTCCCTCTCCTCCTGCTCATGCAGGGAGTTCTGCCCCGTGGTTTTTCCGTGCTGTTCCTTCAGGTGGCGCCGTAAGGCGGGCTTGTGGGCAAAGCGGGCGTGGCAGTATGCGCAGCGGTGCGGCCGCTCGCCACTGTGGAGGTTCATGTGGTCTATCAGTGTGGATTTTTGGGTGAAAGTCTTATAGCACAGGGGGCACTGGTGGGTTTTGCCGGCGCCTCGGTGCACGGCCATGTGTCGGGTGAGGTTGGCAGAGTGGTGGAAGTGTTTGCCACAGCAGGGGCAGGCGTACAGCAGGTGAGTGGAACGGGAGTGGATGGCTAGGGAGTGGGCCGAGGGGAACGTCATGCCGCAGTGCTCGCAGATCACGGGCCCGGCTACACTTGAAGTGGATCCCACCACTGCGACGGACTCGTCCCCTCCCTCGTTTGTTCCAACAGTTGTCAACCCTGAACTCCCCTCGCCAGCACCGCAGCTGGATTCCTCCAGGGTGTATTGGGTCAAACTGCTGGCAGCCACGGGTGAGACCTTTTCTCCCTGAGCGTTGCCCATGCTGAAGTCTAACCGCGGGAGTTCAACTGAGACGTAACCTCCTGACTTAAACCCGTCTTGGCTGTAGTCCAGCCCGAAACTCCCTCCCATCCCTGCGGTTGCCAGATACCACAAATCCTGGTGGTGATCTACGCCTTGAGGTCTTTTGTCCTGTGATGACACCCACCTCCTCCTCTTAAAACCCCGACCCCTGCCTTTCCCTCTGGCTTGGCCAATTTTAGGTTCAGGCAGCCTGCGCCTGAAAACATGTGCCCCAGTACTGAGATCATCTGTCGGGTTCAAGTCACCTTCAATGCCATCTCCTCCAATCACAACACCGTCTGTCTCTGGGTAACAGGCATCTTGAGGTCCATCAGAGGGAGCTCCTCTCCCCTCCTCCCTGTCTCTGGTCATCTGTTCGTCTTCGGAGATGTACACTCTGAACACATTGTAGTCCTCCTGTCTGGCTTCTTCGTCCTCATCTGATGCATTAACCTGTAATAGAAACGAAGACAGTGAAAAGTTCAAAACTGTGAAAAATGTAGGGACAAACGAAGCAGGAAACAGCGTTCACGTCAGGAAAACTGACTTGCTACAAAGCAGAATAGAAAGGAGAGACAGAAAACAGAACAAGCAGAGCAAACAGACAATAAAAGATAGTAAATAAAAATCAACTATAAAAGACTATGTACAGTATATAGCAAAGAAATACTGACAAAAATACAGTGTCCTTGGGTTAGCGGACAGTAATAAACAAATAAATTATATATATAATGATGTGAAACAACATTAACACAGTGCTGCATTAAATGATGCTGGAATTAAAGAATCTGGCAGCTGCTGGAATAAAGGACCTGTAACTGTTTTTATCTTTTGGTTCTTTTGGTTTTATTTTTTGTATGTTCCTAATTCTTTTACTGTTTTAGTCCGTGTTAAACCAAATTCTTTTTGTAATCTATTTTGGGTCAAAGACGAATAAGGATTAAAAAAAAAAAATAAAATAAATAAATCTAATTGGCTAAAAATACCCAACAGGAATTTGTTGTAAGAATGCAATTAACATTTTTCAGTGAATCATGATTTCTCCCATGAAAAATGTCCTTCCTGGGTAATGTAATTGGATTTGAAAATAAATTAAAATGCCTATCATTGCTGGCATTTAAAAGTTTATAGAAAACAACAGTTAGAGCCCAACAAATAACTACTGCTCAGAAAATAACATTTTCATCAGAATTAATGTAAAGCATTTGTGAAATTGCTTCATTCGTTCCTGTTTGTCACACTATAGTTAATGCCAAATAGAGAAAAATGACAGAAAATGTCTTAATTTTTTTTTACATTATAAGTAAAAGGGTTGTTATTGTATCCTCAACTCAAAAGACACAATTTTTAACAAACATATTGCAAAGAAACTGACAACTGTTAAAGATTTGAAGAGTTGATTTATTTTTAAAATTCTTTAATCTTTTCATGCAAGTGTAACTTGTGCAACACAGCAATGTAACTGGAAGGAAACAGGTTCAGTGGATTGGGGTGTGTGTGTTGTCTGTTCGCTTGGCTCACTGGATTGAGGCGCAAATTGAGGATCTTCAAGAGCAGATTCGTTGATAGATTCTAGTGTGTCTTCCATTAATTGATTAATCTGCCTCAGTCTTTCCCTCTGTCTCTTCTTATTAATCCTCCACTGTTTTCTTTTTTGCAGCAGAAGGAGTCATCAGCTGTATAGGTGTCTTGGGCTTAGCTTTGAAATTATATTTGTAGTAGCTAGAAACAAATCAAATGGTTTGATCAATTACCTCGATGCCAACTGCTCCAGAAGAAATGTATCCTAGCAAGTTATCATATTGCTTAACTTACATATCTAATCCTTTTGCAAACATGTGTAAACCTATTTTTTAATCCTTTTTAACTGATCTGCATAATCACTTTATTACTAAATCACAATACCTTGCTCTCTTTTTCTCGAGATACTCAGTCCTAGCTTGTGGGTCAGTCTTTGCCTTTCTTTATTAGACAGTGGCATCTGCAGGAACAAAACTGACCCTTAAACATCAAAAGCTATACTCATTTTTGGGCAATAACTTCACAATATCTATGATAATGTCCTGTGTTGCTATCATTGCAAAAGATACCAAAAAATACCACAAAAGTTCAAAAATACATACTACTGATTATTTTATTTAGCATATTTTTGTGCTTAGATTTTTAGCCCGGACATTATCCAGGTAGGACAGTTTTGTACTTTTGAGCTAAATAGCTCCTTAAATTTTCATTTCTTATACTAAATACTCATGAGTAAGTAAAGTGGCGAGAGCTGAGTAACAAAATGTAGTGTTTTAAATGTTTTATATATTTTTAACATTGTAAACATGCCTCGGACACCAGAATTGACATGCCACGTCTTTGACCCTTGAGCATTTTTAGTGTGTAACAACCTGTAACTCTTTAACTCTTTCTAGAAAAGTGCTATAGAAATACTATTATTATTCTTTCCTGAATACTGTAGATTTGTAAATTCAATGTGCATTACAAAAAAACCCTGGTCTCAGGTTTTTCTTTCACACACAAACCTTAATAGATCGCTCATCCAGCATGGGACTGTCGTCCTGGTGCTGACCGCTGCCCTGAGCAGACATATCGCCGTTTCTCTCCTCCCCTGAGCGTAACACAGGACTGTGTGGGTGCACAGGGGAGGGTTGGCCCACAGGAGGAGACCCAGATCCAACAGAATGAATGCTTCCACTGACAATCACTGGCCGAGCCGGGCTCTCCTCCTTTTGAAGGACAAAATGGGAAAAACAGATTATTGGATTGCTAATAAACAATGAAAAATCCATCACTGCAAGCTATGAAAGTGCTGAGAGAGAAAATCGCCGTTTTGGATCACTAACCTTCGGTGGACTGGGGTTCTTTAGCTGCATATACTTCTTCAGCGCTCCTCTGCAGCGCTCCACAATATGCTCCATCTGTAGATAGCTGGCAGCGGTCAGGTAGTTGACAATCTCCTCAGGGTTAAACTGCAGGATGCCAGTGTAACACGACTGAAGCAGATCACACACCACTGTGGAGCTGTACAGCATCGACACCTGGACAAAAAATGTCAAACAAATAAGGAAGTGCTGTTTTTACTCAGCCGAGACGCGATGACAGCTTCCACTGTGTGTGCTGACATCTGCATACCTGAAGCTTGGGGGAGGGGTTGAGGAGGAACTGGTCCCGTAAGAAGGGCGAGCAGGCAGCCAGCACCACCTTATGCCCCCTGAATGTCTGGTTGTTGCTGGCCACAATGGTGATGTCACAGAAGTGCTGGCGGGACCTCAGTGAATTCATGTGCTTCAGGGTCGTGTCCCCGTGGCCCGGTAACCGGAAACAGAGCATCTCCATCTTGTCTGAAGAGAACTGGGGAAGTATTCACGACAAATAACTCCATAAGGTGCTTTTTAAATAGAAGTGGGCACAAACGGCAAATAAAAGCCTCTCAGACAGCATGTTTAATACCGGATACATCACGCTCTGAAACACAGGTATCTGAGATCTGCCAGCTCCTGTATTGTGCCACAAAACTCCAGATTGCTCTGGAGCAGAACCTGGAATGCAGCCACATGCTTGAGGCACATCGCATGATTACAAACTAGGTTGTTTTTTTTGTTTTTTTCCTATCGCTGGGTTTAGAGCTTTTTTATCAGATATTTGAAGAAACCACGATGGGCTCTTTGATATCATAATAGACATTTTTCACCATTTTCTGAACTCTTGCTGGAGCACCCAAAGCATTAATAAATCATCTAGCTGGCTCACAGACATAGCCCAATGTGTGGATTCAGATTGAGGTGGGCAAAACTGGCAAAAGACAGATATCACAGACTAAGTGAGTCAATATCAAAGTATTAATAATGACAACACGCTAAATATACACCGATTATTTACCAATATATCGTTGTCAATATAACCCACAGTGGTTAGTAAGAGATAGGCCCCATGAGAAAAGGCATCAGTAATATTGATGATGGTCAAACAAAAAGAGCCAATTATTATCCATTTAATTCAGGTTGAACAGTAAAGTATCCCAAAGTAGCTTCACAGGATTGTATCACTTGTCATGCAGATTGTCAGGCCCATTTTATCTGTATCACGAATCTATTACTACATGTCAAAGTAATGTACTTGAATATTTCAGATAATATCACCTGTTTCAACAGTAGCGAAAACTCATAAAATCAGGTTGTTATTCGACTGGTGTGGCTGCATTAAGAGACTGACGTCGATCATAACATCACTGTTTTCCTCCTTTCCCCTCTGGCCTAATGTTACGTTAAACCACTTGTCTGGACGTTAGCTAACGTTAGCTACTAGTTAGCTTGCTGGCAGCAGCTAGTGACCAACCACAGGCACAAACAAAAGCTTCCTGGTGATCGTCAAACTTTGGTGTCACTCACCTTCCCCTTCGATTGTGTTGAACGTCTTCTTCGCTTTCCAAAATAACAAACCTCGGTTTGTTACGACGGCACAACCGTTAACTAAAGCGACGTTATTTGGCCGGCAGTACTTCGTTCCTCATACCCACTGCCACTAGCTAATACCTCGATTCCTATTTACTTTTTGGCCTCTTTTCGGAGGAAGCGCATCTCGTGACAACAAATACAAACCACTGGTCTTTCGCCACCAAACTGACTTTGAATCGGTTTCCGTGGGAGGGTACTCCTCGAAGTTAGCCGTAAAATCAGAGTACGCTCGCTGACTTCTGATCAGCGCTTCACAAATAGATGGACACGGGGGGCGTGGTTATGACGGTGACGCAGCACGTTCACATACGTTGGTGGTCATCGGGAAACATGTCGGCATCTGAGGCAACGACAAAGGTAGCAAACCCACTGCACTACAAAAATGCATGTTAACGAAATTTACGTGCGTTTCATCACTTTTAGCTCATTAGCCTGCTTAGCGAAACCGTGTCACTAAAGCTGAAGTCTGCCACAATGCAAAATAGCGTTATTTGTCGGCTGAAGAGCTCTTTGTTGTAAGCTTTTCTGCACTGCTAGCCACGTTAGCCTGTATAACAGTTTGTGTGAACAAAATAGCTCCAATGTTAATGTTTTGATTATTTTCTCGATTTGTTGTTTGTTTTCAACACTGTATACCTATTGACTTGCGTTGCACGTATGATGCACCTATGAGATTTTTGTATTATTTTCTGAGTTTAGACCGGTTTTCAAAGCAAAAACAGAAACTGTCCGTTTTGCAGACCGTGATAATAATAAGCTAATCTTAATGACAAGGGAAGACTTAAGGCAGTCAGTGTGTCAAATCTACACCGCTTTTAATTTACGGACAATTGTTGGCTGATGGGTCTTGCTTTGGTTTGTGTGAAAGGCTTGAATGGGTTGATTGACTGATGGCGGCGCTTGACGTAGCATCAGAGAAGATCAGCCATTGGTTGGACGGTTTATTATGAGTGCAGAACGCGGAAATTATTCACGTAAACACACTAAACAGAATTTCGGCAGTTAAAACCACATGCTTTTTAAACCTACCTTTACAGACACAAAAGTATTTAGTGCCATGTTTCTGGTGACTGGATATAATATCATTCAAGGTTAGATGATTTGAGTTAGCTCATTTCATGTGATGAAACCCTGCGTAGTAAATTATATCTTCAATATGTTGTCAGTCATGTTGATTTACACTGGAAAAACAAATGACAAATTTGTTCAGTGGTATGTGGCATACACCTGTAATGACACCCAAAACTAAAACCTGATCCGCTAAATGTTGTTGTGTGTTGTTTCTCTGCCAGGAGCCGCCTGAAAGAAATGACTCAGAAACACCAGCAGAGTCATCAGCTGGACCAAGTCAAGTAAAGGAAGGTATGCTCACGCAGATGATGCATTAGGGTATTTTTTAGGTTACAAATAAACAGAATTCCTCTGTAATTTTGTCAGCACTACTTGTACAAACTCATGGAGAACTCTAAACCTCCAGATAATGCAGCCTCCACATCAGCTGCTGTTGCCAAGAAGACAGAGCCCATCGGTGGTATGCCACTGATGTTGTCGTCTCAGCAGCCAGGGAAGGACACTTCCAGAGCTGGAGAAGAGGAAGACAAACGGTCGCCTGCCTCTTCCCCAAACAAGCTTCCTGCAGGTACGACTGATGCAGGCAGCTTTCATCAGTGTTCCTTGTTTGAGTCACTTCATTTCAATCTTGAATAATTTTGTAATCTCCAGCAGACTTTGCTTTGCTGAGGAAGATAAACATGTTGAAATTGTTTTCCTGCAGGGCTTTATGTTCCTTGATCGCTCTCAAATGCTTTTAGATCATTTTCCAAGCAATTCACAGTAACTGCTCATACCTCCCTCTTACAGGACACGCAGCAAAGTCCCTTCCATCTATGTCCTCCTCTTCGTTGTCCTGCTCTCCTTCTACGTCTTC
Source organism: Chaetodon trifascialis (assembly GCF_039877785.1). Lineage (NCBI taxonomy): Eukaryota > Metazoa > Chordata > Actinopteri > Chaetodontiformes > Chaetodontidae > Chaetodon > Chaetodon trifascialis. Next base: position 7,094,355 of record NC_092072.1, on the reverse strand, counting down.
AACGTTGTCGCCTGGTCGAGCAAAGATGAGTGTTTCTGGGCCTGGTAGCAGTAAATCAGTCCTGGCTCCTGCTCCTTTGTCCTCCTCCTCTTCTTCCTCCTCTGCCGCAGCTTCCTCGTCTCCTTCTGTGTCTCCTGCCCCACCCAAGATCCACCGGGCCCGCAAAACCATGAACAGGCCTCCACCAGCGCAGGTGAGCCTATATCATCTTTAGCAAGTAGTCAGTGTTTCCATTTGGCACGATTAAAATCAAATGTGTAACAATTCAGTTCTTTGTTTCAACCTTATCCTGACAGTTAGAGTGACTGACTGTTTTTGTTTCACAGGTGAGCCACGTTGAGGCACCTGTGACACCTTCAGGATCCTCTGCCTGCCTTTCATCAGACTCTGAAACTGGTTAGTGGCTGTATAATACTCACACTAGCTAATGTTTGCGTGAAATAATCAGATTGCTATGAATGAAAATAAGTTAGAGTGTCTTGTTTAAGTTAAAACTAAGTGTGTTGTGGCTTATGTTGCATGTCATGTTTCCAACAGTTGCAAAAAGGAGAAAACTGGGTCATTTATCAAACAGCACATCTGCGAAGTCTGCCAACGCTACAGACAGTGCTCAAACTGTGGTAAGATGATGTTTTTGCAAGTAAATATTTGACACTTTATTAACCTAACTATCCCATTTGTTAATGTCCGTTGCCACCGTCTTTTCTGATTTCTTTCAAAACAAAGGAAGAAACGTTATTCCATAAAAAGGTGGAGTCTGTTACCAAGACCGCGCCAGAGAAAAACAACAACAGCGTGGGGAAGTCAGAGGGGGAAAAAATTCAGAGTTCCAGTCCGTCCATGCGAGATTCAGAAAAGGTGCGAGGCAGGGACTTACTCAGTGTCCATTAAGTGACCACTCACTGTCAACAATATGCACATATTATTCAGCATAATACGATAACATGTTCTGCATGCCATTTTTGTGTTGTGAAACTTGTTTTCCTTTTGTCTCTGTTCTAGTTTGAAGATGGTGGGGCAGAAGCAAGGCAGCACACTAAAGACATAGAGGGGTCAGTGAACATGTCAGAGCATGTGAGTGATTCTATCTATCTTACTATCTTGATAATTACTTTATCTTGATAATAGCTACACTAATCTCTGACTTCATCTTCTAAAAGACTTACCAGCCTGTTAGCCTGTTAATGCTGGTCCCTAACTGTTGTATCATCCTGTATTTGCTTCAAAATACAGGTTGTGTAATAGATGATTGACAGTTCTTCCAATTTCCCAAATTGTTCTTAAAAATTGGTACATTTCTTAGTAACTCCCCACCAAAACCATTTTCTGAATGAACATGAGACAAAATGAGCTACACAGTGGCAGAATCATGCTTCAGTTTTCATCTGGAATGCCAAAACTAGTTCAGGTAATTGGCAAGTCACCATCAGTCTGCATAGTTTTTTAATTTGTGCATCATGGATCTGCTGAGAAACAGCAAGCCCAATAATATCACACAAGTTGACACACACAGGTTTAAATGGCTATCTAGGGTAAGCTTCCTGGTTGAACTTTATCTAAAAAGATATGCAGAGATTTCAAAATGCCAATCTTTAGTGTCCAAATTCTGATGAAGAAGTGGAATATTAGGGATTCTATAAATACAAAGCCACGTAGACCAGCAAAGATTTTAGCCACAACCACCTGGAAAATAGGTTGATTCAACAAATAACCCACAAGCTGGCGGTTTCAAGATGCACAATAAGGAGGTTTTTGAACCAAAATGGGCTGCACAGTCGAGTTGCCATAAAAAAAACATTAGTGCCAACATCACAACACTGCCTGCACAGATGTCATGTTTTTATATTCAGAGAGCATTTCTTCTTGCAGAGTTCAGAGTCTGAAACACAGAGAGCCGCCCAGAGTAGAAATGGGAGCGAGGATTCTTCATGGCCACAGTCAGACCAGGACAAAGAGAGAAACGCAGCTGATGTGGTGGAGACAGGCGGAGGTGAGTGAGATCACCTGGTGGGTTTTCTAAAACGAGTCTCAACAACACCGAATCATGTCAGATGTAGTTAGACTGTTTTGATCAATGGAAATGTTAATGAAAATCACCTGTGTCTCATCAAGTGACTTCAGCTTAAATCCTCCTCCTGTCTGTTTGATTTGAGGGAATTGGAATTATTTTATTAAAGAGATTTTAATTTCAACATTAAAGTTATTTCTTTGCAACAGTTCAGTGACAGACGTGCTTTGTATCTGAGCATTTATGCCTCCACTGAACTGCATGATTTTCTGGCATGTGTGTCTCTTGGCCGGTGTTTATAGTGTGTCATTTGTCCTCAGCAGGAAGACCCGCTGATTACACAGAGGTTCCCTTGGGTGCTCTAGACATTGCTGCTGCTGATAGTCTGACACTTTCTCCACATCATGGTAGGTTGACTGTATGTCACTGTCATCTGAATTGATTGTAAATTTTAAACAGAGAAAAGCAGCAAAATTAGAGAATGTTTGGCATTTTTGCAAAACATAGATAAATCACGTTTAATCCATTAACATTTCGGCTGTGAAGTCAATTTTGTTTATATCACAAATTTGCCTCAACAGGTTTTATAATATGTACACAACACCCTGTATAATTAGACCCTGGATTCAAATAAAGATACCCCCCCCCAAAAAAAGCCCTTTCACTAGGAAAAAACACACATTCAGGGTTGCTGACCATCAATAGAAAAGCCTTTAGTTTATCTCCTCAAACCAAGCTCATAAACAATCGAATTTCTCCTACAGAAGGAAGCGATGCAGGAGACACAGAGCGGCTGGAGGAGCTCCCTCTGTGCAGCTGCAGGATGGAGGCTCCCCGAGTCGACAGCACCAGCCACCGCGTCAGCAGACAGTGTATGGCCACTGAGAGCATCAATGGAGAGGTTTGTGTCGACTCAACTGTACACGTGGCCTTTTGAAATAACGACCATCATGTGCAGTACTGACAAAAGGAATATCAAAAATAATGTTGCTCATGTTGCATGTGGTCAGGTGTGGATAATTAAGTACAGTGTTTTATACAGTTGCACAGTAGGTCTAGTGTTTATGTGTGTGTCTGTGGTGGTGCGTAAAGCTCACAGATAACCTTCCTTTAAGCCACATCTCTCCCTCCTGTCTCTCCTGCTCTGTCTTCAGCTGAGGGCTTGTACCAATCGGACTGTGAAAGGGGAGACCATGCGGCCGTCCAGTCGAGTGCCCCTCATGGTGCTCTGTGACGTCCATCGCTCACACATGGTCAAACACCACTGCTGTCCCGGGTGTGGATACTTCTGCATAGCGGTGAGCGTTTATATTACTTTCTTCTCCTCCTAGATATCCTACTTTCATCCTCTTTCTTCTCCTCAATAAATTACCCCCTCTTCCTGCTTTAAATCCTACTTCCTCTCCTCATCGATATCCCACCTTTTTCTCCTCCTTCTCCTCATTGATACCCTACCATCTCCTCTTTCAGGGCACGTTTCTTGAGTGCTGCCCAGACCAGCGCATCGCTCACCGTTTCCACCGGGGCTGCGTGACGGTGCTGGGCGGCGGGCGCAGCAGAGCAAACGACGGCGGCATGCTTTTCTGTCCCCACTGCGGTGAAGATGCTTCCGAGGCCCAGGAGGTCACCATCCCCTCCTTCAGCTCGGCCACAGCCTCCGCGACCACCGTCGTCACCATGTCGGCCTCCTCCACCACCACCCCGTCTCTGCCGCCATCTGTCCCCACGGCGCCCTCCCTCACGGCCTCAACAGGGGGGATGAAGGACGGGAAGATGCCTGAAAGACCTGTCAGGTAAGATTAGATGGCATGCGGGAGAATTATCGGTTCCATTGAAGTGATATGAAATTTTGTCTTACCTTTGCTCTTCTTCATTCTTCTTCCAGCGCACGTATACGGAGTCACGGCTTGGTGACAGTCGCGGTGGAGCAGCAGCAGCAGCCCCAGCAGCCTGTAGCCTCTGCAGCAACTGTGGCCACCGTCCCCCCAGCAGAGGAGGGAGTGGACAGCGTGGGACCCTCCCTCTGTATGCCAAATGGGAAACCCATTAGCCCCAGTGCACTACCACCTGGGCCCAGCAGGGCGGCGCTGCAGAAGGCCATTCTCACACAGGACACTGAGAGGTTCAGATTTAGATTTTTCTATTTTCATTCACAGTAGGTTAAACGAGTAAACGGTGGACATAAAAATAAAAACATGAGAGTCTTCCCTAAATTGCGTAATTCTAGATCTGCCATGCAATATTTAAAAACTGTTCAAAATCTCATTTGTTTCCTTAAAGTATATGCAAAGATTAAGCGGTGGCGGACAATAACTTATTAATAAAATCCTGGTGATATGCCAATTCGAGTGTCTCCGCTATATCTGTAGAAATCTGCAGTTGGAGCAGTCTGTTGCAAACTATCAGTTCATCTGCAGCCACAGCAGAATTGCATGTTGCACTGCACTTCTCAGAGAGAGACAAATTAGTTCCAGTTATGTTTGCTTTAGCTCTCCAAACGGCAGTTGCATAGCTTTCAGCAGACAAGAGGACATCAGATATGTTTAGATCAAATTGTTTTTGTTTTCCAGGAAGAAGAAACTGAGGTTCCACCCTCGGCAGCTTTATCCTGCCGCCAAGCAAGGAGAGGTGCAGAGAGTTCTGCTCATGTTGAGTGAGTGGCAGAAATGCTATAAACTTTCATTTATGACAGAGTCTCTGTTTACAACTGGCATTAACATGCATCCTGAGTGATCGCTCACATGTGGACAGCGCTAAATACAAGCACAAACAACTTCGATCATGATAACTTTTAATGTGTATGTATTGTGTTGTCCATTGGTGCACACCTCTAATCCAATGAGTTCATTGTAAATGTGCCCAGATTTTTGTATTTAAACTCTGTGTGTCTGTATCTCAGTGGAGGGCATAGATCCAACGTACCAGCCTGACTCTCAGAACAGGCGCTCTGCTCTACATGCTGCAGCTCAGAGAGGTCTGCTGGAAGTCTGTTACATGCTCGTACAGGTGAGAAACTCAGGCATTGACCACACATTTAAACGGATGATTTACACATAGACACGGATACACAGAAACCAGAGTTTTAGAGAATCTGCCCAGAAACAGCTAAAATCTAGTGAATATTGACAGATCATGACCCTTAATACGACTCCAAATGAGTGCTCTGTAACTGCTGGATGTGTAAATAAGCAACTTTTTGCTAACAAAATCAAGGTGACATGTCAGGGTTGTGTTCACAGCTGGTCTCCACTGCCCCAAGTGGCCCAAAAAAAGCTGTTGTTGCAGGTTCATTTTTAAAATGATGTGAGCAAACATGGGTAAAAAGTGCACAGCAGAACAAACAAGTGTAGCTTAAAACATCATTTTGCATTTACTTTTAACAGGCTGGTGCTCAAGTTGATGCCAAGGACAAAGACCTGAGGACCCCTCTGTTGGAAGCGATCATCAACAACCACATCGAGGTGGCTCGCTACCTGATCCAGAACGGCGCCTGTGTCTATCACACTGTGAGTGTTTGCTGCTGCCTGAAATAACAACAGAGCGTGAACCTCCAGCAGTTTGGATAATATGGATTTCAGTCTTTGTTTATGTTCTTGTTGTTCAGGAGGAGGACGGATATACTGGCCTCCATCACGCAGCCAAGCTGGGAAACCAGGAAATTGTGAGCATGCTTCTGGAAACGGGCCAGGTTGATGTAAACGCACAGGTAAAGGACGAGCCAGAAGTCAGTACTACAAATGCCCTTTTTTCTTTTTATGTCAGTTTATTTCCATTAATTCCTTAATCTCCTTTTTGCATTGTCCTGACAAGAGAGGGTTTTGTTGTTAAGGTGAAGGTCATGGTAGCCTAACTCTGATTCTTCCTGTTGTTTCGTTTCAGGACAGCGGCGGCTGGACGCCGGTCATCTGGGCTGCAGAGCACAAACATGTAGACGTGATAAAAGCGCTGCTGAACAGAGGAGCAGATGTCACCATTAACGACAAAGTAAGTTTCTACCGGCCAGCACTGGAGTTTGTAGAACATGTTGCATGAAAAATGTGTTGTGTGAAAAATGTGTAGACGTGTTTGCAGAGAAATATTTCAGGTCATTACTTTTAACAGTCCCTCTGTCCCTTCAGGAGCTGAATGTGTGTCTCCACTGGGCGGCGTATGCTGGGAATGTGGACATAGCAGAGCTGGTGTTGAACTCTGGCTGCTCCCTCGCCTCAGTTAACATGCACGGAGACACGCCGCTCCACATCGCCGCCAGAGAGGGCTACCTGGAATGTGTTACGTGAGTCAACCACAAGCTGCAGCCTCATCTAATGCATGAGTCACATGTGGCCTTTTTGACTTGAAGCCGTAGCACCCATCCTCTAAAAAATGTGGATTTTTCTTCTGCAGGCTGTTCCTGTCCAGAGGTGCAGACATTGACATTATGAACAGGGAAGGAGACACGCCTCTCACCCTCGCTCGGGCCGACACTCCGGTGTGGGTGGCTCTCCAGATCAACAGGAAGCTGAGAAGAGGAATAACCAATCGCATGCTTCGGACAGAGAGAATCATCTGCAGGTAGGTGTTGTGTGATCTTAAAAGGAGCCTTGTTTTCGAATAAGCCAGATGTTTTTTTTCTGATGTTTAACTCACTCAACATGTTTTCTGCTCTCTGCTCCAGTGACATTGCACAGGGCTACGAGAACGTGCCGATCCCGTGTGTGAATGCAGTGGATGACGAGGGCTGCCCCTCAGACTACAAATATGTTTCAGAAAACTGTGAAACTTCAGCAATGAACATAGACCGCAATATTACGCACTTACAGGTAAAATATCGATCAGGCTTTTGTTTTTCTGTTTATACAGTTATCTGCAATGAACAATACATATCATGCCTTTAACTATCTTTGCTTCAGCACTGTAGCTGTACTGACGACTGCTCTTCTAGTAACTGCCTCTGTGGACAGCTCAGTATCCGCTGCTGGTATGACAAGGTAAATAGAAGCGTTTTACAGCCACATCATCAGGGTAATCTGCTCAGAAAAGCTGCAAGAAAGTATGTCTTTGGAATAATTTCACTACATTACAGAGGCTTGGATTCTTAAATTCATCTGAGAGTATATTTAGTACCCATGGGATCAATAAATATCATATAATCAGCAATTATTAGGAGTCGTTTTAATGAGGTTTGGCTTGAAAGCCAGTGAAATCCATAATGTCTTTGATTCAATGATTCATTTAGTTGCAAGAGAAATTAAAGGAGTGAAACTAATCAACTTGTTTTGTAATTTTTCCAGGACCAGCGGCTGCTCCAGGAGTTCAACAAAATTGAACCTCCACTTATATTTGAATGCAACATGGCCTGTTCTTGTTATCGAACATGCAAGAACAGGGTGGTACAGGCAGGCATCAAGTAAGACCTTAAAGTATAACTCGTCTAACTTAATAATGGTCAACCACATGAACAACATATTTCACTGATGAGCAAATCTCTGAATTAATTTATTGCTGGCTGGATGAAATCTGGCTGAAGGCGGCATTAGCAAAACATTAATGACTAAATCAAACCCTTATAATTTCCTCTTTTTTCTGCTCAGAGTCCGTCTTCAGCTTTACAGGACAGAGAAGATGGGCTGGGGAGTTCGAGCTCTGCAGGATATTCCTCAGGGAAGCTTCATCTGCGAGTAAGAGCAGCCTGTCCGCCGGGTGCACAGCAGGTTGTTTTCATATGAAAGTCAGAAGTCAAAAATGAAGCCTCTCTCCTCTGTCCACACAGATATGTCGGGGAGCTGATCTCTGACGCAGAGGCAGATGTTCGAGAAGACGATTCTTACCTATTTGACCTGGACAACAAGGTGAGCCTCTTCAAAATGTGTCTTCTCTTTTCAAAAACAGGTGACTTTCAGGTAACATCTCCGATGCAGAATGCAGTGTTGACACTCAATCAGGTGACATTAAATACTTTCCCATTGTGACAGATGATATGAAGTTAACTTACCTTAATTGTCGAGTTTCTTGATGGAGTTCTTGTAAATATGCATATTAACACATTGTCTTTCTTTAAGATAGCAAACTTTGAACATCGCAAAACTAAAGTGAGGTGGTATGCATGAGTTATTTTTTTTAGAAAGGAAAAAAAGCCATGCTAGTACATCTCTGTGAGGCCGCACTTGGCTCCCTCAGCATGCTAAGATGCTGATGCAAAGCAGGTGTAATGTGTGTTAGCATGCTAGCATTTGCATAGCACAAAATACAGCTGAGACTGATGGCAATGTCATTAGCTTTGCGGGTAATTTGTCTTAACCCCAGTATTGGACAAACGAACATTTTGACCTGAAGATGGCGCTAGAGGAAAAGTTGAGAACAGAAAACTTGTCAAAATAAATGAGTGATTACTAAAGAGTTATACGAATATATTGTGATCTTGTTTGCGTTTTTACTCTTGTGTTTCCCCTAAAGGATGGTGAGGTGTACTGTATCGACGCCCGCTACTATGGCAACATCAGCCGCTTCATCAACCACCTGTGTGACCCAAACCTCATCCCAGTACGTGTGTTCATGCTGCATCAGGACCTGAGATTCCCTCGCATCGCCTTCTTCAGCTCCAGAGACATCCTCAGCGGACAAGAGCTGGGGTGAGGCGTTTACAACCACCTGCTTAGAGCGTATTTCTTTTCCTTCTTTACGTCTTCCCACCTGCCTTTCTGTCATTTCTTACTCATTTCCATGTTCTCCCTCTTTTCTTTTCCCTAATTAGTATAATAATTAGCACTGAATCACTTTTATGGGGGGAGTTTTCTCAGTTCTCACTGAGCATGTAAGGGTTTTATTTACATATCTGCCTGAAGCTCCATCCATGAAGAACTACACAAATACTTGACTGGCCTTGTCTGTGTCATTAGGTTCGACTATGGAGACCGCTTTTGGGACATTAAAAGCAAGTACTTCACCTGTCAGTGTGGATCAGAGAAATGCAAGCACTCGGCCGAGGCCATCGCCTTGGAGCAGAGCAGACTGGCTCGACTGGAGGCTTGTCCAGAATCGGGAGCTGACTGCGGGATGACCATGCTGGGAAACTCTTAAAACACTTCACCCATGGGGCCTTTGGATTAACCTCATCCATTTCACAGAAGCACATTGGCAATGGAAATACATCATGAGGGGTTGACCGTGTTAAACATTCTGTTGGATGCATGTTTTTTTTTTTCTACTTGAAATGTCATTTTTCTTTCAAAACTTGCCACCTTAAAGTTTATCATTTCCCCTATGATAGAGGACATGGGCCTTAACATATTTCTTAACTGTGTGGGTATTATTTTATGAAAACAGGAGGTTTTTTCATTCTACACATACAGTGTTTACTGTATATCACAATGTCCTTTTGCCTTGACATATGAAGTTTGTGCATTAGGGGTTTGCTGTCATGTATCTATCATACATAATGTATTTTCTGTTGTGCCAACAAATGCAATGCATTTTTACACAGTACAGTAATGGGTCAACCATTATCCCATACTGGACCCAAAAAGGACCTGAGGGATAGCGCAGTTTTTGGATGATTGTGTTAGCTTTATTTTCTTTATTTTTGTACGTATTGTTTTCTTTATCACATTTAGTGTAATAAATTAGATTATGTGTTATTCTTTGGGCTTTTGTGTTAAGTGTGTCATTCTTCTCTTTTTAAATCCGTTGACTGGTCTACAAAATGATGTGATAGATGTTCAGCACACATGAACACCATCACCCAGTGGCAAAGACATATGACTTATTGCCCTATGGAGTGACCTCTTCCTGTGTGTGTGTGTGTGTACAGTATCTAGATAAGCAAGTTTTTAGACGACTTGTGGATTCAAGGCAGCTCTCATCCAGGCTGTGGCCTCTTGGTGTCATTGTTTCATCAGCATTTAAAGGTCACAATGCAAAGCAAGAGAGATGGAGCAGGTCGCTAAGCTGGGCACAATCCGATGAAATGAAAGGAAGATGTCCCACTCTGTCAACAATTCCCTGTCCATGATTCATACAGTTTACAGGGGGATAAAAGTTTGTTTTCACGAACAGTTGAACTATAAAGGGTTGTAATGATTAACCCAACCAGAAGTCTAGGTCATTAAACAACTTTTTATAATTTATCCACATGCTCCAAACAATAATCATCAAAGAAGGAGCTACTGTCAGGAAGTAGGAAGTAGCAACACTGAAATAATGAAAAACTTTGCACATTATGTATGTAATGGATAGCTATTTGTGGTAACTTTAAGCTCATCTAACTAAAAATATGCATGCAAGGGCAAGATAAACCAACATACAAAAGTGTTAAACTACATTTTAACAGATCTTTTACTAAAGTAAAAGCAGTAATATACTACAGTGTTAAACTAGTCTGTTATAAGTAAAAGCCCTGCATTCAAAATCTTACTCAAGTATTAGCATCAAAATGTACTTACAGCACCAAAAGTAAAAGTATGAATGCAGAATAGCCCATTTCAAAATCAAAAATATTATATCACTGAATTACACTCGTTGATGCATTGACGTGTAATTAATTATTGGGCATATATTGGATATACTCAAGCAAAGTACAAATACCTCAAACTTGTAGCAGTACAATACTTGAGTTAAAATAAAAGTTTCTGTAATCACGGTAAGAGTGATTCCTCTTTCACATAAACAATCTTTGATGAACCGCGCAGGTGCGCATCCCTCAGCAGGTGCGCTCGTGTCGTCACTGCCTAGTAACAACCGCCAGGAAGAAAAAAGATTTCTGAACTTAGTTATCGAGGTCGCTCAGGCACGGCAGAGCTCGTTTTAAACGCGATTTTAGCCCTTTGTTTGTACAGTTTTAAGGTCACTACACGTAAAAGAAGTTGTGTTTTGGAAGTTAAGGACGAAAAAGTGGAGGTAAAGGCGGAAAATGGGGAGAAAACAAGAGACAAACCCGGACTCCGAGTATGGTGAGTTGACATCGCCCGTTACCTGAAAGGGTCCCCTGCTGAAATCTAGTTAGCTTAACAGCTAATTAACTGTAAGCTAGCTAACTAATGCTAACCAGGCAGCTAGGTTTTCGAACTTTTGTCAGTTCTTAACGTTTTATTTAATTGTTCTGTCTCGTACTGAGTCACCCCCAACTGTTGCAGGGAAAGTTTGTAATATTGAATTTAGCAAATTGTTTTCAGGATTAATTTATTCTTTTGATAAGGATAGCTCAGCGTTAGTTGATGCATTAGATTTAACGGTAGGTCATATTAAATTTCATAAGTAGTCATCCTGTTTACATCGATGGTGTTGACATCAGATTTATTTGTTTTTCTTCCATATTTAAATGCAGTAATAGTGGGTACCACAGAGACAGACTGAAATCTTTGTCTCAGTCCAAATGATGGCTCGTTTACTGATGTGTTTGTAAGTTAACAGCTACCTGTGTGCCCACACTGACATCAATAGGAAAACAAGGGACTTTGATTTTGGTACAAATGAATCTCAGAATATAAGAATAAGCATTTAAAATTATATTTTATCACCCTAACATGGGGATTGGGAAACTCAAGATCAGTCTGAGTCGGTTTCCACATGATTTTATTTGGCAATTTTGATATATTTGTACTTTACTTGAGTATTTTTATTCTCATCTGTGGTACACTTCAGAGTGTATATTGTGTTTTTTAGTCCACATTTGTCTTCCCGCATGCCGTTGACAGCAACAGAAGATGTAAAGGTTGAGTTGTTGCTTAGGGCTAACGATTATTTTTGATTACCTGTTCATCAGTGAATTATCTTCTTGATTAATAGCTTTTAATATTTAGTCCATAAAATATCAGAAAATAGTGGGAAATGCCCATCAGCGTTTCCCAGAGTCAAAGGTGATGTCTTGTTCTGTCCGATCCAAAGTCACTCAGTTTACTTTCACCAAAGATAAGAAAGAAAATGGAAATTATAGACTATTGTGAAGCTGGAATCTGAAAATTGTTGTTATATTTGCTCCATGTTTTGTAAACAAGACACAGAAGAGAAAGTTTAGAGAAATTTGGCCAAGATTGCCGCAGTCAATGCCGAATCATTTCAGACCTGCTGGCGACTGTTTGGTTTTTAGCCTCGTGTCAAGTGCTCAGCAGATGTCCGTCTCCTGCATCCCTGTTTACTCTTTGTGGGATTTGATATATCGACAAGTGTATTGACAGTCTGGGAGGTTTTGCAAGACTACGATAAACAAACCCTCCCTGGAGGTAAATATCCAGACGGATTTCACGTCTCCTCAAATAACTTATGAAAACATGAGAGAATAAGATGAAGATAAATGAGGCGACCATAAGTGACCAAGCTGACAGTTTACTAACTTTGGCAATACTGTAACAACTGAACCTCTGTGCTATAAAAAGCCTTTGCATGATCTTAAACTCATCACCATGTTTTCTAATTGGGATTCTTCTTCCTAATAGTCACAATAGTTTGTATCAGCCTTCATGAGGAAGTAGAAATCCTTTTCAGTGTTGTATGTTACAAGGCTTCCTAGTTCACACTGCCTGTTGTTGCACAAAGAAGTTTGCTCATTTTGAGCAAACATGTTTGGGTTTCTTCTTGTTTGGAGCAGTTGCATATTTCAAAAGCGACATTTCTTCCTGTTCAGAATGTGCAGACACTCAGTGTTGGGAAATATGTGAGTTTGTCGAGGTTGTTGCTGCAAATCATTGACCAGGTAATTTGTTAAAAGCTGCTTGAGGCAAAGTGTCGGTTTAATTTGAAATCACGTGCTAGTTAATATGGCTCATGTACACAGCGAGGGAACCGCTGAATGGACTCATTTTGAATAGCTGTTTATCTATTTTTGAAAGAAAACATGTTTAAAATGATCAGCTGATGGAAAGTGGATTCACGTTGTTTAAACTGGTGGATATTTTGGAGTGATTATGAACATATAATGAAAATAGTTGTTAGTTGTACACCTGCTCTCCATTTTCTTATTTATTTACAAGGAATCCTATCTGCTGCTGTCACGACATTTGTAAGCATAAGCGTATTCAGAAGTCACGCCATAGTTTCTAGTCAGTCACACTTTTAAATACAGCCGTCCCTTCACCTCATAATTCACACTTCTCTGTAAGCACATCTTGTCCTCTGGGATGATCCTATGTATACTGCAGGTTACCAATTAACCTCTTTTTACAGTAAAATATAGAGATGGGTGAGGTTTGTACAATAAAGCACGCAATCACAGTCTGAGTTCTTGTGGCATCCTGTCAGTCAAGCCATTTCCTTGATGAACATCCTCATTTGTGGCCCATGTTCATGTTTTAATTCACTCTTTTGCAACACTCCTCTTCAGCCAAGGTCAAGTGATGAACCCGCACACCCGTCGTCTTTCTGGATTTTGCAAATCCAAGCTATAAAGCCCCTGTCTGGGGCTCAAGGTTTAAAGGTTTAAAGCTTTCCTCCAGCTTTTTACAAGAGCATAAAAACAGAAAAGTCCCTTTATATGTACCACACAAAGCCACAGCGAGCCATTTTCCATGTTGCCATTTACTCTAAACACACAGCAGTATCGTAGCGGAGCTGAAATCTGACACTCACACCATCACAAGAGGCCGATGAACAGGTTCCTTTGTTGGGGAAATTTGATATCGCTGCTCGAGTCATTTTTCTCAGTATACCACAAAATGAGGGTTTATGAAACAGCTGATGAGTACAAAGGCACTGACGTGGATACTGATGTGTGGTCGGTTAAATCCATGTTCCTTTGTGTGGCTGTCCATTGATATTCACACACTTGTTGTTTACATCTATGTCAGATATTACCGTATCTTCAGAATTTGTTTTGAGATCCCTTCTCAGCCAAGAGGAGATTCAGATTTTATCTGTGTTGCTGCGTCTAGTAGTTGATTTGAAGGATAGTTATATAGCACTGCACTAGATTTTCTCTCTCTGAATGTGTGTGTCAGTTCTTTTTGGTATTTTGTTTACTAGACTCAATCTTGCAGCAGAATGAGTAGCTACTAACGATGTGCTCACAGTGTTGACGCCGTCTATGCTCTTATTCAAAGTTGTCAGCGGAGATAATTTTGCCCTGGCTTCTTTGACTGTGGTGAGCTGCCTGGTTAAATGACCATTCCTGGGGACCAAACAAATCAACACAGCATGTTAGAATAAGCACAGATGACCACAGGAACACCTGCACCTTTTTCATCTTGTCAGCCTGAAGATCCATTAGGCCGTTCAGGCTCTTCATCACAGCCTTTTGCCACTGCTGGTTTTCAAATGAATAAATGTTGGAGCACAAAAAAGCAGATTTGTTGTTATTTGTGTTATTTTCAACCTGACACCTACCAGCAGGTGTCTGCATGTCCTTCTTATGATCAAATACTCTGAGCGGTCTGGTGTGTTTTTCCTGCCCGACAGGATAATGCAGTGGAGGCTCATAGATCTGACTCTCATAGGAATGTTTTCAGTTGGGATCTCCTCAGACAAGTTTTATTTCAACCTTTGAAATGATGAAACATGTGTGACTCCATCCCCGAGTCACGTGGCTCTGAATTCAAATTGCATTCAAATAATCCTGAGCCGTTTGTGTCAATGCTGTGCCTCAACTTTATCTTTGCTCTGTTATTGCACATGAAGTAACTAACATGTAATTAAAATAAACTAATATGAAGTATGTTTGATCAGTATGGAGAGCCGCTTGTGTTGTGAGATCGACAACGCCCACTGGATTTCATTGTTTGTTCATGCTGACATTTTTTCTCTCTGCTCCAGGAAACAATGAGACATTTCTTTCCTGTAACAGTTATACAGTCACCTCTGTTATAGTGTTACAGCACCTGTGGACAACTAACCCATAAAAATATAAGCTTCCTTCTCTTGTCTCTGGACATTTTTCCTCATTCACTTGCACCATCATTCATTAACTTTTCGAAATGGGCACATTCATTTCTCAGAAACAACACCGTCCTGCTTTAACAGGCACACAAATATAAATCTTAAAATAGATAAATGAAGCTTTGTCCTTTTTCTAATCCTGAAACTCATGTTGAAAGTGATCCCTGGTCAAAATGAATAAAATTAGCCGTTCCCCTAAGTCAGGGGTGGACAAATTCATTCCACAAAGGGCCATGTGGCAGCAGGTTTTTTTCCAACCAAGCAGCAGCACACCAGACTTGACTCATTTAATCAACTGATCTCAGTCTTCAGACAGCTCATTGGTCAAACTGTGTGTTTTTGGTTGGTTGGAACAAAAACCTGCAGCCACACGGCCCTTTGTGGAATGAATTTCCCCCCCCTGCCCTAAGTAGTCTTTGTTTTTTATGTACATATTTCTGCATGTGCAGCGCACACAGATTTAATCAGCGGCGCATTTCCTTGAGGTAGAATTGAGGGTGCCATTACACAAGTGAGTGATAAGCTAATGTGTCCTTGATAACATGTCAAGGAAAAGAAAAGAGGAAGTGTGCTGTTTAATGTTCCATGGCGATGTGCGTGCCAGTCAATAAAGGGTACTGTATGGATGGGATCAATTTCCATTGAAATGAACTGACTTGCCATTTTACTGTATTCTCAGGAGAACCTGCTCAGTTTGATCCAACATTCAACGGGCCCATAAAGAAAAGGTGAATCTGTCTATTGTCTGCTGGCTTTTTTCCCACCAATAATCTCCAAATCCTCAGTCTAGCTGGAGGGTTTCTAATGTGTACCGTGTGGGTGTTTTTAAAGCTGACATTTTGTTTGCTGAGTTTCTGTGGACTGTTGGAATCACATTTGTCTCCCCTAAGGCGAATGCAAAGCTAAGCATGCTCACTTTAAACTGTTGCTATCTCTCTTTTCTTCATCAGAGGGTGCACTGATATCATCTGCTGTGTCCTGTTTATGCTCGTCATCCTCGGCTACTTAGCGGTTGGGATTTTAGGTGAGAATAACCAAACACCAACACAGGCCTTTGTCTGTTCTGCTTGTTCCACTAAATACCTGTGTAATTCATTTTTACTTTAATTTTTTTCACTCTCGCTGTCTGCTTCCAATCTTAAATACAGAGAAATACAGTTGGTAGCTTGTTTGCTGAGAGTTTAATGAGAAGATAAACACCACTCATATCTTTCCATTAAATGCGAGGGTAGTAGTTGGTTAGCTTATCTTAGCACACAGAAACTAGGAACAGGGGAAAACAGCTAGCCGGCTTCTGTCCAATGGTAACAACATCCATTGAGTGACACCTCTAAAGCTCACTTATTAACCCATTCTGTCTTTTTTGTCAATATGTACAAAAATTGGAATGTAAAAATCGCAATTTGTGGGTTTTCAGAGGTTTATTTGTGGATTATTTCTTGGCTCCAGAGCATTGACTTCCTGCAGTCTCTGTGTGTTGCCAAGCAACTTCGCACAAAGAAAAAACACTTTGCGTGTGTGTGTGTGTGTGTGTGTGTGTGTGTGTCTTTTTTAATTTTTTTTACGGATTAAACAAATGACATATGACATGTTAATCAGTGAGCTTTAGAGGTGCTGGTAGGTGGACTTTGTTACCTTTGGACAGAGCCAGGCTAGCTGTTTCCCCTTATTCTGGTCTTTTTTTGCTGGGATAAGCTAATCAGCTGCTGGAGTGGTTAATCTCATCTCATTGTCAGCAAAAAAAAGCCAGTGTGCTCCCCAAAATGTCAAACTGTTCCTTTAAAGGGATAGTTGAGGTATATTGAAGTGGGGTTGAGCGAGGTACTTATCCATAGTCAGTGATTACAGACAGTAAATGACTGTCAGCATGCCCCCAATTTATGGCCCCAAGGCAGATTACATCCTCTGTGTCCTCATAAGGACTATAAATCTGGCATTAACCAAAGTTTAGACATAAAGGCTTGGCAGATCATCAAAACAACACCACGGTAGCAGAAGGGTTTTCATTGCCTTGTTATGATCCTGAAGTGACTCAGTGACAAAGATTTCAGTTTCAAAATGAGGCTGTTGCATTAAAACCGCAGAAAATGGCTGTTTGTGGGTTTCTTTTACCTCACACAACAGCTTCCTTTGGATGCTCATTAGAGTCACGACCCCAAATCCTTCTATTTGATTCAATTTGTACCGTGCTCACTCCTTTTGTAGTAAGTCTCTGCTATTCCCTTATACCCTGCAATCATACAATACGCTTAATGGAGGAGCAAAGAGTTATTATTTCTTAAAGTTTACATTTGTCTTTAGGTTTTTTCTTTCCTCCCTTTCCTAAAGTTCATATATTGGAATTCTTAATCCCTATACTTTGATTCATCAAGAAAAGTTACATTTTATATGTTGGATATTATTATTATTATTATATTTACGACATGAACAGCTGGTTTCCATGTGAGCGTCCTGCCAGATTGCCCTGTCATCAAACTCATTCCAACACTGGGTCAGTTCTCTTATCTAGAGTCAACAGAGAGTCCTGATAGGCACTGCATTCAACTCATGTGTGTCATCGACTGAGTGCGTCCCAAATAATCAGCTGCTTACCTCATTGAAGGCAGTCTGGCTGGCTGAGGTGGATAACTGGAGAAATATAATATAAAATATTCCAAATATTCTACTTCGAAATACATTGCATATGAGAAACAGTGGTAGTAGTCAGAGTAGTTCAGGAATTGAACACCTCTAGCTTGTCTGTATGATCTATTAGTAGTACAATTCATAACATTTGACTCATATGACTCACTTTCCATTATGTTTTACATCACTGGCTTTTCTTCTTACCTTTGTTTTGTTGTGTGTTTGTTTGTTTTTTTCTTACCAGCTTGGCTCTATGGAGACCCCAGACATGTTCTTTATCCAAAAAACTCAACTGGATGGTTCTGTGGCATTGGACCAAATGAGTAAATCTCTCTATCAGTCTCTCCCGCTCAGTTGCCTTCTTGTATTATGTATTAGACGCTCTAAATGTGCATTTGACTGATAACTTTCTGTCTCTTCCCGCTCTCAGAGGCCGACCCAACGTGCTTTACTATGACATTCTCAAATGTGCCACATCTGTTAATGTTATGGCATCTGCTCTTAATGGCTTACAGTGTCCAACCACTCAGGTAGACAATTTTACCTGACCCTTACCTTGCCTGTTTATGTTGTTTCTAATGATACTGGTCCATTTACTCACCCAGTGTCCAAGAAATAATCATCTTTTTCCACTACCTGTAGGTCTGCGTGGAAAGCTGTCCCCATGATTTCTGGGCTGTGAACATAAATGATTTTATAAATGGAAAGCCAGCAGATGCTTTCAATCAAAGCCTCTGTGTGCCATCCATAGACCTGAAAACAACTAACCTGGTAAGTCTCATTTTGTCAGCATGTTTAAACTCTCTGCACGTTCCCAACCTGACACTTTGACCCCTTCCCATGAAACTTATTATTTAACCACACGATAATTTGGTTTTTCAGACTGTTCAAGAAATTGTGGACAAGGAGCTGTGTCCTTTCTTCTACGTACCCACAACCTCCGGTGAGTGGAGAAAGCTGCACACCACTCAAATGGTCTGACAATACATTTGAGAGATCTATTAAATTCTAATTCAATCCATTTCAAGCTGATTTGATTATTTTCTCTTCTGTTAGTGCTGGGGAGGTGTTTGCCTGATGTCACAGCACTGGACAGAATCCCTGCTGATTTTTCCAGTATTCCAGGATTACCCTCGTCAGCCAGCGAAACAGCCAACATAATCAAGAACGGCACTGAGTAAGATCCAGAGGATTCCTGACCTCTTAAATCACAGATAACTGCACTTACTAAGACACACTTGCAGTTTAATAACCCTGTTTCTGTCTCCTCCTCATCACCAGCTCAGGGTCGGTGGTTTCGTGAGTTTTTGTGTTGGCGCTTTAGTGTAGCAGCTGTTTGTAGTCGCTCTCGTTGTTACACACAGCGGCCTTAGATGTCATGTGAAACGCTCTCTTGGGACGTGCAGAGTTAGAGCATTCATGTGCAGTAGTTTTCTTACTAAATGCAGAATCCCTCCCTCTCTCTCTGTGCTGAGTGCCTTGGGTTAACTCTGCCTTTTTAGTCTGTCTTGCTTTATTTGCATCTCATCAGAGGTGTAGTAGTATGATCGTCTAGTGAGAGTGGGATCTCACTCAACTTTTCCTTGCTTTTAGTAACTTCCAGCCATCTTTACATAGACGTATTGAGGGTTTTGCCTTTGTTTGTTTGTTCTATAAACAGTTTTTCTTTGTTTCTTCATCAGGGACCTTGTGAATGGCTTCAATGCTAGGGAGATCGGCGTCCGAATCTTTGAGGATTTTGCGTCGGCGTGGCCATGGATCCTCATGTGAGTTGGCCTTGCAGGACCACAGCGCACGTTCACACACTGCCACCTGTTGGCAGACATGCAGTACAGCTAAAAATTACTCTGGAGAGAAAGTTGTGAATCAAGTCACACCTCTGGTTTTTTTGAATATGCAAAGGAGCTACAGAACATCCTGGCTGTGTCTAAAGAACACAGAATAGTTATGCAGGAGTTTAAGGTCATCTGTATGACAACGTATTTCTATATAACAGGTTACTTTGCTCAATTATTTTATTTGTCTCATATGTCTCACATTGAAATATTAATATGGAATTTTTATCTTCTCCTTGTTTGTTTTCTTGATAACTGTTTCACCCCCCTCCTGCTCACCTCCCTCCCCTCTCAGTGGTCTGTTAATAGCCATGGTGGTCAGTATGCTGTTCCTGCTGCTGTTGAGATTCACTGCTCCAGTCATGGTGTGGGTGCTCATCATCGGAGTCCTCGGTGCTGGGGCATACGGTAAGCACTCCTCCCCATTCCCAACCCTGCACAACATGGACACAAGAGGGGTCGACCTGCATAGAGAGTGGCTTGTGTATAAAGCTACTGCCAAAGAGATAAATACGTTTTAAAGAAAATTACATCAAAATCAAACTCATCTTTTCACTGATGCTTTTATATAGAGGAAATATATATGCTTACTTGGAGAGATTTTTTTTCTGTCATGTAGGATTTTTCTGAATCCTATACGACATTCTTCATGCAGCAAATTTTTCTCTAAAATAGATTTTTTGAAATATTAATCTGTGTATTTCTTCTTCATTCCTCTCTAACTTGGACATTCAGTTGAACAGAATGTCTGCAAGTGTAACCATATAGACTGGATAAACAACTTTCTATTAGAAGTTAGGTCATAAATGCTGTTTCGCAGCCGATTCTCACACCACCATCAGTTATTTGTGTCCCTGTGCTGTGGGGAAACAGGAACAGAATTAAGCAGATTCATCAGTGACAAAGTGTTGCTGGTCTTGTGTTTAACTGCACTTATGAGCAGGTGGAGCTCAAAAGTTCTAGTTTTATATATTGACTCTGAACCAGTCAAAGTCAATGAGGGCGGTTAATTTGTCATGGCGAGATTATATGTAGTTGTTGTTTCTTTTGCAGGAATATGGCACTGCTACTGGGAGTATGATAACCACAAGCAAGCCTCTGCTACCATATCTGACATTGGTTTCACCACCAACTTCAATGTTTACCTGCAAGTCCAAGAGACCTGGCTGGCCTTCTGTGAGTCTGATTTAAGTTCTCTTCACCTTATTTGACTTACACCATTTCACCCTTGTCAAGTATTTCTCACAGCCTGAAGACATGTTTTTATCTTTAAACCTTGCTGGGTGGCTGATTAGCAGTTTGCAGATAGTATACAAGCAGAAGCTAATTAGGTCAGATGAGGTCAGACTGTCTCAGACAGCTTTTACTCAGGCAAATGCCAGCACAGAGGAGATGAGGGGTGTAAAATGGAAACCGCAGCCAGAAATAAATGCCATAAAACCTTTGTTGCTATACTCAGTGGTCACGTGTCACGCTTAACACCAGTTGATCCGTGATGTTGTAAAATGATTCTGATAATAAATGACCCAGATTTAAGGGTGATGGCTCGCTGCAGCTGTTTGTTTATTTCTCTTTCATTTTAAAGTTATGCTTAGGTAGCTTTTGTTTTCTCTCTCTTTTTAAAAAATACTTTTACAAGTTGTATCACAAACACGGAGGAGAAAGAGACAGAATAGATCATTTCCACAGAATTAACTAAAAACTTTATTAGTATAGTCACGGGTGTACGGAGGAGTGTGTTTTTTTTGTTTATGGAAGAGTCCATGTGAGGTGTTTAGTGATCCGGGTGTGTGTGGTGAGGGGTGTGTGTGTGGGTATGATGTGTAATAGTTGCATAAAAGCCTTTTTTTTCCACACCTCTCCTCTCTCCTCAGTAATAATCATATCTGTGGCGGAGGCCATCATCCTCCTGACCATCATCTTCCTGCGGAAAAGAATCCTCATAGCCGTCGCCATCATCCAGGAGTCCAGCAAGTGAGTCGTCATGTAAAACATTGTTCACAGAGTCTCTTACTTATATTAAACTTAGACAATGTCAAGATGTTCTGAATCTTAAGCAGAATTTATTTAAAAGTTTGTTTGATTTTTAGGGCATTTTTCTGAAATCAGATTTGAGTGTAATCAGTGAACCTTCAGTCTGGTGTGTATCTCACTGTGAAGAGGCCATCTGGCCCTGGCTCAGCCTCACGCTGTGTGTGTTCATATTCCACAGGGCCATCAGTCACATGATGTCCTCTCTGCTGTACCCTCTGGTCACCTTCGTTCTCCTGGTGGTGTGTGTTGCTTACTGGGGTACCACTGCTTTGTATCCTTTCATTTTATGTATAGCTGTGTGTAATGTATATGTCTGCATGCAGGCCGTTAATAACACCGTGCATCATATGCAGGTGATGTTAAAATGTTTCTGAGGTGACTGTGCAATCACTTCTGCAGTCCAGAGTGTCGGTTCTTCTCTTAAACTGGTGCGTGTAGATATTTGGCCACTTCAGGAAACCCAATCTACAGAGTGGTGGCTCTCAACTCCACGCAGAGCGACTGTAAGAGCATCAATGGCTCTGTGGACTGTGACCCTCAGGTAAAAACTGTCTTTAAACCCTGCTTTGAAAAAAGTTGCTTATTTTGAATTTGAAGCTGCAACACGTTTCAAACAAGTTGAGATGAGGTTCACCCCTTTGTGAACACGTGATTGCATAAAGGATATTACTACACGGGCTGAGGAACACTTGATAAAAGTGCTCTCGGTAAACAGTTCATTTACAGATGATTGCATTCTGTCTGTATTCCCCTTGTAAAAGTCAATGATCCATTCAGAGAAGGTAAATACAACATTTCCAATCATAACCACAATGTCTGACATGTTGAGTCGGATAAAAAGTCATTGTTCATACTGTTCATCCACTCACTCATTCGTCCTTCCGTCTCCTCCTCTCAGAACTTCAACTCATCAGCTTACCAAAACTGCCCCTCAGCCAGCTGCATCTTCATCAAATACAACGACGAGGGTCTCTTCCAGAGGAACCTCTTCAACCTGCAGATCTACAACGTTGTGGCTTTTCTCTGGTGCGTCAACTTCGTCATCGCCTTGGGTCAGTGTACGCTGGCGGGTGCCTTTGCCTCCTACTACTGGGCCTTCACCAAACCAGGCGACATCCCCATGTTCCCCCTGTCTGCCAGCTTCATACGCTCACTCAGGTTGGTTAATGAGCTGCTGTCACATCGGTTAAACTTCTGCAACAAAAGTGTCCAAAATACTCCCTCAGGATGCATTTCTGGATTTCTGTTCTGTAATTCGAGTGAGAATTTACATTATCTTCCACTTTTTTACCTAAAAGTTAAGATTAGTTTGGATAATTTGAACATCACAGGACAGACTGACCAGCTGCAGTCCCCCCCTGGCCCCTAGAGGGTGCAGTAGACCTACAAAAAACAGTTTTGGGAATCAGACCTGAGCTGTTAAATAATGAAAACTTGCAGCTAAAGTTGCTTCACCTGCCGTATTGAGAATGATTAACATCTTTCATTTGACTTGTAAAATGATGCAAGTTTTTAATTCAAATGATGTTAAATAGTTTCACATACACAAATCAACAGTGAGACGTGATCATTTCAGGTACCATGTGGGCTCCTTGGCCTTTGGTGCTTTGATCCTGACCCTGGTACAGCTCGTGAGGATCATTCTGGAGTACATCGATCACAAAACAAGAGGTAAAGCTGATGTATCTTCAATTCACCGTCTGCGTTACCCTAAAATGATTTATTTTAAATCAGCTGGCTTTATTTTTTGTGCTTGAGTGTAAATGGAACACCTGAAGCCTTAATTTGTAATGATATTGGGCCAAAGTGCACTTTATTGAGTGCTGACTCAGTCTGGAGTTACGTGTTTTTTGTTTGTTTGTTTTTGGAGGTGTGCCACTCAGCAGGCTTCAGATTGAATCCAGTTACAACTTTTCTGTCTCTTTACCTCCACTTCTCTTTTGCACGTTTCACTGGGTCATTGAATACTAACGATGTGCAGGCTGCGTCCGTGTGGAAACACGTCTTTAGAGGTTAGAGGTGAATGGCATCACATAATTGGCAAACTGAATGGCTTCTCATCCCCAGCGGCGCAGAATCCATGTGCTCGTTTCTTATTGTGCTGCTTGAAGTGCTGCTTCTGGTGTCTGGAGAAATTCATCAAGTTCCTCAACAGGAACGCTTACATCATGGTGAGCACAACATATTGTTGTACAGTTATTGGTCCCTCCTATCTTAATTATTGCTCTTATTGTTGTAGTAATGATTAACATTAGTGTAGATCTCATGTTAAATCATACAAAGTACCAACAAAAGGGGAAAAAACATATTTTACTCTAAATTAAAGAAGACTTTTAAATCCTCCAGAGCATCACACTTCAATTTTACCATCAGTTTACACACAGTCACCTTCACTAAACTGAGGTTTAATATACTGTATTGGGTATTATTTGGATTATGACCATTTTATTTTCCTAAAACAAGTTTTTTGTTTTTTGTTTTCTTGACAGATTGCAATTTACGGGAAAAACTTCTGCGTCTCAGCCAAAAATGCTTTCTTGCTGCTCATGAGAAACGTAGTAAGGTTTGTGCTGAAGTCAGTTTCCGTCCTTGCAGTGCCTGCTGGCGACATGCTGTCTGAGCGGTGCATAATGTTGAATATATTTACATGTGTTTGAGAGACTCAGTGAATGGTGTCATGTTTCTCTGAAGAGTGGTGGTGCTCGATAAAGTGACAGACCTGCTGCTGTTCTTTGGGAAGCTCCTGGTGGTCGGAGGAGTAGGTAAGTTGAAGGTTTCAGGAGTGGCTGACCATACATTTACTGTAAATATATGTGATGGGTTTAAGTGATAGAAAATAGAGATACAGAGCAACATTAGCATTCATTTGGAGTTATTTTCCTTGCCACCTGGTGATTATAGGTCTGATATTCAGTCTCTTTTTAGCTCTGTTTCTGGGGAAGTGCACGGCTCTTTAGCTGCTAAGTGCTCCACTGTGTTCACCAGCTTGTCATTAACCCTTTGGTGCCAGGCAGGTTGTGTACAGTGGGATTTTTTTGGCTGAAAACACGATTGATGAGAGCAATGAAGAGACAGAACAAAGACACTAAAATGCTCTGTGGAGCTGCAGTCAGGTGATAACTCCATGTAGCAGGGATTTACACAATTATGAACACTGGAACTCAGCAACAGACCTCTGAAAACCCCTGAAAAAAGTACTGTAGCCAATATTAATTCAGACAGTTCTCACAGATTTCTGTATTTTAACGAGTTAATAATGTCATTACAGCTGAGAGAGCATCCGTAATTAGGAAGCTTTTCTTGGATTAGGTAAAAAAAATCAAACTTTATTTCAGCTTATTTTTATCCGACACTGAATTCTCTCTTTTTTAAAATATACTATATTGACATTAAACTCATTAATGATGTCCATACTGGGCTCTTATTCCCAACTCATCATGCTTTAACTGGTCTTTGTGCAACAGTGGGAACTCTAATCACTGAAAATATTCAGAATTGTCATAAAGTAGAACAAGAGTCACTAAAGAAGACAACAAATAAGGATGTAATCTTACCCTGCAGCCTGATAAACATTGACATTAATGCATCAGAAAGGAGACGCTGACGTCTGAATCTTTTTCCAGGCATACTGTCCTTCTTCTTCTTCTCTGGTCGAATACTGCTGCCGGGCACCACCTTCCGTTCTGAAACCCTCAACTACTACTGGATGCCAATCATTGTAAGTCACAAATCATCCTTCTCTGCGTTGACGGTCGTCATTCAGGTACGTCAGACTGACCGAAGGTTATTCTGAATCTCTGCAGACGGTGGTGTTTGGCAGCTACCTCATCGCTCATGGATTCTTCAGTGTGTACAACATGTGCGTCGACACGCTCTTCCTCTGCTTCTGTGAGTACTTGTTTACACTGAGTAAAATAACAGTCACTGTGTGGACTGATAACTTCACCTTTCACCTTTCCCCATATGATCAAAACGCACCTGTTTGCGTGGAGACAACATGCATATAGTCTACACTATATTTAACTTGCCAGTTTCGAGCTAAAACCCGGATCGTTTTGCATTGAATAATACCACAGTACACACAGAAACATCACTTTGAACAGTGTGTCTTTCACCGTCACAGTGGAGGACTTGGAGCGTAATGATGGATCTCAACAGAAGCCGTACTATATGTCCAAAAACCTCATGAAGATCCTCAACAAATCCAACAAAGCACCAAAAAGAGGTAAAGGGAAGGACTGAAGATCATTTTGCCTCTGAGTTCATGAACCCACACAAACACCGAGTCACAGATTTTCAGGAAATCTTTAATAGCATCTTTTTCTAAAGGAAAAAGTTTACCAAAACAAATTTGCTGATTTTGCACTTTTAAATATTTTTTTTTTATTTTGTGTATGTGAATATGTAGTATTAATGACGGTACACATGGAAGGACTGAGCATGTGAGTGCAGGTAATGTGAAATTTGCATCCTACATTTCTGTTTTGGGAGTTTTAGACTAATTTAGCGTTTAAATGTCTTTTAGTGGCAGTGAAGGTTTGTTTTTTCCATTTTTACTGAGAGTCTTTTGTAGAGGACTGATTTTTTTCAAATGGAAGAAAAAAACTGCAGCAATTGCAAAAAGAATTTAAAAACATATTTTTAGATATTATTTGTATAGAAAAGGTTGTTTTATAACAAAACATTTTATGAGATTGTTGATTATATTGAAAAGAATGTAATAAAGTTATAAATGTAAGTTTACATGACACAGCGTTACTGTTTGGATGCCATCATCCCTTTTCAGCTTCTCATCTTTGTGTATTGTCTCCACTACCTGTGAGCAGCCATGTTGGTTTATATGATGGTTTTCTATTGGTCGCACTGCACACCTGAGCAGGAGCCCAGTCAAATGTAGATAATGACGACACAAAACGAGCCACTGTTTTAATCAAGCTTTAATCTCCTCCACTATCTGGTTTTGCACAAAGTCTCCAGGTTTAGTTTGAAGTCAGAAGACTCACATCAGGACCTCCATCACTTGATTTAGTGTCACATAAGCTTTGAA
The DNA here is from genome assembly GCF_039877785.1 of Chaetodon trifascialis. NCBI lineage: Eukaryota > Metazoa > Chordata > Actinopteri > Chaetodontiformes > Chaetodontidae > Chaetodon > Chaetodon trifascialis. Next base: position 7,067,969 of record NC_092072.1, on the reverse strand, counting down.
ATACAAAGTGTAGCTTGAACAGACAGGTATGCAAGAAATGACGAGCCCCGGCAGCCATCCTGTCCATCTAACAGAGGACGCTGAGTTTCATCTCCCACCCTGGTGTCAACGTTTAGCTAACAAAGTGCCAACCAAACACCCGATTCGTTAGATCTGCAGGTTCAGCTGAACACGGGTTAAAAGGGGGGAAACAGGCTTTACACGCTGAAGTCTGATTGGATGTCGGGGAGTGACGTTAGCGCTGTACATGTGAGAAAACTGCCTCATCTGTTGGTGCTGGACTATACTTCTGAAGGTGAGAAAAGACCTCTGAGGAACGCTTTGAGGCTACATTAGCAGCTAGTACCTGTAAGCTAGCATTCAACAGCCTCTTCTCCAACCCAAGGGTCAGCAGTTGAGTTGCACTGCGGGTAATGTAGGCGCCCAGGTTTGATAAGGTATAAAATGATGGTATCTCTGGTCCCACAGCATCGATTTGGATATGTTAATACCCTTTTGAGCCACAGCTAACCTTTTCCAATTGAGATGAGGCCAAATCTCAGTGTTTTTAGCACTTTTTGCTACACAGCTGTTGGATAATAAGATGACCATGTTGCTGTCTGTCAGTCAGAAAATAAGCCAAACCACACATACCATCATATATCAATTCACATAAGCAGGGAAGGACAGACTTTTTGCACTCATTCTATTTATTTAAATTTATTTAAATTAATGAGAGGTTGGCAGAAGAGTTATGAACTTGGGCTGCAGGCGTTTTTTTTTTTTTTCTCAAGTTAGTAAAAGGGAAGGAGTTTATGAAAACCAGGAACCAGATCTCTCGCCGCTTTACAAAAGCATGCTGAGGCCATCCCGTCCTCTCTCGCTCTACATGGCTGGTCGTCCACTCAGAAAACACGTAAAAACAGCATTTACAATAGTCATATATACAAATATATAATGTATAACACGCTCACTCACTCAGAGAGACAGACACATACAGTCAGGGGAAAAAAATTTTAAAAAATCAACTGACATAATGGAGCTGCTCTCCTTCACGTGCAGAGCTCTCCACCTGCACCGCTAACCGAAAGGCTGATTGGTTGCGCTGCATCGACTCTACTTCCTGTCGTGACGCACTGTGCGGCATCTCAATTTGCTCTGTAATTAACGCCCAGCGTGCGTCAGGTTGGATTTTTCACTCTCTCAAGTTGCTCCTGTGGATGCGAAAATCTCCCAAACTGGCCCTTTAAGCGGCGCACACGTCCACGTTTGTAAAGCTTTGTGGGGCAAGATGCGACAAGTGGTTCAACACCAGCACGCGCACACACACACACACACACACACACACAATAATCTTTAGGACAGCGCCGTCTACAAATGACTTCACAGTGCAATGGCAGTTTTTTGTTAAGACAAATGTATATAAAAAATGCATCCATCTGTGCTATCCGTCCATCTGCTTTCAAGAGGAAGTCGCAACTTCTAGAGTACTAAGAGGAGGAAACTGCAAACAGGAACATGACGCCGTTGGAGTAAGAAAGAATAGCTCCAGCAAACGCTACCTTACCTCACGCCCTTCCCTCGCTTCCCTGTTTTAACCCCACATCAACTTCCCGCAGCGTGCCTCCATCTCTCTGTTTACAGAACACACCGGTGACTCCTTCAGGAGGAATGTGACAACAAAAATAAAAATAAAGATCCTTTACAAAGTTCACCCTGATCACTTAATACTGTCTCTGACCCCCAACAGTGAGCCCCTTATTCTCTGAGTGTCCCCCCTTATATACCTACAGGTGCATGGAGGGGGGGAGGGGGGGGGGGGGGGGGCTATGCTAACGTGACTGATTTTGGGATTACACTACCTTCCAGTGAGTGTTCCTTGCATAAACAAAATGGACGAAGCAGGTGGTTGGGGCTGAGTATCATAAAGTGAATCTGCCTTTGCCAGGAGGAGAAAAAACAAATTCCTGTTTTTCCTGTTTTGGAATCAAACACACACGCACAAAAAATGCTTCGCTTTCTCTCCCAAGTTAGTACCTGCTCGGGGACTTAAAATGAGTGTGTGTCTGTGGCTCGAGTTACGTGTGTGAGGGTTTGTTTTTTTTTATGTGCTCCTCCCTCCCTCCCTCCCTCCCGGTCGTCCGTCCTTCCGTCCGTCGCGTCCGGTTTCCGTCACACGCTCAGCAGCCAGAAGAAGAAGAAGATGGCCACAAACAGGAAGAGGGAGTCTTGCCAGTTGTTATTGCCGTTGTTGAGGTTACCATTGCCTTGGTGATCACCTGCATACTGGTCTGATGGGGGGGTGGAAGGGGGGAAGGGGTTATTACATCAGCATCTCAGGGGAGAGTGTGTTTGCATCTGTGCTCTAATGATGTCAACAGCTGCGCTCAGATGGAGCTTTTTACTCACTAATAATCAGAATAATCCGACCACAGTCAGGCTGAGAATCACACCACTGTGTTGACATTTAAACTACGGCCACAGAAAACTCTGGATTCTGATTGGCTGGAGGATTTTTAACCTGTGTACAGGTTTGTTTGGAGTTCTGAATAAACATGCCAGTATTGATCTGCAGCAGCAGTGAAAGAGGACAGAAAACAGAAAACGTTCGCAGGTTTGTCATTTACCTGTTCTGTGAAAGGGGTCGTTAGCGTTGAAGACTGTGGTGAAGAAGCCGAACGGGAATGCGCCGATGCCGAAAGACATGTGAAAGCCGGTGTCCCCGAAACCCTGGAACATCTGCGCACAGACGGGAGAACAGTTTAAGCATCGGACGAACACAGAGCAGCATAATGAGCAGTGAGAAGAGGCCTGATTGGCTCACCCCGCCTCGACTCTCCGGCTCTGTTCTCTGTCCCTGAGGCCGAGGGGGAGTTTTCAACCTGAACGGCAACAGAAAGTCAGTCAGGAGGCGACCGCAAGGCACAACATTCACACACAGCCGCAAACGCTCATGGGATACCTGGGGTCCTCCTGGCTGGAGCTCCCTCTGCCGTACAGCGGGATGACTTTCTCTCTGCTGATGCCCGCTTTGCAGACGGGACACTGCTGCCTGCTGGGCCGGGTCTCCAGCCACTGAGAGGACGAAGGAAGACGGAAAATGTTCATGATGCACATCAGAGTCTGTCGCGTCCCTGAAGCAAACCAAGCCAAATGACCGCTAATGCTTTCTAATAAAAGTTTGTGCTGCAACAGTGTAAAACTAAAGATTTAACCCAGCAAATGTTTTGATTGTCTGTCCTGCAGTGCATTCACAGGGAGTTTTCCACATAAGGCAGCAAAACTCTGTAACCTCTACTAATCTACGCAGTGCTTATGCTGAGAGCAACGCACGGCTCCTCACATTAAAGAGCTGCAGTAAACAGAGGCATTAAGTGCATTAGCGTCTTTAAGCTGCACTAAGTCAACTGACAGGTGAAGTTTCCATGCTGAAGTTACGTCACGCCGATTAGACGACCTCGCCGAGCGCCGCAGGCATCGTTAAAGGCCCGCTCACACAGGTGTTTCCACAGACATCGTCTGACAGACCTATTTTAATCTACTGATGTTTTCTCCATTCAAGTTAAAAGTTAAAAATTAAAGTATATTTCTAGAGCTGAAAGTGACATGTTCAAGTTTTGTCTGAACAACAAAACCACACAGATGATTTTCCTGCTGTCGACTGTCCAACAGTCCAAAATCCAGATGTTTAAAGTTGACATAACAATAAATCCGCCATTAAAACTGCTGCTGGTTCATCTTCTGTCCACCAACTTCTCATTTCATCCACCAGTTATTAATACGTGGAGTTTTATGTCCTCAAGCATCACAAAGCAAAGGAAGGCGTGACAGAGGAAACGCTCACCTGATGAAGACAGGGCCAGCTGTGGAGACAGAAAAAACAAAAGGTTAATCTCCATTCTCACAGAAGCTCCTTCCTCTTCTGAGCCAGCTGCAGTTAAGTGTGTTTCTGGTAACTCTTAGCGTTGTCAAACTGGTCAGATTTTTCTTTGCCAACTGTGAACACCCCGCCTAAGGAAGCCCACCCGGCTAGAACAACCTGCTCCTAATGAGGTGGCTGATTAAAGTCATCCCTGCTCCCCATCGTCACTATTAATTGGCTCCATCTGTTGTCAGCAGTTAGCAGAGTCTTGGCTCGGTGGCCGCTGGCCAGGCCGACCTGCTGCTGTGTTGTGGGAGCAGAGGATGCAGGTTTTGGGGGGGGGGGCACCACATCAGTTTTCAGGAAACGGACAATGACACAGTGGTGAAAATGCTTTTTCCTCTTCCACCTTGCACAGAAATCAATGTGCAATGAAATGTTTTCCCCTGTGTCAACACGGCCTTTTACGAGCCCCCTCCCCACCCTGATAACAACCATAAGCATCGTCGACTCCTCAGCAACTTCAGCCAGAGAAAAATGGTTCATCAGCAGCGACGGCTGTTCTCACAAAGATTAAACCACCTGCAGTATAAATCCAGCACAGGTAAACAGTGATAAACTGAACTACAGCTGGTGACTGCGTGAGATTATTCCTCCAGCTGAAGCACAGAAAGGTGATTTTACACATTTCATCAGTTCAAAAGTACCGACAGGAAAGTTAGATTTCTGACTTTTCTTTGCTTGGTTTACCCTTTACAGGATTTCCACGGTGTCTGCCTTGTGGTTTTTAATTTTACCAAACTAATCTGCACGTATGAAAGTGCTCAATACCATAATCCTGCGCCATAGTCCACGGTGCATTCGAAATGTAAAATGTTTTCAGGGCTTAGTTTTGCTCTAAGACCTCAGTTAATTAAAGCACGCTGCACATACAGCAGTTCATCCACTACAGGAAATTTCCAAATTTCTGTTTCCGTGAGGTAAGCGGAGCTCTTTTCATTAGCTGAGATGACATCCTGAGGCGAATGTGGATGCAGCAAATACACACACGTAGCAACACGTGCTGCTGAAAACTCCTCTTTTTCAGTTTCTTTGAAGCGTCTCTTTTGCATCATTTCTGACTTCACTGTGCTCTTAATCTCTCCACATGCGTCTGTCAGACATTCCTTCACAGATAAACAGACCGTGCTGACGAACAGGCACGACTTGTTTCGACACTTACAGTACTTAACAAAACACGAGAAACCTCGCTGCCTCAGGTGGGCCCGACCGAACGCCTCGACATGAGCGTGACCAAACTCACCAGCTGAGCCAAACAAACCATACAGCGTCAATCTGCAGGCTTTTACACGCACACACAGTTGAGGGTTCGCGGCACGGCTCAGTGTGCTCAGTATTAGTGTAACGGCAGCTATCAGATGGCTGCTGAGAACGAAATTCCTGTGGATCCAAACAGCTGAACAAAGCAAAAGGCCCAAGTTAACATAACAAGCTACTCAACTCCGATTAAACATGTGGCCACACGTATAACCGAGCGTTTGTGACCTGAAAATAACTGCTTAATTTCCAGTGAGAGGCTAAACAGCCTGACTGCGGAGTGTTTGCACAGACTCCACTATGTGGAGCCGTTAAAGGAGCAACAAGTAGAGGTGTTTACTTAAATTAGCATGCTAACCAGCTCGTGATACCACTGTGTACCTCCAGAGCTGGCGGTGAGTCACTGTGGCGTCCAGAAGGAGCACAAACACCTGAAGGATACACCTAAAGCTTGTGGATGCCCTCAGGCTGGTTCAGACGCTAAAATCTTGGCATCTGAACCAGAGCTTAGACAGAAATGGTCCACCTGAAAGACTGTGCATCCAAACACAAAAAAACAATGAAGTGAACCACTGAACAGATGCATGGCTCAGTGCAGGCGAGGGGCTATTTACAAGAAACCACCTCTCTACAACACTGCCCTTTCATCCACTCACAGTTGGCCTCATGTGACTCCAACGACTGCAGGTACGCAGGAGCAGCACTAACAACCCAGGTGGTATCAATGACCACGATAACGACCCCACAGAGGGGAACAACCCAGGACTCAGCACCAGTCAGGCACAACTGAGGAAGAGTCACTCACTACGTTTACATGCAGTCAATATTTGGGTTATGGTCAATATTCCGGTATCTGAAACATTCGGAATAACCTGTTTACATGCGTGAGCAAACAGGGGTAATCAATTGGGATATCCCGATCAAAACAGCGATGCACAGACGTGTCGACGCACGGAGAACGTCATGACGCAATGCCCGTCATTTCAGCTTCTTCTTCCGGCATCCAAAAACAACAACAGCAGCACGGTGGATAATACCGTACGTGGTACCATATCCATGCTACCTGCACTCAAAAGACCAAGATTCCTTGCGAATAGAACATGCGCAGAACACAAATTAATGTTCTGTGCAATTGGGATATTCCAATAGGCGTATACAGGACCAAAAATTTGGGTTAGAAAAGGAGCAACCCAGGGGTTATATTCCGGTTTTTAAAAACCAAGGTTTTTAAAAAGGGTTATTGGTGTTTACATGGCTGTGCACAACCAGGTTATTGCTGATATTCCGGTTATGAAAGGGTTACTTGACTGCATGTAAACGTAGTGACTCATGTGAGTCCAACGACTGCAGGTACGCAGGAGGAGCACTAATCTACATCTACTGTCCTCAATGTTGGGCTGCAGCTAACCTGTATTTTCATTACAGATTCATCTGATAATCACTTTCTGGATTGATAGATCAATCTTCAGGACATCTTGTTTGTCTTGCTAACAGTCTAAACTCCAAAAACATTCAGTTTAGTCCCATAAAGCAGCAAATCCTCACGCCAGAGAAGCCGACAGCACAGAATGTTTGAGAGTTTTGCTCAAAAAAAAAAAAAAAGCAAACAAAGACTTTAGTTTCAGCCTCTCAGCTGTGAGGATAGTTAGTCCTCAAAAAATGATTTCAGGAGAATAATTTAAGAAAACAAAATAACTCTGCGGGACTTAAATCTGCTGCCGCACGTTAAACCACTTCATACGTCTGACCGGCTCAGATCACTGTGCATCTTGCAGGTTTTGCTTATGCAAACGCACTTGTCCTAAACCTTGCAGTCAGACTCGCTGACCGTCGCCTCTCTCTCTTCCCGTTAATATCACTTTTCTGCATTTCTGATTCGATCACACCAAGCTCTCATTCAGCCTCGGTGGAGAAAATTCACTGCAGCAAGTCGCTCGAGTGGACTGTAAAGATGTCACACGCTAATTAACCTCGAAGTATTTAAGCGGCGTTAACGTCTCTTCCACACAAATCCTCCCTCTGGACTCGGCGGCGGCAGCGCTGCTCTCGGTTTCCTTTCAGAGCTTCAGATCTGAGATGGTTCAGCTCCGCCCGCTCATGAGGAGCGTGCTACAGTCTCCTGAAAAGTTTGTCGCATTTCAACACAATCGAGGGGAAAATGCAGTTTATTGCGAAAGCTTCTCACGCTGGAACAGCGGCACGGATACTGGACTAACTTGACCTTATTTGAGAGGATTCGGTTGTTTTGCTGCAGCTGAACTGATGCAGCATCGCCAGGAAGTTGTCCGAAAGCAAGTTAAATGTCCATTTGTTTGACGTACAGCCAGACAGATGCAGAGTTAGAGTGTAACTCACACTGAGGGCATCGGAAACACAACATGTGCCTGACAGGCTGATCTGAAGCTGCATCCATTCAAGAACTTCTAACGGAAACAAGACAGTTTGTAATTAAGCTGTAATTTTGATCTGAAGTTGCAGCAGGCGATCTGGCGTCAGCACCTTTCATCCTTGCTCACGGTTTCATCATCAGTTTCATCACGTAACACAGAAGGTAAAAGAGACGAGGTTGGGGTGGGGGTGGGGGGGGTAACATAGCAACTGAGTTACATCAGGACCACAACACAGGAGCGGCAACTGCGTGGCAACTGCAGGTGTCACTGGATGGGGTGGAAATTTTACATTCAAGTGTTCACACTTAAAAAAAAGTTAGTTTTTTTCTTTAACACTTCATTTAAATAAAAGACTTTGGGGTCTTAAACTTAGCGTGAACATCACAGTGCTCTTAAGTTCGATTCAGTGTTGGCAGTTTAAGGAGTCTTGAAGAGTGATCTATAAATCTCAAATCAAGTAAAAGTGACAGCACCCGTTGTGAGACCTCCCCTCACATAATGCAAACACTGATGAGGATTAATTAAGGACGAGCCGTGGATGCAAAGGCGACGGAAGAGGAGACTGAACCAGGCGACACGAGTCATTCGGTCGATTAAAGCAAACAAAAACACACAAAGTCAAAAGGGAAGGGGTCTAACTCCTCACACCTTTAACTGATCGTTCCTACCAGAAAACTGCGACAACCAGCAGGAAGCTCACTCCCGACAAGTCTGGACTTTTTTTAGATTTCAGATCATTTCCACACCAAAGTGACGTTTCATAACGTCTGCTTTTACGTGTTTTTTTTTTTACTTCTGATCAAAACTGTTCTCTAAATGAGCTGCTGTAAATCAGAGCACTGCTGGTCAGAGCTCAGTTCTTCAGTTAAACTATACAAATAACATGTTTCTGCTTTAATTTTGCTGAATCATTTTCAAATAAAGCACAAAATAAGGAATTAGTTTGCAGGCTGGGTGCAACAATAAAAGTTAAAAGCCTGTTTTAGGTGAAGTATGCGACATTGGGTACACGATGCTCTTACGCAGCTCATTTTGTCGTCTAAACCTCACTGTCGACGAGGAGATCCCGACTGTAATCACTGCTTGCGAGCTTCACCTGTGGGCATTCCCCGCTTCCTTAAACTCCACCTCACTTCCTGTCACCAAAACACGTGCACACCCACACAGATCATTATCATCTGGAAGAACGAACTGCGACTGCAACTCCACGCTCTTGGCTCTAATGTCACTCCGGCCTTGACCGGCGAGCGAGCGCGGCCGGCAGTCAACACACAGCTGAACGAGCCTCAAGCGTGACGTCACTGTGCGAAAGTACAGGTTTTCAACACAAAGTCGTCTGAAGGTTGAGCCTCGAGCGATTGTCCCAGAGCCCAACTTCACATCTTCAGATGACTCGTGTTGTCCAACCAGCTGCCAGAAAACCAAAGCCATGTATGTCAGAGTGGTTCGAAATCAGAGAAAATCCTCACATTTGAGAAACTGGAACCAGGGAACTTTTGGTATTTACAGTTTGATTTTCCGTTTATCAGCTAATTAGTTAATGAGCTAATTGATTTAGCTCTGCTGGGAGCCTGACAGCAGCGTGTCTGCACACACTGTCACCCTGTCCCAGATCTCAAAGCTGCAAATGATCCCCAGACTGAAGCAGTTAGTTAATGTGTCACAGTGTGTGCGTGCAGGGCGTGTGATCCACTGGCTGCTGCTGCTGTGACCTCCGACCTCCACCAAACTGTGTGAAATGATCAGCCTGAGCCACGGGATCACATCACCTGTGTAATTAGTGATCGGCCTTGATCCGAGCCACTTCAGATAGCAAAGACGCTGGTGGTAATGTGGGCTGAAGTTCAGCCACGCTTCATTTACAGCTACAGCACTGACAGCAAACCAACACCCTCTTCACTAACATCGAGCAAGCCATCTTGGCCGCTGTCATCTTCAGCATAATGCGGAGACAGCCGACTGGGACCGAACCGCCGGGCGTGACAGAACTCAAAATGACAGTAAAGAGGCCGCACAGACGGACAAACTACACTCCGGTTCGGTGGGCTGGACCGAAACAAAAACAACCGTCTCCACACACCAAAACTACCCCCCTTCCTCCCGCCTCGTTTCGTACCAGAACAAGTGGCCGCACATACTGATGACAGCGTCCCTGGCAGTGTCCAAACAAATGTTGCACTCGAAGGTGGCTCGCTCCCGCTCCCGTTCGCCCTCCCCGCTGCCGCCGCTGCTGCTGCCGCCCGGCCCGTCGCGGTCGTTGCTGCTCTCTCCGGCCGGGAATCCTCCTCTGCTGGCCGGCCCGCCGTCACTCGAGGACCGGGGATCCGCGGCCGCCATAATGTTTTCTGTACAAGAAAGGAAGGTAGCGCACCAACCCAACCCACACGGGCCCGAGCCGAGCTAACGTTAGCCGTGAGTCAGAGGCGACGACAAGTGTCACCGGACCGGAGCTTCTGCTGTGGCTCTACCTGAGGGAGGACTTCCGTTTCCGGGAAAAACAGAGGCGAGGGGCGGGAAGAATAGAAACACCACCCCCCTCATAATAATAATAATAATAATAATAATAATAATAATAATAATAATAATAATAATGTTTTTTATTATGTTAATAAAACAGAACGCAACATTTTATAATAATGCTATTAAAACAAGCATAATTAACTAATTTAATTAAACAAAATTAAATCAGAATTAGAGTTTACTAACTTTTTAATTCATGGCCATACTGTCATATCCCCTGCGGGACAAAAATAAAAAATGTGACAGGTAGTGTACAGTTGTGTACAATTAATCCAAACATTAAAGTCAAAAATCTGATATAGTAAATCAGAGTTATGAGATGATAAATCTAAGTTGTTAGATATAAAGTCAAATTATGAGATATACTGTGTGTACTTGACATGCAAATTGCACTTAGTAAGTTAAAATAATGAGTTACTATCTTATAATTGTGACTTGGCTCACAGTTCTAATGTGCCAGAAAATTAAATTAAAAAGACATTTAAAAAAACGAACCTACAAATAGTATTCAGTATTTTAAAGCAGTTTTTTCTGGGCTACAGGTTTCTTTGTCGAAAAAAACGGTCGGAATTTTTTTTTTATTAACAGCCGGAACCTTCCTTCATATATTGTTTTCGCCCGGAGTCATAAGAAGTAGGTACCGCAAGCATGTTGGTGTATACTAGAAACGTCCATGCTTAAGTATGTGAGGATAGTAATTTGGAAATTTGTTAGAAAAACGTCCTTCAAACGAGTCAAAGATCAAACCGGAAGAATCGCCTTCAACGGACATTTTAACGTGCGTCACAAACTGTTGTTCGTGCTTTCTGAGGAGGACAAAAAGAAGGAAAAAGGCAGCCATTCCTCTGACTTTACCTACCAGCCACCATGAAGATCAAGCGACAGAAACAAGCCAAGAAAACCATAAGTTTCTACAAATACAACTTCGGCTTCAGGGAGCCTTTCCAGATCCTCATCGATGGCACTTTCTGTCAGGCGGCTTTGATAAACAAGATTCAGATCAAAGAGCAAATGCCCAAATACCTGATGGGGGAGGTGCAGCTGTGCACGACAAAGTGAGGAGATTTAGTTCACTGTGCATGCAGGTTACATGCAAACACCCTGTCTTATCTAACATCCCATGATTTTACCTGTGTTCATCCTCAGCTGCGCACTGAAGGAACTGGAGACTCTGGGAAAAGAGCTGTACGGAGCCAAAATCATCCTGCAGAGGTACCAGGTGAGGAGATGTCCGCACTTCAAGAGCCCTGTCCCGGCCTCCGAGTGTCTGCTGTCCATGCTGGAGGAGACCAACCCACACCACTACTTTGTGGCCACACAGGTAAACACGAGGACAGCACCCAGAGGAAGGAGAAATGAGAAAAATCAAGTTTCTAAAAAGGGATCTTGGGACTGTCGTGTGTAGCATATCTGTAAATCTACAGCTTGTGGATGTATGTATTGTGCTTCAGTAGTACATCTAACTAACTTGTCTCCTGCGTGTTTTCCAGGACCGCACAGTAACAACCGGCCTGAAGAAGATCCCAGGCGTTCCTCTTCTCTACATCATCTCCAACACCATCGTGCTGGACAAGCCCTGCCAGACGTCCCTCGACCACGTCCAGGCCGTCCAGCTGGGAAAGCTGGTCAGCCCGGCGCAGCAGCAGAGCATCCGCAGCCTGAAGGAGGAGCAGGGCATTGCCCTCAAAGACGGAGAGAGGCGGGGGAGGAAGAGGAAGAGGAAGCAGAGCAATCCCAACCCTCTGAGCTGCCTGAAGAAAAAGAAGAAGAAAGGCGTTCCGACGCCGCCGAAGAAGACTGAGCAGGGGGAGAAGAGGAAAAGGAGTCGACACAGGAAGCGAGGAGGCAACACGCCCGCTCCTGCCGTCACTGATACGTAACAGAGCAGGAAGACAGAGACTTCAGCCAGTTTGTTTCCTTCACAAAATAATTACTCTGCACATTCACTTCTTGTCTGTTTTCCTGCTTAGAATAAATCAATGTTTATTACACAAAAATCCATTTGAAAATACTGGTTATGGTATTTGTTTTATTTTGAAAAATTCTGCAACAGTTTCGGGCACTCAGGACTTACAGGCATGGGACTGAAACCGTTCACAAACATGCCAACATGTTTGAGATCGAGAAGACTTGCCTCAGCCGTTATACAAAATAAAAAAAGCAGGTTTACAGGCACATAGTTTAAAATTCAAGATGCACTCAGACGTGACATACAGTATATGTGGACATGGATATTAAAAAACGACGCATTCAGGTGTCTTTGCAGAAGCACAGGGAGGAAGTCACAGCAGCTTGGTGGTTTGCTTTTTTTGTGATTTTTGATCAGTTTAGAGTCCAAACCACAGTGTTCGTATCAAATACGTCCATTCAGACTTCACTTGATGATCTCATCAACTCATTCTGGTGATTAAAAATCCATTATAAATAAAAAAAAAAAACCAACTCATTCTATTGTTATATATCCCATCAATAAATAATTATTGAACAGAGTCTACTGGATTGACACTGTTGAAGTTACTGAGGTCATTTTAAGAATAAAAGAGCAACACGGGAATAGAAATGGATTCTGGAGCAAGTTCACCCATATAAAGTACTTCAGGACAGAACATGCAAGTGTGGCTGAACACTGATGTTTACATGAGCTATAGGTTCAAGCTCTGAAGCTCTTTTTTTATAAGATGTGTCCCAATTCCACAGTACAGACAAATTAAGTACAGTATGTACTAATCTTACATAGCTTTTGCAGGTCGAATACAAGAAGTCACTGTACAAATGATGTGTTTGACTTTCTCATCATTACTCTTAAATATAACCCCATTCCAAAAAAGTTAGCATGCTGTATGCATATTCATTGATTTGTACTACTCAAACCCTGCTTAGAATGAATATGTCTCATGGATTTGGGACACAACTATAGTTTTGCTGACTGTGAGGTGGAAACAGTCGATGATGCAAGCCAGGCATTTGCAAACACACCAAGTTTGAAGTCTGTAATGATTAAAGTGCGACACTACAGTTGTATAATGGTTAATTGCTGGTTGAGTCTGCACATCACTACTGTAGTAACTGTTTAAATATCCTCTTGCAGAGACTGGATATACTGCATGCTCCTTTTGGCTAAAGTCAGTGTACACGAGAGCCGTCAGGTGAGAACGTTTTCGTGCAGTTGTGGGACAGACGAGCCTCAGAGTAACATGGCTGACTGGGTTCTCACTCCCACAGCAAACATCTAAAAATAGATCCCGTTTAACTTCCAACAACGTCTTATAGTGTTTTTCAAAGTTACTGATATCTACATGGAAAAAGGCCAAAAATGTGAAAACAGTAACTCCAAACTCACTTTCTTTAAGGTACTTAATAAGGCAGGTCTTCATTATAACAGATCCAATAAATAAATGAATAATAAATAATAACAAAAGTGTCGATTGTTTGTTTTGGGGGTTTTTCATGAAAGAGACTTCTTAATAATTCAACCACGTTATTCAGACTTCTTTCCTCCCACGACTGCTTGGCATTCAGATATTACGGACAGAAGATAAAACTCCACATTATTCACAAAATTAAGTCAACAACAGAAGAAGAGTTTACCAGACAGCCGGCGCTGTGATGAAGAGACGACAGAGTTTTTTATTTTGTTTTCTAGATGATGTGGAAGCGAGGTCCGGGCGTAGCTATGATGTCGCTGTACGGCTCCTCCTGGACGAGCTCCACCGCCTGCTGCTTCTTCAGGACCAGGAAACTGTAGAACTTAGCAGCTGCCTGCTTCTTGTTGTTGTTCCTGCACAGATCCAGCAGGCTGACCGACTGAGCCCCTGTTTTGGCCATCACCCTCTGTGGCAGCACGAGAGAGAGAGTCAGGACGAGGAGGTGCTTCACATTCAAAAACATGTTTTAAAGTCATTCAAGCAGCTATTGCAGATATGTCCAAATACATGTAGTATCAACAAAAGCAGCCATCATTACTCATTATTATAGTGTGATGGGACCTTGTGGCCTTGTCCAAGGTGTTGCTGTTTGTTAGTGGCTTTAACTTGAGATATAAAAATGATTTTGGATGTGATCAAAACATAAATTCCTCTGAGTTGTAGCAACAAGATATCATCCTACTCTTCTGGTTCTCCTTATAGGATGAGAGCAGATGCATACCTGGAGGCCATGGAGCATCTGCTGGGTTCTTTTGTTCCACCTCCTCTCCTCCTGGTCCTGATCTCCTCCCTGTGCCTCCTCCTCCTGACACAGAAAAGCACAGTTTCAAGCACTAATAAAAGCTACCTACTATGAACATAAAATGAGTCTGTGCTCCCTAACTCTGAATAAATAAATGAAAAGGGATGTGAAAACTCCAAAATCCCACAAGTAGAAGTGTACTGTACAAGAGGATCTTTATATCACCTCTTCATCAGAGTCGTCATCGTTCTTCTTCTTGTCCTTGTCGCCAAGCAGATCCAACTCTATCAGCTGACTGATGTTGGTGTTTTCCTCTGGGGGAAGATCCACATTGGATGGCTCCAGCTGCTGGGACACATTAGAGGCTCTGGACCCCTGCTGCTGTTGTGGCTGCTGCTGCTGCTGCTGCTGCTGGTCCAAAGCTCCCATCTAGAGAAGAGAGTGGACAGAGTATACCGCAAATACAGAAAGAGTAGCGATTGGAGTCCTTACATCAAAATATGGGCTGATACCAGATATAGAAAAGGGGGGGGGGGTGGTGAGCATGTGTCTGTACTCACAGGCAGGGCTGGTTCTGTGTCCTGGGCTTTGCGTTTGAGGCCGCGTTGGGAGGACGGAGGAAGCATGACCGACTCGTCCAGCGTGGTCCTGCTGCCTTCCACGGCTGAAGTCTGCAGAGCATTGGCCTCCTCCATGATGGTCTGGTCTGGAGGGGAAATGAATGTGAACAAACTGGGGTACACCTTTCCATTTAATAATAGCTAACAAGAAAGCTAATAACAGCTAATAAGATTAGCACACCAATATAATGGAAACACTGGAAACACAAAGGACTCATGCATAAACACCCATTTCTTACCCATGATGTCTCTCTGCTGGTGCGCTGCTGGTTCCTCTCTGGGCACCTCCGGGTTCTCCAGGTCCTTGAGGAATTCAACCAGACTGTCAGCCTCTCCACCTTTCCTCCTCTTCCTCAGCTCGTCTGGTACCAGTGGTGTCAGACACCTTGTAAACATCTACAGAGAGCAAAGAGACAGACAGAGAGGACATGCAGGAGGATACAGTGGTTGAAGTTACCTCTGTGCTACTCTGTACAGTTATCCCTGAATAACTGCCCATCTTCACGTTACCTTCAGCAGCCTGGCATTCCACAGAGGCTGAGCAGGGAGGGAGAAAAGCTTCTCGACTCCGCCGGTCTCCTTCCACATCATCAGCTTCTTGGTGGGGGGTGCCAGGTCAAGTGTGGTGACGATGTCAGAGTAATCAGACAGCTGTGCGCGGATGGTTTTACTGTCCAGCTCCTTCACGCTGTCCACAATCAGCTTCCTCTTGCGCTTTGCCTTGGTCTCCTTGACTGCACAGGCCACAGGGAGACGGAGATGAATCGGCTCAGTAAACCAAAACAGCTCTGATATTTGGAGCAAAATGGCATTTTTATATAAAGACATT
Source organism: Chaetodon trifascialis (assembly GCF_039877785.1). Classification (NCBI taxonomy): domain Eukaryota; kingdom Metazoa; phylum Chordata; class Actinopteri; order Chaetodontiformes; family Chaetodontidae; genus Chaetodon; species Chaetodon trifascialis. The sequence continues at coordinate 7,052,285 of NC_092072.1, read as the reverse complement.
GCTCCCGCGTAGTTCTGTGACTGCGCAGTTGAACTATTCGCCACATTCATCATTTTCCACATGTTCATGGTAGCTTTATTTTATCTGCTGCTTCTCTCTAATCTCTGTAACCCTCTGCCACCAACGCGATCTGCTATGGTACTTTTACTACAGATCTACGTTCAAGACATGATCTTGTCCATGCTGAAGTTGTCCAATGAAACCAGCTGCATTACCTGTGATGTCGATCGGCTCCAAGGCGAAGGTCTCTTCCTCATTGTGAACCAGGGTGGTCTGCTCTGCCTGGTCTGCCATGGCCGGTAGGGGCTCTGTTGGGCCTGAGTCTGGACTATCTGGGGCACCCGCTAGCAACACACAATAACAAGGCTGGGTAAAACCAAAGCTACTGCAACACAACATAAAACACATCATTTCAGGCTGCGCTGCTGAGGTTCTTTGTGGAACTGACCTGACAGAGCGTCAAAGTCGTCCTCATCGTCTCCATGGTCCTGAGGCATCATCACACTCTCTGTGATGGCAGGAGGGTCGTCAAAGATGCCGCCTCCATCCTCATTACTCAGCAGCTTGTCCACTACGTGCAGAGATTCGGCCGTTCAATTACTGCAATCAAGATAACTGTCACGACTCACGTCACGTCTACATCACTGACAGGATCCTACCCAGCATGCCTCCCTCGTTGCTCTCCATTGGGTTGTCTCCGAAGTCGTCCTTGTACTGGTCATCGTACTCCAGGTGGTTAGCCTTGTCAGCCATTGTGTTAGTTGCACCCTCGGCCTCAAGCAGCAGGTTGGAAGCGGACGCTCCCATGATGTCCACCTCGAACGCGCCCTCCTCCCGCATCATCTCCCGGTCGTCCATGCCGAAGTCAGCTGCGCAACAGAAGCGTGTCTTTACAGTACGTCGCGTACATCAAGTGACTGTGAAGCATGATACTACTGAACAAAGGCTCGAAAGCTCAGAAGACAGATGCCCACCAAAGTCATTGTCCTGCAGCAGGTTGAGGTTGCCCACCTCCTCTCTCATGGTGATCTCCTCCACTCTACTCTGGTTCAAGTTGAACTGCTGAGCAACGTCAATATCACTGCACGAAACACACCACACGGTCACATCATACAACGCGTCAACCTCAAATGTCAAATCCTGGTTTCTGTTTGTAGTCCGAGTAGTACTGACCAATCACATTTGAGCTGACTTTACAGGTAAACAGTTGGGTGGAGAGCAAAAAGAGGTGGAACGCATTGGCTGAAATTCAATCTCAGAACGTGTTAGATTTAGCTTTTTATGAGCTTTTTTAGTTCGGAGAGCAAAAGTGAAAGAAAACAAGAAAGAAAGAAAACATTCATGGTTCGACAATATCTATGAATGATCAACTTTACTGGGAAAATAATAACAAAAAAAAATATTGCATTGGTTTTGATTTCTGGACGCACAGAGGACTCACTCGAGGTCTGGAAGTGGCTGATCAAAGTCATGGAACTCCTCAGGCAGCGTGATAGCGTTGTAGGCTGCTTCTCTGTTCTCCTCTGGAAGATCCACCACACCTGAAACACCACAATTTAGGAAAAGAGTTGAAAATATTAGATAATGTTGGCGTGTGTGCCTGTGTTTGTCTGCTCAGTGTGCACTGACATGGATAAAGCTACAACATTAACAAAACTGCAAACTGTCTCTCTCAAGAAGCATGAGAGAGGCTTCAGTCTCTGACAGGAAAGCAGAGACTTTGATGCATCTGTTACATTTTGTCCCCGACCTGGTCTGAACGCCATCTTGATCTTGATGAAGGCCTCGTTACAGTCTGCCAGCAGGTACTTGGCCTTCCTGTGGTAGATCCTCACCACCCCCAGCAGCAGATGCCCTGATGTCCGTAAAGCCATTTTCACCTGTAAAAACGACGGTTAAAAAAGGGCATGTGCTGACATCAATAATGAGGAATAAACCTGCAGCTTTTTATGTAAACTTTGTGTCAGTACTCTAAAACCAGTGCCGAATGGCCATCACGTGCCCTAAAGTGTGTGTAAGAACTGCCCACTTACGTCTAACCAGGTCACAAATATACATTTAGACAATTAAAACATGACTCTCCAGTGAAGGTGAAGACCCTGAGGCATTACCTTGGGTGAGATGATGCTCTCCACGCTGCTCTCCAGATTGCACTCAAACACATGTGCTTTGGTCAGTTTCTTGTCCCAGTGGGCCGCCAGCCAGATTTTGGCCAGCGGCCCACGTTTGCTGAGGACAAAGTGGGCATAAAACATCGTCTCAGCGCCTTCTCATCACAGGGGAAAGGGGAAAGGGGGAGTCGTCGGTCCTGGAGGGGGGGGACACAACACAACACAACATTCTTCATATGGCTGAAATCACAGCTTGAAAGGACACATTCAGCGTGTGGTCCGAGCTTCGGCAGACACGGCGGTCTAGCTGTCATAGCAGGGCACAAGGTGACTGATTAAGACTTTTCTAAACCATCGTCTGGTATGGCAACAAACCCCATCAGGACCACACAGCCCTGCACACTGTGGTGAGGGTCCCTTCATCTCAGCACTGTGCTGTACACTATCTGCACACTGCAAGAGCAAAGCAACTTAGTAAGTAAATAAAGTAAATTGAGTAATGAGCTTGAGGTGCGAGTGATTTGCCTACTACTGTTGTCATGGTAACAAGTGTCAAACTGAACTTTAATACTTATAATTAGCTCCATCTTTAGCAGCTACAGTATCAAAGTAATGTACATGTTATAATTAAAAGTCAATAATAGGATACACATGATTCTGAAACTGACTATTCTGCATAATGAGTACTTTCACTATCTGTACTTTAAGTACATTTTGATACTAATACTGTGGTACTGTTACTTTTACTTAAGTGAAGGATCTGAGTACTTCTTCCACCTTTGGATGCTTGTCAATTAACATTTTACTGTGAAAACACTTCAGTAAATGCTAGTAATTTTTTTTGTACTACAGTGCAGTAACGGAGAGCTTAACGTCATCCCACCACTGTGAATAAACGAATGATTGACAGCCTGTGTGTAACTGTTAGCTTTACCTGCAGCTCTGAGGCTAACGTTAGCATACCTGCTGGTATTACTGCATAATTATCGTCACTACAACGCAGAATGGTGCAGTAACGTCACCCACAGGTGAGTCTGTCATTTCCCCGCAGGCTGGGTTTTCTGAAGGTTAATGTCGTTCACAGCAGGTGACCTTTACCCGTTACAGTTACAGTAACGGTTAGATGCTCCGCGCTGCCTCACAACAGGTGATGATGCAGTTAAGCTAACGTTAGCCGCTGTCACTCAAAACCAACACGGACGCTTTTCAGTCCGCGCCGACATGTTTAACTCACAGTTTCACGTCCACGTCACGCAAACACCTGTCGGACTCACCGGTGAGACGCTTGGCGCTTCTCTCGCTTTTTTTCCCGTGGTGTCGCTGCTGGCGGTGGCCGTTTCGCCTCCACCCCTCCTCACACTAAAACAAACAAGATGGCGCCCTGCCTCTGCCCCCCCACCGCAGGATGCGGAGTGGTGCTGATGAGGGGGAGAGGGAGGGATGCTGAGCTCTGCACCTGTGCACGCTCATCTGCTCACCTGTGTGCACTGCTGGAAAAAAACTGAGTACATTTATCTAAGCACAGTAAATACAGATTTGAAGTACTTGTGCTTTACTTCAGTATTTCCATGTATGCGTCTTTAGAAGTGCTCTCCACTACATCTAAAAGGCAAGTATTGTACTTTTTACTCCACTACATTTGTCTGACAGCTTCAGTTACTAGTCACTTTTCAGATTTCACTTTTTCACACCCTTTCTGTCCACCGTGAAAACCACGTATCTCCAAATTCGGTGATTCTGAATTAGACGTTTTCTGATAAGCTGAAGGATTACGTTTTCCTTTGTGGGCTGAGAAAATTCTCCCAGCTCCGAAGCTAAACAAACCATTCAAAAACTTTGCATTATCTGGAAAATGCATTGTCACAAAGCTGAAAACAGGCTGTTTTTCCTGAGCTCATTAATCCTTTTAGAGATACGTGGTTCTCACAGGACAGCGACACTAAAACATATGATGATGATAATAATAATAAGCTTTATTTGTATAGCACCACCTAGACATGCAGCAGTGATCCAAAAACTTAACATGTAATAGTAACACACTGACAGGGACCATTTTACTGCACAATGAGTACTTTTACTTGTCATACTTTAAGTACATTTTGCTGATAATACTTCTGCGTAAGTAGTAGGTTTTAGATGCAGGTCTTTTACTTTTTACTCCACTGCTCAATGTAGTGTTATATTTTCTTCAGACAGACACATTTTCCTCAAACTCTCCAGTTTCCTCTGCGCTCCCTCTGCCTCACTGCTCTGCAGCCGTCTTATTAATGGTGGATTGATTGGATTGACTGCCCATTAAAGGAGGGAATAACAGTTTTAAGTCAGCTTGGAGTCTCCTAACAGTAAACCAGCTTATGCTACTACATAAAAAAAAGTCTCCATTTAGATGAATGTCATTAACACACATTAACACGCAATCATACCTCATTAGCAGTTTGTACATCACATGTTAAAAATCAAGCTGCAGGAGCTGCTCGTGACATTCTGCAAACAGCTGGAAGTACCACCAGGGGGCAGCAAAGCCAGCTGAAAGCTTACACGCAGTCATATCACACATGATCCCATCAGCCCTGGACTCAGATGAAAGTCACTTTTAATTGTCTGAAATTGTTAAAAGAAATGAAAAAGGCACTTTTTTATTTACTGGAAGAATTCATTTTTAAGACAATTATGGTTATGTTTAAAAGCTTGACTTACCACACTGCATCATTTTCCAGTTATGTAATTACTGTAATTTCAGTGGAGATGAAGCTCTCCAGTCCCTTACTTACTTTATTTATTTTTCATCAAACATCCCTTGAATCTAACATTATGCTTCCCCAAATGGAAATAAAGACGAGTTTTGTGCTTGAAGAGATAGAAAGTTATGCTTCAGGCTTATAAGGACCATGCATTTCAAAGAATATATAACATAAAATAAGGAAAATGTTTGTCTAAACATTGACATAGAGAGGGCACGAGCATGTGTAAGGGAAGGCTGAAGGGTAGATTATCATTGGAAAAAATATGATCACAGTCTACTTTGATTTATTTGTTGTGATTGGATTTACTTCTTCATCACTGCATAAAAGTGAGTTAAAGACGAGGTGTGGACTTCAGTCACATGACTTGAACTTTAGGCAGACTTGATAAATAAATGTGATTAACCTGATGACTTTCGGCTCCACAGGACAAAATAAAGACTAGCAGTTTAACACCAGTGACTTTTGACCTCACTTCGACTTAAATCTTTGGACCTGATTTCCTCCACAAACCCAAAGAGCATGTTACAAATACAAGGCATGGGATTACAATCATCCTTACTCAGTATTCTTTAGCAAATACACTATTTTATCTTAACCCATCAAAGATTAATAAAGTTGAATCTACTTTTTTTAATATAAGTACACAAATCATATTTCCTTCCAGTCTCATTATTCAGACTAATCTTTAAAAACGGTGCATTCAAATCACCTCCCTGATTTAACATTTATGAATAATCCTAAATAATTTAATTCCATCTGCTCTTGAATTTAATTTATCACCTTTTTCTATAATAATCCTGCAGTTTGAGAACAAATATAGTCCAGTGGACTCAACAGAATTGGTTTCAAGTCTATTTGTCTCATCCAAACCTTGAGCTGAATTCCTCCCTGTTCAGAACCAATTTCTCCAAATCCCCCCGCTTTGACAAAACACACTCATTTCCCACATGTAAGAGGACGGACTGGATGATTCCATTAAAAAGTGCTGCATCTAATGGTACGTTCCACTGTTCCATTAGTTTTCCCGATGTTTTCCCCACATATGTGCGGGCGAGTGGTGAAATGTAACTCAATACATTTACTCAAGTACTGTACTTAAATGCAATTTTGGCAAATTGTGCTTTACGTGATTACTTTATACTTCTCCTCCACAACATTTCAAAGGAAACGTCATGCCTTTTAGTCCACTACATTTTAAAGTACTATATTCAGTAACATAATACTGTGAAAGGAGCCATTCTGCATAAATAATACTTTGCTTTTTGATATTTTTAGTGCGTTTTGCTGATAAAACTTGTTATAATGGAGTGTTTTTAGACTACAGTATTATTGCTTTTACTTAAGTAAAAGATCTGAGTACTTCTTCACCATTGGTGTAGGCAGTGGCGGCGCATGGTTAAAGATCACAGTCTGGGTTAAAACAGAAAATGTCCACATTGACTAGAATCACAACATGTTTATTAACTTTTAATCGAAATCCCAGTTTCCAAAACCGAACCACAGCCTCGTCTCGAGTTCCTGACCACCTCCCTGCAGCTTCTGTGTGGTTGAATCACTCAAAGAAGAAAAACCACTGATCATAATCCAGACACTGATTATGTTTGTCATCCGAACATAACTGGGGAAACAATTTAGTAAATGCAAGCATAGTTTCTGGGAAACATAAGGCCGTGCCACCACCTGAGGCTCACTGTGAGTATTTGGCGGCTTGTTTGTCCCCGTCAGCGCTGTCACGCGTCGCTCTGCTTCCTTGACCTTCAAGACTGACGGCCCAGTCCCTCCAACCTCTTCTCACGCTCCACAGACCTCTGCACAGATGGAGCCATAGCTCACATCTTATGAGCTCTGACAAGTGCTCTCTCTCTCTCTCTCTCTCTCCGGCTCAGCCCATCCATCCGTCTTCACGCACTGCTGTATGACAGAATTGCAAATCAAAGCCATTTATTTAACGGCCGGATGTGTGGAGCAGAACTTGGCTGAGAGTTTTTTAATATGCTGTTGGACATCACTAGGTTTCACACACACACACACACGCACGCACGCACACACGCACACACACACGGCTTGTCTTTGTTTCCCGATGACATAGCGCTGAAAACAAGCAAAACATTTCCTCAAAGTGAAGAACTACCTTGGGAAAACGCTTTAAAGCATTGACTGAGTGTGATGTCCCCTCCAAATGTGCCCTCTCACTTCTCACAGCCAGGCCCATAAGTCAGGCAGGGCAAAACACTGGACCCCTGTCTCATCTCTGTGCAGAAGTCGGGGAAAAAAACTGCTCACAGCCGCCAAAAACCATCCCACAAACCCCACGGGGAAGGGACTTAACTTGGGCACAAAGGGCCTGGTTATATTTCACCGTAGGTTGGCCTTTGTGCCTCTGAATCGGCTAACACTGAGGCTGTGTCTCCCTCCTCGCCCAACCTGTCTGTCTCCTAAGCTGACAAGCAGGTCTTATTTAGGGAGACGCACTGAAGAAGTCCACTGGGGCTTTGATGGATCTTGTGTGCGCTGTATGTGCGGACACACACACTCGTACTTCTCTCCTTGTGAGGACACTCAGTGAGATCATGCCTTCCCTTGCTTCTTACCCCAACCTTTACCCTAACCCTGACTCTAATCCAGCCATTAAAGCCAGGTCTGGATCATCAAACAGGCAGTCTGGAAGTGAAGACTGGCTGAAATGTTTCCGTCACTTTTGGGGATATGACATAGATTTACATTCATTTAATGGAGACTTAACCCTAACCTTAACTCCTACTTGCCTAACCCTAACCAAAGCCAAGTCTTTAACATAAGATTTAATGATTTACATTATGGGGATTTAAGTTTTGTCCCCACAATGCGACTGTGCAGCAGATTTATGTCCCCACAACATGAGTAATACAAGTACACACACACTCAGACACACATACAGAGGTTTACACTTTGGCACTTTGTCCAAATGAGAGCTCACTCGCACGTTTCTCACAGTGGAATTGTATGGAGGCGGGACTGACTGAGAAAAAGAAAGAGAGAAAGGGGGAAGAAAACGGGGGAGGGTGTGGTGGCGGTGGTTGGGGGGGTCTTTTCAGTTCTTTTTTGGAGGCAACAATAGTCTTTGTCCAAGATCTTCCACCATTCTTATTAAGGTTACCGACAGGAGGAGGAGGAGGAGGAGGAGGAGGAGGAGGAGGAGGAGGAGGAGGAGGAGGAGGAGGAGATGGGGCATGCAGGCGGAGGGCAGTTTCTCCATAGTAACAATGACAAAACAAGGCAGTTCAACACCGGGCAGGCAAAAGGGATGAGTGCAGCTGCTGAGCAGAGGCACACAGACTTGTGCTGCAGAGCTCTGCACTCACAGGGGGACGGAGGAAGACCGGTTCAGAGGATCCGTAAAGTGCAGATCTAAAGGTGTGAAAAGAAGACGCAAAAAAGGTTCCCAAAGTTTCAGGAAAGAGCGCACAAAGTCTGTCAAAGAAAGTGCTGGGAGGCAACACGTGAGGGGGCGCGCATTCATACCCTCCCAGCATGGACCGAGACAGCCACAGCGAGGACACTCTGTCCACTATGGTTCTGGAGAACATTAAAAACAAACTGATTCATGCCTTCAGGACCACAGGGGAGTCCAGAGAAGATCCTCAAGAGTCTGGCTCCACTGTCAGACCCGTCAGCATCGGCAGGAGTTACCAAGCCAATGAAGAGCTGCGGAGGGCGCAGATAGATGGAGCGATAACCTGGCTGAGGTCTGAGCTGGTAAGTTCACGGACAGATTTGACATTTAGTGCTTTTTCTCTGTAGTTTACAACAGCTTATAGCAGTTGACATATCCAGAAATGGCTCTGATTTATCTGTTTATCATGGAGTAATGTACCTTGTGTAGTGTATTCATTCCAGCTTCCAACATGCTGATTCAGTTCTTTCATTGTTGTCATGCAGCTGGAGATGCGCTCACAGGACCTCCAGCTGGCTCAGACGCTACTGGGGCTCAACACAGAGATCCAAAGACTGAGGAGGGAAAGTTTCGGAGGCGTGGAGGTAGAGGCGGATGATCAGCAGTAAATGGCCCCAGCTGAGATGCCTGTCTCTGGGGAAGCAGGTGGAAAATGCTCTTACGGGAAGCCATGGTGTAAAAGGAAATGGCTCTGATGCAACTGAAAACTCAAAAGTTTGAATAGAAAAGATTGAATGCGTTTGCTCATGATAATGGCTCATTGTGATAAAATGTGTCATGGCATAAAAATAGACAACAGTTGCATGTAAAGTAAACCGAGAAGAGGAAAAAGAAGGACAAAATGTGCCTGGCTTCATGTGATTCCGGCATTGTTTTTTAGATATTTTGCACTTAAGCAGAGTTGTGCTAAAGAAACCTGTTTGTACATGTTTTGTTTCTTTGCTAGGTCAGGAAACAAGGCAATATGAATGTAAAAACGAAACAGAAAATCACCTTTGTCACGATTTTATGCTGACTTTTTTTTTGTGATTTGACAAAAATAAAATGTGCACCATGAGTGATTTCATGTCTTTATTGTGCTGGCATACTGTACCCCCGCAGTACAGCACCTGTTTGAAACACAGCTAGAAGTTTCAGGTATGGTTAATAGATACATCCACATCTCTACTCTCTATGCAAAGACCACAGTTATCTTTTGAAACATGTATTGGTATACTGTACTAACTAATAATACCTTCTCAAAGAGATATTTGCATGGTCTCAGTAGCAACCAAGATGAGGAACAATGTCATACTGTCACCAGAATGCTTTATTGCTGCTTGTGCACAATAAGGATGCAATGAACTCCTGCTGCTGCATTGAATCCGTTCTGTACGCAGTTACAGTCATTAAAGGTCAGTGAGCTTCAAGCATGCAGCTCACTGAGGAGCTGCGGTGCACTGATGACTGACAGGTTCACACATTTTATATAAATCAGGAATTTCACAGCTCAACATTTGCACAATGTTTGAAAAATCAACTCCGCAGACCATCTGAACGGTGTCACGAGCTGCCGTTAGCGTCGCTATTTGTCTACAAGGAGAAGAAAAGTTTCTCTCACTTTTTGCGCAGGACTTATATTATCCTCTGTCAAACAATTTACACTCTAACTTAAATGAATACACATATTCTTGCTGCGAGTAAGATGAGAAGATTGATACCACTCTCATATCCATCTGTAATATAGCCCATGAAGCTACATCCATGAGTCAGTTAGCTAGCTTAACACTAAGACTAAAAACAGGGTGAAACAGCTAGCCTGGCTCTGTCCAAAGGCAAAGAAATTTAGCTCAAAGCACCTCTAAAGTGCACTATTTAATTTCTTTTTTAACCTTTGGAAAGAGTCAAGCTAGCTGCTCCCTCTGTTTCTAGTCTTTATGCTTAGCAAAGCTAGCTGAAGGTTGGATGTAGCTAACTCTTAGCAAGAGAGCGGTTGATTTGCTGCTTGTGAGTTTGTGGTTTCAACAAGGGAAGATGTGCTCGAACCATTTTTGAACACGCCAGCGAACATGTCACAGCAAGAGGGGTGGTGCTCATATGGACTCTTGTCATAAACGCAATAAACAAAAATGGTTGTGTTTTAATTTGCAACATCATATTTTGGCATGAAAATAAAATTAACAAAGGATAAATTGTAATTTTAAGAAACCACTAGAGTGACATAATGTATTTTGTACATGGATTTGAATAACTTCTGCATCAATATAGTAAGGCCATTACAAGCTGACATGACTCCACTGTTTACATGTTTTCCTTTTTTCTTTCCTTACTTTTTCCTCTTGTTTGGCTTCTCTTGGGAAAATACAGGACAATAAATTCATGGTGGGAAATTGCAAATGAATTGATCATGCTCCACCTTGTCTTTGTCAACTGTCTTAGAGGACATGGGGAAGGTGAGGAGGGACTTCAAAAGTTGAATTTCTTCAAGTAGTTTCAAGGTACAGAGCTTCTCCTGCTGAACGCCCTCCTCGATAAAACCCTCGAGGAAAGGGGCCGCGGCATCTTCAGGACGGACATGGAAAAGCCCACCTCCCCTGAGCCGCAGTAGATGCTGCCGCTTCCCCGTTCGCTCTCAGAGTCCCAGTAGCTGCCCTCTTCTTCCTCCTCGTCTGTCCCTTCCTCTTGCTCCTCCTCAGATAACTCCTGCTTGAGCTCCTGGATGCCGGAGTGGAGCTCCATCAGCTGCCGGATCAGAGCTTGGTCCTGGGATCGCATCTCCATCTGCACACGGTCAAAACACAAACTTCTGTTTAGTTTTTATTTTTAGACATTTTAGATATTGATTGATTCCAATTAAGAACCCCTGAAACTTCAACCAAAAACCCAAACGACTCCTTCCTGATGAGGCTGAGCGGGTTCATGCTCAGCGGGAAACCACAGCCATTTCATTTGCCCTCTTTCAAATGCAAATGCATCTTTCTGCTGTTCCCTTTTTTTTATGAGAGGCTGTCTAATTGCCCGCATTGTAAAATAAGATATTCAGAATTCCACCAACTTCAGAGTCCAAGTTTGTCCTAAGGATTGAGGAATGTCCCCAACAAAAAAACCTTCTGAGGCCGATCTGCATTTCTTTTCTCTGTTAATTACGGCACCAGGCTGAGACTGGGCTCCGGCTGAAAGATGCAGGTTCGACCGCCTTTGTCGACACTTGGAGGAACGAGAGAAGAAACGTGACCTTTTCATTCTGTGAGGGAGTTGGAGATGTGGGCATGCTGGGCTCCACCTCCTCATGCCAAACACCAGCTCTATTCAAATAATAGAGAGAATAAAGTGTGTGTGTGTGTGTGTGTGTGTGTGTGTGTGTGTGTGTGTGTGTGTGTGTGTGTGTGTGTGTGTGCATCTGTCTGTGCCCCCTTTCTTTACTGTTCCACTGCAAACTATCCTCACACGCAGTCTTTAATTTATTTCTCCATAGGAAAACATGAACACGGCACCCTGGGATTTGATGCGATGTGACGGTGGCTGTGCTGAATTGAATCCTAGTTTAATTATATCGTGAACACTGGTCTGTTTGTTCAACTTTGTTTTCTACTGCTCCTTTTTTATTCTGCTATTTATTCTGCTAATCTGTTGTAACAAGAGAAGTTCAAGAAAGTCTTATCTTATCTTATTTAGATGACACCATGAAATGAAACAATGATTCAAGCTCTCAAAAAACAGGATAAGTCTACTTTCTGAAGAAAAGAAAGCAACTGAATGTGTAACGTTTGTAGTTCCAGCATGAATGTGCAATAGAGCTTGAGAAAAAAATCTTTTTTTTTATTTGTTGGTCTGAATTTACACAAGCTTCTGCCTTATTTGTCCTGGATTTGATCGAATAAATACATATTTATTTAAGATTTAGTCTTTAGTTTGGTCTTTAGTGCTCCTGTGATGATTGGGTAAACCCCGTCTGCTGATGGAGATCATGTGATATGATTTAGGAAAAGTGCAAAACAGCTTCTGTGTGAACCTTGAGGTGAGATTGTTTTGTTGACTACAGCCTCCAGAGCCAAGAATGAACCTTGAACTCAACTTGTAAGCCGGCATGGACAAGAAAGTCCCTCGAGTGCTGAGTTAAACAACAAAAGACACAAACAAAATACAAAATATTAGTTTGAACACCTACATTTCTATTACAGCTGGGCAGCCTCCATCAGCTGATGAAGATCATGATTCAAAAGCTGGAGAAAAGCTTCTAAATGGGCCCTGAGTTTTCTTCTGGATTTTAAGGGTTTAATTCTGAACACTGAATCAGTCATTCATCTGACTGGAAACACTATTTTAATAAGATCTGTGCTGGAATACAGTGAATTCAACTCGTCCTTTCAGATGAGTGGAGTTCAGGTTTTGCCATTCATTGCTGTTACTCAAAGAGCTGTTATCAAAGCACCCAGGAGGCCTCTGGTTTTACTGGCTGCATAGTCCAGCTCCGGCTCAGACACGTGGTTTCTCCTCCTCTGTGTGCTCAGGACTCTCGGTTACCATGACAAGCTGTCTGGGTGGCTGCACTAAAGGGCGAGTGATATATCAGGCTGTGACAATGAGCCTTACACAGAGGTGCAAACAGACACACACATGCACACACAATTGGACACATGAACACACACACTGCCGGCCTCTTTAACTGGTGAGGATGGTTTAAAGGGGCTGACTTTATAATGACATGACCTACATGCGTCTTAGGAACAAAAAGGCAATAACTTTGGCTGTCCACACAAAAACATTCACAGTGGCCCCCCGAGGTCATTTTGTTGGGGTGACAAACGAGTTGACCTTCAGCATAATGCACAATGAAATGCTTTTATATTACTGTTATTATTTCACTTTGGCTGAAAGATTCAGTCCAGCGCTGAAACTTTCAAGTCTGTGCTCAACTCTGGAGTTCACAACCTATAAAAAAAATTTACATAAAAGTACATAGAAGTAGAAATATACCATCAAAATGTACTTAAAGTGACACAATGCAACTGTGGCAACTATGGGAAAATGCTAAATGCTAAAACATAATGTTACAACTGTAGCACAAGCAGGGGAAAGTGTCTAATGTTTGTTACATAGCAATGTTGAGCTAAAGTTTGCTAACATTAGCCACCATAAGCTACTGGTCATACCAGACCAAGTAAGGCTGTAACAGCAAACTTCCTAAATGTATTGAATTGAGTAAGGGTGCATTTAATTGTTCATGAACTCAACGGTTCATTTTTAAAATAAATGATTAGTTATTTTTCTTTCAAAAGTTACATAAGCTCACTTTAGTGAAAGTAGTCACTATGCAAAATGCCCCCAGAGTGTCAGAGCGTTAAATTATGGACCCCCAAAGTGGATAGTTTGTGCACAAGATAATTATTCTACCACATAATTTATCATTTTGTTTCACAAGACTTGATCTCTTAGTTCTTATTAGCACATGGTGACCTCTTTAATCTATGATAATCTATCATATTTGATCATTTAATCATATGTTTTGTATGTCAAATCAAAGTAACTATTGTTTATAGTGGTTAAAATTATAGAGAAGTAAAAGGTAGAATATTCAGCTCTGAAATGTAGCATAAATTCTCCTCAAATACACTCAAATTGTCCCTAAGTACAGTACTTCAGAAAATGTGCTAGATGCTGAAAACCACAATGATGTGAACTCTATTAAAACACTATTTAAAATGTAGTGAGACTCCATCAGAGCGCGGGTCTTACCAGTTCTCTTCGCAGCCAGGCCAGAGCGCTCTCTATGTCCAGTTTCCTGCCTTCCTCTCCAGCTGCGCAGCCTTCACCGAGGCAGCCAGTCCTGCTCCGAGGATCCCTGCAAACCCTCTGTCCTGCTGGTTTGCAGTCATCGAAGGTGGAGGTCTTGCAGGAGAAGTCCCGCAGTCTGGTTAGGACCACTTCCATCATGCTCTCCTTCTGCAGACCCTCTGCTGTGTCTTGCGTCGCGCTCGGCTGTAGTGCAGATTCAGCCTCGTCTGATCTCTCTGTCTCTTCTGTTATGAGATGATCCCTTGCAGTTCTGACGACTTATGAAGAACTCACTCTCTCTTTCTCTCTTTCATTCACACTCCTGCCCCCCCCCCTTCTCTTTTCTTGCTGTCTGTCTCTCAAACATTACACCCCAGCTCCCTGGTGAACTGGCATCACTGGAGTGTGAATGGGGAGCAGGTTTGACGTCAGCGCATTGTGCGGATGCCTGACCTGGAGTTGTTTACCACTTTTGGGGCCTTTTTATCAGACGCGCACACACACGCACAGTGATCGTTAGGATGGAGAGGTGGGGAAGAGGCGGGTGGTTGCCAGAGCGACAGCAGTTATATCTTGAAAAGACCCCGGGCTTGCAGTGGTTCAGGCCTGTTGTTTTCTCAGCTAAAAGAAGATGCACTTGCAGATGCACAAACATGCACACACAGCCCTGTAGCGTAAGCACAGCTCTCATGATCTGGTGGTTTGGCCCGTTGCAGGGTCAGGGTCTTAAGAACAGTGTGAACGGCCATGTGTAACTAACCCTTCTCGTGCCATTTTCCCCCCACTCTGCAGCCCCTGGCAACCCCGCTGCACCGTCTATTCACTCACACAACGCCTTGGCAAACCAAACACTGGCCCACGCTCTGCGCAGAGCACAGATGGGATCGACCAAAATAGCCACCAACACATTGAAACTATTTTTAGAGTCAAACTGAGTCCACTTTTAGACCACTCCAAGAAAACAAACTTCAGAGGGAATAAAGAAAGCTGCCTTTAAGTCTCATTGTGCAATTGTGTCATGTTCTTAATGCTGCTTTCAAAGACACTGAAGAGCACTGATGTAAGCTGCACGAGCTGTAACGTCACCAGCTGCTGACGACTGCTTGTGCAAGTGATTATTATATAATAGATGTTTATGGTACAAAACAGACATTTTGACCGTATGTCTTTGTCAAAGGTTGCACAGTTTGAGTGTGCACACGTCTTTACTGCTGTGGGATGAGCAAAGGTGCACCAGTCACTGAGCTGCACCACATGCACAGGGGAGGTGACGCATGTGTTAAATCCAAGACACACAATGCAATGTCTCACAAGCCCTGCAGGTATGATGATCAGGAGTTCAAATCAACAACATAAAGAAAGAGGTGGCATCCAAACAACCAGACAAATACATGAATTAGAAATAATAATGATAATATATCCTTTAGGATCAGTGGCAGCCTGGATTTTAAAGACCTTCTTGGTGAAAAACACAAAAATACTGTTTCCTTCTTGGCGTCACAGGTGTCTGTAGATGGCTCATTGTCGACACCTTGTGGTACATTTTGGAACTACACGTTAACAGACGCCTCTCTCACTGAGCCACAGAGATTTTCCATCTGTAAAGACTATCAGCACCATTTCTTCTTTTAGGAGATTTTCCTAAAGCCTAAGCTTGTGAAAACTGTACTTGCTCAACATGAATTTAATTGTTGATAATTCACAAGTCCAAGTAATCAAATCTCCAGATTTGGTGATTATGAATTGGAATTTCTGTAACCTGGAGGATGAAGTGTTCCTTCACAGATTGAGTAAATTCTCCTCCCTCTTAAGGAAAATAAACTATTTCTCACTCTTGGATTAGCTGAAAATGCATCATTACAAAGCTGAAAACTCACAAGACAGCAACTCTGCAAACATCTTATAGATGATCTTATAGAATATGATGTGCTGCTGTAGATTAAACTAAACAATGAAATCAGTTCAACCTTAAACATCTTCAACAGTAAGATGCAATGCACACATGAACACAGCAGTAATATTAATCCAGAAACATCAAATATAACAGTAAAAAAAAGCTGCCAGGGAGCATTTTACCACACAGTGAGTTCACACCTCATACTTTTAGTACAATTTACTAATAATACTTGTGCTTTTGCTTCGTGCGTTTTTAAACGCGTGACTTTTACTGATAGTGGAGTATTTTCACAAAGTGGTACTAGTACTTTTACTCCAGTAAAGGATCTAAATACTTAGTCCAGCACTGAAATGAGAATACAATGTATAACATAATGGAAAGTTATACCTAATGCATAATAATAACAAAATTAAGGGAAAATGAAGTACATAAAACGCATAAGATCGAGTAAAATTTTAAAAGAAGAAAGCGCAGAGAGTTTGAGGCAGACAGATGAGGAAGCCTGCACTCAGAAATGTGTGCCATGTGACGCAGCCGGAGCGCACGGCACTTTGTTAGATTGTATAATCTGTGAGTGCCGGCTGGTAAAAGGAGGTGGGCGGATCCCCAAATGAGATTTTGACAGCCCGATCCTGACAGGCGGTGAGCGCCCAACCAATTAATCACACACAGGTGAATTTCCCTTCAACTTTCCTGACTGCATTCAGACGGCTTGTTTAAGCGCCTGATAGATGCATCCTCCAGCTGAGACATTTGGTGCCTTTCAAAGTTTGCCATCTCCTCTTTGCATCCCCGTCGGTCACCTTCCCTCCTTCCCTCTCATCACCCGGCCTCAGAGGCGTTGCAGGCGGCCACGCATTTGCACACGGTGCAAACGGTGCTGGTCACAAGGCTGCATCACATTTTCGGCTGTTTTACACCGGCTGGTTTCATAGGATGTTCAGCTGGTTTTCCCAGAGGAGACAACAAGGCCTGAAGGAGACCACCACGAGAACCAGGATTTAGTTTGGATTAACAGGGCTACAGTCTGAGAAGCACTGTGGAGTGGGATTAGATTTGGGTTTGAGGCGTATTTTTGTCTTAATTTGTGCTCTGAGGACTTTTTTTTTTTTTTTTTTTTTTTTTTTTTTTTTTTAGTCTGATATTCTCCAAGACATCAGTCATGTTCAAAAAGAGGGATCCAGAGAGACATCCCCTGGTGTCCGGAGGGAGGGACACATACAGCACTGTGGAAAGGTAAACTGGTTATATATCTGTTAATCGTGTGTTTTGAATAAATTTACTGTGTGTGTGTTAATCTGAAATGATCCGGGGCGTTTTGGTGACACAGAGTGGAGTGGGGGGGGGGGGGGGGGGGGGGGGGGTGTGTCCTCTGTGGCTGTGTCGTGTGGGCAGGGTCTTTGCTCACGCTCCCTTGTGTCTCCAGTCGGGGCTGGTCTGGGGTCTGCTGGGATTAGCGGTGCGCAAACGTGCGGCTCATTTGGACTGCCTCTGCTTATCCGGTCATATTCCAAACGCAGGGAGGTGCGCACAGAGCGACCTCATTATTCAACTGTCAGTCTGGCCCCCGGTGATATTTGCCAAACCTCCCCGGCGGACACGTGTCTGCGCAGACGTAACGCTTGCGGGAAAAGCAATGCTTACGCAAATATTTGCGTCCTGTTGAGAATTGAGAATATCTGTCGGACTTTCGAGCTCTGACCATCTTCTGCTGGGTTTTCTGCTCATTTTCATAACTTTACCTGGACAAATATAAAATGAAGCAAAATCAATAAGGGCCACAAATTTGACAGAGGATGAACTCATTAATCAAGTAAAACTTTGTCTTTTGTCCTGATGTTCACACAACAGTTATCTAACCTATTTAAAACAGTTAATCAGTTAAATTAAACATTGACAGGTTAATCAATGATGAAAATAACTTGTCTATTTTAACCTGTATTTATCATTTTATGCTGTGATTTGATGCTTTATCCTTATTTTTATTTCCAGCCTTATTCTAATTTTAGCTAGATTTTAATATTTTATTGTGTGGTTTTAAGTATTGTTTTTATTTTCATTATCATTGTGAGGTGGATGTTATTCTCCATCTTATTTTACATTCATCTATCTGTTTTTATGTCCATTCTGTCTTTTAAAGCACTCATTTGGTGGATCTGATTTCTTTTTTGTAAAGCACTTTGAGCTGCATTTCCTGTATGAGAGGTGCTGTATAAATAAAGTTTATTATTATGAATAAACAGAAGAATCAGCTGAAGGAGAAAACAGAGTGTCCTATAGTGAACAGACCGCAGATTTGTGATAAATGGAAATGACTTGAATGATCACGAAGCTACATGCTGTTATCTGCTCGCTCTCACTGTGTTTAATGCTGATGTTGACGTGCGTCCAGCGTGGCCGACCAGGAGGCGTTACAGATTGACGGCACAGGTGGCATCAAGCATTGCCACGACAACAGCCGCGCACGGGAGGATCGCGAACGAGAGAAGAAAGTTGCCAGGAAGAGGCTGTACATGGTCTCCATCATCTGCCTGATCTTCATGATCGGCGAAATCCTCGGTGAGACGTTCAGTTTGTCTGACGCTCTTAAATCTCTGATCCCTGGTTCTTCTCTCTCTCTGCCTCCCCTCTCTTTCTGATACTTGTAGAGTCTTTGTCCTCTCACCTCCTCTTTTCCTCCTCTCTCCCATATACCTCCTGTTTTATCCTAAATGTAGTGCAGATGTTCATGTTTCCTGGTTGAATCTTCATGACTTTGGTGAACTGTCACATGCAGAAATTACAGCGAAGCAGTCGTGAATGAACTTCTGCTCATTGGAGAAACTCCAGACTCAGCAGCTGTCTGTGGCACCATCCTCTGTCTGGGAAATGTAATTACTCCTCGACATATTGTAAAATAGTAAACAAATATTACACATGAATTTACATAAATGTAAAAATATATGTAAGCACATTGCTCTGTTATTGTAACATAAATCCCTTTAATTTAAGAAACCCACATTAATTGTATTCCTTCATCACAGCCAAACATGTTTTCACTTTCTCATCTTTCATTAAAATCGCCTTCCCTCTGCATCAATTTTTCTCTTCTTGGACACTCTAGAACATTATTTCTAGATCTTTTTCAACTCCATCACTTTAGTTAAACGCTGATATGGAAACACTCGGCTCTATGTCGTCATTTCGCCGGTCACAAAATCGGCATGCGTTGCGGGAGATGTGGAGTTTATGATCACTGAACGCTGTAAAGCAGCTTAGGCTTTTATTTTAAGACAATCATATTCTTTTTAAGCTCTCGTGGGCCTCACAAAACGCGGCTTTGACACCTAATCCATCCATCCATCCGTCCCCCGCCTTTCTTCAGGTGGGTATGTTGCAGGCAGTCTTGCGGTGATGACAGACGCTGCCCACCTGCTGGTCGACTTCACCAGCTTCATCATCAGCCTGTTATCCCTCTGGCTCTCCTCCAGACCTGCCACACACAAGCTCAGTTATGGCTGGCATCGCGCAGGTACAGTTTACAGCCATTGTTTCCTGGAAGGTTTAGTCAGAAAAACCTTTATTTTCATTGACATTTTCAGAGGCAAAGAACATGAAAAGAAACAGGGTATTTTCCACTGAATGGCTGTAATGGTTTATGTCTTATAAGCACATATGTTGTCTTTTTTCCAGTATATTTCATATTGAGCATATCACAGTCTTAAGGTAAAGGTCAATTTCAATATGGTGTTTATTAATTTAATTGGCTTTGATAGTTAATTAGCCTTAAATGCTAATGGATCTTGCATTAGAGAGCCGCCTTAAAGAGACTTATTGCTTATCTATATTCAAACAAATAGGAGGATGGTTGTTGTACTTCATGAAGATGTTTTTTTTATAAAGACTTCAGACCTCCAGTGCTAATTTTGTACTAAATATGTTGATGCTTAATTGGCCAAGATTTTACAGGAACATCTGTAAAGTGTTAGTTTAGTCAGATGATTAGAGGTGAGTCAGTAATTGGTCTACACTCTCTGCACTTTAAGTCTTGTTTCTCAACTGTGTGCTTCATTTCGAGCCATTTTCAGGTTGTTTTTGTGCACTTTGGAGTTGGAAAACCTGTGATCAAGAGCAGCTTCCAGCCAGTATTTGACCACAGCTCTTGTTATTTTCCTCCTGCTTTATTTTTCTTCTCATCTCTTCACCCCATGCAGAGATCCTGGGTGCGCTGCTGTCTGTTTTCACCATCTGGCTGGTAACAGGAGTGTTGGTTTATCTGGCTGTGGAGCGCCTCATCAGCGATGACTACACCATCGAGGGCACTGTCATGCTCATTACCTCTGCTTGTGCTGTGTTGGCTAATATTATGTGAGTGCAAATACACACTTAGTCTCATTTATGCAGCTTTTATCAGCTCACAGTGCGCCTTTGAATATTTATGCCAAGAAGGAGAGGAGGGCAACACCAAATCCAGTTTCACGGACTCTCGAAGAAGTTTGTGATGTTATCTGAGCTGATTCGTTTCACACTTTGAAACTTGTTCCCACTCTCAAAAAGCATGGCCCTCACCCTTCACCAGTCCGGCCACGGCCACAGTCACGGGGGTCTCAGCTCGCACGGGCATGGCCACAGTCACAAGAAAGGGAAGGGACACAGTCAGATCTCCAATCACGCCCACTCGAATGGTGACCACATGGATGTGGAGCACAATGGGCTCAGTAATGGTACGTTTCTTGCATACAAGCCATTTTGTCACTTTCCTCTCAAATATGATTAGCGTTGCACAGCAGTCTGTAGTATGACTGAATGTGCACTGTGGGGGGCATTGCAATCAGTACATATAATGGCATATTTAATGAATTATAATTAGTGCTGTCAAAAATATTGCGTTATTAACACGTTAACGCAAATCAATTTTAACGGCGTCATTTTTTTTATCGCAAGATTAACGCTCTTTGTGACCTAGTGAACTTGTAGTTTTTTTATAAGCTGTGGCCACTGCTAGTAATGTAAGAAAAATTACAGGATCTGGTTGTAAACCGGAAACAAAACAATAGGCACGCCCCACGCACGTGTTTGGTCTCGCCTGCTCGCTAGCTGTAAAGGAGTAGGCTACCAGTTTGTGTGGATGTCAAGTGTGAAATGGCGAAATGATGTGCACTTTGTAACTTTATTTTGTATCACCCTGTTTTGATCCCTTAGAAAGGTTTGTTGAAGGGGCTTTTTTCTAACGAAGTATTTATTTTTTTTGTCATCTGTTTATTGACAGTGTTAAATTGTGTGAGACTTGATTCATTCAAATGTGAATGTTAGTGTGAAATATAACACTACACGTTGTTGTTTTCAATTAAAAAATATTTGCACAAAGCGAGCCTGTCCATGTTGATAAGAGCATTAAAATGATAATTCAAGGGACATTTAGAATAGATAAAAATGTGCGATTAATTTGCGATTAAGCACGAGTTAACTATGACATTCATGAGAGTAATCGCGATTAAATATTTTAAGCGATTGACAGCACTAATTATAATCCAATGTATAATCCTATTTACATGGATCTTTTTGAACTATGTTGTTTCAGGACGGAGGGCTCAGCAGGCCAATGCCAGTGTGCGAGCGGCCTTTGTCCACGTGGTGGGAGATCTTCTCCAGAGCATCAGTGTGCTCGTCAGCGCCATCATTATCTTCTTCAAGGTACGGCGTCTCCGTGGTTGTGCACAAAGTGTGGGAGGCTCCACAAGAGCCCCTCAGTTAGCTGATGTTATTGTGAGTGTTTTGGCTTGAATTCGGCTGCTGTGGGTGTGACTCAGTACTGTAGCGCTCATTCATTAATTCCTGCATTATTTTTAGCTTCCAGCCTTGTGCTGCTCTGTATTCTCGGTGCTAAAAACACACTCACCCTTGAGGAATGCTGAACGAGACAAGGCCGAGGCTGTTTGCAGCAGGAAAGATGGTGCCGTATTTTCTGTCCACGTGCTGTTTTGTTGCTTGGTGTCCATCTGCAGATGCTCTCTTACACAAGAATTACAAAATTATTTGTGACTGTGTACCTTAGTATTGTGCAGTTAGTTCCTTTCTACTGGGTAACCATCGCTGAAAAACTACTTGTTCATATTACTATTTGGTACAGCTCCAAAGAATTATCGAATCATACAGATAATCAACATGTCTGATAATCTTAATGTTCTTTTTCTGTATTT
The DNA here is from genome assembly GCF_039877785.1 of Chaetodon trifascialis. Classification (NCBI taxonomy): domain Eukaryota; kingdom Metazoa; phylum Chordata; class Actinopteri; order Chaetodontiformes; family Chaetodontidae; genus Chaetodon; species Chaetodon trifascialis. Next base: position 7,030,167 of record NC_092072.1, on the reverse strand, counting down.
TTTTGTTTCTTTCAGCCAGAGTATAAGATGGCTGACCCCATCTGCACCTTCCTGTTCTCCATATTTGTCCTGTGCACCACCTTGACCATCATGAGGGATATTGTTATTGTCCTAATGGAAGGTAAGGGTCTCATTTCCTGACCCTAAACACCATGACTACACACTATTGTACTATACTAGACAGTCTTTGTACACAGTGTTTGCAGCTCTCGGTCTTGATCGTCTCACTCCTTATCATTTCTTACATGTGCAATCCACCTTTTTCCTCTTTTTGATCTGTGATTCAGGAACTCCAGCAGGGGTGAGATACAGTGAAGTGCGGGATGGCCTGCTGGCAGTGAAGGGGGTGACAGCGGTGCACAACCTTCACATCTGGGCCCTCACCGTGAACCAGGCTGTACTGACAGCACACGTAGCCATCGGTGAGGAGAAACCGTCTGCTCAAATGCAACATATTCTCTTGTAAAACTACGAGCTGTCAGCATGATTCAACCTACTTTTGCCACTTGTCACCACACATAATGAATGAATCAAAACACTGTCACAGGACGTAGTTTTTGCTTTGACAGTAACTTCAGGTTTTACAGCCGAAGATGAAGTTTAGATTTATGAAATGTATGCCAAATCTAACACTGTAAAGCTGAGCCTAACAACCCAAAATGAAACCTCAGGCAGTTTTGTTGTTGTTTTAGACTCTAAGAACAGCAGTTATCTCTCATTATTTCATCCATCCAGCGGTTTTGCTTTCTAGTGTATAATGAGCACGCAGACTCTTTCTATACAGTCGATGAATGGCCGCTGCAGTCTCAAGGGGCTGCTGCCGTGCCTCGGGATGAAACCTTGAGTGCATAAACAGGTTTTCAAGCACATGAATATTCAGTATAAACACACGAGGTGACTAACAGTTGTTTACTGCCATTTCCTTTGTCTTCTTATCTCCTCCACAGATGAGTCAGTGGATGCTCAGACTGTCCTGAGAGAAATGACACAAGCTTGTTTCTCCTCCTACAACTTCCACTCAGTTACCATTCAAATGGAGAGACAGGCCGACCTGAAGCCTGGATGTACCCTGTGTGAGGACCCCAAGATGTAGGAGCCTGCCTTAACTCTTTATATGATGTCAGCAGGATAAGGCCAAGCTGTGCACTGTAACCTCTGGTGAAAATGATGTCTAGTTACTCATTGGGCCCTCAGGTTTTATGTTTCACTGTGACATTAATGCTGTAGTCAAATGACAATGAAATGCCTTTGTGCTGAGATTCCCAAAGAAATGTGGAAATCACAATGAGCATGTGCCTGAATGAGAGACGAGAAAAGCTTTTGCCATCACGTGTGAAGATTTACGTTGTCTAAAACTTAAATATGAGATGTTCATGCTTTTAAGAGTTGAAACAGAAATCACAATTCACTGTAGAAAGTAAATCTTTTCTGTATCTAGCTACCATCTAACTCTTCTATTCGATATCCAAAATACACATTTAAGTACTGTGTTCGTTTACCTTCTTGTCCCATGTGAAGCATAACGTAGTCCTTGATGGAGCATTAACATACTGTATCAACTTAAGACATAGGACACAGCCACAGGCATTTGCACACACCCCGGTATGTAAATATGGACCAATAAATATTCCTATGCATGGACTCCTACACCAGCGACCTCAGAAGTACTGTATGTGGAGAGCATCAAGTGTACTTAATGCACGACGGAAATGACTTTGCACTGCCTTTGTACAATTATAAGGTACAAGCTGAAATGAATTATTCAATAAAAGTCCTTTTTCAAATATTCTGTTTTATGAGTCTTGCTCTCAAAGTCTGATTTACATTGTCATAAAGTCCTTCATGATGAAGCAGCGTGTCCGTTTAACCCCCTCCTGCCGGCAGCAGCTCCCTTGTTGCTGGGCAACAAGCTCCAAAATGGATCCATGATCTTCATGTTGATCCCTGTTAAATCCCTCACCCCCACCTAACCTTAGGTCATGTCTGTCATTTTTTTTTTTAAACCTGACATAATCAAGAAAGACACGATTTATGTGGATTAGTTAAAGTTAAGTTCAATTTGACCGTCATGGTTGCCTGTAACAGCTTGTGGACTAATTTACAAGTAACAGACAAGGATGTGATGTTTATGTGCACTCCTTGTCTGGCTAGCCTCTCTTCCACTTCCCAACAGCAGTACTAGCTAACATTAGCTTAGAAATGGAGTCCACTAACATCAGCAACCATCACACACCCCAACATGAGACACACACAGAGCCTGAAGTCAAAGCTAACAAAACTGCGAAGTGAAATTTATTTTGATATTGTGGTTTTAGCTAATTCCTTGCTTGTGAATGTGTTTGAGTTGCTAGCTAGCTTAAAAAAGCCAGCTGTTGTGAGTGGATAATGTCAGCTAACTTATCCGGACTCCCCGGGCTGATCTAGCTGGTAAATTAGCTATCTTGCCTAAATTTCCGAAGCAACCAATGCTAGGTCTATGCAGTGTAGCTAAGTTCCAGCTAGCTGCCCGACCTTAGCTTTTTTGCTCGCTCATGTTATTGCTAACAAATCTGAGTGGAGATGTTAGCTTGCTAGCTTGCCAGAAAGCTTCACCAACTGCTGTAATCCATGATATTATCTTAGTCAACAATTATGTGACGCATGCAGTTTACTTAATGGCCAGTGGTGTCATTAATAAAAATGAGTAGCTTTAAAGTTATTTAAAGCATCTTATTCCACCTTTCATGGATCTCACTGGCTGCACCAGTCCATCAAACTGAAATTAAGATGTCTTGTGCAGGCATTTTAAGCAAATCTTCCTCAAATTTAGCCTGGCATACTTGGGGAATTTGGGACCCCGCGTAGAATTTTAAATAGTTCTGTGGGTTTTTGAACAATGTTTGGCTGCACAGCAGTGATTTGTGATCCACCAGTGGGCCCTTAATTGCTTCTAAAGGACTTTTAAACATGCTGTAGTGGCAACATGTAGAATGAACACATAAATTAGAGTGGTTGACTTTATAAAGTGGGATTTATCAGCCGCCAAGCAACCAAATCTTCTGACATGTGATTCATCAGCTTTTAACCAATGAGGTGTTTGTGTCATTTCATTTTGATACTATCTGCCCATTCATTTGGAAAGACAGATTGATAATTTCTGTTTATTTCTTGTTGTTTTTACTCTTCTCCTCCAGTCTGTGGCTGTATTTTCTTCTACTCTACAGCGCTTTGTGACATTCTGCTCTTAAAAGGTGCTATATAACACAACATTACTTATTAAAAGAACCCTGCAAAACGAGCATCAGCAGTCCTATACATCATGACGCCACAGCTGTTAGGTGTTAGGTGCTGTGGTTAGTGTCCTTTCAGCAATGTTGAATGAGCAGCAGACTTCACCTGTTCCCTCGTGGATGGACTTTATCATTAAGCTTGTTTAGACTTCACATTTGAGTGCAGCCAGGAGAAAAGACACTTCTACATGCATTAGCAGGCTTGTGATATTTACATGACTGAAATATACCTATTTGCACCTGTGCATGATGGGTCTTTGAAAAAATAGTTGAGACAGCATCCCTGCATCCTAAACTTACAAAAACATCAGTAAAAAAAAAAAGGAGTAACCGGAATAAAGTGTTTTCTGCGTGATGATGTGAGCTGGTTGAAAATGTAGAATACACTGGTGCCCGATTAGCTGCCATTGTCTGCTGACTTAATTGATTTCAGCTAATTTCTAATTCAATTCTATCCCAAACTAAAACAAACCCACTTTATATCACTTTAATGCTGGAAGCAGCCTGATCGACGCTGCAAATGAAACAGAAAGAGCTGTAGCATAAGATGACACCTCAGGCTCTGGCGACTTGTGCCGGAGGGCATTTTTAAACAGCTGATTGACCTTTAAAGGTTAAACAGTTAATCAATTGAATGAAAAAAAAACTGTCGGGTTAATCGATAATGAAAATAATTGGTTGCACCCTGACGAAATGTTAAAGAGTTTCAGGAGATAATAAGGAAGCTATTGCTCCACTGCTTTGTTGTTATCTGCTTTCACTTCACTGCATTTGTTCTGATGTTAATGTACATCCAGCATGCCTCACCAGGAGGTATTACAGAGCACTGGGGGCATCAAGCACACAAGCTCAGCGATGGCTGGCATGGTGCACGTATAGTATTGATGGTTGCCTGGAAGGTTTAGCAATAAGAACGGATGGATGCATGATTTGCAGTTTTATTTTTATTGGCATTTTCAGGCAAAAAGAGTTGAAATGGCCAATATAACACTTAAAAAGGCGTAGGGTCTTTCAGTGATGTAAGGGTTTACATGCCATAGGCACAAACATGTGGTCAGTTTGTTCCAGTATTTGTCATATTGATCATATTGCAGTCTTAAAGGTCAATATTGTGCTTATTTAAAGGTGGAATGAGTAGGATTATCCTACAAGAATAATCCCTCCCAGTCCGTCCCTCTGTCTCTGTGTAGTTGCAGAAAAAATTGCTTTTAGTTTTGTGCATCTGATGACTTATCTTACTCCTAATTGATGGCATTGTACTGTGACATTAACACTCTAGCAAGCTAATGTTAACAGGCTACGCAAGGTAATGCTGATGTTCACCTCAAAGCATGACTGAGTTTCACAGCCGAGGCTTACAAAGTGCACCTGAAGATGGGTTCAGTCAGTTCACATTTATGCACTTTATGCCAAGTCTCACACTGTAAAGCTGACCCTGACGTCCTCAAATGGTCACTTACAGACTCTTTCCTCAGGCAGTTCTGATAGATTCTTATCTCTCCATTTTTCCTCCATCCAACAGTTTTGCTTTTCTAGTGTATAATGAGCACACGGACTATTTCTATACAGTCGTTGAATGGGCACTGCAGTCTGCTGGGGGGCTGCTGGCGTGCCTCTGGACATTCGTCTCTTTTCTTCTTTGCTGAAACCTTGAGTGCATAAACAGGTTTTCAGGCACAATGAATATTCAGTGTAAATGCACGAGGTGACTAACAGTTGTTTACTGCCATTTCCTTTGTCTTCTTCTTTCCTCCACAGATGAGTCAGTGGATGCTCAGACAGGCCGATGTGAAGCCTGGATTTAGCCTGTGTGAGGACCCCAACATGTAAGAGCCTGCCTAAATACTTTACTTCATGCTTTCACTGCTGTGACCTCTGGTAAAAATAATATCTGGTTGTTCCGCTCTGCGTACTTGGGCCCTCAGGTCTTCTGTTTTACTGTGACATTAATGCCAAAATCAAATGACAAAGAAATGCCTTTGCGCTGGAATTGCCAAAGAAAAGCTGATAATGAAATCACAACGAGCATGTGCCTGAATGAGGGACGAGCTTCCTCATGACTGAGACGATTTTGGCAGAAAATACAAAAGAGTATTCATGGCGGGTCTCACCTCCTCCAGATCCTCCGGTGTGAAGCTGATGTCTGCTGGGTCCATTTCCGGTCAGCTCGTACCATCGTGCACAAGAAATACAGAATTGGATGGAAGGCAGCAGGGTGATTTCAGTGAATTATTGAAGCAATAGCTTACTGGTCAGTACAGGTGGGCAGACAGGCAGGTATCGGTCCAGGTACACATGCAAATAACAGACACACAAAAACCAAAGCACACAGCAAGAACTGACAGAGGAGCAAAGCATGTGGGCTGGTGCAATATCTGCAGGGCTCATGAGGGAGGGTAAAAACAACTGAGCAGATACAGCCAGGAGAAAATGTCTGAGGTCATCTGGTGGTCAGGACGAGAACGGCAGTGAGGAACTGGGAATATGGTGAGTAGCTGCTAATTTATACTAAACTAATTTACTACTAAAGTGTAAAATACTGTTTCTCTGAGCATTAACATCAACCTGAGACACAGGCACAGGCATTCTGTCAGATATGTAAATATAGATCAATAAATATTTCTATGCATGGACGCCAGTAATCTCAGAAGTCCTGCATGCAGAGAGCATCAAGTGTATTTTAATGCATGATCAAAATGTCTTTCTGCTGCCTCTGTACAGTTGTAAGGTACAAGTTGAAATGAATTATTCAGTAAAATATTCCTTTTTCAAATCCTCTGTCTTACTTTCAAAGTCTGATTTGCAATGTCATAAAATCCCTCCGGATGAAGCGCTGCATCCATTTAACCCCTTCCTGCCAGCAGCAGCCCCTCTGTTGCTGGGCAATAAGCTCACAAATGGATCCGTTGTCTTGAGGGGCATTTTGATCCCCGTTAACAGTCCATCACCTCCTTGACCTTGAGCCAGTTTGTGTGATTTTTAATGCAGCTAGGCGGCCATTTTGGGGCACCAGGGGGCTCTGACATATTACTGACACTTCATTGTTTACTGCTCGTTTGAGTTTGACCTTCTCCTACCCTGCTGTGTCCTGCAGTAAGAGCTATGGGTGTCCTGGGCTGCAGCAGCACGGTCGAGGGCATCATTAATAATAGCTGACACACAGCTGGTCGGTGCTCTCTTGCTTCAAGTCTTTTATTTTGAAAATATTGACATTTAAGGCTCATATTTTAATCTCAAACATGAACGTTTCTGCAATCACCACCATTAAACCTAAAAGTATTTAGTTCACGTCAGGTTTTCTTCTAATTTAACAGATGTTAGTGCGTGTTTAACTTCATAACACACGTTCCACACATTTTTTTATGGCTGTGCCAGTCCACCAAGTTGAAATTAAGATGTCTCGTGCATAATTTTATGCAAATTTTCCTCAAATTCTGCCTAGGAAATTTGGTATCTTTGGGAACTTTTGGGACGTCCAGTAGAATTTAAAATAGTTCAGTGGGTTTGAACAATGTTTCGCAGCACAGCGGTGATTTGTAATCCACCAGTGGGCTCTTAATTGCTTCTAGATACTTATTTACCAGAAAAGAAAAAAAAAAAAAAATAACCAAAACATAAAGGTAATAAATCAAAACCTTAACTATAATCTGAACCAACAAAAAGGGCTACACTCTAACTCTTGATATAAACATGGTGTCTGATAATAAGATGTACATTTTTTAGTACAAGCAATCTACATACTGAATATAGATGTCTTGTATTGGTATGACAAGGTGCTTCATTCAAATTCCACAGATCAGCATTGAGAATAACTCTAGAATTAAGTCAGTATTCATAGATTCTTGCTCACATGCACATACACAGCACACATGCACATCTACCCATATGCTCGCCCTCCCTCGGCTCCATCCCTGTTTCCCACAGTACCCTCAGATGCATTAATCTCATTCTTGTGTCCAGACATTATCGCAGGTAAAGTTTGCTGTGAGCAGCTGAATGGACTTTACATGCAGCTGCCTTCAGAGCAGATCATTGTACTCCCTTCTCTCTCCATCTGGACTTAGCCCTGCAGGGACCAGATCAGTGCGTATTTAATTAAAGCATGAGTAATGCACTAGGTGGCTAGATAATCCGTTTTAGTCCTGATACCCCCTCAGCTCATAATTATTACACGGTTTGAGTTCAGTCTGTCTCGCTTGCAGTTTTTTTTTCTTACCTTTTGCTCCCTCTTCAACTCCTCCTCCTGGTTTCCCTCTCTGCTCCGGTCACGCCTCTTCCCTCTCTCTTTCTGTCTCACCCTCCCACATTCAAGGTTCAAGCCCCCGCAGCATTGATGAGATGGTGCAGTACTATGCGCCTGCCGCCAGTTTCAAGGTAATCTGTGTTGCCCGATGATTCTTCATGCAAGAGGCCTCAATTACATGCACACGTTGTACAGTACGCTGCACGTGACACACAGTAATGAGATACTGCACTGCCTGTTTGTTCAATATTTTATTTGAATCTTCTTCTCGCTGCTCGTCGGTAAGGTTTGTGACCACATGAAGACGGGCGAACTGAAAATGATTGGAAAATTGACTTGAGATTTGTGATTGGCTGGCATTGTGATGAATGAAGGTCTTTGATTTTGAAAGTCTGAATGTAAAGGAATGTTTTGTCCCAACGAGGTTTGATCACACACTTTCCATCAGCTCGCCTTGACGTGATCAATGCGTTCTGTTGTGTTTCCTCTCAGTTTGATCAGTGATGATAGATGATCTCTCAAGTCCCTATCGCTCAGCCCTGCCCCTATGATAAACACACACAGGCACAAAACGAGCTCGCGCATTCACTCACACACCCAGCTTCCAACCTAATCCATGGATGTGATGTGTAAATGAACTTATTTTTTAAATTCTCTCTTCTAATGTCAAATGCATAATTCAGCAACAGAGCAGGGAAAGCATATCTGTGTCACTACCTGCCTCCACCCACTCACCATCACTACTCTCTCGTCCCAGTTAAAGACACCAAGAAGACAGTCTGCATGATTATGGAGAAACTCATTTCCAAATGGCATGCCTCAGTCGGTCTGGCAGTGTGGCAGATGGGGATTGTAAGAGTAATGCTCATTCATCCTGGCAGGCTAACCAGCACTCCGTCTGCAATTAAGAAGTTGTGGGCAGTCAAGTGAACTTGACACTGTGTTTTTCATATCAGTGTCGCATGTTGCAGATAGGGTGTTTTTTAGAAATGGAGAAAGAGTGAAAAGAAATGACTCCAGGTTATTATTACACAAAATGTGTTCCAGATAAAAGGAAATTGAAATCCAGCCTGTAACCCCAAATTTGAATGAATAATGTAAATTAAGTAATAGGCATCCTAATCTACTTTTTCAGCCCCACTCAAGCCTGAAGGCAAAGCCTTTCTTTCTTTCTTTTTTTCCAATAAAGCTCTTATTTCCAGTCTCTGTAAGTCAGAGCGGTGATTCTGCATGGCAGAGCACATGCTGAAGAAGCAGCTTTGCGCAGCCTCCTGTCTTTTTCTGACACCTCTTGTATTTCAAATTAATTTAAATTCTGATGGCTCACAAAATAATCCAAGCACAGCTGTACAGTATAAGTAATGGATGGATGAATGCGTTGAATGATTTGATTTAACACAGAGCAGATGTACATAACATAGCCATTTATGGGATGAATTTGAATTATGCTGACTAAAAAAGTTATAATGACCCATGAGAAGCAATCATGTGGTGTAAACTGGCCTGGGGGCTGATGAGGCCAGATGTGTGACTTGGCTGTTATATAAGATCAGACCACCAAATGGCGCTGTTACCCCAAGTAGCATGGGCAAGTGCCCCCTGTTTTACCGTAATGTCGCCATTAATTTCGAAACATTTAGAGGGACTGTGTCAAGTTAAAAGATAAATATGGGTTCATGTTAATATTAATTGATAAGACATTTCTGTTTATGTAAGTTACAATATGTTACACCTGTAAAAAAAAGTCACATTAAATCATTAAAAAATACATTTTCACGTGGCACTTCTACTCTATCATTTACTGCCTCCACTCGCGTTGTCAAGCCGACTTCTCGCGATAGCTGCGGTGGCTGGAGCAGAGGAGCAGAGCAGGAAACTTGACATGTCAACAAAACAGATAAATAATCACCGCACAGGTAACATTACGTTGTCTAATGCGCTATGACATAAATATGACCACTCACAGCGATGTTAATTGTCACGTAGTGTCGGTATAATGAAACGGCACACACACAGAGACACACAAAAAGAAAGCTGAGGTGTCGGGTGGAGTGACTGTCCACTTAGCTTTTGATGACAGCCTCTCAGCATGTTAGCTAATTAACCGGCTATCACACTGAATGCGTTTGGATGTGCTATTTAAAGTCCAGGATAGCCTCTAACACACTTGTGCTGGTGTAAAGGCACGTTTATCCGTCTGTGAAACCCCGGAATACAACTTATATACTAAATGCTAAAGCGTTAGCTCAGACACTTTATCAGTGTTGAGTGTTTTTGGCTCGACAGCGTTTCGTTTTAGTCGATTTATGACAGCTGGGAAGCTTTCAGAGAGCTGTGCTGCGTTTCCTGGCTCTTTAAACGGGATTGTACTTCATTAACTGCACTTCAGTGGCTGACAAGCTAAATGTTATGCCAATATACTTGTGCATTGATGTGGCTGTCATTTTGTTTTTAGACTCACATCAAAAGAAACGCAGTGACTTCCACTAACTGTCCTACTTTCTTCCTCCTCGTCTTCCTTTTTCTCTCCATTTTCCTCTCCTGCCTCTGTACAACACTCCATTAAGGCATGTAAGGCGCGTGCTGCTGTGGAATAGCCTGACAGGTAACCTCACCTGGACCTCGACCTCCTCCACCAGCATCTTCACCTGCTGTCTCGATGACAACCCCTCCGCTCGTGTCGCCCTTTGGCGGGCAGCCCCCGGCACCACAGCAGCAGCAGCAGCAGCAGCAGCAGCAGCAGCAGCAGGCCCAGGCAGCGCGGGATGTCAACACGGCCTCGCTGTGTCGCATTGGCCAGGAGACGGTCCAAGACATTGTCCTCAGGACCATGGAGATCTTCCAGCTCCTCAGGAACATGCAGGTCTGCCTCTCTGCTCTCACGCCTGTCAAATATGGTTACACACCCCCTTCAGTTTTCTGCTCCCCTCTCCTCCTATCTGTCATCTTCTTGGCATATTTTTCACCCTCACACCCTTACAAGATGCTTAACACCATCAGAACAATGGTATGGGAGGAGTAACATGCACCAGTATTGGACAGCAACATAAAACAGCAGAATATAATCATAAAAAGCCAAAAGCTGAAAAAAAAATATAAAAGAATATACTAAAATAGTAATAATAGGTCTTATGATAACATGACAGAGCACTATTATGCAAATAACAAAACAGCTGTCATTGAGGACAGCAATTCTTTAAAAGCGTGTTTTGATGCATTAAAAAACAGACAATGCACGCAGACTGAAAGCGAAGTGGAAGGCTGCACCAAAGCGGAGGCATCGGCGCAGCCAGCCAAAAGGTTGATTGATTTTTGACTTCAACTCAGGATCAGCTCGAAAGTTTTCACCAGAGGCGTTCATGGGTGGTGGTGAGTTTAAAGATCACGTAATCTGGTGACCATGTGAGGCCTTCTATGGATCCTAAAGCAGATTTTCTACGAGTGCAAAGAAGTTGAAATCGTTGGTGATGTACAGTAGAAGCAGTTTGTTCTCGGTAGCATGGCTGCAGAACTCTGCACGCAGGGTGCTTTAGCATTAATGGATATCAGTGTAAAGACACAAAAACAGAGAAAATTAAAAACCTCACATCTTTAATATTCCTGGTTTGGTAAAAACGCAGCTTGAATATTTTTTTCATCGTAACACCAGCGATCTCACAAAGACGCTGGGAATAAGGCGTTCAAACGGTGTTAGTGAGCAGAGGCTGACGAGCAGGGCCTTGTTGAACAGCAGCGTCCAGTCTGTCACGTTTGCTCAGGACCTTTTTAAGTGTGGTCAGACTGTTGAATTCAAAGTTTTTGGCAGAATAGCATGATTGTGTTTCATCCGCCTACCAATGAAAACAAAACGCTACGGTGATGAATAATGCACGTTGTATGTCAAGTGTTGTCGAGTCATGATAAGAAATCCAACACATGCTAAGAAAGGCTTTCGCTCCTTTGGCTTTTCAGTGATTTTCCTGTGTTGAAGGTTCACCACTTTCTCTCTTTGCTGTTAGAATTTATGAGAAGCTGTTCGAGGAGACGAGCCTAATTTCTGGTTTTAGATTTCTTATTGGTGAAACTAATCTTTTCCCTCAGAAACCGCATCACACACAGTCTGTTGGTATGTAAAGTCCTTACGCTGATACCTCAAATGTGCCTTTAATTTTTGCACTTCGCATTAGGGCAATCTACGGCAGTTACTTTCAAAGTTAATCTCGCGGATTCCTTAAGCATTTTATTCAGGATATCAGGAGTCTCTGGATCAGTTTGCTCTGCAGTTCACATGTAGTTCAGTCCTGACGGCGTCCTGGAGACGAGGTCAGCATGAGTTTATCATGGATGTCTGCCTGCTCCTCTGAGACGCTCCTCCTGCACCTTGTTAAAATCGCAGCCACAGACAGGCCAAACAAGCACACCTCAGCCACAGAATGCACAAACAGCATTGTTGTGACTTGTTTTTTAGATCACAGACTGTCTTTATGCTCATAAAAATTCTTCATTTATCTTCTGTTCCTCCCCTCCCTCCCTCCCTCTCCACCTCTGTCTGTCTGTCTGTCTCCCCTCTGTTTCTCCGTGTCTCTCTCTTCCCTTTGCCTGCCCTGAAGGCAGGCTTGTTTCATGTTATGTAGGATGTTCATAATCAGACAGTGCTGCCCCAGAGGCTTGTCGATCCTCTCAATAAAAACAGCATCTTGTTACTCTTAAACACCCATTGTAGTTAAAAGCCAGTGATGCTGCCTCAGTATGAGTGAAAACATTCAGTGCAGCAGCGGAAGCAGTTCACCTTTGAAGCAGCAGAGTTTGTGTTTGGCAGTTTAAACTGTGATTTCATTATATTATCAAGACCGGTTACCATGTTGTTGCACCAACACAATCGTGTTAAACACATTTTTAAGGTTTCTCTATAGCCCGGCTTCTCTTATTCTTAAGTAGACAGGAATCTCTCACTTTGTTATGGGTGTGCATCAGTAGGAACAGCTGAGGGTTTGCACTGCATTAAGCATCAATGGCTGCTCCTTTTTATTAGCACGAGCGAAACTGTTGGCTTGCGCTTTGCTTAACACAGTGTTTCCTCTGTGGTGTTTCTCAGCTGCCTAATGGAGTCACTTACCACCCCAACACCCACCAGGACAGGCTGGGAAAACTCCAGGAGCACCTACGCATGCTCTCTGTGCTGTTTCGCAAGCTGCGCCTCGTCTACGACAAATGCAACGAAAACTGCGCCGGGATGGACCCCATACCCCCGGAGGTGAGGCGTGGAGACATTGACGAGATTTGCCATTCTCTCATATGAATGTGAATGGAAGCGTATGTGTTGTTTTGACCAGTTTGAATACAAATTTACACCATAATCAGGTAAAACGTGTTCAGTCACATGATACTGGCACCAAACTTATGTATTTATATGTATAATCCAAAATATATATAAACCTCACCCAGGAAGAGATTATCAATCTGAGGATAGTAGCAGCACCTTCCAGCATTAGCACAAATGAAATCAGTGAGTTTGAGTGAGGCGGCACGGTGGAGCAGCAGGTAGAGCGTGTGCCTTACAGCAAGAAGGTTGCTGGTTCGATCCCTGGGTCGGGCCTTTCTGTGTGAAGTTTGCATGTTCTTCCCGTGCATATGTGGGTACTCGTCCTCCCACAGACCAAAAACATGCTCATTAGGTTAATTGGTGACTCTAAATTGTCCTTAGGTGTGCATGTGAGCGTGAATGGTTGTTTGTCTGTATATGTTGCCCTGCAATCGGCTGGCGACCGGCTCAGGGTGTACCCCGCCTCTCGCCCGTTGACAGCTGGGATAGGCTCCAGCCCCCCGCAACCCCGGAAAGGGATAGTTGGGTGTAGACGACGGATGGATGGATGGAGTTTGAGTGACTGTCATGTCGACCCTGATGTGGACACTTCACCTGTGATTCCAACAGAATGTGATAATTTGCTAATCCTCTTTGACTTATACTTCACTGAAAACAGTCCAAAGACAGATCTCATCAGCTTCATTGATTTTTGTAAATATCTGCTGATTCTGAATTTGATGCAGCAACAACACGTTGGGACAGGAGCCACAAAATACACCTGCTCCAAAAACACCTGTTTGGATCATTCCACAGGTAAACAGGTTGATTGGTAACAGGTGATAGTATCATGATTGGGTATGAAAGGGACATCCTGGAAAGGCTCAAGCGAGGTTCACCACTTTGTGAACACATGATTGGATAAAGAGTATTACTACATGAGCTCAGGGACACTTTGTAAAACTGTTGTCAGTAAACACAGTTTGTTTGCAGGTGATTGAATTCTGTTTTTATTTGTGTTTTATGCAGCGGCCCAACTTTTTCAGAATCAGGGTTGTAATCCGTTTCTTTCTTTAGATTTTACTCCATCATCACTTTACCAACACTTAAAATTATTTCACCCATCCATGTGGAGTCATACATGGCCGAGCACACACGCTCTCTTACAGCACTGTCCCATCAACAGTTTAGCAGAATGATAGAAACAAAATAACAAGAACAGACAGCATCAATAAATAAAGGATTAACCTGACAGTAAACAAGACGCAGGCTCTGCGAAAACAATCACAGGCTTGCAGGGAACATTGTTATCTGGAGGTTATATTACATTAACAAGATTTACTTCACTTTAAACCCATTTACAGGAGGAGGACATATTCTCTGGTTTTCGTACTGTTCTCATATTATTATTGATGGTTACAGTCTCTGGTGCTACTGAGATGGTATCCTGACTCACCCGAACTCAAATCAAGTTATGCTTTAAATGCACGCGCTGTACAGAAATCGCTGCAATTAGATCTTGCATGATGTGGTGGAACGACTGTTTTAATCCGACTTTGACTGATCGAATCATCCAGATGCTGTAAATGCTGTGATTTTATTTTTAATGCTTTCAGCCACTGCCTCATATAGGTCAGCTTTCACACAACCCGCCTGCTAAATTAGGAAGCTGTTAGTTTAAAGGAAGTAGGCCATTGTTGCTGCCGCACCTCCTTGCTCACGCACACACACACACACACACACACACACACACACACACACACACACACACACACAGCACTTTACCCCGGGGGACTCTTATCTCACTTACTCCCTCTAGGTCTGTCTTTTCTCCGCTCGCAGCAGATTCATTGGTCGCTTCAGGTGAGTCTCCAGAGTCTCTTTACCGCTGGTTACGGTCACCATCCACCTTCAGGAACAACAGCACTTGAGCTCAGCCGCACTCCATCCCCGCCTGCCTGCACAGACACACACAGAAATACACGTGCATGCGTACACTCGTGTCCCGCGCACTTTATATACACAACATAGACGTGCGTGTGGCGCACTGTAGCATGTCACAAAGGCGTTTTTTTCAACATCGCCGTGCACTTACACACGCGCGCGCGCACACTGGCTCAGTGGGCATGCACTGTTCGAGGCTCCATGCTGGGCTACAGCTAGGCTATCCACCACTGTTTGATTGGATTTATGACTGCGGCAGTCCCTTCCCAATTTCTACAGATTGGCTCGGAGCTAATCTCTCTCACCAGACTCCTACTGAGGATAAAGGAGGATGTGGGAGGAGACCAGTCTTAAATTGGAACAAATTTGTGATGGCTGCCACCGTGTACATTTTCCGCATTGAATAATGCTGTCGCTCTGAAGCATTGCGAATGATCTCTCCACTAGTTGTTCAGAATGACTCTCGGCTGCAGTTCCACCCCTGAATCAAAGGTTCTCTTTGACATTTTCCTTTGCTGTAATGGTTTAAACCCTCATTGAGTCATCACGCCAGCTAGCTATTTTTCTCCCTCTTATTCCCACCTTATTTAAATGTTTATTCATTTCCCCTTGAGGCTGAGCCCCAGTCCGGTGCTGACCAGCCAATAGCTCAGCTCACCGTGTTTGTCTGGGGCGGAGGGTTGTTGATTTTGGCCCCGGCGTGCATGCCATTTATCATCTCGGAGAATTCAGGTGCCTGCCTGACAGCCGCTCACTATTGGCTGCCCGAAACAGGAAGTGGAATCAATGACTCGGGCAGTGTGACCTCATCGCAGCCTAATTAGCAACAGACCCGTTTAATGAACAGCTGGACCAAGTGCAAGCGTCAGCGCTTTGCTCTTTTTCTTTCCAGCTGTCATGCCTTGCTGCCCCGTTGCAGCTTTTTCCTCCCGCTCTCTCACACTCTCTCCTTCTTTCTGCGTTTCTTCCCTCTTCCTCTTTTTCCACCTTTAGTCTTCTTTCTCTCTCTGACGGCTGCTCAATATTGTCTGTCAATTTCCTTCTTTCCTCCTCTCTTCCTTTAAATCTGTGTTCACGTCGGCTTTGTTTCCCTCTCTTCTGCTTTTCCTCTGTTCCTCCCTCTCTGTTTTTCAAGTCCTCCTCTCCTCTGTCATTTCCTGCACTGAACAGCTATTTCATTTCCCTCTCGCCTTACCCGTTCACCCTGCTATTTTCTTATTATTTTGTTATTTTTTTCAGTTTGTCTTTTCTACCCCTTTTTCCTTTTGTCTCACCGAGGCAACCTGGAGAACTTCATTAGCCCATTCCTCTCTGTCAGCCAGGAAACCACATCCATCTTTCTGTGGAAGAGGCAGGGGTTATGACTCACACAGGCTCACTCGCACACAAGCTGCATGGCTACACGTGCGCACACACACATAATACACTCTCCATCCATCTTTCCCACCCTACTCAGCACATTTCATTTTCCCCCCCAGAAGCTGCCAAAATCTGCCCACTACCTTTAAAATTCGATATGTCGCTGGCTTCAGTCTGAAATTATCTAATGAAAAAACTTTCCTCTTTTCCTACTTAAAGTTTTCCCGAGCCAGAGACAAGCTCATAGTTTGTCTGATATAATATCCTGCACATGTCCTCGCTGTCTTTTCCCCCTCCAGCACTCCAGAGTTTACAGTTTGGCATGGAGCTCGGCCTGGAAACTGACAGGAGCGCAGAAAGTTATCCAGATTTTTATATCTTTATATCTCCCTCGCAGCCTCTGTTTCTTTTTGTGTTTCTCTTACTCTGTCTTCTCTTCTTCCTGAATTTGTTTTCTGTTGTCTCTCTCTCTCTCTCTCGCTCTTTTTCCCAGCCCTCACTGCCCTCTTCAACCCTCGCTTTTTTCTCTCCGACTATCTGACATTTCGCCCATCATCTCGCCGTCTCCTCTCTCCATCTGTTTGTCCACATTTCTCTCCGTCTGCCTTGATTTTTTTTTTTTTTTTCATGCTCGTCTCGATGTTGGCCGTCTCCAGCTGTACTCGAACACCAGTCAGTCATTGCTTCCAGACGAGGCAGCTTACTCCAATCATTGTGTAGCGTCCGCGGGGCCTTCGCTCCAGCTGCACAACCCCAGGTCAATCAGTGTAGCCAAGCAGAATAATGTAAAGACCTTTGCATGATTTAGATTAGCATTGTGCCGTGTTGTTATTGGACCAAGGTGTGTTTTCCCACACAGGCGGTTTTTATTGGCTCCTCGTCATTTGGACAGTCTCCCACCTAATCTGTGTTTATGATCTTGTCTGGTATGACAGTTTTTGTTTTGGAACGGCTCGCAGACTTTGTTTTTTCTCGTAACAGGAACTCCTTGCTTCCAGTGTGATAACGCACTGCAGATTATCTTTGCAGCTTTTAATTGAAACCCATTTAAAGGGGCATCGTGTGTCTGAAGATGGTGGATTTTTGAGAGTGAAGCTACTGTGTCAACATAACTGATACTTCCTGGGACTTCTGTCCCGTGGCACAGGCATTAACACTGTTTGTGCATTGTGGTCACTCTGCACTCTTCAGTCGCTCTAAAGAGCAAATCAATCACACATTGTCAAACCCTTTATGTCCTTGCTGTGCATCGTACCAGAACACTGAGTTCTCAAGACACTCACACACGACTCAGTGTGACTGCAGTCAGCCTCCTGCTCCCCTCCTCCCCGAGGTGACCACTAGGGGGCAGTGTGATGTAAAGCAGCATGCAGCGACCCTGTGGGCTCTCAGGAACGCCGCCTCGCCTGAAGACTCTTGCACATCAGCCTCGCTGTAGTGTCAAGCAGACAAGGTCAAGCACACAGAGCGTTGAAAAATGAATTAATCTCCCACTCGCTTTCTGTCTCTCTCTCGCTGGCCTGTCTCTCTCCATACGTTGAAGAGCGGCGGGTGAGCCTGTGCTCGAGAGCTTACACTGAATCCCCATTTTCACCACTTCATGGGAACAAGATTAAGAGACAGCACGAGGATATCTTGAGTATGTGATGACACTCATAGGGTGAGGTTTCCCATGAGCACATAAGTCTGACCAATAACTGCACTCAGCAGGTATTAAGGGAAAAATCTGAATATGTTTTAATGTATTTGAATTCATGGGCCGAGTAAGAGGAGGAAGAGGAAGGTGCATCAGAGAGCAAGTTTTGCTCCATTATGACAAAAGTAAAGTTGTTAAAATACTGTCACAGTGTAAAATCTGTATGTACAGTGCCAAATAAGTTGACTATGTTAGCCTTTTGGTAGTGATCGTCTTGCTTATACTGAATAATAAAGCCAGATTTATTTCTTTGCTGTCCCTTCCAGCAACTGATACCCTTTGTGGAGGATGACAGCTCAAAACACGAGGATCGCTCAGCTGCTCAGAGCCGCCCTGCCACCGAGGAGAGGAGAGAAATCCTGGAGGTCAATAAGGTATTGTGTTCTGTGTCCCAACAGCGCAGCACTGTTAGGGTTACAGGTTTGATTCCCAGCTGGCGGTCATGAAACGAGAAAGGAGGGCTAATAAAAGAAAAATGAAAAATAGGTTCCTAAACTGATATCTTGAAATTTTATCACAGCTTGACATGATGTTATTTCAGACCAGGAAAGGCTTGGATCCATGTGCTTCCAGACCTTTTAATGAATCAGACCTGCTGCATCTGAGCTGGAGGGAAAACAGTATCATCTTAAAGATAGGAAATAATAATAAGGTGTGAAATTTCATTACAGATCAGTAATTTTACTCACATCATTAACCTGAAGCTTTCATAGCCCACTTTCATTATTTGGATAGCGAGCATCCAGGTTGTAAAGACGAGGTTTGCACAAAACAGAATTAAGAGGCTACACCTGATAAACTTTATTGTCTGCTGATAGAGTTTGTGTGTTTAAAGGGGCCAGTGTGCTGCTGGGAAATGCTATTAACAAGTATTGCTTTTCAAAGGCTGCGTTCATTTAGTTTGTCATTCTGAGCTGCGTGTGAACTTTTTCTGCTATTCCTTGGACTTTGTGTGCATTCAGATGTGCACGCATGTGACGCTGAAGGTTCTGGGCTTTGTTGGCCTGTTTTGCTCCAAGGACACCTGCAGTGTCACGTGGAGATTGTGCACAGTGCCTACGGACTGGCTGAAAAGGGTGGAGGTTCCCAGTAATGTGGTCTTGTTATCAACGTATCGCTCTGCTCAGCCTTCTTAAAGCTGTGTGTGCTGGACAGGAAGCTCCTGTTGACTGCTGAAGCTCAGATTCACACCTGGTAATTGGACAGTGAGTCGCAGCCTTTGCTGGAGTGTTTTATCGTGGAGGTGTGCCGCCTTTCCTGAAATAAAGCTTAGAACTAAAAGTTATTACATTTTCATTAAATATAGCATTAAGCTAATTAAGCTTCGGGGAAACAAACTGTGGTGCTACCTCACGCAGGAAAGGCCGTACATTTAATGAATGAGGTGATTGTTTAAGCTGTCGTCCTGTATCTAAACTGTCATTTCATACACAAACTACTTTCACTCGCCAATTTCCTGGGGACAGTGGAGGGCTGATGGGAATTTAAGAGCGTGCTCAGGGCTATGGCAGGTATGGTTGACCTATGGAGCAATGAGGCTGTGACTTAAAGCCACCCGATAGGACCACTTGTATGAGGAAAGTCATTGTGCTTAACGATAAGTCAAGCTTTCTGACTTGCCTCATCAGTGATTCAGTTTTCATGGACTGAATCTCGAGGATTGTGGCATGTTTGACGTGATATCACCATTTCTTCTCTGCTTTTTGCTCTAGATGTTGCTCTCCAGGCTGCATTGGAGCAAAGTGCTGGGAATTCATTCAACCTTTATTTAAAATTAAAAATAAAAACTCATTGATCATGGCCTCAGGTCAGTGCAGTTAAAACAGAATAGCTCTACACAATAATAACGAACGAGAAAACAAACAAAAGCAATAACAGGACACAGCTAAAAGCAGCGCAATCGAAGTGTGAGTAGTTCTAAATCAGGTTTTAAATTGACTTATAGGTACAAATGTGTTAAGTTCTTCATGCGTGCAGCACAAAAACTAAAAGCAGCTTTCTCAAACTCAGTGTTTGCGCGTCGGGCTTCGAGCATGAACCAGTCACTAGAACGGGTCGATTAATGACTGTGAGACCAGGTTAATAAGGAAGTGATGCATGATGGCCGTTAAGAGCCTTATGAATAATTAGAAAGCAACGCCTGCCACATCGTCCTGTTAGAGACACCCGCCCAACCTTTTCATCCAAGATGCAATGATGAGTGGAAAAACTGTCCCCAGTAATGAGTCTCTGGGTGGAGTGATTAGCTGAATGAGAGCCGTCACCTGAAAATCTGACTGCTGCCCCCAGTGAGGGAATTCAAGCATCTCAGTGTCTTGTTCGCGAGTGAGGGTAAGATGAAGGTGAAGGTCTCACTTTACCAGTTCATACCCCGTCTCAGCCTTCTCGTGTGGGGCTCTGGGAAGTCATAGCTTAGGTAATATATCTGGTTTACACCGCTGACCACAGATCAGAAAACGGTAACAAAGAACAGCTTTGTGTTGCCAGTATGCATGAAAGGATTAAAATACACGTGTAAGTGAGATATTAAGTTACTTTTATAGTTATAAATGTAATGCAAATATCAGTGAGAACGAACTGACCGTTAGCTACAGAGAGCTAACATTAGCAAGGTAGCAGCTGATGGTGCTTTGAGTTTTAGCAGAAGGAAAGAGGAGATGACTTTTCTTCCCATCTTGTGAATGAGGTGTTCACTTCTGGAGTGGTTTCAAGCGTCGGACTTCAAACACTCCTAAGAGCTTTTTCAAATTTATTCACTGTCAGATATGTTTTTGCCCAGCGCTGATAGAGGGGCTGTTTTACGACACTCTGAAGTGCAGAGCAGAGAGCTTTTCTTCACCCTGACGTGCCATGTTGTCAGTCAAAGTCTGAAAGTTTGTTGCCGACAGATTTAATCCTGAGTCATGGCTTAGTTACATGCTGCAGACGAGGGTCTAAGGATAGAGGCTGTCGTAAGCTGCACAGAATATTAAAGCCCCTTAAGGCAAACTTGTGACTGTGATGCTGGGCTGTGTAAATAGCATTGACTTGACTTGCAGACAAACAAGGTAAATTTTGAGCACGGAGATGCGTATAAAGATGGTGTCTCGCCCATTAATTAAACATAATCCAATACTAGAAAATAAATACATTTCTTATTGTGGATAAGACAGTGAAACTAATGCCCATGTTGCAATAAGTTACAAGTATTTTAAGGTAATAAGATTAAGACTTTCTTCTTTTTTCTACTGCATTTTACCCATCTTGGAGTCCTTCCTCCGCGGACCAGGAGCGGTGGGGTGCTAGCCGACAGCGGCGCCCGGGGACCCAGTTCCTTCTTCGTCCCCATTGGTCAGGTGGTGATCTTCTTGCATGTTTTTAGTGGTTTTTTTTTATGGAGGATCCCCCAGGTGAACACGGGGAGAACATGCAAACTCCATGCAGAAAGGCCCCTTTCCTCGAGCAGGCACCGAAGGCGTGGTGGAGGACACGCCTCCAGTGCCCACAGCGCCCCAGGCAGAAATCGAACCCGGGACCTTCTAGCTGTGAGGCGACAGCGTTACCACTGTGCCATTGTTCAAGTTAAGTCTTCACTGATTTGGTGACTTCTGTGGAAAAAAATCCCCAAAATATCAGGAGTTGTTTTGTAGATTGATCGATGGTTAATAGATGGTTTGATGAGCTAACCTCGGGGACAAACATGTTGCATTTCCCATGGGCGCTTTGCGATAAACGCCGCCCCGTGTCTCAAATGCTTTTAATGTGAAGCAGCAACAGCAGGAAATGTTGGGTTTGCTTTTGTAGCAGCCTCGCAGCTCCAATACAGCTGTTTTAAATTAGATACAATTACAAACAGTAACGCTGGATTACATGCATGCATCATTTCTCGTGGATCCCTTGTGCGTAGGTAGGCAATTTGAATCCAGCGTGGTAATGGCGGACCCACCACTAACAACGCAAACTACAATACTGAGCAGTAATTACTGAATGTAAACACATCGAGTGTTTACTGCAGAAAATTGCAGACAATAGATTCCATCGAAAAAGGTTCAAATATTTCTGCAAATTGGATGAGATGATTCACCTCTGCTGTTACA
The DNA here is from genome assembly GCF_039877785.1 of Chaetodon trifascialis. Classification (NCBI taxonomy): domain Eukaryota; kingdom Metazoa; phylum Chordata; class Actinopteri; order Chaetodontiformes; family Chaetodontidae; genus Chaetodon; species Chaetodon trifascialis. The sequence continues at coordinate 7,008,299 of NC_092072.1, read as the reverse complement.
GTGGGGGTACCAGTGTTGAAATGTTAAAGACTGGATAAATGTTGATTTACATGTTAACTAAAATAAATGTCTAAAGTGTTTTTTTGTCGCAGTGCTGCACGGCATTGTTGAGCTGACCACAGGTTCTCTTTAACGCTGACAAACCCTGACCCTTGATATTTTTGCCATTTGTCATCATGGATTATTTCAGGCCAGGATTAGGTTTAATCTCTGCCTGGGAAACAGGCACATCCAGATGACTTTAAAGCGCCGCGTGCAAATATCAGCCCTGGGTCGATGAGACCTAGATCCTGCATAGATGCAGGTAAACAGCCAGCAGTCACACGCAGTGCCTCCGAGCACTTCCCATATCTCACCTGAGTGCAGTAGTTAGGGACAATGGAGCATGGCAAAGGTTCAGGTAAAACACACCGTGCATTATTTAGGAGGCCTTTTTAACCGGCCTCGTCCGTCATGGATTTGTTTTGCTTGTATGTATGTGTGTGTGTATTGAGCGCGAGAGAGCTTTTGTTCTTTCTTCAGAGAGACAAGATTGTGTTTGCATTCGCTTTCACGCACGCTTTCAATGGCGGCTGAAGCGCCTCTCTGTTTCTTCCCTTTGTACGTGCATTGTTCTGGCTCCGTACAGATTGTGCATGCCAAGCCGTCTGAGTGCGCTGCAGTGATAATGGTCCAAGGTCAGGAGTGTCAGCAATAGAGATGAGACTTGGTTATTTTTAAGAGCTCAGCACGGCTCCCCTGGCTGCTTTTAAATGTTAACACTACAGTGAAACATTGCAGCGAACCCTGCGCTCAACTGCACTCAGCCCCGTTCCAAACAAACAGCATCTCCTCCTCGCACAAAGCCTCCACACCCGCAAAGTGCGGCGAATGCCTGCTGAGATTGTTTCAGATAAATAACCGAGCGCTTAGTGCAAATCTTTGAATGCGAAAAAAAAAGAAGAAGCGGCCCTTTGCTCATTTTCAGTGACAGCACATTAAATACTGGACTTGAAAGCGAGAGTGATTTTGTCCTATTAGAGACCTGATAAATAACCTTGTTTATGATACGACCTTCCCCCTATGCAAAGCATTAGCATCCAAATTGAGTTCCATCAAATGAGCCGAGCATATAGAGATTGAGAAGACAGGCTGCCGTAGTTCAGGGCAAGCTTTCCACACAGTCTGCAATCCTTAACACACAGCACCCCATCCCGGCACCTTATTATGCAATATATATATGTAAATAGCTCATTATACTGTACAGTGTGTGCAGCAGATGGACATATTTCACTTATTTTTAAGTGTAATACACCATACACTTAATAAAGGAAGCACACAGGATGGGTTGATATTGATTTTTAGCCACGTCTCAGTTGTCTCGCATTAGGAGACAGTTTCTATTTATGTCCGCTGTTCCCTTTAAGGCTCGCTGCGGAGGTTTCTTGTAAACAAATGAAAGTAACACCAAAACACGTTGCGCGTATCCTCGAGGCCTAACAAAAGGGTTGAAAGCTGCTAATACATGTGCAAAGCGGATTTTTCTTAAAAGTTCATTATTTATCTACACATTTAGCAGCTTGCAGTCTTCTTCTTTCCTGCGTTTCTTGGTGCATGACTGGCTGCTGTGTAACAGTGGAGTAATGTGAAGCTGAATATGCGTCATGTCACCTGCGTGCACTGCAGGTCAGAAACTGCTTTAAGTTTATGATTTCTTAGGAGAGATTTAAAACCTTGAAATGCAAAGAGTCTGATGAAACAGATTCTGCTTGAATAATAAAAAGCCGTGCCAAATAATAAATCAAACAGTAAACGCTCATCAGTGTAAAACCTCCAGTGACAACCGGTGCAACGTTTCAGTCGCCGTTGGATGTTTCTCTCCCCTCGCTGCTCATTCAGTCTAATTGCTGGTATTTGAGACTGTATGCTCGCTTGGTTTGTGGTATTTCCTGGGCTTTTGTCGGCAGAGGATTTGTGGCTTAGTTAACAGTGTACATCATCTGTGTGTTTTGTGTCGGACTTTCAGAAATGTATACCCGTTTGAAATCGTCTCATTCATGTTGTGGCCAAGTGGGACTTAAAGCAGCCAAATTACTGGCACTCCACCAGCGTCTTATTATCCGCGACAGCTCTTTACGTTCGGAGCTCTCTCCAGCCGCAGCTATCTGACTTCTGTAACCAAAACATTGCCCAACCAACCCCCTCTGTGCCTTTTTCGGGAAGTCGACTGTGTGTATTGACAGTGTATTTTCTTATTTTGGACATTTTCTATCACGATCAGTGTTTATTTTATTCGCACCACACAAGCCTACCCAGAGGCTAAAACTTGAACTTATTAGGAGCACAGCCTTTCAGTCTGTCTCTCGGATATCCAGCGTATGCCTCATGTGTTTGCAGCGTATTTAGCTGTGATTTTTGCCCGGGCTGCCCAGCTGCACATTAAGGCAGCAGTAAGGACAGCAAGCTTTGGGGAGTTAAAGCGGTTAGTCTGATCAGCAGAGTAGAAATGCAGCAGGACAGGGGAAGCAGATGTTCGTGGCCTGGCTACATCTGCTGCAGTCGCTCCAGCCAGATAGGGTAGTCCGGGATGAGAGAGGAATGATTGGAAGGAGGGCGAGGCGGCAGGAAAGACGACTGGAGATAAGAAAAACAAGGCGGAGGAAAGGGTAGGAAGAGAGCTAAATGGCAGCGAGATGTTAGCATGAAAAGGTTGATGGATGCAGATGAAAGATTTGTGATGGAGGGGAAAAAAGGAAACAGAAACACGGAAAGAAAGCTTCTGCTGAGTAAAAGGAGAGCGGGAAATGGGCTGCTCAGGTGGGAAAGGTTTTTGAAGATGGATGGGTGACCAGACAGATAGCTGCGTTGTCAGAGAGAGTAGACGTGTGAAGTGGAGGGTGAAGGGCGAAGGGACACTGGGAGAAACAAACAGGTAGCAAAATGCTTGCGAAAAACCATTTTGTGTGGTGTTTCTGAAACGAATGAAAGCGCGCGTAGCGGTGGCAGAGAGTCGGGGGGCCTCTTGATGTACAGACAGGTAAAAGATTGATGAAAGAACGGATTGATAGATGTGTGGACAGCCGTGGATTGTCAGAGTTAAGCCGCTCCCATTCAGATAGGCTCTTCAAAAGGAATAACAGAAGACTGATGAAATTCAGCTGCAGCAGGGAAAATAGGATGCCTTCTGTAACAGGATGCCGAGAGAGAGAAGATTGATGCATAAGTGAAAAGATAAGTCCAAGCATGCTTCAAACGCTCCAGCTGATATGTCACACTGGTTTAGGATTGCTGGCCTCATATTTCCCCCTAGAAAAGCTGAAAGTAGATTTTTTTTTTTAAAGATGACTTCTATCAAAATTTAAATTCACTCACTGCTGTAAATAATGAACAGCGATATAATGCATCTTCATGGGAAGGGGTGATAGGCAGAGTGATAGGCTGGCAGGGTAATAGGATTCTGAATCCATCAATGGGGATTTTAGCACACTCTGCTCTCAGTGAAATAACCTTGGAACAGACACCACCCTTGTTTCCATTTGACAAAAGAGAGAGATCTGAAGAGAGCCACTGAAGTGTGTGTTCTGTGTTCACAAGAGGGAATAATGTAAAGTAGAAGAGTTGGCTCAGCCCTAAATGTCCGCGCTGTCCAATCCCTACTTAATCCTTCCCGCAGCTCTGTCCCAAGCCCCGCTGCCGCTATAGACTGCAGAATAAGTATTGATGTAGCATCTGTGATGTCGCCCAGCCAAATCTGGCGAGGAGGATGGAGCGAGTGGCCTCGACCACCGCCGCTGTGTGAGACACCCTTTGAGACATGTCAGTTAAAGCTCTTTTAGCGTTCGTGTCCTCGTAATAACACAATAATCTTGCTCAGACTCTCATTAGAACTGGTGAAGTTAGCAATGAAACACTATTATTTATATATCTACAGTATATCTATCTATATAGATATATAGATAGATATAGATATAGATATAGATATAGATATAGATATAGATATAGATATTATATTATTTGGTGGCACGGTGGAATGGTGGCAACACTGTCGCCTCACAGCTAGACGGTCCCAGGTTCGATTCCCGTCTGCATGTTTTCCCCGTGTTCACCTGGGGTATCCTCTATAAAAATACCCCCACTAAAAACACGCAAGAAGATCACCACCTGACCAATGGTGACGAAGGAGAGTTGGGTCCCCGGGCGCCGCTGTCGGCTGGCAGCCCACCACTCCTGCCGCGGAGGAAGGACGACCAGGATGGGTCAAATGTGGAGAAATAATTTCACAAAGAAGCATAGCGTGTGCATGTAGTGTGTACATGTGATGTAGTGACAAATTAAAGTACGTCTCTTCTTCTTCTTCTTCTTCTTCTTCTTCTTCTTCTTCTTCTTCTTCTTCTTCTTCTTCTTCTCTATTGATTGCTGGTGACTAATTGGTGATCTTTCTATTACCATTAGGGCTCACATTCCCAAATATGATGGGGAAACTACCTGTAAGGGAAACAGTAAAATCAACAACCGAAAACGTGAATGAATGCGTGTTTCCATCCACTGCGGATATGTGAGTGTGAAGAGTCGGGCATGTTGAGATAAACAGCTGATTAACTCTCCGGTCAGGTGCCAGCAGGAGAAGAAGAGGCTGCAACGAGATGATGTAACGAAAAGAGCGGCAGTGAAACCTCAAACGAATGGAAACAATATGGAAAAGCATGATGTAAATGCTGCGTTTGTGTGTGTTTCATGTATCGATTTGAGGAGCGTTGCCGTCTCATCTCCCCTCACATACCTCATGTTTTCATCTCCTCAGTGGACGTTAGGTCTGTTTCATCGCACTGTGTTGCATTTAGCTTTTATTGATACCCCGTCTTTTCTGCCTCCGCCAAGCGTTGAATCTTCCTTGGGAGTTTTCAGCGTTTGCACATAAAAACAGGTGGATGGAAACATCTCACTGACAGCCTGTTCTACAGTTAGGTTGGATTGACTGCGTCTTAAACCAGAGAGGCAGTGACCCTGACCCTCGTGGTAGATGTCACCTCAGTTTCATCCCGTTCCTCATGACCTTCCTCTCTCCAGCTGAAGCCACCACCCAAGCTGACGGTGTTAAACAGGTAGTAGAAGTACAGATCTGAGTAGGGCGGAGTGGTGGTGGAAGGGGGATGGCTCGAGCAGATAAATGACTTCTCCATGGTAATGTCTGGCTGCTTTATGGGGTGTCCTGGCTGTGAGTGATAGCCTTGCTCTTGTTATCTGTCGATTGGGGTAATTGCTGTTTGTCGGAGTCTGGCTGATGGATGGTGATGCAATCTGCCCAGCGTCGGAGGGGGAGGAGCGGGGAGGCATCACTCGCATCACTCTCCACAAGTGTCTTATGAGGAAGCATGTCGTTAGTGACAATATGTATGTGAATATAAGTGTGTTTTAATGCGTGTTTTCGTGTGGCTGGATGAAAATGGGCCTTTTTGTCCTTGCCGGTGCTCTCGCGCCGTACGTCATGTGTCTCAGCGCTCCTTCTCGTGCATGTAGCACTCGGTGAGTTGCAGGTTATGCAAATGCGAGTGTGTGTGTGTGAAGAGTTTATTTGAGCCTGTGTGAAAGTCAACAGTGTTTGCATAAATGTTTAAGATGCATTAGCCATAATTCATTGGTGCCTAATGGGTTGCGATTGCTCAATCTCTGGGCTGCAGACCTCTGGTGCCGTAGAATGTGATTGTGCATATCAATTCAGGTCCCCCAGTCATCCACACTGTTTCTGCTCCAATAAAATAGACCGAATTCTGCGGCACCCAAGTGACCACGAATTACGGCCCTAATGAATATCCTACATTACTGGTCACACGCCAATTAATGAAGGAAAACAAAGAATATGACAAATAAATTCGCGGGCGGAGTTTTTCACTGAGCGCTAATTTGGACGGAGCTTTGTGTTTTGAGCGTCTTCCATTTTCGCCAGCTGTCTGCAGCGAGCGCCGTCCAAGTCTGCGGGAGTCAGCCTCCTCTCTGCGTGCCTGACTGACTGATTGACTGGCTGGCTGTCTGGCTGAGTGACGGTGCATTTTGCCGAATGGAGGAAGCATGATTCACAGTGGCTCTCTGGACTACTTGATAATCATTCCATCTGGGGTGTGGGACAGGCTGTCTTGTCACTGGCACATCACTCATCGTTTGTTCTCTTCATACGTCCCTCGCTCGCTCCATCTCGCCATCCTTCGATCTCTCCCAAGGGCCTTGGAGATGACCCTCCGCCCTGGAGGAGGGGGTTGTAACGCTGGACCCGAGCGACATGGCAGAGCCCCGCTGTTTTCTCTGCTGCACCTGCCCCCCGCCCCCTCCTTACCTCACCCCTCTGCTGCAGCCTGCCACTGCCACTCGCCTCGCGTTTGATTTAATACCAGCCTAAGTGTGAATAAATTCCTGTCACAGCCCATTAAGGAGGCCTTGGAGAGATCTGGCCTATTATTAATTCTCCACAGCTCCTCTCTTTCTCTCCCCTCTTTTAGTTACTATCTCTCCCACTCTGCTGCTGCTGCCGCTCTCTCCCGTGCCCCCCTCACCCCCCTCACCCTCCTCCTCCTCCTGCTCTCACACTGCACACTGCCTTGCTTTTTTAATACCCGTTAATTACCGCGTCTGTCCTCTTTATTCAAATGAGAAAGGGAGAAATTAAAAGCAGGGGGATGTTTGTAATTTCAAACAGGAAAGCTATCCACTGCCTGCCTTCGCTCCTCTCTCCTCTCTCAGACCTGTGCGCCAGCTAGCTGCCGGTTCGCCGTGTATAATGAATTCCAGTGGCACTGGCGGTTAGTTTTATCTGAAGAGCAGGCGGGGAGTCTGCAGAGGCCTGATGATAAACAAACGCACCCTCCTAACTGTAATAAGAGCGGGAGAGAGGGATGCAGCTCGGCTGGCAGATGCTCTCTCTCTGAGTGTCTTTCCATCTCTCTCTCTCTCGCTCTGCTCTCTGATTCCCCGTCTCCCTCCTCCTCCTCCTCTCTGCCTCTCTTCTCTCAGTTTGTTGTTACCCCCCCTGCTGCGCTCCACTCCCTCTCCCTTTTCTGTCTCCTTTCCTCCTCATAGCTTTCTCCCTCTCCTCCATCCCTCCATCGCTCCCTTCCCATCCTTCTACGTTCAGGCTCCAGAATTAGTAGGCTGTGCACAGCAGGTGCCTGTACCTCTGTCTTATTAGCAGCCTCATATGTGGCCCATTAGAGGCTCTCTGTATGCCAAGGGCTTTTTAATTGTTTTGCTCGGGTCAGAAGGGCAGTGTAGCCACAAAGCTCTTGCGGAGGAGGAATCAGAGTTGTTTTTTTTTTTCAAGAATACGTGTTTTCCTTGTATTTTGTTGCCTTTAGTGCCAAGCGCAACCCCAATTATTTCTGCTTTATGTTACAGTGTTTAAGGGCTATGTAAGCAATTACAGTCGCAGAGTTCCTTTTTTTTAAGTGTTGTCCGACCGTGCAGCCTGTTTAGGGCTATTGTTTGCATGAAAGGAAGGCGTGATGGAAGCTGGTGAGCTTGTTTATTTTTGCATTGTGCACATCATTTGCCAGGTGTGGCGTAGGTAGGTCACTTGTGTAGCATAAGTAAAAGGCGTACATCAAGGCAAGCGTCATATTTGTCTGATTCCTGTGAGACCGCTTTAAAGAGGGAAAGAAACGTAGAACGCTGACTTGTGTACATATCACACAGAGGGTAAGTTCACATAAAAGACCAATGGTTGATGTTTTTAATTTAGTTTTAAAGGCGCCGAGACCTCGAGCGCTCTCAGGTCACCAGGCATCCACCGGGAGCATAAACGACAAGAAAGAGAAAAAGTAAGCCACCTTTCTGTTGAATTCTTCACTCCTTTTGTACGTTTCTGAAACGATTCAAAGACACACTTAAATGATACTTGTAGTGATAATGTTTGTAGCTATCAGCACGTGGTCGGCAGCTTTGTATTTTGAGAATTGCTTCATCGTTTAAGTTTGAGCAAAAATGCGAAACATCCGCTTTTTCCAGCTCCTCAGATGTGAGGATCTCCTGCTTTTCTTTCTGTCGTATGACAGTAAGTTTGATTCAATTACACCGGCTCAGGCCTTGATGCTGATACTACGCACTGTGTGTATCCCGTGGTTCCCGCGTGGCAGATCGTGGCGGGATCGTGGAGTGTCAAACATACCCGTCTTCCTCCTCACTTCCTAACGCAATCTGGAGCCCAAGTCTGTGCGGAGGAGGTCGGATTCTCTGGCTTCTGTCCACGTCTCATCCGGAGATGCACCTCCTCCACTGGTGCGGTTACATGCTCGCCGCCATATGCGTCCGCAGTGGCGCTCAGCCAAGGAATTGTTTTCAGTTCGAATGTGTCTGGTGGAGTTTTCACTGGAAGCAAACACAGTTTTGTTAAAATTCAGTGATTCTCACCAAAGCACATGGTGGTTTTAACAAGTATGTTGCAAAGCCTCATGACTTGCTAGTCCAGTGAAAACAATGCCACCTCGGAGTTGGTGCAAAATCAGCTCTCTGTCGTCTTCTTTGGCCACGAAGGAAAACCCTCAGCATTATTTGCTGTGCGTGTTTTTTCTCTGCATCTTTTGCCAGTGCTCAGTTTCTAAGATTTTAATTTTATGGGCTTGTGATGCGACAAAAGACAGTGACTTTAAGTCAAATGGACCCGAGACTTGTCAGGTATGACCCTGTGAGCCCCCTCTGCACACATGTCTATTCAGGCCGCCGCGTATGGTGATAAAATGCATTCAGACCATCGAGACCCTGCACAGTAAAACATCGCTCAACGCCCCTGTTAGTGGTCAAAACTCTCAGTAGCTCTTCAATTTGAAGTGTTGCATCAGAAAATGGTGATTGAAACAGTAAAATCATAACTTCCTCAACACATACATTCATTTGCATTTTCTTTTGCAGATTTTCTCAAAATTGTGCCCCTAAAATGCATGATGTTACCCTGTCAGTAAACTGGATTATAATTTCTGCTCGTGGAAAAAAAGAAACTGTGAGGTGAGCAGATAATTATAACATCAAGCCATCTGAGAAATATTTGGTACCATAGATGGAAGGTAAAGCTGTTTGCTGACATTTTAAAATGTCTTTGAGTCACGTTAGCTTGTCGCCCAAAGAGGCAGTGAAGGCAACAGGAGCCACGATGAATAGAACAATGTTAACACCTGTTAGGATGAGGCCACATGGGTTAGCGACAGCATTGCCATGCCATAGGATGGGCTGGGTAGCTAACAGGTGTGCTAACGGTGTTTTGAGTCTCCGTGGTGGCTTATAGGCACCTGTGCAGGTTTAGGATCCAGTACAATATGGTGACCAACATCAGAGCTCTGATCAGAGTAAAGAATAAACAGCTTTCTTTTGTGCTGTGTAAGGGATGTGAACGGTCTGAAAGGGAGCATTTGTTTCCAGATTTAGCTGCGGTCAGAGTTTGTTGTCAGGAGCTGATTGAGTATCCGCGCTGTGACTGCCAAAGGGCGTCTTACGTCACCTGAAAGCCCGCCATGTTTCTTTTTTCTTTTTTTTTTTTTTCTTTAAACCCTGTCATCACTTTTCATTCTACTTTCTTGTGTGGTAAAGGGAAAGCTGCTCAGCTGCTTGCTCAGGTGCAGGCAGAAATGTGTACATTTGAACTTGAGAAACTGCTTTGTGCGAACGTGAAGAGTCTATCAGAGTTTTGACGAAGGCGATGCACAGCTAACCTGCCTGTTCTCTCTGCGCTCTGCAAACAACGTCTCCAGAGGATTGGAGGCTTTGAATTGGAATTACCTCTCTTTAATCTTTCCCAAAATCTGCCCGTCTGTCCTCCTCTCCCCCTTCTGCCTTCACTCTTAAAACCATGGAGGTAATTAGATCCAATATTGCTTCATTGGAGAGGTGCCATAGGGGAGCTGATTTTCAGTGTGTGTGAGTGATTGTACCAATTTAACACATCGCTGAGTCACAAGATGCTTTTGACATCTGAAGAACTGTTGTTGGCACCTGAAGAACATTTAAATCAAAGGTTTTTTTCAACCTCATAGGAACCCTCCACTGCCCATTAGAAACCCTTGAAGTATCATGTTTACTTGGAGTGTGAGAGGAGGTGTTCAGCCTGGCCTCAGATGATTTAAGCTCCTGACAGACATCTGAGGGAGATGAAAGAAAGGCGTCCTGTCTGCTCTGAGATTGAGACGGCGGGATATCACTCTGCAATCGCCGGCTTCAAGCCCTCAGCGCTCACGTGCGCACGTGTACGCACGAGCTCGCGCCAACAAGTGCACGAAACATGGGAGATCATACCTGCAGCACACACAAAACAAACACATGCACGCACCCGCGTCGCCTGCAAATCAGCCATCCAGCTGCGTCAGCCGCAGCTTTGCTTTCCTCTTCAGTCCCTGCCGTAAGCTAGCTAGTTAGCAGCACAGATGTCAAGAAGGAAAGACCTCTAATTAAACAGAGTGAGCGGGAAGCCTCAGCCGCTTGACACTGTTTAATGCCGACTGATGAACCTGTAACTAGAGCCTTGGCTGATTTATCCGTAGGCTGATTTTATTGGCTGGTACCAACTTAATGAGAGTGATGCTGGTGTTTTTGTACATGCTGGGAGACATGAGCTAGAATAAGCTGCATTTTTAGGCACCGTATCCTTCTTTTTCTTATACATACATTCAGCTGAAGTCAGTGCAAAGACACTAGATTTGATGCTTTACCTCATCAGCTTCACTGATTTTTAAATACATGCTTCCTCTGACTTTTATGCCAACAACACCTTTGCAAATGGTGCAGTGAGAATCATCCATTTATCCCATTACCTACTGTTAGTTTCCCCCTCAGACCTCAGAGGAAGTCACTTTTTCAACTGTTTGTTTTTCATAATTCAGGTTTTAATGATATTTGTTGTGTTTTATCAAACATAAACTGACTATAATGATTTTGTTAGTGGGGAAGTTTAGTGTCCCCTTTCTGTTTCTGTCATCTTTGTTTCTAAAAGTTTATTTTTCAACTTTATTTACTGTGCTCTGTTTATTTGTCAGAACTCTTTAATAAGGAAAGGAAACAGATGTCGTGAGAGTTGTTTATATAAAAACTTAATATTCGCTGGTACATTGTCAGAATTTTATTTTTTTTTCTCACATACTGACTCGGTTTCGCTCCCAGAAATCGCATATTTGTCAGGCTCCACCTGTAACTGATGCATATGCAGTCAAAACATTTCCAAACCCACGAGGCTGTGGTTTGAATTTCATTCTCCTTATCAGCTCTCGAGCTGCTGTAGCTAATCTGCTGCTGTGTACAAATTAACCCTTGTGCTCTCCTGAACCACATTTGAACTTCTGGCACCAGAGTTTGCTGCGTGTTCTCGGCTCTCCGGTTACTGTAATATGTGGCTCCTGCAGTGAAATGAAGTTTTCTTGGTTTAACATGTCATGTCGCCCCCCCACCCAGTAAACATAGCTGCAGTCCTTGGTTTTTGCTCTGATGTGCAATTCTGCTGATGCTTAAGTCTCTTGCATGGCTGCCCATCATTGGTTTTAAAGCAACAGCACTCCAACCTTCTTACCCCTCATTTATTATCACTGGGAACCAAATCACAAAGGAAAGAGCAATCGATGGGGCTACCTGGCAGAGACTCAAGTGCTTAGGAGAGAGCGAGGGGGTGCCTAGCCTCAGATACCTCTAAAGGGCTAAATCGATTGCAACCGTTCTGCAACAGTCGGCTGACACAGCAGGCTTTCCACCTCAACGCTGAGGACGTATTGAAAGAACCCCGTCGGTAGGTGTATGCAAGGATGACAACATGGCTATTGTATTTCTGCCACCCCTGGAAGAGCAGGCTTTTATCTGCTTTCAAAATCCCGTTAAAGGGCTTCATTCCCCCGGGAAAGCCCGCGCCGAACACAGGACACACTGGCACTTAAAGCTTCCCGTTGAGAAAAAGCCATAAAGTTTAGAAAGTCAATTAAGGCTTTTTTAACTGATGTCAGGCAAATTAAAGCTGCTTGGCCCGGCTCCCTGTGGGTATACTGTCAGATGGTAAACCAGGGCCCACTTAGCGTCACGGGGTTCCCCAGGCAGGGCACAGAGCAGTAAGCAGCTTACTTACCCCCAACTCACTTGTGCTACAAGTTTCCTCAGAGTGGGCAGCGCGTTTTCCTTCAAGTGACATTTCACTTTGGTGGAGCCCGTTCCAGCGGCGCGAGCCGGGGGCACGAACTCGGCCGCGTTCGAAATCGTATTTATTCACCTAAACTGAGCTGTGAATTAGCCGCGGCAGACACTCCGCAGTGTGACCAGATAAACGCGACGTGGACAGCTGAAAGCGGCGGATTTGCTCCCCGTGTTTGCCGCCAGTATTTAAGCATGTTTGACTAAGATCAGTCGGGCGGTGCCGGAGCAGATGTAATCACCACTTGGAGCCTGAGTGTTTTTCTCAGATTGCTTTTGCACAGCATAAGGTGAAAGTGGCACTGAGTGGAGATAATAAGATTACAATAGCTTGCACCTGACCTCACCCATTTTGTAATATGTATAAGCTTTTGGGCCTATTTTACGGGTTCCTGTTAGTGCTGGCACACGCTGCTGAGCTGGGCTTGTTGATCCTGGGTTGTGTTGCAGACAGGCTGTGGGTTGTATGCAGGACGGGCTCTCTTACAGTAGACACGCTCATTACTGAAAATGTCGGCCTCTGGAGTTTGCTTTGTCCTAATTCTTCTGCCTAACAGGCGGCTGCGTTTCCTTGAGGAGTTTTTTGTTCTTGCATAATTTAGGGGATCGCTGCTTTCTGGAGGAGCACCTTTCCACACAGCCGAGGCGCCTCTCCAAGTTTTTGTCACACTTTGTATAAAACCACAGAGTTTAATTAAAATTTGACTTGCCTCTCTGCCAGGACCCTCTGTCTCCCTGTCTGAGGACAGTAAGAGCTTTTGCTTCAGCCCCCGTGAAGCGTGTGAAGAGACAGAAGCTGTTTTTGTTCATGGTGTAGTTTAAGGCTCTCATCCTTCTCCAGACAGCAGAGAAAGTTTGTATTTATCTGTGTATCTGCCAGTTGTGACGTTTCAGTGCAGGCAGTCCTCCATGTTCGTGCCTGTGTTTGTGTTTCTCTGCAGTTTCCTGCTGTGTGTGAAGCATGTGGAGACACTGAATGAAGGATTTCCTCCTTTCTCTCCATTGCTCTTCCTCCTCTTCTCCTGGGCTCTTTTCCTCTCCTCTGTGTCCTCCTCTTCTCCTCCCCTCTCCTCCATCTCTTGCTCCCCCCTCCACCTCCTCTCCTACCCTGTCCTTTCCTCCTCCTCTTCTCTCCTTTTCCTCCCTCCACCTCCTCCCCTCCCCTGTCCTCTTGCCCTCCTGTCCTCCTGTCCCTCCACCTCCTCTCCTCCACTTTCCTTTTTTTCTTCTTCTCAACTCCTCTCCTCTTCCTCCTTCCAACTCCTCTCCTCCCCTATCCTCTCCTCTCCTCATCATCTCCTCCCCTATCTATCCTCTCCTCTTCCTCTTCTCCGCTCCTCTTCTCTTCCTCCTCTCCTCCCCTCTCCCCCATCCTCTCCTCATGCTCTCCTCTTCTCCTCTCCCCTTCTTTCCTTCTCCTCTCCTCTCCTCTCCTCTCCTCTCCTCTCCTCTCCTCTCCTCTCCTCTCCTCCCCTATCTATCCTCTCCTCTTCCTCTCCTCTTCCCCTTCTCCGCTCCTCTTCTCTTCCTCCTCTCCTCCCCTCTCCCCCATCCTCTCCTCATGCTCTCCTCTTCCTCTTCTCCTCTCCTCTCCCCTTCTTTCCTTGTCTTCTCCTCTCCTCTCCTCTCCTCTCCTCTCCTCTCCTCTCCTCTCCTCTCCTCTCCTCTCCTCTCCTCTCCCTCCTTGTCCTCTCCTCTCCTCTCCTCTCCTCTCCTCTCCTCTCCTCTCCTCTCCTCTCCTCTCCTCTCCTCTCCCTCCTCGTCCTCTCCTCTCCTCTCCTCTCCTCTCCTCTCCTCTCCTCTCCTCTCCTCTCCTCTCCTCTCCCTAATCCCTTCTCCTCACTCACAGACACTTACACTTGTAATTCCCAGCCAGATCCGTCGGAGTCAAAGCTGCGATTTGAGTCGGCAGCGACAGGGCGGATTAGCAGGAGGAATCCTGAGTGAAGGCACGTTTTCGCTCCACTTCCTATATTCGCCGTCTCTCCTCCTGCTTCTGTGTGTGTGCGTGTGTGTACGTGTGTATTAATCCAAGTTGTTTCTTCCTCGCCTTTATCTCAAAGCCCCTCATCAAAAAGCAACGCTCAGGTTCTTAATGTGCTCGGCGGTCATGTTTTTAATCGTAGATGAAAACGGGTTAAATGGCTAAAAAGCAGATGAATACCTCATCTTACTCACATAATAATATAATTACAAGATTAGCTTGATTTTTCTATAATGTTCAATGGACAAAAAAAAGAAAAAAAAACCCCAATTGGCTTTAATGTGGAGATAATGCAACGGAATTAATTAATGTGGAGATGCCAATTATCGAGCTTGATAACCCCGGAGACGCCCCGTTGTTTGATGGCCTACATTTGACAAATCCCATGTGTTTACAGATTACGATGTTGTGCTGAGTTGTTGCATCCGACGTGCCGCTGAACGACTGTCGAGCTGTTGAAGCTGCAAAAATCTATTCGCGCTTTAATTGAAAGCAACCTCCGGCGGGTCTGTGATGTTAATGCGTGAATGTGCTTTGCGACCAATGGGTTTCAGGTTAAGGTCTGTGTGTTGGTGGCAGGGTCCGCCACGACACCACACACACATGCTGCACTTAGAGCTTCTCTTGTGGCGAAGTTTGAGCAGAACAGAATTTTAATGAAGCGATCCCGATGAAAAATTCAGCCCTTTTTCTCCTCCTTTCACTTCTGTCTTTCACCCTTCTGCCGAGGACAGCGTCTTTGATCTGATTTGGACGGGAGGGAGAACGGGAGCGTGTTGAAGGGAATGTGAGGGAAGCAGACGGGGAAGGAGGGAAGAGACGCCTTCATCCGTGTCACTTAAACAAACCGTCATCTGTCCTGATAGCTTAGAGCCGTCCGTCCCTTTTCCCTGTTGTTTTGCTATAAGAGGCATCAGCTAATGATGGAGCCGCTGTCTTCCACTTACATCTAATCATTTCTCAGATTCGCCTGCCCCATCTCTGTGTAATCTGTGGTTATTTTATCACCAAAGACATCCAAACTGAAAGGATATCGCCAGGATGAAAGCTGCAGATACTAATGAGTTATACTCCTCAGCCTGCGACTCAGAGGACGTGGAAGAAATTAGACTTTTAGTCCCCACAGGACAGCGAATAATCCTGATTTTAAAGTTATTAATAAACAAAACTTGTGAGATCTGAAACGTACAAGCGAATCCCAGAAATGTATTTTATGTTTCTGACTGTGTGGAAGCCAAAGTCAAGCTGTGAGGAGAAATTTCAAATAGGAGTAAGTAATTAGAGTCTGAAAAATAGCTGTAACAGAGCAATTAAAGCAATTTTATAGGTGCTGCAGTGAACGACTCCTTTTTCTGCTTTTATATGCAGCTGGCTGCAAATATCAGTTGTTTTCATCATTGATTAATCACAACTTTCCATTAATTCAGTTAATTCAGTTTGTACAATGTCAAAAAAATAGCGAAAAAGAGCCACAGGTCATGTCTTTTTTTTTTTCCCCGAACAACCGACTAAAACTCAAAGATCTTCAATTTAAAAAAACACAAAGCGGCGAGAAGCAGCAAATCTTTACTTTTGAGACGCCAGAAATAACAAATATTTGCCATTTTTGCTTCATTCGCATCATTAATCTCTTAGCACTTGGCTGATAACTTATCAGTTAATCTTATTTTACTCAGTGTTCGTCAGTGTCGTGCCAGCGTCGTTTTCTCGTGATAAATTATCTCGTTATCATTAGAAATTCTTTAGATGAAGACATGAATAAATCTGTATTAAAGGAAAAACGAGCCTTGTTATCTCAATATAAAGAAATAATTAACGTAGGATCTTGAGATAACGCCATTAAAAATATAATTAAATCATTTGTGTTATCCATTGATCTTTGTCCGGCCGTCAGTCCGAGACCCAAAAAAATATTCACCTACTGTAACGCGTGATAAAGGACAGCAGGACGTCCTCGTAGTTAAGAAGAGCGACTGAAATGATTCGTCCGTTATCAGAATAGCTGCTGATTGATCTTCCGCCGATGGCCTCTGATCGCCCACAGTGCCACAAGCTTGAAAAAAACGACTGAAGGCATTTAGGTCAAACTGCAGCTACGCCAAGTTCATAAGCAACTTTTTCAGAAATCTGTTCCCGCTGGATATGAATCAAATGTAAATTACAGCGACTCTGACACGTCCATCAGGCTTAGCTGAAGTTACAGGGACCGGAATCGGATTTGTTTCTAACCCCCTCCACCCCCCACTGCCAAAATGTTTAATCTCTTGAGATGACAGGTTGCCAAAACTCTGTCCAATAAACAAACTACTTATGAGTCCATGTGACTTTGGCTTACAAGACCTGCTTTGCTTGCGACGACGCTGTGTTTGAAAAACAGATGTCACCCTGGCTTGTCCTCTGCCCAGATGTGCTGTAAGTGCACCTGAGAGCTTCCTGCAGTTGGACACTGATAATTTACGCGACCTTCACCGATTACACACACACACCTGCCACAAGCGCTCTGTGCGGGACTGATTAAGATCAGTCTGTGTTGGATAACATGAGGTTATATAATGTCAAGCACGCAGCAGTCCTCAACTAGAGGTGGAAACCTTCATGCATCTTTTTTTTTGGCTCGTGCAAAGTTTAATCATATTTAGTAGAAGGTTTAAATGCCTCAACCTACTGCTCCTCCACTCTGTTTTCTTCTGGCAAATCAAAACTGACGTGCCAAACATTTCAAAAACTGGCTATGATGACACGCAAACTTCCATCCAATCAAAACTCTTAAACAATTTCTGCCCCCAAAGAGTCAAAAAAGTGTCTAAATCTAGTCGTAGAGAAACAAGATGGAGTAACTGTTAGCTTAAATGTCACCGTCAAATCGTCCAGTTTCACAATAAAAGCCTGCTGCCGCCTTCACATTAACATGCTTTTATTGTGAACCACATACAGGAAGTGGCGCAGCATCCGCAGAATTGATTGGTCGACAAGTCGAGTTGAGGGATTTTCTTCGCTTGGACTCCAGGAGGTCAAAGGTCACTGTGACCACATGCAGCACATTTCTGGGTATAACTCAGGAATTCGTACAGTACACTAATGATGACAGACGTTCACCCAGTTGGTGAAGTGATGAGAGTTTATATCCAAAAGGTCAAAGGTCAGCTTCACTGTGTCATCATAGTGCCCCACAGAAACACTCTTCTGGTGAGTATTCAGGAGAGATTGAGACCATTTTTCACTGGTCGTCCACCTTGAAGCTGCTTTGCTGCTGCCTGAAGACGTGTGTGGAGCGTCCACGTTTTATAATTTGTTTCTTTGCAGCAGCAACCATATTTGAAGCGTCGTAGTCGACCACAAGCTCATTGGTTCTGCTGATATTGAGCCTCAGGTGACTGTCGTTGGACTACGTGATGAAGCTCTTCATCAGCCCTCTGTACACCTCTAAGTGAAGACAGCATGTTTCTCACTGGAAAAATACATGTAATTCTTCACTTCATATATCCATCCATTTTCTATACTGCGTATCCCTTTCGGGGTTGCGGGGGTGCTGGAGCCTATCTCAGCCATCAACGGGCGAGAGGCGGGGTACACCCAGGACCGGCCAGTTGACCGCAGGGCACAAACAAACAACCATTCTCCCACCTGTGGGAGGAATCGAACCGGCAACCTTGTTGCTGTGCGGCACGTGCACTACCTGCTGCGCCACCGTGCAGCCTCACTTCATATATAACATCATAACATCCAGTATTAATGTAAATGTTTTAGGTTGAATCCAGTTGAAGACATTACTTGTAGCCAATTACAATGTGAATTTTTCACAATTTTCCAATATTTTACATACTAACTTTTAAAATCTTGCTTTACCAGATTGATCAATGATGAAGAGCACATCCTGACATTTTCATGTGCAGCCTCATGCTCACACTTCACTCGTTTAAACACGGCCGTGCACGTCAGACCATAAACACTCGCCCGGCCGCACGCTCGCTCTCAGACACGCTCACGTCAGTCTCCATTCCCACCCCATTTCGGGTCACCGTGCCTTTCCGCTCTCTCTCCCGCGCCAGTCGGCCGACGTCTGGCGGCGCTTCCAGGTTGCACGAGGCGGGTAGGCAACCTGCCAGTCTGCGGGAGGCCTTTGGAGACGGGAGCTCAGACAGCGCCTCCTTGTTTACTTTCATGAGTTGTTGACTGGCCACCCTGCCACGGCTGATGCGGTGTCAGAGCGTGTCAGAGGAGGCCTGCTGCGGATTGAAAAGGCATCAAAACATTATTGTGGGCCCCGTCGGTTGAGTGGCAGGCCGAGAAATGAGGGAGCGCATCCGCCGGATTCTTGTAGAGGTGTTTGTGTGTGTGTGTGTGTGTGTGTGTGTGTGTGTGTGTGTAAAAGCTTTGCACCTCACACACAAAAGAGATGGTTCAAGGCTCCTTTCCTCTGGTTTGTTCTCTGTAGTACACCCTTTTTCCAAACATGGTGTTATAGGTGTGAAGGATTAGAGCTGTGCTAATTATGAGGTTATGAATGGAATTATGTCTCCCTGAGGTTGCAGAATCATTTCTGTGATAATAGCAGCCTTGTTATTCATATATCAAGATATGCCAGCGAGCCTTTTATAATGAATGCGCCGAGAAGGCTTCGCTGCCTCCGTGGTCTTTATTTCCGCTGTGAAAAATGTGGGATTTCATGTCTGGTTTCAAAGAAAGCCGAGTAGATTTTTTGAGGGGAGGAATCTGGATTCAAAAGTTGTGATTTTTTTTCGTCTCTGAAGGCAAATTTTCCCCGTTTCCGCCTGAGCGCGGACATGGAGAGCGCACCTGCGATTTCAGCTCGTTTCGAAATAAGGACAGGTGTTGCGTTCTTTAAGAAAGTGACATTACAAAGGCCCGAGGTGTCGTCTCATTAATACGGAGTAGATGACCGAGTTATTTCAAGACTTGCTCATCAGATTAATGAGGCACATCCCATGTAACACACACACACACGCACGCACGCACACAGAATCAAAGTGAAAGTCGAACAGCGAGAGAGACAGAAAGTGGGAGAAAGGAGAGAGAAAAGAGCGAGCGAGCTTGAGAAGCAATGCGAGCCCCCCAGAGAGAGAGAGAGAGACTGGAAGGCTTCCAAATGTTCCACTCTGGAATATCTTCAAGGACAATCAGCTAAACAGTTGATATTAAGAGAGCTGTGTGAAATCGATTGCTCAAGGTGTTATCTGCGCTGCAAAAATGGCTGGTAATTAGTCATGGCTAAAGGAGTGTTACCGAGAGAGCGAGATGGATTTAATCTTAATAGATTTCACTGCAGTGCAGATACAGTAGCTCCTGACTGAAGGAGCTCTCCTCTCTGGTTTTCTACCAGAAGAAAAGCAGCTGAGTAAGGAGCTGTGATGTACTGCTGTTGCTAAATTTGCCCGAACCTTCAAAATGTAGATGTTTTGCCCGTGTTACTTGTTCAAAGGCAGCTCACATTTGGCGGCTGTACCTGTTTTTCTGTCTTCGGCAGCAGCAGCAGCAGCAGCAGCTCGGGAGCCATTATTTGTGAATGCATAACGCTCGTGCGATGAGCGACTTCAGTCCACTGTTGACTTAGAGATCTTGGTAGAGCATTCAGAGGTGATCAGCGGACAAAGCCCTGTGACTGACGGGGGGAACGGCTTGTTTGCCTCTCTGTTATGTACCTGTAGGCCCCTGAAGCAGGCCAGATGTGTTAGTTTAGCGATTAGCAGCGGCTGCGATTGATGAAGTTCACTGAAGCCAAACGGCAGAGGAAGAAATACCCGACGTTGAACTTGGCTTTTTAAACTTTTATTAATCTCTGAGCATACCGTCAAAGGATCGGGCAGGTGCTCATTTCTGTTTTTCGTATTGTCAGCAAAAGCCACGAAAAGAACAAAGCCAACAACACGTCTCTGCACTTTGACTCACGTACCCAGTCTGAGGATGAAGATCTTTGCAAATGCAGCTCATTTTTTTGGCCGTGCTAGCTGCTAGCAGTCCTCCACTGTTAGATGGACTGTCATAAAACCCTGAACAGACATTCACTTTATGACCAAATACCTGCTTCCTATTTTAATGCTAATTAGCAAACATTAGCATGCTAACACGTCAAACTAAGATTGTGAAAGACAATATTTTACCTGCTAAACATCAGCACGTTAGCATTGTGTTTGTGTGCATGCTGATGTTGGCGCCTCTTCGTCTGAGGCTGCAGACAGTGTAGAAGAGTCAGTAATTTCCTAACACACCTGGGTAATGTAGTTTTTAGCCAATGAACAGGAGCAAATCATCAATCTTTTGCAGCTATTTCAGCACATCCATTCATTCTGTGTTAATGAAAACACAATGATTGTTGTTTTCAGCTGATTAGACACTCATGAAAACATACTTCTGAATATTATATTCCACCTTCTGCCCATAGATCCCAGTAGATCTGACACACTGGTCCTTTTGGTCTCTTTGGTTTAGACTGTTTTCAGGAAAACTTTTCAGGAAACAGACTCTTGTTTCTCGCAGGACTTCCTGCCGGGCATGTTCATTTTCTCATGCCAGCAGCAGATCACATCTGGAGCTACTTCTTCTCAGTAAACACACTGAAGGAAATTATATTTTACACATGTTTACGGCAGCGTGGGATGTGTGAAGTCTATGCTGCGATGATAGCGGGATGCTTAAGAACAACTTGTTTGGTGGTGCAGCTTTCGGCTCCGGTGCAGCTCTGATATCCTGCAAACTCTGAATGATTTGTTTTCAGTGCAGAGTGTAATTGCTGTGTTTTGTCAGTCGTGTGCCCTTTTAATCTCCTGTAAAGCTGTAGCTTAATTGTTTCAGCAGACAAAATCTTTTTCTGGAGGAAGCTGGCGCGCTCTGACATTCACGTTTGTTGTTTTTTGTTTTTTTTTGGCATCTAAAAATATAATATTTTGCCTTTTTTTTTGTTGTTTTTCCTGCAGAAGCTCAAGCAGAAGAACCAGCAGCTGAAGCAGATTATGGACCAACTCCGCAACCTCATCTGGGAGATCAACTCCATGCTGGCTGTCAGGAGCTGAGCCGCACACACTCGAACTCACACACATATATGAATCTCACACACACACACACACACACACGCTACAAGTGATGGACAAGAAGATCCGGTCGTTAACTGGATGTGCGACAGGGTACCACAGACCGGCTGAGGCTGCACTTTACGGAAGAAATGGGACTGGAGCAATATCAACCCTGAGGAGGAGGTGAAAGAGAAGGAGTAAAACTGAGAGGAGACGAATGAAGACGCCGCAGAGAGAGAGGTGAGGAGGCGCAGGGAGAGACGACAGGGCGGGCGGGCGGCGGCAGAAAATATTCTGTCTACCTCGATATTCTACATTTCAATCAGCATTAAGACTGAGTTAATCTGAAGAGCTGATATATGACGTTTTATCTATTTGTAGGTCCGAGCTGAATAGTGATATATTCTATTTAATCCTCAAATTCTATTCGTCTGTTACTTCGTAGTGTTAGAAAGAGTTTTTCCACGGCCCCTGAAAACTTAAATAATGAAGGCAAACACTGTGGCGAAGTCTTACTATTGATCAGCTGTTTTTTAATTTGATGTGATATCAATACCGCTCATCAATGCTCCGCTCTGATTGGACGCGACATGTCGTTGCGATGCCTTGTTAAGGATTCTGCTGAACTATAAAACTGGCTGTGATTTTTAACAGAAGTCCACGCTGTTTTCTTCTGTGGTTTTTGTGTTTCGGTGTGTCTGAATTCATCAAACGCCTCAGAATCAGGAGGAGGAGAATTAAGGACTGAAAACTGTGAAATGCAGAACAAAGCACCAGTTTTAGGTTTTTCAACAGAAACAGTCAACCTGACTGACAAATAAGCAAATAAATGAACATTAAATAAATAAAGCAGGGCTGCACTGAATGACAGTTTTTTCAAATTTGAAGCTTGTCTTGATATTCAATGACGCTTTCACCAAAATAGCCCCAAACGTGCTTTTTATTCACTCCAAACAGCCAGAACGCTGTACATTAGCCGTAAGCTAACGGGCCACAGCAGGCACGAGGGTGTGTGTTTGTTTTTACTCCAGCCTGAACTCACCACGCTCCTCTCAGTTATTTCCTTCTATTCTTTTTTTTTTTATTCCATGAAGTAAAGTGCATTTCCCCTCCAGCAAACAGTCAACAAACAGAGACTAATTACAGTACAGGTCGCCACCTCTGTGGCTCACTGCTGCAGAAAGGTTGAAGTGACGGTAAATCCACTTTTCAATCCCAGAAGTATTAGAAAATAAACTCTCAGATCAGAGCAGAATCTGTTGTGACTCCACAGTTTCCGGTTTGTCCCCTGGCTCTTTCCTCCAGAGCTCCCCTTTTCCCAGCAGCCATCTGTCCCTCCGCTCTGCCCGTCCTCCCCCGCACAACAACAGGCAAAGCCCCACGATACACACTCAGATGTCGATTTACAATTCAAAAGTCAGTGCTCTGAATGAGCATGATGGATGATGCTTCGAACTGTGTGTTACAGCCCTAAAACAAACCCTCAGTCTGCTTGTCTTTCTGGAGGCAGAAGCTGTTTTTCGTGACGCAGATGCAAACGGTCGCTGCTGCAAAGCTGCATCCTCCCCGCTGTCGCTGCTAGGATCTCAGTTTATGCAGAGAGCGAACGTGCGCTTGCATCCCGCACAAGGACCATCAAACACATATTTTAATAAGCTTCTAGTCATTAATGAGCATCCCTCTTCAGTCAGGGTGTGCTTTTCTGTGCCTGAACGCCACCTCCTGGCAACTCCTGACAGCCTGGGAAAGTTGATAAAATGCTTTTAGTGTGACAATTTATGGCCTTTTAGCGGTGATTTCCTCCTGAGAGATGCGATAAATATGGACCCTCTTTCAGCTCATTCAGCTCGGGGGAGCTTTTGGTCTACGTTTTGTATTTTTACCATTTTAAAGAAGACAAAGTAAGACAGAGAGAGGAGAACTCACAGAGGACCTCATTCAATCCAAACGTGAAACATGAGCTAAAATCTGAGCACACGCTCCTGTGGCACCGCTGTCAGGTCACCGATATGCATGAGAATGAGCGTCTAATATGGGCGCATTTAATAATTCAGAGCAAAGCCGGGGTCATATCTACGATGTGTTATGAGGGTACTGTCCTCAGGGAGACGCAGAAGGACGGGCTTTCAGCAGAGTAAAAAAAATCAATGCTGAGTAGTGACTAATAAACCCCTCCTCAGTGGTCCAATACCGGGGTGGTTATTATATCTCTGAGGGCAGCAGCATTGAGGGACTATTATTACTCTACAAATGGAGTGTGTTCTCATCCGGCGGAGGCAGAGGTCAGGGGCTGAGTACTTGTCCATGCACACCCTGTCGCAAATGATGAAGGGGATAAAAACCCGCAGGGTTACGGTTTACAATGCAAAAACAAGCACACACAAACCATCGGTCCTCGTGCCGGCGTGTCCTTTAACACGCTGCTGCAGTCAGGACAGAATGAACGCGGTTACATGTATTTAGTAGTGTGCTTAGGTTTCCTCAGTCTGTGTCGTATACTTTAACTGCACGGTGCATGTAGGCGAACAGGCCGGTGGTGACGTTAGCGTCAGCGATGACATTTAGGAGAAGCTGGTGTGACGATTTTCTGTTTAAAATCTGGTGCTTTGATTCTGATGAACTGAGGCCCAAACTTCTCGTTTAGCGCAAACTAAAGACACTGTTTCTGAGTAAAGAGACTTGTTTCTCAGACGCTGCAGATTTTGACTTAAAAAGCTAAAAACAAGACGCCCCGGCTGTGCCATGAAACCTAACTTTACTTAATTTGGCCCAAAATTTGATTGAGATCAGGACTGTCAGCTCATGTATTGAGTAAGGAGTGCAGGAAGTGATGCCAAAAATATGTTTGCATTAATCCACGTTCACTTCTTGTTGATGATTCTTAAATAATCCCTCTAATTTATTGATTGGTATCAGCCTCACAAATCCAGGATCACTTGGATGTGATTTAGCCCTGATTAACAAGATTATGTGACCAGACATTCGATGCCAGTGTTCAGGTTTTGATGGGAGGACTGGTGGACTGAGTACAGAGGGGTTCATGTTACACCAGGAGACAAAAAAAGCTTCATGAGAGGCAAATCATCAGATCAAACATTTAGCCTGTGAGGGGAAAAAAAGGCGTGAGGAGACGCACTTATCATCAAATATGAGTTTATTTTTTTTATAAATCATTCTTACAAAATTGGCATTTAGTTATTTCATTTGTGACCTCTATAAAAGTCTTCTGTTAATTACAAGGTAGGAGGGAGGAGAAGGCATCGGGACAGCTGGGCTCGACCGAGTCCTTACAGATCAACAGGCAGCGCTGCCGATCGCTCGTGTGATGCAGCCAGTCACTGATAAATAATCCCAAACAGGAAGTGGTCATACGTTGTCGCCTTAGCAACAGTGTCCAAACACAAAGATGAAAACGGGGTGTTCTGGTAAAAGAATGGAAGGTGTGACTCATCCAGTGTATGAAGGCAGGGCTGTCGGCGCCCTGCGTGCGCCGCCCGTCCACTGGAAACAACAAGTCTCGGACAGACGGTGCTCGGCATGTCAAGAACTCGCATGTTGATTTTAAAAAGAAAAAGGCACAAATCAAGAACAGACTAGTTTCCAGCACAGATGCCGCCGCCACTATAAACACCGACTGCCTGGCACGTTTCGGGTAAACCTTCCTCCATCTGTTTTGAAGCACAAAATGATAACTTGCATAATGTTCCCCCTGATCAAACGGTGGACGTGACAGGAGACGTTTCAGCGGGCGCAGAGGTTTTCGCGGTGCCCTAAAAATCACATCCATCACACTCTTGACCGAGCTCTGGACTCGATGACACGCCGCGCGGCACGCCGGCTCATAGACGGAGCGGTGTCTGTTGCCAAGTTGACTGACCTGAATTCAAGCTTTGAAATAGTCAATTTAAAGTCGACTGTGTCGCGGCCTCAGACCCATTATTGCGGCGCATGGGGGGAAGATGTTAGAGCACAATCTGAAAATGTTTCCATCTGGTACAGGGGACCCAGCTGCTTATTATTTTCCATGTTTCAGTTGGTGTAGTCTTTATTGGGACTTTGCAATTTGACTCCCGCAGAGAGCCGAGATGGCGCAGCCCAATCCAATTCTAGATCACTGGCGTATGCAATCTTTTAGAGTTTAAAACTCCACCGCTACGACTCTGAAAATGTTATATCTCTCTCGGGGAGATCTGTATGAGACAGAGCGTGATGTATGTTTCCCTGGAAAACCAATGCAGGGTGAAAAATAATGCGAGCTGTGTATTGGCATCTTTGTGGATTAATGTACACAGCGTGAAGAAAATAAACTGAATAAATATCATTAACTCCCCTCAGCGATGCAGGATCAGTCTTATGTTCTTGCCACGTCATCTCAAATTGTACAGTCTTTTTTTTCTTTTTTCCAAAAATAAATATATGCCTATGTACAGTGCTGAGAGTGCAGGGATTTGAAATGGGTGGTGTGGGTTTTTTTTTTTTGTTTTTTTGTGAAGTATCTGCAAAGCCGGGGGATGCGGTTCTCTCGAGACGATCGACAACAATGATTCGAATGATCAGACATGAAAGGCTTGATATGGATTCAAACAATATGGTTCTCTGAAGATGAAATGGGAACCAGATGCAGACCGAGCGAGGAGCACGTTTTTCCCAGAACGGCGTACTGTAGATGAGCAAACATTAAACGGATCATAAATCTCTCCTGGCAAACAAACGACACTCCAAACTTTAAGTCCCAGAATGTAAATACAAACATGATATTGAAAACAGCGACG
Organism: Chaetodon trifascialis; assembly: GCF_039877785.1. Taxonomy (NCBI): domain Eukaryota; kingdom Metazoa; phylum Chordata; class Actinopteri; order Chaetodontiformes; family Chaetodontidae; genus Chaetodon; species Chaetodon trifascialis. The sequence continues at coordinate 6,982,401 of NC_092072.1, read as the reverse complement.
TGAGGAGAGAAACGACAGTCCTGCTGGGTGTGATATGATACGATATGATGAAACAGGGTTTATGAGCATGGCGTGAACGCACAGGAACCTGTGTTGACACTGTAAAGGCTTTACAATACATTTTACACAAAGAAGAAAGTGAAACAAAAAACAACCACAAAGTAAAACAGCAACTGAACGTGTGATTGATACTGACGATGCTGATGACAGCTACTGATTAACACGCACTGAGCAGCTTTGGCAGGAGACATTACGCTGAATGCCTGCCTGACGGAAAGGCCACTAAAAGCACGCTGCTTTCATTCAAGTGTTTGGGAACTAAGTGTGAGAGTGGACTGCCGGCGCGCTCGGCCGCATGCTGCTCGCAGGCTTAATGACAGCGTGTAGCAGCTCCGCTACGAGGCAGACATTTCCTCTTTGAAATGATTGATCAAGGGTGAGATAGATAGTTATTTTGGCATTTTGATCTGGTTGTCCAATAGCAGTTAAAAGTGCATGATGTCAGGAGGTTTGATGTGGCTTCAGCTGCTGTAAGTAAGCGACACACGGGGGAGGAGGGCGTGTTTAGGCTCTCCTCCCGAGGCTAGCATTAGCCAGCAGGTCGTGTGCGTGGGTCACTGCTTTCACAACACAATGGTCCATAATTGTTCGAGTGTTTCATCAGCAGCTTGTCCCCAGGGAATAAAACAGCACTCTACATGAAATAGGTTTACCTAATTGAAGCCTGAACATACAGTATCTGCGCCTGACAAATGGAGGAGAAAATCTTTTGTCAATTTAATGGCTTCCAGGTCCGCTGATATGTCACGGAGGGATAGAAACGGTGGCAGGAGAGCTGATGACTAGAATATTTCAACGCGAGAGCATCTAGGCATTTCAAAACTGATGTAGGCAACGTGATGTGCAATAAACGATTATAAAGGCAGACCCTGATGTCAGAATGGCACCGATGCGCTCAGCGTTAAAAAATCTCTACGAGCACTCCTGTGAAATGACGCCGGTCACTAAAGACCTGCTATGGTCTGAAATCTTATTCCATTCCTCCCTGTAAGGCTACTGCTCCGAGGCCATGCAGGGAGAAATAAATGGGCGAAACGAGTTTGGGTTAGAATGCAACGTTCTGCTCCATTTCATCCAGAAATGTTCATTTCGCCCATTCCAACGGAGGGAAAATCTACTCCGCTTGAGCTTATGGTTGGATGAGCCAACTTTTCAAGGCTCTGTACACACACACACATACACACACACACAGAAGAGTGAAAGTACAGAGAGTTTGAACGGGGAAATAAAAGATGATGAAAGTAAGTGGGGAAAAAAAGATGAGGAAAGTACAACTGCCTTGGTGTGTATGAGAGGAAAATGGGGGATGAAACACGATGTTTCTCTAACTTCTCTTCGCGGTAACAGGGAAGCAGATAGACGCTATAAAAGCCATATCAGCACATCAAGGATAGGACAGACAGGATGCCTCAGACTGCAGGCTCAAGGATGGGTATAAACAGCAGAGAATTTGAGGAAATAACGGCTGCTTGGCTGTAAAAACCTCGTCAGGCTGCTGTAATAACAGGTCGGACTCCGCCGTTTACCTTTTCTGCCTCCAGAACAGAAATATTAAACCGACGAGGCTCCGGCTTCAAACCTCTCAGAGAGGAGAACGAGCCAACAGTGATACCAGAGCGCTGATTTGTACAGAAATCAAATCAACTAAAGAACAGGGTTTCCTGGGCTGTAAAGCAGGGGTTTGGTAGTGAGTCCAGTATAACGTCCTGATGCAGACTGGGGAGGGTTGCTAGGGGCGACCGGTAGGATTTATGGTGGGCGGGGTTGCTAGGTTTGCGATCGCGGACACCTTCCCTCTTCTACCGTCCTGCACATGTGCCGAGAGCGCAGGAAAGTCAATGTCGTCCTTGTTCACGTTGTACAAAAAAATATTCTATCCAAGAGTTCTCGTCGTCAGTAGTGTGCGCTGCGTGTTTGCACATTTGCAAAGCATACAGTACTGTTTGGCATGTCCATCAGTTTGTGTACTCCTCTTTGTCTGTCTGTGTTTGCGGTTTTTGTTTGTGTTTTTCATATCCAAATGCCATCTGCTTGTTTCCTATTCATCCCTTCCCTCGTCAAGTCCTGGCAGCAGCGGCGCTGTGGTCATTGGCAATGTGCTGAGTGGAAGACAGAGCTGTGTCGCTCCCCGTCCATCCTGCTGTAGTCCTACTACTCCTTCTACTCTCCACAGAGTCTCTCTCTCGCGTCTCCCCCTGCGTGGGGTCTCCCCCGAGGGGGCGCCGGTCCTGTCAGAGCCTCTCTATGTCCCTGTATTTCTTGCGGAGAATGGAGACCTGGTCCTTGAACAAGACGGGGTCCAGTCTCATCTGGGAGTGGACCAGCGGCATGGCGCCAAACCAGCTGGCGAACTTGTTCATGCAGGTTTGCCGCTGGGCAAAGTGGTCCGGATCGGCCCAGCGAGAAGCCCTCGAAGACTAATGGGAAAGAGGAAGATGAATAAACAATGTTAGACTCATATTATCTGTTTTATTAATCACTTTGGTTCAATGTTATGAATGATTATTGCTTTAGATCACTGATACCCAACCATGAGGTAATTGTACCACAGCTAATACTGTGCTAGTGCTTGGGGTCATAGGAAAGATTGTGGAGTTGACAAAAAAAATTAAAAACTCTGATTTTATATATCCACAGTTTTTTATGTGGTACACATTTGAAATAATTTGCTGTAAGTGATGAAAATTATCCAACACTAACAGTTTAAATTAATAGTTAAAAATTATGGATAAACAGTTCAACAGCAGAGAAGTTGAAACAGCTCATTGATTGATCAAGTCATTGATAAATAACTGATCAAGTTTTTAAAATGGTTAAAACAGATTGCTGAACACAGCAATAAATGTGACATTACATAAAGTAATGGGTAAACAGTTGAAATAGTTGGATAAAAGTAACTGAAAAAAGGTTGAAATAGCTAAAAGTAACAAGTGAACGGTTGAAATAGTTAGCCAAAGTAACGGATGACCGGTTGAAATAGTTAGCTAAAAGTAACGACTAAACAGTTGAAATAGTTAGCTAAAAGTAACGGATAAACGGTTGAAATAGTTAGCTAAAAATTATGAGTAAACGGTTGAAATAGCTGAAAGTTACGAGTAAATGGTTGAAATAGCTAAAAGTAATGGATAACCGGTTGCAATAGTTAGCTAAAAGTAACGGATAAACCGTTGAAATAGCGAAAACTGATGGCACAACAGTTGATGTAATTGGCCTAAAGTGGTTAATAAAGAGTTGGGATAATGAGCTAAAAGTAACTGGCAAACAGTTAAAATAGCTAAAAATCAACATAAACACTGAAGATTCAGGAACACTGTCACAGTACCCAATATGCTGTACTGCGTACTATGTTGTAGAGCTGTGGGGGGACGCTGGTTAAAACCCTCTGCTTTAGATTACTGGAGGACGAGAGACGTTCTCAATACACGACAAAGACTGACAATAAGAGTCAGCAGCAGTCTGTCATTCAGTCATAGTAACGACTGCAGACACTGACAAGAGAAAACCATTACTGAATGACGGCTGACATTAATGTTTCTCCATAAATCATCAGCTGGATGGTATTCTGCGTCTGGGAGACTGGAACCTGACTGGAAGCTCTGACGCAAGGCGACTCCTGTCTGTGCTTTTGTCTCGGCGCTGTACGTGACTTGTCCTGTTTACCCCTGGGTCGTACCAAAGAATTTTTAGAGAATAATTCATGCTGCTCATAAAGCAGCAAGAGTTCACTCCAGCTGAAAGGCCGTGACACACACGATGGGAAGAAAACAACACTGGCTTCAGCATGAATCAGGGTTTATGAAAAGGAGGACGGAATCAAAGTGCATTATATAACAAGTCTGTTTCAAGGTTGGAAGATTGTTATTAGTTCAGTCACATCCTGTAATTCATTTTTCTTTAATGCAAACTGATCCTCTCGACTGGCAGCTGGCCTGTTTTGGTGTATCAGAGCAAACAAACAAAAAAAAAAAAACAGTCATGAGAGCTCTCACCTGTCCCATCATGGTCTCCTTGTACTGTTTCTTCTGTGTGACCTTGATGGGCGGCAGCTTGGTGACAGCAGAGACCAGGAAGTTCATCAGGATGTCCTCGCAGTTGGCCAGCTGGTCCACCATGCTCTTCAGACTCGTGGGTAAGTAGTTGGTGTACAGGTGATGGTAATACCTGCGAGAGACGAGAGGAAGCAGGTAGAATTGAGAACTGTCTTTCTTCCCAACAGCAGCCGCTCACAGGCCAGTTTTCAGCTCCATAAAATCATGTGGTCCCATTAAATTTCAGTGTTTTCTTCTTCATTTCCTCCACACTTTTCCCATTTGCACATATTGAAGAAAACTGTTGTTGGATTAAGGCCTGAAAAGGCCGCTGTGAAGGTCCCACAGACTTTTAAAGATGGCTGAAGAGAGCGTCTGTCACAAAGAACTGTGGGGACAACTTCATTTAAATGCATCACAAATTTTGGGCACCTTTACGTTCCAGGTTGAAGCCTTTGGATAGATCTCTGAATTCATCACCAAACCGATCGCTCGAGTTCATGGATGGATTAAACGACTGACTTATTGAAAGTGATTAAGCGTTTGGCTGCAGTGATTGGCTGACTTCCGCTTAATGGACTGCTCCCATCACAGCTGAGTGAAGCCATATTGAAGCTGACAGGGCTGTAGTATGACTAAACGCAGGAACTATGGAGCACTGTGAAGCAGACAAATTGACATTTTTTGGATAAAACATACTTTGTGTCAAAACACTGGTTTCCTGAGGCTGTGCTACGCTGAACATCGCACCTACTTTCATAATCTACAGATCACTGCATCAAAGTGTTGTATCAAAAGAAAGACAACTGAACACTGGAGAGCAGAGCAGAGCAAAGCTGTGATCCCTGCATAACAGAAGGGGAACAGAACAGAGGTAAGAAGCATGAAAGAAAACAGCAGAGCAGAGCGAAACAGCGAGAACCGCCTCACATGGAGGTAAACAGTGTGCTGGAACCACGTTTTGGAGATCAGACGACGCATACGTGAAGCGCGTGCTGTACCTGTGGTAGATGGCGGCCCCAGTCAGCACCATCGAATAATCGTTGGTCCATTTGGATGTGTAGCCCCAGCGCTCCTTGTTGCTGTCCCAGAAGTGGCTGCGAGCGGGGTAACCTACGATTCGCTCTGGGAAGCTCTGCCAGACGGTGAAGGCAAAGTCCACCTGGACAGACAAAAAAACTGATTTTAACACGTGGGTACCACCTCTTAATAACTCACCCTTCCTCAGTTGTGTTTTAATGCTATCAGATAATAACTTTTGGGTTGCAAGGCTGTGAAAAATCCCTTTAGATGGAGTTTATCTTTATAGATGGTTCTTAAATGTAATTAATCAGGAGACAACATAGTGCAGAGGTTACCAACATATTATGTCCCCCACAGTCCAGTGAGATGAACTCAAGTAGTCCTTCATCGAGACTGTCATTCATTTCAACTTCTTTCACATTTCTTCATTAGCCTACTTGTAGCTAACTATTTCAACCGTTTACCCACCACTAAGCTATGTCACATTTATCGATTAGCCTGTGTTCAACAATCTGTTTTAACCATTTTACTAACTTTTTAAACCAAATCCTTTATTATCTGCTTTTTAAAATTAGCTTAACTGCTCCACAGTCTCTCCACATATTCACTGGCAAAGGCAGTTGTTCGCAATACTGCTCTAATTATTTGAGTCTGTAGACCTTCGTAAGTGCTACATTCTGGAGAAAACTGCAGATTATCTGGGAAAAAAATCCTTTTATAAACAACTTATTAACAGTTACAACTCTAAGCTTGGTGGCTTATTAGAAAGTGTTAAGCATTTATTAATGACATGCCAACATTTATAAATGTATTATTACCAAAATAGGAAGTCTGAATATCAGCCAAAGGGACACTAACCTGGCAACCCGAAAAACACTCATTAATGGATTATAACTGATATATAAAGCATTAGTAAATTATTCATCACCCATTTCTAAAGATATTATTACAAGACAGTTTGAAAAGTACATTTAAAGCCTAAAACATTTTCTTTGAAATAATCATTCAAGTTGAAAAACTGTGTACAGTATATATTTGTACGAAAAACAACAGAAGGAAAGACTACAGGGAGAATTAACAAAGGAAGTGCACACTCAAACACGCCACAGTGAAAATACAACAGAGGCAAAACCTCATCAAACACAAAGCAGTCTTTCCTAAGCAGCTGCCGGCAGCCAACTTCTGTGGCGGCGATCAAAGCGTTCAATCAAATAATTAGATGGAAACATCAAAAAGGCCTCAGCGGCTCCACAAACAGCTCGCTGCTTCACATTACAACACATATTACTAAAGTACACGACGCTGAGAGAGCGCCTACATTAATGAACTCCTGTGTCAAAATCCACAATGAAACACACGTCATTTTTATCTTCCTGCCAGAATTTGTGCATAAAAACAAGTCCTTAAGGTGAAAAGAGGAGCTCGGAAAATGTTTTGCTCTTGCTTTCAATGCGAGAGAAAGAAAGATTAATGACAATGAAGACGCAATGGGAAAAAAAGGAAATATTGCAGGAAAAGTCTGCATGTTGGACAGAGAAAAACTGGGAAAATCCACAAAGAACTGCTGAAGTAAAACTAACTAGAAACTTTTTTTTTTTTTTGTGCCTGTTTAGAGGCCAAAGAGTTCAAAAATGCCACTCATGTCCCTTTAATGCTGCAAAGGTTGATGGGAAGGGCGGATACATGTTCAGAAATCTGTGATGGTATTTTTGCCTGAATTTCTTTTTTTAACTTGCGCAGGCATTAATGTTCCCTGGGCTCTAAAACTTCGGGAAATGTTTATGTTCGTGATCCAACTGTCTTCATGGGAGAAACACGGGTCGATTGGGTTTTTGGGGGCTGGATTCTCCCTTCAATGCCAGCTCTGCCTTGCCATCTTGATCCTCCGCACAAACAGCCTTTATGAGATCTAATTCTACACTGTTCAAAGCAGCATCTGGCTTCCCATGGTGCCGCGCCAAAACGCGTCCCCGGGAAAAATGGGAACAGTCCCGGCAGCGCAAGGAACAAAAAAAATAAAAAATGCCCATAACAGCGCTGCGCTCAAACTGGGGACTGGGGAGGTGCAGTGCGATTACAAGCGCCAGAGAAGATGGAAAGAAAAGGAAAGAGAGGAGGAGAGAGAAAGGCAGAACAGAAGAGGGAGGAAGTAACAGCACTGGGAGTAAAAGTTAGAGTAGTTTAAGCGATTTAAAAATCGAGCTGCTTAACTTTAGAACACCAGGGACAAACAGACAGAGAGATAAAAAATTGAGAGAAAAAACACAATCAGAGTTGCATTTGGGACACGGGGGGAGTTTGCGGCTTTGTTTTGTCTCAAGAGGACCAGACAATGGAGACAGAGACGAGGGAGAAAGAACGAGAGAAAGAGAGTTTTCTGTTCTATTGTATATTATTATATCACACGATACCTCTGTGGTGGACAGCACTGTGTCTTCATCCAGGCTGAGGACAGCGTCGGTCACGATGGTCTCGTAGGGCAAGAAGCGACTGCTCATCACCTGCGGAGGGAAACAGAAGGGTTAAATCTGCATCGTTAGAGTGAGAACAGTTGGATTCCCCTCTTCAAACAGCATTAATGTGTGATCATTAGAAAGGTTGCGGCGCGAACGCAGATCTGAAGGCTGGAAGAGGAAAGAATGAAACCCTCAAATCTCGTACGCGTTGTCCCCGTTTTTCATTAAACTGCATATTTTTGCAAACCAGCAGTGCGGAGGTGTTTGTTCACACAGATGACAGCTTCCATTGAATGTTTCCTTGGAAACATTAATAGCTCCGTGTCATCCGAAATTACTGCAGGTTGTTTTGTTGGGTTTTGCTCCCAATTATGGGCTGTTTTATCAAACATCTGGGAATGTTTAACAATAAAGACATTTGTTTTTTTTTGGGTTTGTTTTTAGCAATGCTGAGCGTCATTGTGAAATAAATCTAGCCTACATGAAATTCTCCTTGAACCACATCCTTCAGCTGCTGGAGGTTCCCAAGACGTTCCCAGGCATGATGGGATACCGGATGTACAACACTGACATCACCTTTAATGTTGATGTAGCCAACTTGTTAACTAACAGCCTCAAGCCGACATGGAGCAACATGACATTAGCATTACTGACAAATCCAGTATTTACTGTTTTAGCTTCATTTTTGGTCTCCACCAACTCTCCACCACTCTGGTCATCAGCTAATTATCAGCTAACAGCTGCACCAAAAAAACAATGAACTGAGAGATGTTAAAACGGTGTGCAGAGCTGAGATGAACCACAGAGTCTGGTGACAGGTCATCAATACTCGTAACCTCTTCCACATACAACCAGTCATGCGATCCATCCAATACGACAGTATTGATTAGAACTGCTTCACGGATGAGCTCAGCCACCCGGACATCTTAATTCCTTCAGTCACTATCCAGAGCTCATGACTTTGAAATGAGATCCACTGTTCAACCTGGAGACACTTCTGGATCCCGTCAGCGTCCGAGGATGATTAATCCTCAGGAGACAACAGCCAGTGTTTCAGGGCTTCTGGTGCAGCAAGCGGATATTTGGATCACAGACATCCAGGCGAAGACTTCCTCTTCTTCAGACATTGTTTACAGTCTGATTAGCAACTAGCGACTAATCTCAATCCACAGATATCTATTTATGACTGCAGATGGTTAAAAATAAAACTGATAAAAAGCTAAGTTATCATCAGACGATGGCCAATGCATCCCGCCTCCTTTGCCCTCCACGCGGACTGTTTACCTGCACACGACCAAAGCCTGCTCAAACATGATTGGTCAACAGCACTCGGACTACAAGCGGAAACCAGAATGCTTCCAGTAGCAATATTTCCTACAGATTCTGCATTTATATGCAGATTTCTGTTTCTTGAGATTAATTAATGTGGAGCTTCGCCTTGAGATAAATTTTACAGTAAAAACTCTTTTCTACTGAAGAGATTTTTAATGATTTCCTACAAATTCATGGGATTCAGGGGAGACAAGAAGCCATGACATGAACAAACAGCAGCGCTCAGAGAAGAGGAGAAAAGCCAATAACCTACGCTTTACTGCATGCTGCTCCCCATTGTTTCCAACAGTGATAGAGTGCTGATACAAGTTTCCATTACTGCCGCAGGGCCGTCTTTCTATTTTAAATCAATAACACATAAATGCAGCCACATGCAGCGTGACTCATGAGCCCCACATATGGCACAAATTTACCTTTCCTCTCCGCCACCGTCGAAAACTGAATATGTATATTTAACGGCAAATGAAAGCAAACTGTATAATACATGACGGTCCTTGAATATTTACTGGAAGCAGCGAGAGTGACGGTGGCCGGGGCCTGGTGGGTGGATGGAAAGATCAACATCTTGAGGATATTTAGACAGGAAGTCTTTGGTGTGTTGGCTGTGATGAAAAGCGCTGGGATGAGAAAACAGCAGCTTCTCATTGAGGATGAGTGTGCGTGTTGTAAACTGGATGTGTGCTCGAACTCAAGCAACCTCCCACACAAACAAGAAACGGCTCACAGTTGCGCAGCTTTAATGGCAGACACACAAACACATCCAGATACGGGGTATCTAAATGTACACGCACCAACAGCCCGGAGAGCCTCTTGTTCATTTATTCTGCACAGCTCTGAAGGTCAGGCCTCGGTGAGAACACTTTTAAAACACCACCTGCACTGAAAGCCATTACATTTACATTTAAGAATAGTCAGTGTTGACCTCTTTTCTCTGTAAACACCTGGCATTGTCCGCCTGCTGCGCTCCAGCAGAGTGACCTAACTCTCAACAGGTCTTCATCACTCCTACAGTCGAGAGCAGCGACTCACCCCGCGGAAAATGCACGAATAAATGGCTTTAATGTCAAGCTGTGTTATCCACTCCACCGCAGACAACTAATGATTACTTTCAACCATAAAATGTCATAAAATATGGAAAAATGCCCATCAAAATTCCCCAGTGACCATGGGGAACTAACAGTCCAAAACTCTCATTTTACGATTACGTGAAGTATGAAATCACAGGAAGAAGAATCACAAACACCTGAGCAAGAACATCCTTAAATTCACCGAACTCTCTTTAGTGTTTGTGATTGGTTGTTACAGCTTGTGGCTACTGAATAAAGATGTTGCTGTTTCAAATTATGCATTTGATGACTTGTGATTGTCCATAACTGAAACTCTGCATCTCTAATAAACTAAAAGTGAGCAGGACTTCAAAGCTTTCTCTTCATCTTCCTCCGCACCTGCCGACCAGGTGTTCAATTAGACTACACTGAGCATGAAGTTTGCAATGATGTGAACTGGAGGAAAGCAACAAATCCTTCTTTTGGAATGGGTTTTTTTTTTTCTGTTGCAATGTTCTGCAGGTTGTTTCAGCACTAATCTGCAAATCTTTGCTTGTTGAAGTATGTTATAGACTGATATTATTTACAAATCTACATTTAAAAAAGCAGATTTAACTTGCATAGTAGTTGAATAAATGTCTAAAAACTACCAATCAGCAACATAATAAGCAAACAAAGCTGTATTTAAGCCATGTAAATTCAGTTTTAAGGGCTCAATCTGAGAATTTATTCTTTTTTCAGACCTGATGGTACAAGAGGATGATGGATTATGTTGGTTGGTTTTCTTTCTCATCTCATACTGGTACACCTGCATACCACTGCATACTTAAATGTGCTCATGATTGAACTGCTGTGGGAGAAACATGGGTCATTTTGGATGTTAAAATGACAACTATAAACAGGCAACAAAGCAAGATTTTAATACTGTTATGCCTTTATAGCCTGCTATAGCCTTTTTCTTATCTGCCAGTGCGCTGTTTATGCAGCACAAAATAAAGTCAAAACATAGATTTCCAGAGCTTAATTTTACATGTGCGTCTCTGCATTTCCAGCTCCGACCTCCCCACGCAGCTGAGCCTTGACAGAGCTGAGAACTGTCAGCGAGGTCAAGTGCCATCTACTTCTCCTCTCTCCGAAAACCCTCCAGCGGCGACAACGGCAGCTGAAAGTTTTGACTGCAGCTCATAATGTTCCAGGGCGGAGGAGCCGAGGTGTGTGAGTGGCAGCTGTATTTACAGACGAAGAAAGGGAGAGGGAAAATGAGAGTCGAGAGGGAAGAGGAGAAGCGGCACCCTCCCTCTCATTTCAAGTATCATCGTTACTGCTGTAATTTCCTGCGGGCATAAGGAGAGAAACAAAACAATCCCGTCTCTCCGCTCCTTGTTTTCCACTTGTTTTTCAGCATAACGTGTCAGAGACAACACCAGCAAAGAAGAACTGGAGAGAGAGAGAGAGCACGAGAGGAGACGGGAGGGGTGGAAGTGTGACAATGAGACAAACAGCAAAAAGAGGAAGAGATAGAAAAAAGACAAAGACAGGATGAGAGGCTGGTGTTTCCAACCCCCAGATGGTTTGTAATGTTAGAAGTGTGACATATTAGCCTGGGGCTGCCTGCTGCTCTCCAGGAATGTGAGCTCTTGCAGCAGGAATCCGCCTCCAGCGCTTCACCTCCTCTCGACAGGACAGCAGCAGAGGAGGAGGACGTGAAAGGAGAGAGGAGGACCACCAGTGTTTGCAAACCATATTAAGCGCTGCTGGGATTATCACAAGGCTTAAATCAAGCGTCATAAACCATCTTCTTGGCCACCGTGCCGGAGAGACGGAGAGGACGACTGTTAGAGGATGAGACCGGTGACTGTCAACAAATCCCTGTGAAAAGATCCAAACTAACAATGCTATCGTGTTTGTGCCTCTCGGCTGCAACCTCATTCGTTCCTCCTGAAGACGTAAACCTTTAAAAACAGCTCACAAACGTGTCATTTCATTTTTAAAAAAAGCCTCAGTCAGTTCCTGAAAGCGCTGGGCACTGAGGTGATCAAACTAATGTGGGACTACTTTCAGATGCGGATTAATACACATTTGTTTTTGTGTGTGAGTGAGGAAAACTATGTATTATGTAAAACTGGAAAGCTTTTAGGAGGCTTGTGCTGCTTCCTCTAATGTCTTTACTGGAGTCCATGTGTCCCACAAAGTTAGCATGACACGTAGTTAGAACTGATGAAAATATCAGAATCAGATCCAGAAATAGGGAATAAAAACAGATCAAAGTGGTGAACCTCGCTCCATCCTCTGACTGAGCCTCTCCAGGATGCCCCGTTCATACCCAATCATGATCTATCACCTGTTACCAATCAACCTGCTTACCTGTGGAATGATCAAACAGGTGTTTTTGGAGCCTTCCACATCAAGTTGATGAGGCAAAACATTAAATATATTGTCTGTGTCTGTGCTGTTTTCAATTGAGTATATATGAAAAAGGATTAGCAAGTTATCCCAACTTTTTTGGAATAAGGATTGTATTTCTGCTGCAGGACGGCAGGAGGAATAAGTGAGGACATGAAGGACAGTCAGGAGTGTTGCGACCATTTCTTTTCTGGGACTCTGCGGTTTTTAGAAACCTGCAGGGACATTTTAATTATACAATTTAAAGCGCACCCATACTGGGAGCTTGTAGTCTGGTATTTTTAGACGAGGCGTATTAAAATTTGATTTCTTTTTGGTCAACAATAAATAAATAAGTGCATAAGGGACTTTGGGTATTTTGTTATTCCTGGCATTTTGAATTTGTTTCATTTTGGAAATGTTGATGGAAGAAATAAAATATAAGACACCTAAATCATTGTATAAATTAGGAGGAAGGGGCTGCATGGGGGAAACTTAGGACTCATGACCTCAGTATTTCTAAAATGGTCCTGTGCAATAAAAAGAGCTGAGGCGAAAGGAGAGAAGCGGGGAGAACACGAAATGATGAAGAGGGAAAGAAACAGAGGATCTGTGAGTGAGAGAGGGGATGAAAGAGAGAGGGGATACGAGAGAAAGTGGCAGCGATAAAGGCGAAAGGGATGAAAAACCCTCTCTCTCTCGCTCTGTGGGGTGGAGGAACACAGCTTGGCTCGCCACAGTAAACAGAACCTGCCACAACCACAACAAACCACAGGCTGCCTGGCGCACACACACACATGCACACACACACACCAACACACAGTCGTTTCCATCACTTTTGGGGACATTACATAGACTTCCATTCATTTCCTGGACGCTTCCCTTAACCATAACCCTAACCTTAACCCCAGTCTTCACCCTAAAATCTAATGATTTACATTATGAGAAGGGAGCAGAGTCCCCACAATGTGACTGTGTAAACAGATTTATGCCCCCACAACGAAAGTAACACGTCCACACACACACACACACACACACACACAACGTCTGTACACTAAGCCTGTTCTGCTCGCTCTTCACGGTCACACAGCTACCCTCGCAGCCCTCCCGCTGTGATTGACAGCTTGCGAGAAACCACTCAGAGCCACGGGGAGAGGTAAACCATAAACCCAGCCTACCGCCGGGTGACTGACACTGATGTGAAAAGCACTTTGTCTGATTGGCAGGTGAAGTTTAGTCCTCGCGAGCTGCAGGGGGAGCGAGGATGAGTCCGGTGTCTGGGAATACAGATGAGCGGCCGGATCCTGTTTCCTTTTCCTCAAAAACGACCTTAAACGGGGGCTCGTTTAATGTGAAACTGAGCCCGGATCAGTCTCCAGAGGCAAACATCGGCCCGTGCGTCCGCATCTGACCTTTGACGTTGACAAGGGGAGGTCACAGGGAGGTCAACGTGTACACAGCAACCCCCTTCGACAGGGCAGAGTCTTCAGCGTGAAAGCTTAATAAGGTTGTCATAATAAATGCCACTGAGGCGCGCTCGTGGCTCGGGGCTGCGGGTTAGATCTGACCGGAGGGTTAACTGCTCAGAGAAGAGACAGCGTCTCTTACGACAGTGTCAGTCATAAGAACAGAGGCAAAAACAAAGGATCTCTGAACCGACACGCTGAGAAAATTGACGCCCACGCGTAAAAAAACCCATTACGTCTATGCACATTTCATTTAGTTTTCAAAGCCCTGAGTCATGTTTAAGCCTTTTTTTCTTCTGCGTACTTGAAAAGATTTTGTGAAAAGGTTTCCGAGGGAAGAAACAATAACACGAAAGCCGAAAGATGGAGCCGATTAACCAACGAGTCAACGAGCACAAAGTTAATTGTCGCTATTTTGACATTTGTTTCATTCGCTCATCAAGAAAAAAATGCTCAAAATTCTCCCGTTTCAGCTTCTCAACTGTGAGGATTTGCCATTTCTCTCTGTTTCATTTGACATTTAACATTCTGACTTCTCTATTTCATCATTCACTAAACAGGTAACAATCAGCACGTCTTTATAATAATCCTCAGCCGCGTCTCTGAAAACACAGATTTTGTCATTACGAGTTTTGAACGGCTGCTTGGACGTGAGGATGGTGAGTTATTAGACACATTTAAAAAAAAAAAAATCAAACCTGAAACATAATTAAATCAGTGCAGGAGGCTGTTTTCTGTGCATGAGTTTAGTGCGTGAACTGTAACTTATTCCTCCAGAGAGATTTTGTCACCTTCTTCAGTTAATTAGATACTTCATTGCGATTAAAGTAAAGAACAAACAGCAATAAACGCATTAAAAACAAAAGCCACTGTGCATATGTGCTTTATTGCCTCCTTATCTTTCCTAACAATATGCATTAGCCTCTCGATGTATATTATTCCCATTACTGAGCTTTAATTAAAACCACACAAACTGTCCTTTAATGGAATCAGTGCGGCACAAATCGAAACTCATTAACTCCCAGAAACTCTCAGACTGAATAAAATGCGCTGAGATACAGTAGCTTTACATTTGGAGAATCTGCATGAGATGAGCTGCGTAATTAGTGAAGATAGCGATCGCGCCTTCGAGTGTGCGCGTTGAGGCTCACCTTATTCTCTCCCTCGATGACGATGACGGGCACTGAGGTGGCAGGCCAGCGGTGCTTGGCAGGTAGAGGCTTGTCACAGTTCCACAGGACGATGATCTGAAGGAGAGACGGAAGATCTTATGAGCTGTGCGAAATATCTGCACTGTGATCCAAATTACTATGACGTATCAGCAGGATTTCAGTTCACCTCGCTTTCAGTTTTTGCCTGTCTTGCAAAAGGCATGAAAACACTTGATATTTCAAGAAAAACCTGAGAGAAATCCTTGAACCATTTAAAGATTTGTGTGTGATTCAGAGCACAGATGACTTCGGTCAAATAAAGGCTGAAGGAAAGTTTCTGTTGGTCAAACTAATAGTGTTAAAAGGGGCAGCTATAAAACAGGCATTTGAATCTGATGGTGTCTCTGGAGGCCCAAGAGCCTCTTGATGCAGACGCTTGCAGGTGTGTGTAAAGCTGCATTCAGCTCCTCCTGCCCAGTGAGAAACGTCTGCGGTGGGCTCAGAATGAAGATCTGTAAGGGTGGGCTGCAGGAGAAGCAACACTGGCATCCTCAAAGGAAATAGAGGCAGAAGCTGTGCCTGGACTAACAAGCTCAGTGGATCAGAGGATGCACATTCATATTTAGCTTCATGTTTCTTTTATTTAAACTGAATTTAACTTGAAAAATAGCCTTTTCATGCAACAAATGCAGGCAGATTTCTCTTCCAAAAGAACGAATTCTTGGCAAAATGTTGTCATCATCAATAGTTTTGCTTGTATTAACATCCATGTTATAATATAATTGTTGAGGATAAAAAACATCCTTAATTTTATTGACTGTTTAGGAAAAAACAGACTTGGGAAACAGAAACGGATTGTGCATAATAATTCGGAACGCGGTGTAATTTGATTTCCTCTAACCAAAAACAACTCGCGGCAGCGTGTTCCTCAATCAGCGAAGGAACATGTGACATTTATGTGACCTGCGGCACCGCAAATGTCACCTTATTACAGGCTGATTGAATGTTAAAGAGCCAGAAGGGCAACTGAAGTGATAAAACGT
Source organism: Chaetodon trifascialis (assembly GCF_039877785.1). Classification (NCBI taxonomy): domain Eukaryota; kingdom Metazoa; phylum Chordata; class Actinopteri; order Chaetodontiformes; family Chaetodontidae; genus Chaetodon; species Chaetodon trifascialis. The sequence goes on along the minus strand of NC_092072.1, from coordinate 6,966,414 downwards.
TTCCAATTACGGCTCCACAATGGTTTGTTTCAGTCCATAATCAATCTGTCGCTTTGTCGGGCTTCGTTTCCAACTACGACGTGTTGCTCAACACAGAATCCAGCACATGTGAGGTCACGCTCGACCAATCAGACGGTGTTTTACATGAAGCGCTCGTGTTCTCCAGCCACAGTCACAACGTGCTTTATCTGACTTGGACTGCAGTCAGCGATATGCACATCAGCCCACATGGGAATGACACCCCCCCGCCAAGTCACTGTACTACCACGGTGGACCTCATTAACGTTTGATGAGGAACACACACACAAACACACCCTGACATGACTCCTGTCTGCCCTCACACACACGTTTACAGTGATACATCCAAGCCTGTTCTTCTCATGCATCTGAAATTGCAACGCACAGAATGGCTGTTCTCTAAAGCCCCTCCCCAAATGGCAACTGTCCAATCACAGCTTAGCAATGTAAACTAGGCACTGCAGGCCTGTTGAGATGCGGCAGCAGTAATGTCAAGAGTATTTAAAGAGTTTGGAGGGTGGTGTGTTTTTTTTTTTCTAAACCAAAAATAATATAATTACTGGACAGAACATCATCTTCATCTGCTCTAACAGTCTGTAGATTGTTAGCATGTGTGGCTAACTAGCTTACTATCTACAGTTAGCTGAGCATTTCCAGGATCAGGAGTTAGCATCTCATTGGAGGAAGTTCACCAGTATGGCAGTTTGTTTTAAGTAAAACTTATTTAAGTTACTGAAAATTAGTAATTAGTTACAGATGCGTTGAGTGATTGTCTGGTAAAAGGAACTGTGTTGTTGTGGCACAGTGAGGACAAAAGTCAACAAATTTTATGTATTTTAGCATGAACGCTGGAAACGAAACGAAAAAGAGAACATTTTAATAGTATGTTACTGTAGTTTATGTACTATAAAGGTACAGTTTAGTGAGATTCCTCATAAATCTGAGCTTGACAAATTATTATATAAACTGAGACCTAAAGACAAAGCAAAGCAGAGAACAAAAACAACCAATATTAACATATTTTTATCCCGAGAGATGAAGCGTCAGCTGACATCTGCCCTGCTGAAACGTCCTTGAACAACTCGGTAAATTAATCCATCCCAGTTCCACAGTGCAGAGCTGCGGCTGACTCTGCTCTCAGACGCCCCCGATGGAGCCCAACCGCAAAAATTCCCCTGCAGGGATCAATAAAGTTTCACATTATTCTGACATTAACTACGTCACACGCAGCAGCGGTTCCCCTCGGGGGCTCTGCGCCCTGACTGGACCTGCCAAATTATGAGCTGGGAGTCGTTTGGATGTCTGTGTTGAGGTGTTGCCTACGGCGGCTGTATGTTAGAGGAGAGGAAGACGAAGACGAGGACATCCAGCTGTTTGACGAACGGCAAAATTATCTCATTATTATCAGCAAATATAGATAAAGAACAAAACAAGCTTCACTCCTGAGGCCCAATACAGCGAGGAAGTGTTTGTCATCATAAGATAACAACAGGTACACACACACACGCATGCACGCACACACACACACACACACAGAGCTGAGATGGGTGTTAATCCACTCTTACAGGCCTGTATTCCTGCTTGACTCGAGAGACAGATGGTGCCACTGTGAGCTCACCAGTCCTCTCAGGGTGTTGATGGTGTGCATGTATGCCTGCGCGTGTGCGTGTGCCTGCGCGTGTGCGTGTGTGTGACTGGAAGAAAATGGTGAAGAAACTGTTGGTGTGTCTGCAGCACTAGTGCACACATTCACACACACGCAGCAGGAGGCCACTGCTGTGTCAGAATGCAAGAAGCTTTCTTGTGTCTAATTCAGCTTCCTCCACCCTCTGTGTTCTTTCTTTCCCCCCCTACCATTCATTTATTTATATCCCTTTCCTCATCCGCTCGCAGCTCAGCACCCCCCCCCCCACACTCCTCCAGGTTTCTGTATGCAGAGACTGCAGGAAAAAGGCCCGGCTGTGTACCTGGCATGCACAGCCCGACGAACGCAAACACACAAGCGGCTCCGTAAAAGTCAAGAAGAAGGCAGAGTTTCCTCCTTCAGCCTGCTGTCAGGAGAGAACGTGTCTCACACCGGTTGGCTTTTCTTTTTCTAAGAGCGATAGCTGACAGCATGTGCTTAAATGGAAAATTCTTTAAAAAAACAGCCTCCACTCAATGGCCACTTAGTCGCTTGTTCTGGAGCTTTTGACCACATCACCATATGGAGTCAGCGCATGAAAAGCTGAGATTGTTTTGTCAAGAATTAACTGTCAAAATCAAACACTTTACTCCATTTTATACTCCACTTTATTCAGACAACACTTGTGCAAGGCTGCATGTTAATGGTGAACATTTAAAGTCAGTTTAATGGTCATGAGAAGTGCTGCTCAGTCAGTGAAAACTGTTTTATAACAACTCTGGAGGACATCTGGGAAATATGTCATCTTCTAAATATGTTATCTTAGCTCAGGTGCAGAGAAAGCAAATTTAAGAGAAATTTTTAACACAAACTAGAAGCATTGAGTTTTAAAGGGGTGCACATTTGACAGGCTGAGAAGCTAGAACAAAGAGATGTTGAATTATGGGAAATGTACGATCCAGTATCCCTTTAACTTTTGAGAAAATGAAAAAAAAAACAAAAACAAAAACAAACGATGTTTATGTTCCTCAAAATAAGGTATTGAACAAAGGCTTGTTCTGGAATCAGCACTGAACAAAGGCATCGTGCCCCGGTGTCAGAACATTTCAGCACACACACAGTCCTACACACACATATGTGCGCAAATAGACACAGGTAGGGAATACACACATGTAGTGTACAAGCACCCCGCCTACGCAAACATGCATTCACATCATATATTCCACTGCCCAAACAATTACACTCACACACCACACACACAGGGCCGCATGTTCATGCACGGTGCTCCCACGGAAACACATCCCTCCTACACAAAATACAAACTCGCTTACTCATACGCTCTGCCGGCCAAACAAGCAAACAGACACACACACGCACACACATACACACACACAAAAACCAGCCATCGGGGAGCAAATTCCATTTCATTTCCCGTGCTGGTAAGGAGCAAGCAGGGGAATCAATACATGCCGTCTCCAGCTGTGCTGAAGGGGGTTTCGCTGCCATGGAGACAGATGTAGCAGTGCTACGAACTGCTGCTCTAATTCAATCCAGCGGAGTCAATGCACACGCACGCAAGCACACGCACGCACGCACACAGATAGGGATGGAGGATGAGCGCTGTTGTTGCTCCGGTTGGAAAATGCGATCGCAAAGCAGCCACATGAGCCACATAATGCAGCACAATTTGGGGAGTCATAAGGTGGAGATCAGTGGGGGATTCTGGGGGATGCTGCAGTGAAGACACACACATACACACACACATATACACACACAAATCCGTTACCTGTGCGCAGTACTGGGACTTGGCCACAGCTACCAGGAGCTTGAGTATGGGCTGCGACTGAGACACCAGTGGGGACACGGCGTGGATGACCGCTGTGAACTTTGGGTACGGTTTAATACCTGAAACAAAACAGAAAGACGGTCACTCATTAATGCCTTTTAACAAATGGAGAAAGCAGCGCTGGCTGGAACACGGCAATCTGCCTGTCAGCCATCAGCGCAATTTCAGGCTCTTTGAAGAGAATAAAGCCGGAGGAGAACTGAAGGCTCTCATTCCCAAACACTCATAACTATTTTCAGTGAAAGATGTGACTTGAAACGAGTCTGTTCAGAAAATATAGATGATTTAATTGTGAGGGGTGTACGTTTTCAAGGCAGTCTTAAAATATTCAGCAACGTTAATGTGTTTTGAAAATGCCAAATCTCTTGATCACTGAATATTTCATTTTGGAAACTCTTCAGCTGTGTCTGCGAGCCGCCGCACAGACGACTAAGTGCTGATGTGACTTTAAATTCAGCCTGACTTGATGTTGGAATAGAGTAATCGAGGCTGAAAATGAGCAGGAAATAAGATATTGAGCAAGACGGATCATAGAGGACGTTCAACTTTTCCTAATTTAAATCTAATCTAACCCAAACCAACAAAGCATGGCGCCGAGGAGATAGCATTAGAGTCTCCTTTCCGCCACTAAGCAACTTTTATGATGAGGAATATACGCAGTCTTAAAACTTGGTAAACTCTCCTTGTGATTTGTGGTGAAAAAGTTAAGAGTGTGCAGAGTTTTTAAACACCTGGGATGTAAATTTGTAACAAGCCCATAAACAGACTTTCATGAAACATTGAACAAAACCCGGAGCACAATTAGTGTCATGCGGCGTATTGTAAATTTTGGATGTGCGTGCTGTTGTGTGCCTTTAGCACGAGATTCTCAGCGGCTGTTTATCACATCCCGTATCAGCACATTACACATATCGCTGGCTAAATGGTTACAGCAACACAAAATGCTGCTTCAGGAGCAATTCTGCTGTTTGAGGCCATTTAATACCCACAATGACACTGGCTACTTAAGATACATGATTTGGCCAAAAGTATATGGACATATCCATTTTTCATACTCAGTCTGGGGTTGTTTTTCAGTGTTTTGTTCCAATTAAGGGAAGTTTTAATGCTACAAAATAATAATTATATTTTACCCAGTGGTTTGGCTAACAATGACCTGCAACCCATCATCACAAGCAACACAACTATCCAACATTTGAATAAGAAAACAGCAAAGTTAAGACTAAAAACCACATACATACACTAATAATTGCCCATTTATCATAACGCATACCCTCTTATGACCCATTGAAGGGGAACTGAGACCTGGGGGGGACAGCTTGTGTTGCCCTGTCTGTCCCCCCCGTCCAGCGTATTTATTATCCGTATTGGCATCAGTATTCTTAGAAACAGTACATATTGTGCATTTACACAGACTCGTGCGGTTCAATGTTCTTTTTATGCAACAGCATTTCAACATATGGCATTGGCAGTTTTCTCATAAGAATATTGGCAAAAGTATTTTTATGGTAATTAGTATTTTCAGAGCCTGTACATAATGTACATATACATAGTTGATTTTGTTATTCTGTGTCCTCCTTATCTCGACTCTTCTGTGCCACTGCTTTTGCTTTTTTAACACTTGCTGGCTGTAATGACTTAATTTCCCCAGTGTGGGATCAATAGTCTTATCTTATCTCATCTTATCTTGCCCAGCCCTTATCAGCAAATCAGTGGCTGACCTCTCTCGTGCTTTTGTGGCTGAATGTGAGCAAATCTCTGCAGCCAGGCTCTCAAATCTTGTGGAAAACACTTAATGGAAGAATGAAGGCTGATACAGGCACTGATTAAACTTCACGTGTGGGTGTGCTGTTCTTGTGTCCACATACTTTTGGCCATGGAGTGTGACGCTGGTTTAAAACTGCCTCGATCAGTTAGTTTGTTTGTGTTGTGTGACTGAAGTAAATGAACTAACATAGCTAACATAGCTTAGATCCAAACTGACCCTTTGAAATGTAAAAAAAAAGGCCCAGATTATAAAAAAAAAAATTACTGCTATAAAGTTGTATTGTTTGCCTTCATCACAACGTGTTTGTTAATGTACAAAACTGAATGGTCAAATTATGTAGTGATGGGTTTTTATTCCTCTCAGGTACAGATTCTGCCATCAGGTAAAAACCCAGTAACTTCTCAATGAACCGTCTAAAGCAAAAACAGTGTGTGTGTCTGAGTGTGAATAGGCATGATGAGTGTGTGTGTCTTGTTATCAGCTCTCAATGAACAAGTGTCACTTAGAAACAAACTCTTTGATTTTTCTCTTCCACCTATCAGCGACAAGCCACCTTGTCTCCTAAAAACCCATCCGCGTTTTAATTGCTTCCCCTCTGACAAACAAATAAACTTGCCGCCGCTGTAATCCCGGCCTGTCACTGTGCTCATCCATTTTAATATCAGCGCTCCACCCCGGGTGCTCCATCAGCTGCATTTGCGTGTTCGCGCCTGTGTGTGCACATGGATGTTCGTGGCAGCGGCGGCGGATGATGATGGAGTGAAGAAGTGAGGGATGGAGAGGTTCCCGGGTCACAGAGAGAAAACTTGGCGCCGCTGAACCGTAGCGGCAGCAGTTGTAGCAATGCTGACTCTAAAAAAACCCAATGATGGACGGGCTGGTGTGTCAGCAGGACTAATACAAACATCCGTCAAAGGCCCATTCCTCCACTCCACTCGCTGCTGGACGCAGCCGCTGGAGGAGGGCGGTAGATCAGGGCTGGAGGCCATATTTCTGCTGTCCAGACAAGGTCCAAAAAACCCACAGCAGCAGCTCCACCAACATCTACGAGAGGAGAGCCCTTCCAAAACATGTGACGCTGGATGATGAAGACATCTTTAAGAAGCTTTTCTCACCGAGCTTCACGGATCACTTCATCGTTACACCCGTGTGTGTCGTGGGAGCGCGACTGCTGTCACGTAACACACACTTCTGTACAGTTTACGGTGTGTGTCTGCTGCTGTGTGTTACTGACCCAGTGTGGCGTAGTAAAAGGGGAAGTCTCCCAGGTATCCGGAGTACTGCGGCAGGGCGAAGAGGCCCCCAGGGTGGCTGTTCCACATCAGGCTGCTGCGGGATCCGTGCTCCAACACGCGGTCCTGGATGATCTGCACACGGAAACAGAGAGAAAAACACTTTAGACTCCAAATCAATGACTTTCATTTGCATTCAGTATCAAGGGCCTGACATTTTCCTATGTTACAGTTCAATTAAAATGCTAAATCATTAGTAGGAAGATGCAACAAAATAACACCAATTATGGGAGACATGAAAGTGAACCCTCTGGTTACTGTAACTTAGTTCCTTTGTTACTGTAATTCTACTTTGCACATAAGCCACCCATTGGTCTATATCTGTCTCTCATCTGCTGCTCTTCCTGAAGCGTCCGCTTCTATTCTGACATAAAGCTTTTCCTTTTATTAACGAAGGATCTCGGGATACAGATTTTGGGGTACACCATTTTTAGATAAGCTCCTTCAGTGCAGTAAATAACACTACATTATATTCCAGGAGCACCACAGTGCTTCAGTGTTGTAATTCTATAAATTCAGGTGGGGAACTTGCAAGAAATGGATGCGAGACTGAGCAAAATCAAAGCAGCAGAGGCTGAAATATCCTGATTTACAGTCCCTAATATGGGTCAACTCCAAAAGCAATGTCCATAATGCAACTCGATGGCGTCTTTTTGTTAGATGACGGGTGAAACTCCATTAATCACTTGCCTCGTGTGGCCAATCAATCATCCATAAAAGAAATGTTTCCAAATGTGCTGAATGCAGTCCACTGTGCTGAATCACGTGCATATGAGATGACGCTCATTAATCAACAATCGCCCTAAAAGAAGTTGTGGATGCTGACAAACTGTGAGGGGAAAACAATCCAACTTTGAGGTGGGACTTTACGGGGACTTTAAAGGAATCCACAAAGATCTGTGCTGCTTTGACAGCCGCAAAGCAATTAGCGGACACGCTGTGCGTTGCCAGGATCAAACCTGTGCCCTTTTAATTACAGCAGGGTCTCTACTCTTCAGGCCACTCGACCATTTGCAAGGCTACAAAAGAGCTGCAACAACAAAGACAAAAACTACGTTTGAATAGCGTTTGGCAGAGAAAAATCTGAAATGTTTGTGTTGATAAAGGAACAAACGTTTGCCTTTCAGATTATGGTGGATGAAATATTAAGGATTTGATCAATGAGCCTTGTAATCACACCTATAAAACATTTCACACTGCAAAATGAGTTTTCACACACACAAAAAGCCAAGAAGCAGACAGTCATAAATGTGAATGAACACCAACACGGCTGATGTTCCAACTTCCAATAAGCTCATTTCAGTTCAGGATGACATTCAGAGCGTTATTCAAAGCCCGGTCGATGAATTAGAGCAGCTGAAAAACAGATAGACAAGTGAGTCTGGGAGAAGTCTTTCCAAATGTTTGCTTTGTATCACCTCAATAGCAGCTATTGATTGTGTCAAGAGCGAATCGCTGTAGCACAAAGCCGCGCTGAAATAAATCCACGTTACTGTGCAATATTTCCTCCGCAGACAAACCCGACGGAGGCCGAAGGCATCAGCGCCGGCCAGTCCCGTGGAGACAAAGCCATCAGCCGTATCTGAGCACCAGTCAATCAGGCCTGCCCCGATCCTTCCTGCGCCCAAATAGAGCAGTCAGTCAAACAGTCGGACGTGAGAATGGCCGCTATTTTCCTCAGCCGCAGCTCACCGTCGAGCCAGGGCGGCCGGAGAGGGAAGAGATATTGCTGCTGTGCCCTTGAGCCATGCTGAATTGCTTCAGTAAAACAGACACAGGTTTGTGGCCGTGCTTTACGGCTCCGCCATTGGATCAGCGGCTACGTGGGAAAGAGGTGAGTCAGGTGGGGCAAGCGGCTGATGGCTGTTTGAGTTGTTAAAAAAAAAAAAAAAAAAAATTAATGATACACCTCAAGGGGAGTTACTGTAATAATATTGACAACATAAAAAATCATCAAGAGGAGGGGGGGATGTGACGAAAGAGAGAAAAAAAACAGCACCGCGCAAGGCTTTTTTCTAACTTTCCCCGAGGGCAGTCGATAACCATTTGCCTCAGCCGAGCAGATTAACTCGGAATCCGTTAACTTCTCTATAAAAACACTGCCTGCCACCTTAAAAACCCCGAGCCCCTACACCTTATGAGGGGCAATTTTGCTCGCTTGGCTGCAGCTCCTCCCCCGTCGGCAGCCCTCAGTCGGGACATGATGGACGACTCAATCTCACCCCAGAACAGCCACAATCAACCAATTAGAGCATGATAGATAAATCCTGCTTCTCACTGTGAGCAGCACACTGTGAGCTCAGCTTTAATAGGTGAGTTTAATAGGTGTACCGGCTGCACAGACCCGCCGAGTATTGACCTTGTGATTGGTCGAAGCACGTCCGCTTGCTGACAGGAAACGCCGCATGATAGGCTGAACTGGCGTTTCCTGCTCGCTCGCCAACTTCGTGCGAGCAGTTCGGAGTGAATGTGAGAAGTCAATAAGGGGTGTTTGTGAATGTGTCTGAGGAGATTCAATCTGTCAAGATGTTGGAGTGTGTGCGCGCATGTGTATCATCAAAGATCTGTAGTGAGGAGGAAGAGGAGGAGGAGGGTGAAGCCTCGACAGGATGAATAAACCATATCGCTCGTTATCTCGTGAACTGCCACAGCAACGGCATTTACATGTGTCACCCCCACTCCTCCTCACCCCTTCACCCACCACTCTTTTTACAGGACAGTCAGTCAGGATTAAGCGTTCAGCCTTTGCTGTATTCAATGAACACACACACACACGCGCACACACACACAGACACACACACCGAGGCTTTGGCAGAGTCACCTTGCTCTTTAGTGCAGAGTGACAACATGTCAGCGAGGTTATGCCCGGGTTGCGCCACGTGTATCTGCGCTGACACACCTTGACATATGGAGATGTGTGCATGAGACTCTGCGTGTGTGTGTGTGTGTGAGACAGGGCTAGATAACAAACACACCCAAGATGTAGAGCTCGCTAAAGTCTGACTGTAGACACCGACACAGCCTCGACACATTGTGTAGGCGCTCGTGTGTGCGTGTGTGTGTGAAAGTCTAATTCAGATGTAAGATTTGGGACGTGATACCATAAGTAAGATTGCAGCATTGAGGGATTTTTGCTCCGAGGCTTTAGCGACGCAGTGAGAGAGGAAATGAAATGCGTGATGGGATACTCGGGTGAGAGACGAAGCAGGAAGAAGACGACATTCGTATCCACAGCGTGAAGCCAGCGGTAAGCCCAGGTGTTATCCCTGCATCTATAAACAACTTGTTTAAACTGAATAATGAGGGTCGGGGATTGGATGGATAAATTGTTTTTCCAGTCACAAATTTTTCTAAACTGGATTGTTGTTGGCAAAGTGGATGCGGATGACAATATGAGGTCAGAGCAAGGAGGGAGGCCTCTGAACTTAAAGCCTGAGTCTCACCTGATTTACACCTGGAATTAAATCTGACACATTATCTGTATAACAAACACTCTGATCTTGCCTTTGTATTCACAGCAGGTATTTTTAATGCGTCCTGCAAACCGGCACTTGAGTGATTTGAGGCGGCGGCATTTCAGCCCAAGACTCAATTTTGTGAGTTGTTAAATTAGAGAAAACTTTATAAACCTGGTGAAATGCTGTTTATGACAAATCCAACCGTAAATTCGGCAAATGTAATGCATGAAGTTATTCCTTCCTTAGTATAAAAAGCATTGCGTCAGTTTGTCCTGGTGCGTTGCAGCACCGGCCTGCTGCTAGATAAATTACATGTCTTGTTAGCAGATCAGCTGCCATCGCGTGCACACTTATTTCTTACTGAATATCATTAATTTCCTGTATTACTTGTGTTGTTTCATTGTTCATGCAGTCCTGTTGAATAACACATCTTTAGGTGCTTTCATGGCACAGAATAATCTCATAATCAGTAATTAGAGGCCTGTCTCTTTCAGCCCTCTCACTTGCTCGAACCCTAAATTTGAACAGCCGTTATTTTATGTTAGCGAAAAACTAATATCTATATCACTGTTCTGTTGTGTACAGATGGCAGCACATTGTCACAGATTCCTCTTACACTTAAGATCTGAACACAGGAGGCATTTACACCTTGCATTAACCTGCGTTTCCCTCTGGATAATGTGTCCGAAAACAGATCGCATTTGAACACCAACGGAGTCATTTGAGCATAAAATACTTTTTTGTGCTTTGTCCCTCACCAACAACAGCAGCTGAGGCTGGCGTGGATCCAACAGCGATCAGTTTTCAGGGAGGGAGAGAAATATTAATCCATCCATAAAAACTTATCAAAACACCCACACTTCAGTCTACTCCACCCTAATGAACCTGCCTCGAGAAAGTACGCAAGGTTTGAACTCAACCTCTCCCTTTTCATTCTTCACAACTGCCTCTGCCGAGTGACGAGTGCAACACCTTGAAACTGTCTGAAAGCGTGCTCTGTTATCCCCATTTCATTTCATTATCGTATCTCGCTCCTCTCTGTGATGGCAGGCTTTTTGCCCTCCCTTTGAGTGTGGCCATTTGGAACAGCTATAAACACTTTTGCCTTGAGACATGGTTGGATGACACACCACATGAAGTAGTTTCTTTCAACCATACCTCGGCCGTTAGCCACATTTTGGACGGTTCTGAACACACAAATCATAAAAAAAAGGGACTATGGGGACATGAAAGAATGCTACTGGGGCTATTTGTGAAGTTTTTACTGACTCTAAAGACCAAAGAAGCTTCTTCAAACTTCCTGAAAGCTCAACGTCACTTTTGGAATTCACTCCAATTGATCACCTTTGTTCTCTGAGAAAGAAAAGGTTTTAGTCGCCTTTCAAACCTCCTGTGGGGGAATGTTTAATATTCATAAAAACAGGTCTGGATCCTCCAAATGAGCCAGCAAAATTTAGCCAAGCTCACCCCCTACTCTGCCGCCCATGAGCAAGATACTTAAAGCTGAACTGCTTCATGAAAAGCTACTACAAACTGTCTCTTCAACTACAACCTCTCCTAAATACCAGTGGTGCCACTATAAATATCACTACCATTAATGGTGATTTTACTATCTACCAACAATATCACTACAGAAACTGTGCTAATATATTGGACACTGCAGCATGATAAGCACATAAAGGGAGTCACAACTTAATTAAAATACCCTGTTTGGTCCACACATAACAAAAAGCTGCTTGTGAGAAATTCTCCAAGCCCATGTGCTGAAATGTCCTTTTTGCTTTCTGTCTGCCCTTCTATTACGCTTTTATCCTGCTATCAAACAGACCAAAAAGAGGCCTGAGAATGAAGCGAAGATTGCAGTAAGTCTGCTGTGACTCTGCAGCCCTCTGAGAGAAAGGCCGGTGACGGGGGAGCGGGAGAGAGGAGGGCAGGGAGGCCTAAAGGGCGGCCGTTTGTGTTCGTGTGTGCTGTGAATGCTCACCTCCAGCGTGGTCAGCACTATCTTCTCCACGGAGGAGAAGTAGGCCTCCCACAGGAACTGAGTCTGCTGTCGGAGGGACAGGATCTTATCCTGGTGGATGGAGCGCACAGTGGTCGGGATCTGCGAACGACAAACAGCAGTCAGTCAGCATTCAGTACCGATGCGGGACAGGAAGATTAACATTGGTCCCAGAGATACACTCAGAAAATTGCCATCAACAGATAAAGCCTGAAGCGGAGGCTGAAGCAGATATTGCGAGTTTTTGGAGTAGTCCTTGAGGGCAAGTCCAATTTGAGTCACGGGTTTTAACAAATAAACTGCAAGTCAAGTTATAAAGCTTTCAATTACTGGCCTCTGAACATGTCGGCCTTTGAACATTTTGCTTACAGGAGCGTTACTGAAAAACTGTAGTTTACGTGGCTGAGACCAAGTCCTTTTTCTGAACAGGCCAATCAGTTTAATACTACAGGTGTGTTTCCATCTAAGGTCTTTTATTTTTCCAGGATGTTACGAGATCAAAAGACAAGGAAAGACCTCACAATGAGGTCCAACTTAAGGTTTCTAAAGCTTTTAACTGCACGATGAGGGCTTCCTCAGCAGATGGAGTTCTCAGTCGTCTCTTCCCCACGATCGCTATCACGTAGTAGAAACTAAACTGTCTCCATGACAACTGAGCCATCCGCCGAGGAAGGCCACGAGATGCGTTTAATGTGGGACCTTGTGTTGAGGGTGTTTTTGTCAAGCTGCCGTTTCCGAAGCCGAGAAATGAACCTTCAAGCAAAACGGATGTTTTAGCTCTGAAGAATCAGGTCCGGTCCTACAGCAGAGAAGAATCTGAAGCTACCCCAGCAGCAGCTAACTTAGCTTAGCATAGACGAGAAGGAGGAAACCGAAAAATTACCATTTTGTGATGGTTTTTGCATGTATTAGACAAGACATTACATGTTAACAAGTGACATTTAGAGGAGCTTGCAGGCAGGTTTTATTATCTTTGGACTGAGCAACGCTAGCTTTTGCCCTCACCTTCTAGTCTTTGTGCTAAGCTAACAGACAGACACGAGAGCAGCATTGATCTTCTCATGTGACACTGCTCGAAGCCTATTTCCAAAATGTTAAACTTTTCCTTGAAGGTCTACAGTCCAGCCTTGTTTGCTAAGCAGGGCAAAGGATGCTATCTTTAAAAAGGCAGGATCCCAGAGGAAATCCTGCGCATTTACACAAGGTGAACATTTGATTTTATGCAAGGGGAAGAAACACACAAGGAATTTGCAAACGATAATAGCAAAAGCAGCTATCATCATCAAACTGTATTAGGGGAGAAAAGCCAAAATGCTGCAGCAGCCATTTGGTGAACACTTTTATTTGATCTGTGTACTTAAGTTCTTATGTGAGTTTATTTGTCATGATAAAGGGGAATAATGCAAAACGAGCACTCTTAAGTAAATACTGTGTGTCCAGCTAAGTGAGGAAATAAATACACTGTACTGCTGTAAAGAGAGAGAAAGGATTTCTCCTGTGCAGTACAGGCATATTTAATGAAAAACATACTACACATACATATATAGTATATATACACTGTATGTAGTGTGCTTTGTGGCCCATCTTATTGCTGTAAAATGCATAAATCCACAGACTGATCCGGGATGGCTCAGGCACGCTGGCGCTGCAGAGTGAGCTCAGATGGAGCTCCCACATTATAAAACTCAATGTCAAACAATATTATTACACACTTCATTCAAATTAAGATTTAATGGGCATATAATTACTTTTTCCCCCATGAAGTTCAAGCAATTCCAGCCAAATCCATTTGCTCATTCTATTTATTTGCGCTCTCATATAACAATGTGAGGATTTGAGTGACATTTTCAAGGACTTGGTATTCTGCTTGAATAGCTGACAACCCCTCCACTGGAAAACAAAACCGGATCATGGATTATATGGGTGCGGAGAGTGTGTGCGCTCAGGATATCATCAGTCGAGAGAGAGGTTTTTGTGTCAGGTGAGGGGCAGCAGCTGCTTCTCTGCCTGATACACCGAGCCGTGCGTCGTCTTCGGGCCGTTACCTGCAGCAGGAGCCTCTCGTCGCCGATGACTGCGGCTGTGTTCCAGTCGATGATCTCGGAGAAAGGCAGCTCCCAGCCGTTACTCAGCATCACCGGCACACACGCGGCCTGAAAGACACACACACAGAGGGAAGCTCGGGTACGACTCTTTGCAAACACAATCACAGCTGCGGCTAATTCATGCTACATATTGATCCTGATTATCAAAGCTGCAATATTCAGCTTTTTTCATATAACGCCACAAAGGCTGGACCGTATTATAATTGATCGGTCCTTGTGTTCCTAATTTTGGTTAAATTGGATTTTCTTTGATTTTCAAGAGTTTCAAGTGGTACGATGTGGACGTATCATACATCAAAATTACTAGTGAGGCTTGCAGCAGGAAAGTGGGGACGTCACACCAATGACACATGCAGAACAAGGCCTATTACAGCTGCCAGCTTTATCAGCTACAGCCCGGACGCCGTTTCAGAGGAGAAATCTCATCAAAGGGCTGAACTTTAATAAGTGAGAGGGAAAGCAGCTGCGACAAAACGATCACGCTACAGACTTAATTACAATTATTAGTCCTAATTATATGAGAGACACTGATCCTTTTGGATTGTATCCTGACACATTTCTAAATGGCAGAAATTCCGATTTTCATAATGGAAATGACCAAATTGCAGAATGGACCTAGAGCTGTATCAAGACATTTTTTCGGCCACTTTCGGGCAGCAGAACAAGGCGTAAACACAACATTAATGAATTATGACGTTATAAAGTTCATGTTGTGAATGTGTTGCAGAACATTAAATATTCGTTTTCTGGCCACCTGATGAATCTGACTCCAGTATTGACCCTCTTTTAGCTTCGTTTTCGGCTGCTACTTAATGAAGGAAATATCTGGCTGCTACATGCTCACCAGCTAGTCGCTAACCTCATCAATCTGTTTGGTGCTGAGCAGGTAGCGTGCAGCGGTTTTTACCCGGAAAACAGCTGCTGGAAACTACTGATGAGAGCATTGAGAGTGAACCAAAATGTTAAAGCAGCAGGAGTTAACACTAAAATAATTAGCTTAAAAATGCTAAAATGCTCATTAGCACTGAGGGGAGCTGCAAAGTCTGTTGATAACTCTGTGACTTCATCACTTTCACATTACACACAGCCATTTCACCAGTTCTTCATATAAAAACAAACTCGGTGCAGCTTTAATTTCAAATAAGAAATATGCACATATGACCTCAAATGTGACCTGAACATGTGATGAACATGTTGCTTGGATCATAGTTTTATTGAAATTTAAGATCAAACATGAGCTGAGCACAAAGCAGCTTAGCAATCTGACAGACAGAAATAAGCTTGAACGTGCAATCTAGATAAGCAGGCAGGCAGCGAGTCGCCACAGATAGCGAGGAATTCAGCATAATGACGACTGATGTGAAAAAAAAAAAAAAAATAGCCGCCATTTATTGGAGAGCAGATCAAAAAGAGCGAGTAAAAATAACAGTTCAAAGTTGGGACCGAGCTGCAGATGTACAAACAGGCAGAAACCATTTATTCACTCTGCTGTTAACACTCGCGAACCACAAGAACTCAAACATGCACAAAAGGAATTTCTTGATTACCCGTTTAATAGTTCTGTTTCTGATTCTGTTTGTGTTTATCTGATTACAAAAAATGTCTGAATCATTTATGAGCCTGAAAAAATCTGAGAAAAACATCCAGTCTGCTCGGGTTGTTCTCGCTTCATCCTGATCTGATGGCCTCTTGTCTTTCTACAGCTGCACCTGTTGACACGCCGGGTATTAAAATAAGTCGGGAGTTAATTAGTCAAAAGGAGCAAGCGGGAGGGATGATAAAAGGAGGAGAAAGGGGGAATTAAAATAAGATTAAAAGTCAGAAGAAAGTGGATAAACAGATGTAAAAAAAAAAAAAGATGAAAAGAAGGGAGGTGGTGAGGATGAATGTGACCTTTGGCAGAGAAGCGGCGGAGGGATGGAGGGGTGAGAGGAGAGGCAGAGGGAACAGCTGGTGTGTGTGATTGTGTGTGTGGTGTGTGTGTTCGTGGTGGGAGTTTGATGTAATGACGGCTCTGTCACTCCCAGGTCATAAAGGTGTCAGCTAAACCAGAGCAGGCCCTCGGGCTCTGCTGCCGTCTCCTCTGCAAACACACACTCACAAAACCACCAGCGCGCAATCCCATGCATATACACACACGCACACACACACACAACCTCAGGCGTACACACGCTCACACACACACAGGGATGACCTCTATTAGGAATTGCTTTCTCATGCAAAGACCAAAGCCTGTAAATACTCTTCCTGCAGACGGTGCGAGTCGGTGGATGGAGTGAGTCAGACACATGGAGAAGAGGAGAGGAAGGAGGAGAGAGGAGAGAGAAGGCACATTTTCCTCCAGAGTGAAGTGCGCCGCGATGTGTGTGTGGCAGCTGATAGTGAGATAAGCGTACTTCTGTGGCTGCACTCTGTGGACGGCCATGTGCGGTGAGGAGAGGTAAAGGACAGTACAGGAGTGATGCAGTGCAGTTACAGAAATGGATGAACAGGGGGGGAAAAAAGAATATGTGGAGTGTGCGGATTTCAAGAGTAGAGAGTTAAGTGGAGGTAAATGCAGATCCAGTGTTAGAAAACGACTCTAGATGGGTGGAATTTACTTGACAGGTTATTATGGTACAAGCACTGTGGTAATATTATGTGCAGCTCTTTAAACCCCTAATCTGGCTTCATCTACACTGAAACATGACAAACTTTATATTTTTTGAAAGCACAAAACCTCACGGTTCCATCTTTGTAAACCATTTTAAGATCCCTATACTGCTGCGACAACAATTTATCATTTTGTAACTGGAGTTCATGCAAAACTATTTTACCATCTTTGTGGCTGTAAATTCACTATGTGTCCTAAAATGCTCTGAGGCTAGCTGCTAGCTGCTAACACACAAGCCAGCCGGGAACATGACAGCGCAGTTTCTCTCCGCCGCCCTCTGCTGGCCGTTTAGCTCCTCCTGGTATTATATCCTTGCGATGATGTAGGATTTAATTTAACGAAGAGTTGATATGAGTTAGTGTGCAAGCTTGTTAGCTTGGCTGCTAACGGGACAACAAATGCACACAGTTTATTTAAAACACATTTGCAGCATCGTCTCCTGTCTCAGTTGTCTGCAAGGCGTCCCTCTCCTGTGCAGCAGTTTATACAACAACAGAGGATGGTAAAATAAAAGCGGATGGCGCAACACAGCTAATAAGCTATGCTAATTTCCGACATGGATCCATTCCCTTAAAGGTCAGCACTGTGGAGACAGTTTGCTCTTGGCAATCCACTGAGATGAACTGATTCACAGTGAAATTCAGCAGTTTTAAATGCTCCTCATTCTTACTCTTTCACAGTGAACTCCAAAGAGCTGCCTGTCAGAAGAAACCAGGAACTCGAGTGTAGGAAAATGGTGTTATGAGCATTAATCATTTAACATTTGGGTGTGCCATTATTTGAGCTTGTGCTCAAAAATGAGCTTTTGTTAGGGGCTAAATGTCTACAGTATAAGACTTTGTTACAGTCATGGGGGTAATAACTACATAGAAATTAGGCAATGATGGCTGCTCAGCTGACACTTGATCAAAACAATTGTTAAATTACAAACAATATCAAGAGTTTTCTTACACATTTCTATTTTTCCAGCAGCTCCTTGATAATTTCACTGTCTGCAATTTTCAGTCAGGCAACAATTTAACAGCTCATCGGCAAAATAAATCCAGTGCCACGAAGTAAAATACAGTTTAGAGGCAGGAAGAAGCAGCTAATCTTCTCAGTGAAGGTCTGGTTTGTTTATATTCATTACACTATTAGTCCGAAAATTAAGGTGGTAATGATTTAGTGATCCGTTAATGCTAGAGGTAGCACCATTAAAACAAAAGCTAAGTGGGAGGTTGAGTGTGGGAAGGGATTCGTTTTCTTCCCAGTAATATTGCTGGTAGGCATGAATTTAAAGCGTGTGTGCTGCGTGTGTGTGTGCGCGCGCATGTGTGTGTTGCTTGTTTACCTGCAGCGCCTCGAGGAAGCGAAAGGAGCCCAGTCGTCTGCCGCGGGGCACCAAACAGAAGGTGGAGTTGTGCAGCATCTCCTTGTAGTCGTACCTGCAGAGACACACACACACACACACACACACACACACACGGGATGAGTTCACTGACATAAACAAGAACGTAATGCAGCAACATGCTTAAAACGTGTGTTAGAGGAACACATACAGCACATTCCTGCGGTATCAGCTGCTGGTTTATTACGACTTGGGACGTACTGCAAAAGGAACACAACCTGCTTCTGAACCAGTTTATTTGGAGGTCAAACTGGACTGGAGCAGATTTCACCTTCGTCTTCTCAGCTGGGGTTTGTTTCCTTCCCTGTTCGACTCCTTTTTAGTGGTGTTTGTGAGGTTTTTGCTTACAGAAACGATACCCAAAATGCACTAAAATATGATCCAATTTCTAAGAAATCGTTTTTTATAGCTCCTTCTGCTTCCGTTTCTTTTTCCCTTAACAGCTTCTCCATCCAAAAGCTCCATCTCCCTCGTTCCTCCCTCTCTCCTCCTATCTCACAAACCACATGCTCCCTTGCACGCCCCCTCGTCTTCACTCGCTACCTTTCTCAATCCCTCTATCTCTTAAAGCAGGAGGCCGATGCTCCTTCCCTACCTCCCCCCTCTCCCCCTCCCAGCTCCTCTTTCTCCTCCTCCTGCCTCCTCATCCGTCTATCTCTCCAGCGAGGTGTGTCTTATTGCTCTCCAAACAGGGTGATCAACCCTGCCAGAGGTAATGAGCTGAGAGTGACACCTGCTTCCACCACACAGCTGGCTCTGCGTGTGTGTGAGTGTGTGTGCGACAGAAATAGAGTCAGTGTGTTTGTGTGTGCATGCATGCTGCTTTTCTGTGTGTTACCACGAAACAAGCCATGTATGTGTGAGTGTGTATGCTGTATTATATTACGATGCTTGATCTCTTTTATAAAGTATTCACGCAGGCAGACACACACACACACACACACACACACACACACACACACACACACACACACACACACACACACACACACACACACACACACACACACACACACACACAGGGCTAACAAATGCAACCTAAAAGCTAACATGCTAACCAGCAGCGCAGGACCAGGTTTAATTCATTTCACTTTTTACCAATTGTCACTAATAAATAGCCTGATTTGAGATGTTGAAGATGTTTTAATGCACATTTTATGCACCCAAAAGTTACATTTCCTGCTGCAAGAAGACAGATCACAACCATCTGCTGCAAACTATATCTTGCTGCAACAATGACAGCTCAGAAAATGTGTTTTATCAAATAGGAAAATGGAAACTGGGTGAAAGAATAAGTCACATTATAATTATGCAAATAAAAAATAAACAAACATTTGACACTCCGGTGTCCGTGCTCTATTTTTAAAATCAGTTTACTTACATGTTATTGTACAATTAATTTCTTAAATTAGACTGAAAAAAATGGACATAATGAGACCTCAGGGTTGTTCAGGTTGGAGGTTAAGAGACTGGTGAGGCAGAAAATCATTTCTCATTTAGCCACAGTCTCTAGAAGAATGTGACATGACACACACACACAGACACACACACGCACGCACGCACGTACGTAGCTTGTACAGAAGTAGTGCGACGGTGATTGCTGATGCTGCTTTCAGTGTGTTGCTTGTGAATATGAATGGAGCTGATGGGGCAAAGTTGGAAGCCAAGCACTATGTTCTCTCTCTCTCTCTCTCTCTCTCTCTCTCTCTCTCTCTCTCTCTCTCTCTCTCTCTCTCTCTCTCTCTCTCTCTCTCTCTCTCTCTCTCTCTCTCTCTCTCTCTCTCTCTCTCTCTCTCTCTCTCTCTCTCTCTCTCTCTCTCTCTCTCTCACACACACACACACACACTTGATGGTGATAGCTGATGTTGCTGGCGAGATGCTGCCTCGTCTCTTCTTTAGCCGAGCTCTAACGAAGTGTCGGGACATGACAGCATGTGCTAAAATCCCACCCTCACTCGCACCTACATGCATAATGTTCTGTGTGCGGCACATAACAGTTATCATACACGCGTGCATACACACACACCCTGGCAGACACACACGCGGCGTGAACAAGCGACAGCTGCACGCCCTCACATTGACGTTCCGTCACCTTTCGATGGAGACGAAGAAGCTATCGTAGCCCATATTTCCACACCAGCTGTCTGCCTGGATGGTGTCTGTCTGTGTGTGTGCGCGTGCGTAACAGCCCACAAAACAGGCGAGCATGTGATGGCAGCGAACATCGACGCGTGAATTTAACACACAGCGGCCCCATAAAGCCTTTTATCTACCCACTGTGCTTTCATGTGCGTCAGATCTTCTGTCTCATGTATGTTTAACACAACACAACTGTTTTCGATTTGTCTCTATTTGAACTAATCTGTCACGGGACGAACTTCTAAACTTCTCCTCTCAGCTCTTTAATGTTTAAAACCCATTAGGGGACATTTCTACCTCTGTCTCTCTCTCAAACAAGCCCCTGTTGGCCGGGACGTGGCTGCCGGGACGTGGCTGCTGGGAAAGCTGCAGCACAGCCCGACACGGGATTCACCTGCTGTGCACCTTAACCTTATTACAACTGGGATCGAGCCGGAGAGAGACACTTTTTTCTTTTACGAGGGAGTGTTTGCGGCTTGGAGATTTGAATGAGGTGAAGAGGTCGCAGGAGGAGGCCGACACAAGGACGCCCCCCCCGCTGTGTAAACCCACCTTCACCTCCTGCCTCCCTGTTCCTTCCTTCTCCCAACTCCTCTTCCTTCCCTCAAACCTCCTGCTGGCTTGCGCTTCACGCAGGGTTCAAAGGCCACAGCTTGCTCTCGCTATCTTCTTCTCTACTTCTTTTGCTCCTCCTGTTTGTGCTCTGCTTCGTTCCTGCGACCTTGAGCTGGCGGAGGAAAACCACCGCCGAGCAGGCCTGCAGGCTGCGATGGTGAGCTAGTATTTATATTTTCCATTGTGCTGTATATGAGTGTGCGTGCATGTGTTTGTGTGAAACAGATGTATGCAATGAAAGAACCGAGTGGGTGAAGACTGTGAAGCGAGTTTACTTGCAGACTTATTCCACGTTTGGGGCGAAAACAGCGGGAAACAATGTGCAGCGTGCAGAAAACTTGAAGCAGACAGAAAACAAAGCCTCGTGTAATAAAGCTCAGCAGATGACCTCTGCACATGCACCCAGTGTTTCATAAGCGTCTGAGCGCATCATCCATGCAGACGGCTGTATTTTTTTCTCATGTTATTGATAACTGAGAGAAACTCCCACATCTACATCAACCACCCCACTGCTCCTAATGGCCTGTGGTGGAGGAAGTATTCAGATCCTCAGTACTGCTCACACACTCACAAAGTACCACCCTTTAAACTGCAGCAGTAATTTCAGCAACAACAATCTTCTATTCCACAAATAAGTAGACAAAAGCAGGCCTCTCATTTGTAACCACTGATTGATTTTTGTCATCTATCCTGACAACAGCTTTGAGCAGCTTTCTAGCTAATTACCGCTAACTCCATGTGCCGGCTTAACACTTTCACGCACAGCTAATTTTTTATTGTTTCCAACTGACTCGTTTCCAAACAAGGACCATGCAGGAGGTGTCTTATCATGCTAAAAGAGGCTAATGCTGCACGTCCTTGGAAACATCAGCATCCTCACCAGGCAATAATACGCGTGGGAGACCTGTAAATAAGGAGTGGCATCATTCTTGTATTGCAGATTAGCCACAGAAGTCTCTCTTTATTGTTTCTACTTTCAAACAATATATCTTACTTATACAAGAGACAGCAGAGGACGAGGACTAAACAATGAGTTTGGGAAATGGAAGTTTTGCTGGGGTTGCTGGAGTCTGAACTTTTGTCAAAAACAAATACAGAAGAGAAATAATGCTTTTTGCAGCATCACTATAAACCCACAAAATACTGCAGCTCAGAAATGATGTCCCTGGCTTTGTAACTACAGCTAAAGCAGGATAGCCAGCATGCTAACATTTGCATCTTAAATTGAAAGCAGACGAACACGCTGCTTTCATTCAAAAGTGCAATATTTCCCGGAGAAATGCAGTGAGGCAGAAGCGTAAAGTAGCACAAAATGGAAACAGTCGACCTCAAACTTTAGCACACTGCTTGAGTAAATGTACTTTATTGCGGCAGGCCATATTCCCAAAGGTCCACAGTTGGCAGGCAGCCACCTGGTCTCTCTGGTACCATGTGGGCACCCAGCAGACGCCTGAATGTGGAGCTTCAGGGTGATGAAAACATAAAACCACCAGCAGCCTGAGTGTCTTCCAGGGAGCAGGAGAGAAAGAGATCCAATTTACTGCTTATTGAGACTGTTGTTACATTAGCCTCCTGGACCTCTCGCCTGTCTCCCTCTGCCACTCGCTCACTAATTTCTTTGTCTTCCAAAGTGTGTTTCTGCGTGTGTGTCTGCAGGAGTGTGTGACAGAATGGGTGTCTGGAGGTCTGCTGATGGCTGGAACAAAACCCAGGGAGGTGTTTCTTGTAGTGTACTGCGGTGGAGTTTATGTGTGTGCGCTCCAAAGAAACCCCTCTAGTAAAGTAGACTCATCAAATTATTAATTTATGATAAAAGAAAGCTTTAATTTCCTCTCACGGTGTCCTTCTGCACATGAGGGTGAATGTGAACCTTAAGATGTGGCGGCTGCACATCAAAGAAATATTTATCGTTATGGATGTCACGACACAGATGTGCTCATTTGTCTGGTAAATAACTCCCAAACAGACTAAGGACAGATTCCAGCAGTAATTAAACAGGAGCCTCG